>NC_136063.1:1800023977-1800623977 GCF_964261635.1 Lissotriton helveticus | reverse complement strand
GATCAGGTGCCACTTTTGTAGGATTCACTGGCCAGCGCATGTATTTTAGATACTCCGTCACACAAAAAAGTTCTCAATAGCAAACCTTAAAAATATTGCAGCACATACTGTGTTTAGTCTACACTCACCTGAATTCCAGGTACTTCAGCTTGAGCGAGAAGATGAATGTTCTCTATGCCCCTAAAAATCTATACCAGCTGTAACCGTATTTAAATCTCAGTTTGGCGTGAATAGATCTTTGGGGGAAGGGGGAAAATGGGACAAAATCGAACAAAGATAAACAAAAAAATACTCCACTTGCTGTATTCTTCTATCTGAAGATTTTGCATAACACTGTAAGGAGCTATTCTTCTATGAAGAGAATCTTTTACTAAGCCTTTTGTTCCTCATATACTACATTCTCTTCAGCAGAGGATTTATGCCTGTAATTATTCCTTATACACTGATGATTATGCCTCCTATAAATATTACCATAAATTATGTGAACTGGTAGCTTTATAAAGTCTTTGAAAGAGACTCTTTTCTCTTTCTTCTATTTTGCAGATCAAGTTTTGCTTCATACCACAAGAAGGATTTTAGAATATTCAAGTTCTTTTCATCACACAAATACTATTCTGAAATAGTATTTGTTCATATGACCTAAAAATAGCAGAGCGTGCCTTCCTTTAAATGAGTTGTTTCTCAAAAGACCCAAAATGTACAAAGGGTGCTTTCTTTTAAATAAGTTAGTATCAAATACCTGAAGTTAACTGAGCGTGTCTTCTGTTGCAGATTTTAACAACGTTTTGCCTTACTTGAGTAAGTTTAGCCTTCTTTCTGTTTTGTTTCAGGTCGGAAGACTGTGCGAGGAGAAACCGGAATCTCTAGGTGGAAAGGAGAGCGTCGATGACGTCGCCGTGGCAACCAGGATCGGGACCGGAACTAATGGAAGGAAGAGGAAGGAGCAAAAGTCGTGCACGTGGCCCTGGATAAATCAGGTAAGTGAAGCTGGAAACAAGCGCGTTGTTCTGGACAGACAGGTTTAAATAGTTTTGGGAGTGGGTGGGGTTCAGCAGGGAATCCAACGGCATACACGTGAGGCATGTGTCTCAATGGTATCAGAGTCCACTTGTTGCAAATGTAATACAGTTACCGGTTGAAGGGAGCTCTCATGTTGTTTCAAAAATAGTACGTGTAAACTTGTTTAACTGTTACCTTGCCCACAATACCTGCACATTGTATCCGAAATGCATTGTGAGCTCAAGAGAAACACAATACAGTAAAGCACATCAACTTTGGGACACAGATTATTCATTTATACAAATGTGATTGCACCTATAATGTTGACAAAGAAAGAATTAAGACACAAAAGTTAAAGTAAACTATGAGGTTGTGCAATTTGTAGGGTACAAACCCTAACATCCTGCTTGCCTTACTGCAACTTATTCCACAGGACACTATTCAGAGATAAATCTAAAGTGGTAGAATCCGTACCTAGTGGCTGGTGTCCTAGCTAGGAGTGTGTCTAGGAAAATGAACAAATCCATCCTCTTCAAGCACACAAAACCGGTTCTAGGACCAATTCTCCCTCGTACTGGGATGGGGCCAATTTGGCTATACTATATTCTAGAATCAAATGGCTTCACTTCCACAGGTCTCCATGTACACTTATCTATCTATGGCCAGACCTCACCCTGGTAGCTCTCCAGATTCCAGAACCTTTCTGGAGATGGGACACAGATTTAGCATGCTGTCTGTGCCGGTGGCTGATTTTTTTTCTCTGTGTATCACCTTTTGCTTCACCTCCAAACAATGTGTAAATACATCCAAAATTATGTTTATCTTTTGTGGTGTATTAACACTGTGTCCTAAATATAGTTAATTTAAATGTATTTATTTTACAGACTTACTTAATGATTGCTTCACAGCATTTGTGTTGTGTTTATTGAATGATATCATGGTTTTAACTGTTCAGCAATGTTTGAGCAGAGATTCACCAATAACATCCTATTTAAGGGATTTGAGGGAATGTTACATGTCTGCACCAGGGCGATGACTTTATGAGGGTTTTAATTTGTGATCTTCTCATCATCTTTGTTGTTCACCTATTAGTTCAACTGTTGCTCACTAGCTTTTCAATAATATTTTTTAGCAAAGTTACACTTTGAGATTGTTAAATTGTCTCATATGAAACGTTGTGGCTTGCCTAATTTAACACTTGTATTTACATGCCTATTGGTACTGTCTGCAGCCAAGTTAAATATAGTTCCCTTTTAAGCAGTTTTAACTTAGTATCAACAGGCAAATAGTGGCATATGAACTTATAAGGTTAACGCTCATCACTAAGAAACGTGGCCAGATTAGTCAATGTTTCGTGTCACAATTGCATAAAGCAACTGGGAGCAAGGGCAACCTAAGTAAGATTTATCAAGCCACGCAAGACCACCTTGCGTGGCCCTATATCATTTCAAAAATCTAGAGTAACGAAAGTCAACGCAAATCGCTGCCTTGCGTTACTTTGCCCTAGGGAGGCGTTCCCTGGGTGAAGCATGGGTGTTTCCATGAATCCACCCATGGATTTTGGTGCATTCCTAGATTTACTATCACTGGTAGACCTGGGAATGCATCACAATGCTATGCCTCACAGGTGAGAACACTTTATGCACATTCACACATATGTGGTTACATAATTATTAAAAACAGAACTTAAATGCTGAGATTCTTAAAATTCATTCAACTACTGTAACTAAACATTACACTGAGATAGCATGTGAAGGCTATGCTTCTCAAGCACACTACAGATATTTACCATTTAACTAACGTGAGCAATGGTCAGATGTGTTAAAGACAGCTACAATAAATTTTACATCCCAGTGATTAAACACCATTAATGGACACTGCTTGTGTGGTTGGCTAGGAAATGTGTGACAAAGGTGCTGCAGCTCACAAAACACATTGTTCCTATTCACCCATCACAACTCTCCAGGCTTTGCCTGGTACTTTAGGACACTTTCCCCCTGACCAGTTGGCTAGCTGACATGAATAGTTTGGAACTTGTTCCAGACACACATTTACTATATTTAGACCAAATATGGCAGAATTATAACATTCAGCTGGATCAGCATCTTTTACATGCACAGTTGCTCGGAGCCCTCAGATTACTATGGGAGTGATTGAGGATAGAGCCACCCATCTATACAGTAATGCATAAGATGCACACCAAAGGGAACTTTCCGGGTACCACTAGCTTGTCTTATGTGCGAATGGGAGGAAGATCTAGGGCGGCTCTCGCATGATTCCGAATGGGTGCTGGCACTTGAATCTCATATCATCTCCAGAAATTAAAGATTCAAACATATACAATATATGATACTTCATAGGCCATACCTTACTCTGTCACGGTTGAACTGCATGTAGGCAACAGACAACCTTCCTTGCCTTAGATGTCAAGTGCATTCTGCAGATTTTCAGCACATGCTTTTGTATTGCTATGGAGTATCTGATTACTGACATTCTATACACCCTGTGCTGGCTACTATTACAGAGTTTGCAACAATCACATCTTGGGAAGCTACAGTTGTGGGCATATTTCCGAAGAGGAGGAGTCATCAGGTGAGGGTACCTTTTTGGAATCTGGCCCTTCTTTTGGGAAAGTGCTTACTGACCATGCATTGGCGGTCACAGCGGGTGTCAAGCTTCAACCAGTGGTGCACAGTTCTGCACCGCTGGGGTGATGCAAACAGTACTCCACTGCACAGGGAGGAGGCTCATGGAATTCAGGAATGAACCATTGCAGCAGCATGGGATACTATGTTAAAACAATTTAAAGAACTCAATGTTGTGGAACCACCTGTATTTACTGCATCCTATGGGCGCTACTGGTATATTTTCACTTTCACCCCATTGATTAATCTCATTACCTGATAAAATGTATCTTTCACCTCATTGTTTCATTTCAATGATCTTTCAGGTGGCTGTTATTTATGGAGATGTGTGACAAAGATTAATATGTGGGAACCATTACTCATCCGGATGGATTACACTTTTGATTTGCTTGGACTTTTCCCCCTTCCTCACCACTGTTCTTTCTCTTGGGCGTTGAGAAGCTCAGTATGTGTGTCAGCTTAGTATTTATTTGGATTCACTTCCTGCCAAATAATCCCTCCCGACCCTTCACACTCCCATTATTTTGTGCTATATGCTGGTGCACTTCTCTTTGATTCCACTTTACAAGTTGTAATTCCCTATCATTATAAACCTAGGGCCTCATTAGGATGGCGGGCGGAAAACCACTCCGACTGCCATGGAGGCATGAAACAACCTCCCGCCGGGACCGCGGATAAACCGGCGTTCAAATTAGGATCAACCGCCCAAAAAGATCGTCTGCGGCGGTAGTGGACCAACAGAAACCGCCCAACGTGGGTGGTGATGTCCAAAACCCGACTGCGGCAGTCGGAAACGCAGCGTAAAAGCTACAACCCACGGAAAGCAAAGCGGAGACACCGCACGGGAAATTAGATATCCCCGATGGTCCTGCGGTACGAACCGCTGTTTCCGACCGCCGCGGTCGCACGCAGGTGTGAATGGGAGAGACAGCGCAAGAGCTGCAGCATAGGACAGTACATGAAAAACATGGCGGACGATGCCAAAACACAGCAACAATGCCAAACTTAGCATAAATCAAAGTAGCCATGCCCTCCAAATACACAAAACACATACCAATGAAAAAACAAATGCCCAAAAAACATACAATTCCCAGGCACGCACAACACACCTCACAGCAAAATCCCATTTGGACACACCCACACAGCTGAGTGTAAAACCAGCCCCTTTACTGACCACAATCCTTTGCAAAACTACAGAAGAGAAGGCCATACACCACATCTGACAGGAGAGGTAAAAGAATACAGGACACACACAACCACCACCACCCATCACTACCACGATCATACCAGCACCAACAATCTCTCAGCACACAACACAGCTCACACATCAACACCACACCTACCACACACACCCCTGCACCCACAAACACTTCAAACACCATGCACCATGGCAGCAAAGAAAATGCCAAAATTCACAGAGGAGTTGCAAGTCATGGTAAATGAGATAGTGAGAGTGGAACCATAACTGTTTGGTAGCCTGGCCCAACAGACACCATTAGCCACAAGGACACAAATGTGGGAAAGAATAGTTCAAAGGGTCAATGCAGCAGGGACCACTCCGTGATCCAAGAAGGAGATCATGAAGCGGTGGCATGATCTGAAGAGGGTTGTCAAAGAGAGGAGGAGCAAGAACTGGGAGCTGGCTAACCGGACTGGCAGTGGCCCTCCCATCCCACAGAAAACATTCACACCATGGGAGGAGAAGGTGCTTGCCATACTGCATCCTGAGAGTCTCACAGGAGTAGCCGGGGGAATGGAGGCTGGTAAGTACAAACAAATGGCAACCAACACACTGATAGTACTTCCTTGTACAACACAAACACCACTGCATTGTTCACCCTCACCTAAGAGGTAGCTAGCCATCTTGCTTGGGAGGCTTGTTTGGGGGTGGGAGGTCTGTACCACGACTCCCACCATGCCCCCTGTCCCACACCCCAGCAGCATGGAGGCCTCCCCCACCCAGGAGCATGTGTCAGCCATGGCATTGTTCACCAAACAAACTTACAGGTAGGTCGCCATCTTGCTTAGGAGGCTTGTTTGGGGGTGGGAGGCCTGCACTCCTACTCCCACCATGCCCCCTGTCCCACACCCCAGCAGTATGGAGCACTCTCTCCCACCCAGGAGTACCTGGAAGCCATTGCACTGTTTACAAAACAAATTTACAGGTAGGTAGCCATCTTGCTTGGGAGGTTTGTTTGGCGTGGGAGGGATGTACCATGACTCCCACCATGCCCCCTGTCCCAAACCTGAGCAGGATAGGGGCCTCCCCCACCCAGGAGCATGTGTTGGCCATTGCACTGTTCATCCTCACCTAACAGGTAGGTAGCCATCCACACTGTGAGGCCTGTTTGGGGGAGGGTGGCCTGCACTCCTACTCCCACCATGCCCCCTGTCCCACACCTGAGCAGGATAAAGGCCTCTCCCACTCAGGAGCATGTGTCAGCCATTGCACTGTTCACCCTAACCTAACAGGTAGGTTTGTTTTGGGGTGGGAGGGCTGTACCACGACTCCCACCATGCCCCCGTCCCACACCCCAGCAGCATGGAGACCTCCCCTACCCAGGAGCATGTGCCAGCCATTGCATTGTTCACCAAAAAAACGTACAGGTAGGTAGCCATCTTGCTTAGGAGGCTTGTTTGGGGGTGGAAGGCCTGCACTCCTACTCCCACCATGCCCCCTGTCCCACACCCCAGCAGCACTGTTTACCAAACAAACTTACAGGTAGGTAGCCATCTTGCTTGGGAGGTTTGTTTGGGGGTGGGAGGGCTGTACCACGACACCCAGCATGCCGCCTGTCCCACACCTGAGCAGGATAGAGGCCTCCCCCACCCAGGAGCATGTGTCGGCCATTGCACTGTTCACCCTCACCTAACAGGTAGGTAGCCATCCACACTGTGAGGCCTGTTTGGGGGAGGATGGCCTCCACTCCTACTCCCACCATGCTCCCTGTCCCACACCTGAGCAGGATAGAGGCCTCCCCTACTCAGGAGCATGTGTCAGCCATTGCACTGTTCACCCTAACCTAACAGGTAGGTTTGTTTGGGGGTGGGAGGGCTGTACCACGACTCCCACCATGCCCCCGTCCCACACCCCAGCAGCATGGAGACCTCCCCTACCCAGGAGCATGTGCCAGCCATTGCATTGTTCACCAACAAAACTTACAGGTAGGTAGCCATCTTGCTTAGGAGGCTTGTTTGGGGGTGGAAGGCCTGCACTCCTACTCCCACCATACACCCTGTCCCACACCCCAGCAGCATGGAGCACTCCCTCCCAGCCAGGAGCACCTGGAAACCATTGCACTGTTTACCAAACAAACTTACAGGTAGGTAGCCATCTTGCTTGGGAGGTTTGTTAGGGGGTGGGAGGGCTGTACCACGACTCCCATCATGCCTCCTGTCCGATACCTGAGCAGGATAGAAGCCTCCCCCACTCAGGAGCATGTGTCAGCCATTGCACAGTCCACCCTCACCTAACAGGTGGGTAGCCATCCACACTGTGAGGCCTGTTTGGGGGAGGGTGGCCTGCACTCCTACTCCAACCATGCCCCCTGTCCCATACCCCAGCAGCATGGAGCACTACCTACCACCCAGGAGCACCTGGAAGCCATTTCACTGTTCACCAAGCAAACTTACATGTAGGTAGCCATCTTGCTTGGGAGGTTTGTTTGGGGGTGGGAGGGCAGTACCACGACTCCCACCATGCCCCATGTCCCACACCCCAGCAGCATGGAGGCCTCCCCCACCCAGGAGCATGTGTTTGCCATTGCATTGTTCACCAAACAAACTTACAGGTAGGTAGCCATCTTGCTTAGGAGGCTTGTTTGGGGGTTTTGAGGCCTGCACTCCTACTCTACCATGCCCCCTGTGCCACACCCCAACTGCATGGAGCACTCCCTCCCACCCAGGAGCACCTGGAAGCCATTGCACTGTTTGCCAAACACACTTACAGGTATGTAGCCATCTTCACTGGTCTGGCTCTTTGGGTGTGAGATCTGCTTCACTACACACTGCACCAATTGCGTGCAATGCTTCGATACCTGACATGTACGAGTAATTGATGTTCCTCTGCACCATGTAATAACACCTACTATTGCTCTTAACAATAATAGTGAAGTTGTCTCAATTGTGTAGTGTACAGACAGCGGATGACATGCAGCTAACAGAATACAGAGTACAGGCAAATGTCAACCTGAGGAGTTATTCTGATAAAAATCATAATTTTCAAGGTTTATGCTGCCTGCTGGTGGATTTCTTGTGCGAAATTGCAAATTTTGCAATCTCGCAATTGCGAGATTGTCGCTGCCCGCCGCATCTACGTTTTCGCAAGTGTTTACTCCCGCGAAATTGTATAGTATTCTAGTTGGCAAGTGCGACCAAGCAAAAAAATCCGCTTCGCACGGATTTACGAATTTTCGGTAAGTTCGCGGATTGCGAATTTACCGAAAATCCACAAAATCCGCGAGCGGAACGGATTTTACGCCCATGCTTAGACGTGAGCCCCTTGCTCACTTTGCCACTGGATTCAAGCAAGCCGGGCTGAAGACGGCTGGAATGCCAGAAACTGGTCCTCGGAAGCTTGTTTCCGGTCCAGGGAAGACATGGCTTGACAGTTCGGGATGGGCTGTTCCCATGAGGCACAGGGTCATACTGATTTGCATATAGCTATGTCTGAACTGGGGTGGCAGAGTGGGCTAAAGAACGGTGATGGATTCAACCCAGATCTTTTGACTGGATGTGAGTGTTTGATTGATTCAGAGTCTCCGTCCATCACCACCCCTCTTTGTACCGCTTTTGGCCGCCATAAGTGTGGCAGGGTATGCTCGTACGTGAGTCCCTTGCTCACTTCGCCACTGGATTCAAGCAAGCCGGGCTGAAGACGGCTGGAATGCCAGAAACCGGTCCTCGGAAGCTTATTTCCGGTCCAGGGGAAACATGGCTTGGCAGTTCGGACTGGGCTGTTCCCATGAGGCACAGGGTCAGACTGATTTGCATATAGCTATGTCTGAACTGGGGTGGCAGAGTGGGCTAAAGAACGGTGATGGATTCAACCCAGATCTTTTGACTGGGTGTGAGTGTTTGATTGATTCAGATGCTCCGTCCATCACCACCCCCTTTTCTACCGCTTTTGGCCGCCATAAGTGTGGCAGGGTATGCTCAGACGTGAGTCCCTTGCTCACTTTGCCACTGGATTCAAGCAAGCCGGGCTGAAGACGGCTGGGATGCCAGAAACCGGTCCTCGGAAGCTTGTTTCCGGTCCAGGGAAGACATGGCTTGGCAGTTCAGGCTGGGCTGTTCCCATGAGGCACAGGGTCAGACTGATTTGCATATAGCTATGTCTGAACTGGGGTGGCAGAGTGGGCTAAAGAACGGTGATGGATTCAACCCAGATCTTTTGACTGGGTGTGAGTGTTTGATTGATTCAGATGCTCCGTCCATCACCACCCCCTTTTGTACCGCTTTTGGCCGCCATAAGTGAGGCAGGGTATGCTCAGACGTGAGTCCCTTGCTCACTTTGCCACTGGATTCAAGCAAGCCGGGCTGAAGACGGCTGGAATGCCAGAAACCGGTCCTCGGAAGCTTGTTTCCGGTCCAGGGAAGACATTGCTTGGCAGTTCGGGCTGGGCTGTTCCCATGAGGCACAGGGTCATACTGATTTGCATATAGCTATGTCTGAACTGGGGTGGCAGAGTGGGCTAAAGAACGGTGATGGATTCAACCCAGATCTTTTGACTGGATGTGAGTGTTTGATTGATTCAGAGTCTCCGTCCATCACCACCCCCCTTTGTACCGCTTTTGGCCGCCATAAGTGTGGCAGGGTATGCTCAGACGTGAGTCCCTTGCTCACTTTGCCACTGGATTCAAGCAAGCCGGGCTGAAGACGGCTGGAATGCCAGAAACCGGTCCTCGGAAGCTTGTTTCCGGTCCAGGGAAGACATGGCTTGGCAGTTCGGGCTGGGCTGTTCCCATGAGGCACAGGGTCAGACTGATTTGCATATAGCTATGTCTGAACTGGGGTGGCAGAGTGGGCTAAAGAACGGTGATGGATTCAACCCAGATCTTTTGACTGGATGTGAGTGTTTGATTGATTCAGAGTCTCCGTCCATCACCACCCCCCTTTGTACCGCTTTTGGCCGCCATAAGTGTGGCAGGGTATGCTCAGACGTGAGTCCCTTGCTCACTTTGCCACTGGATTCAAGCAAGCCGGGCTGAAGACGGCTGGAATGCCAGAAACCGGTCCTCGGAAGCTTGTTTCCGGTCCAGGGAAGACATGGCTTGGCAGTTCGGGCTGGGCTGTTCCCATGAGGCACAGGGTCATACTGATTTGCATATAGCTATGTCTGAACTGGGGTGGCAGAGTGGGCTAAAGAACGGTGATGGATTCAACCCAGATCTTTTGACTGGGTGTGAGTGTGTGATTGATTCAGATGCTCCGTCCATCACCACCCCCTTTTGTACCGCTTTTGGCCGCCATAAGTGTGGCAGGGTATGCTCAGACATGAGTCCCTTGCTCACTTTGCCACTGGATTCAAGCAAGCCGGGCTGAAGACGGCTGGAATGCCAGAAACCGGTCCTCGGAAGCTTGTTTCCGGTCCAGGGAAGACATGGCTTGGCAGTTCGGGCTGGGCTGTTCCCATGAGGCACATGGTCAGACTGATTTGCATATAGCTATGTCTGAACTGGGGTGGCAGAGTGGGCTAAAGAACGGTGATGGATTAAACCCAGATCTTTTGACTGGGTGTGAGTGTTTGATTGATTCAGATGCTCCGTCCATCACCACCCCCTTTTGTACGGTTTTGATTTTAGGCCATAATTACAGTGTTGAAAATGTCCATGATGTATCCAAAAGATGTACAGTATGTAGGGCTGGATTATTTCAAAGCACATAGGGAGACACAACAGAACAACAGTCACTGGCGTCAGTATGCCATCACAGACATCACACTACACAAAACATACACATAAGTCTACAGGCAGACAACACAATGTGCGGAAAGTGTCAACAAACAGAGTTCTGTATATGTTCACATGTGAAATGTGACAGCCACTTTTCCACACACAGGTGACTCAACATGTGCCTGTCGGTGCCATCCGCCCTTAGCCCATCACAACAACAGCATCACACAACAGACAATGTACAAGTCGTACCTCTTCACCCACCTTCAAGTGAAAGAGCGGGTGATGAGCTGTTGACGCATGCCAACTCTTTTCTCCTCTCCACTGTCCTCTTCACTGGACTCAGGTCCTTGGGCAGGCGGGGGCCTTGGGTCCTCACCATCATCCAGGAGCAGGGGAATCCCCTTGTGGATGGCCATGTTGTGCAGCATACAGCATGCCACAACGATCTTGCACACCTTCCCAGGCGAGTATGCCAGTGCACCTCCAGTCCTTTCAAGGCAGCGGAATCTTGACTCGAGCAGCTCAAAAGTCTGCTCAATGACACGTCGGGTCCTGCCATAGGCCTCATTGTACCTGACATCAGCCTGGGCCCTGGGATTTCATAGTGGGGTCAGCAGCCATGGACGGCTGGGATATGCAGAGTCACCTGTGAATGACAAACACACATTGCAATGTTGCACAGGCAGAGGGCAGCAGGTCACACACACACAGCACACCATATCACTAGGCATACTCACCCACAATCCAAGCACGCTCGGGAAGCAGCTTTGCCATCATCCTGGGCACCATGCTGTTCCTCAGGATGTACGAATCATGGGCTGAGCTGGGGAATCTTGCACTTACATGTGGAATGGTCATGTCCGCAAGGCACACCACCTGCACATTTATCGAATGATAATGTTTGCGATTTCTAAAAATGTGCTCAGTCGCCTGTGGTGGCACCAGACCTACATGGATGCAATCGATGGCACCAACAACATGGGGATGTGCCCAAGTGGATAGAAGTCACCTTTCACACTGGCCAATTCTGCTCCCCTGGCAAAATGTATGTATCGATCCTTATATATCATCATGGCTGCAAGAACATCCCTCAGTACCATGCTGAACATGGGTTGTGACATCCAAGCAGCGCCGGCCACGGTCTCTTGGAAGGAACCAGTTGCAAAAAAGTGGAGGGCTGCCCTCACTTTGTATGTGGGTGTGAATACAGTTGGGTAGTGGTGACGAGGTTGCAGGTGGGGTTCCAACAGATCACAAAGGGTCTTCAGGGTCGGGCTGTCGAGGCGGAATTTGCGAATGATCGATATATCCTCCATGTCATTCAGCACTGTCAGGTGACGTATGAGATTAGGCCTCCTCCTAGTTGAGATGTAAATGTTAAAATGTCAATGACAACCATCATGAGGTGGCCACAGCACATACCGTTAAGGATGTCACACAAAAACAAAGACTGCCATGAGAGATGCATGGCACACCAGGTTGCATGGGTTGACATTTGAGACACACAGAGGGCACACCTCTCCATTTACAATACACAATTCCTGCCAACAACACATAGGTCAATAGGAATGCACACATACACAACACCACATTCCACATGTGCACGCTTCGTACCGTACCATCCACAAAAGTGTGTCAAATGAACATGACTGGCTCATACCCATCTGCTGTACCTGTCACACCTCAATGCATCATGTGAACTTGGTACACATCAAGAGCCCAATGATCACAGTATCAGGAAAACTGTCACTTGTGTGCATGAGCTGATATGGTAGCACAAGTAAGTAACAACACCATACAGTGAGACAAGCCTTGCCTAGGTCAGCACTGACCCACAACACATTGATTTGTCACACATCTTTGACATCAGCTTAACACTTTGAAGCTTCATCAAACATCAAATGCATAAGTGACATTGCAGGCACCACAGACCAATGTGCGTCACACATAACATACGACCACTTGTACATTATATTGAATAATGAGTAAAGAGCAGCAATATCTCAATAGGTATCACTATAGTAAGAGAAACATTTGTATGTACAGCATTACAAAAGATCTGGGCAAAGAAAAAAGAGAGACTCAAATTTTTGGTTTGATTTAGAAGTGCATGTAGCATCATATATTTAAAGACATATTTACGCTTAAACATTCAAAAAACAGTTTATGATATCAGTACTAGAGGCATATAATGCGTTTGGCAACCCAAAGGGGCTTGTGCGCTACGTGATAGTGAGTCAAATGGTGATGGCGCAAGTGACATATAGGTGAAAAACAGCGAAGGACGCAAATAGACAAAAGTGAAAAATACAATATGTACAAAGTTGCTGGTTCCTCCTTGGTGAATGAGTAGTTACACTTAGTTTGGGAACCAGACGAAGTGCTGCGCCATTAGTCGCGCTGCATTGGGGGTGGACGACGTTTCGATCCTATTGATTTAGGATCTTCAGGACCAGGTTGCCAAATGATAATGGTGCTGAAAGGCAATGGATGGAAATGTAAGGGTTCGAGAGGGATGACGTGTATGCAGTGTGTGGGCCGTAGGCTCGGACGGGACAGGAGGCAGGGAGGAACTGATGGGGAAGTGAGGCTCAAAGCGAGACGTGCTGGGTGGATGGCCAGGGAAAATGAAGGGAGAGGGGGAGAGAGGTAGAAGGAAGGGTGTGGAGGATAGAAGGGTAGGGTGGGTAAGAAAGGGGAAGGGCGGAGAAAGGACAGGAGGGGGGCGTTTTGGGTAGGGTAGCTAGTGGGGAAGGAGGGATGGTGGTGCGGGGAGTGAAGGGAAGGAAAGGAAAAAGGCGGGGTTAGTGAGGGACGGCAGAGGGAATTACTTACTGGGGTAAAGGTAGGCAGGACAAACATTCCTCGTTCAGTATCGGAATGGGAAGTACTCTCGATGGACTGGAGGGGGGAAAAGGTAGTTAAAAAGAGGCCACGAGTAAAGGGAGGCCCTATCTGTTGAAGCGGTGTGCGGCACTTACATTGTGATGGAGGCACAATAACGGAGCCCCCTTAAGCCAGAGAGTCGCCACCATGTGGAGGAGGTCGGCGGGATGTGCGGGGTCAGGAAAAGGTGTATGTACAGGTCTGCAGAGTTCTGGAGAAGGGGCAAGGAGAAGATCAGAGGTGGCCACGGAGAAGATCAGAGATGGCCAAGAGGTCGGGGAGAGAGCAGGGTCGCAATGCACTACTTATGTTAGAGGTTGAATAACGGAGCGCGGTTCTGGAATGGGAGGCAAATGCTGGAGAAAGGATCAAAGTTGGGAGGGTCAAACGATCCGCTACCCGACTTGCGAAGTGGGAACCTAGTGAGAACAAGGAAAAGCAAGGGGTAAGTAATGGGGTGCGAGGACAAGGGAGGAGAGGAGGGTGTGAGGCACGAGCGCTCGGGGAACACTCACGTTGAAGTGCACAGGAACGGAGCCCCATCCTGGCTAGGGATGATGAAAAGGAGATGGGATTCAGAGGCGACAGGGTCCCGTCACCGTGTTCCACTGCCTAACTCCTGGCGTGGAGACCTAGAAAAACGGCACAGGGTCAGACGCTGGGCGGTTTGGTGGGGCAATTTTTGGAAGGCAACAACGATGCGGAACAGCTGGCTTAATGTCGAGTAGTTGATTGAATCCGTCTAGGTACGGTAAACGTTAATCAGTGGGGCAGTCTGCTCAGTAGATCGTGGTCCGCTCGGATGCTGGATTCGAACCAAGCCACTGGATGTTGGAGGAGTTATTTCCGGGGTGGTCGGGGCCTGTAGACGTGGGGGCACTGCCCTGGGAGGGGCGAAAGTTGACGTGATGACGCTCGAGCTGCGTTACTGAGGGGATGTATGGATGGGTGGGCTGTGTCATGGGGAGTGGGCGTGACTAAGGAACAAACCAGGCATCTGTGATAGACGGAGGAATATGGGGTGCAATCTGACTAAGAGTGTGGCATGATTACACAAAGTGATTTGACAATCGAGTACAGAGGCTTGAAACTATACATTGTAGCATTTGGTAAGTGATGTGCACTAAGGAACAAAAATGAAGCTGCACATTGAGACATTTCTGTAATTAATCAAGGCCGCAGTAAGGGAGACAAAAGAACAATAGTACAATCACACCTTAGTAGGTTAAACAGTATATCATGATGGTGGCACAATGTGTGATGACATGATTGAGTTTCAGTGAAGTCCTACATTTGAGCATAGGGCGTCATAGTTGTGGGTCGATCGACTGGGCTGAAGGGGAGCAGTCTAGGATGATCGGGTACATTGGAACTGTAGTACAGGGGTGCAGTAACATCTTATTGGAGAGAAAAACCTATTGTTGGTAGGTAGTGGGGCTGAGTTTAGATGTGTATGCTACTGTTCTATTCATCAAGTGTGTTTAATCCCTCGTTCACCGAATTGCAAGTAGTAATCCACTTGCATTCTCTGCGAATCAGGAGGTTTTGTAGGTTACCTCCTCTGAGTGGTAGAGTAGGCTGTTCAATCACTTGCCAAACCATATCAAGTTCTGTATCGTTTTTCTCAATGTAGTGTGTGACAAGGGGCGCTTTATATTGAATAATGGCATTGTGTGCACAATGATGTGCCCTTAACCATGTTGCTGCTGTGTACTGATGCAGTGTCATGATGGACATTGCCATTGCATGTGCCCAAAGTCGCAGTAGCTAATGCCTGGCCGCGGCGGTATGACCCCAGCACCACCCCCTTCACAAGTGCGGTAGCCATTGGCATGGAGACATGGGTAGATGGCGGTGGGCATGCGCCGCCACACAAATCACAGTAGCTACTGCCTGGCCACGGCGGTGTGACCCCAGCACCACCCCCTTCACAAGTGCGGTAGCCAATGGCATGAAGACATGGGTAGATGGCGGTGGGCATGCGCCGCCACCCAAATCGCAGTGCTACCGCCTGGCCACGGCAGTGTGACCCCAGCACCACCCCCTTCACAAGTGCGGTAGCCATTGGCATGGAGACATGAGTAGATGGCGGTGGGCATGCGCCACCACACAAATCACGGTAGCTACCGCCTGGCCACTCCGGTGTGACCCCAGCACCACCCCCTTCACAAGTGAGGTGGCCATTGGCATGGAGACATGGGTAGATGGCGGTGGGCATGCGCGGCCACCAAAATAGCAGCAGCTACCGCCTGGCCACGACGGTGTGACACTGCCATGGGGCATTGCCTAAAGCCAGTGGGAACGATGATTGTGGTGGCATGATACACATTTGAAAATCGTGGAAGGCGTGCTCTGCCACCGCGGAGGCGGTCATTGGATGGGTTTGAAAGATGCACCATCGCGGTAGCGCACCCCGGGCCCCTGTGGTACATCACCGCCACGGAACATTGCCTACAGCCAATGGGAGCTATGATTGAGGTGGCATGAAGCACATTTGAAAATCGCGCAAGGCGTGCTCCGCCACCGCGGAGGCGGTCATTGGATGGGTTTGAAAGATGTACGATCGCAGTAGCGCACCCCAGGCCCCTGCGGTGCATCACCGCCATGGAGCATTGCCTACAGCCAATGGAAGCGATGATTGCGGTGGCATGATGCACATTTGAAAATCACGGAAGGCGTGCTCCGCCACCACGGAGCAGGTCATTGGATGGGTTTGAAAGATGCACCATCGCGGTAGCGCACCCGGGGCCCTGCGGTGCATCACCGCCATGGAGCATTGCCTACAGCCAATGGGAGCGATGATTGCAGTGGCATGATGCACATATAAGTCTGTGGGAGTGAGCTTCACATTTCCACTGTTCACAGAGTGGGACCCTCTCCTGCTGCTGCCTGAAGAGCCTGCTGCCTGGGACCCTCTCCAGCTGCTGCCTGAAGAGCCTGCTGCCTGGGACCCTCTCCTGCTGCTCCCTGAAGAAACTGCTGCCTGGGACCCTCTCCTGCTGCTGCCTCAAGAGCCTGCTGCCTTGGACCCTCTCCTGCTGCTGCCTCAAGAGCCTGCTACCTGGGACCCTCTCCTGCTGCTGCCTCAAGAGCCTGCTGCCTGGGACCCTCTCCTGCTGCTGCCTGAAGAGCCTGCTGCCTGGGACCCTCTTCTGCTGCTGCCTGAAAAGCCTGCTGCCTGGGACCCTTTCCTGCTGCTGCCTCAAGAGCCTGCTGCCTGGGACTCTCTACTTCTGCTGCCTCAAGAGCCTGCTGCCTGGGACCCCTCACCACTCCCAGGTGTTCCATTTCCACAGGGATGGCAAGGACAGAGAAGATCCGTGCCAGTCCATTCACAAGCGAGGAGCTGGAGGTACTAGTGGACGAGGTGCTGGCATAATACCCAAGGCTGTATGGTGGATCCAATGTAGTGGTAAGTTATCATAAAGGGAGCTGTAGGGCAGGGGGGTGTCAGACATGCATGGGACTGGTGATGTCTGCGAGCCACTGAGGGGGTTCAGTGCAGTCATCCTGCATGTGTGTGTGAATATCAGGTACCCTCTACGCCCTCAAGTATGCATGCAATCACATCTGTTTGACTCATGCAGAGTGCACTTGTGAGGTGTCCCCCAGTTTGAGATGGAGGGAGATTACAATAGGTCCTGAGTCTGTGTCTTGCCACTGTACTGATATATGTTGGTACATGACACTGTGTAACTGGTCATTTACCCTTCTTTTCTCCCATACCTGCAGCTCAAGGTACACCAGCGTAAGGTCGTGTGGAGGGCCATTGCAGCAAAGGTGCGAGCCCTGGGGGTATTCAACCGATGACGCACCCACTGACACAAGACATAGGACTACATCAGCCGGCTGGCAAAGAACATGGCTGAGATGACTTTGGGGCTGCAACCGCGCACTGGGCGTTTGGCACGGCTCAACTTAACAACAGTGATGGCCCGCATTTTGGCAGTGATTAATCCTGCGCTGGATGCACGTCTGAAGGAGCATCGCCAGCAAGGCAGGGGTGAGTATTTGGGGAGGGTGACTTTGGCTGGGAGCGGATGCATGTGTACAGGGCCTGTGGCAGCGGTGGCCCATGTGAGGTACGTGTGGTGGTGCTGTGCTATGTCATGTGAGTGGCTGCTGGGATGTGTGCTAGTGTCAGGCATTGGGACAAACTGGCCTTACAAAGCTGATCCTCCCAGCTGTGCTTTCTCATAGCCAGATGTGTTAGGATCCACATGGTCATTCAGCATTGGGATAGTGTGGGGAATCTATCAAGGGTTGAACAGCAGGGTCCATTATCTGAGTTTGAATTCATGTATGCCTACTTTGCAAGCACCATGATCGGTGAGGCCCACACATCTGACAAAAAGGTGACCCAGAGTAACACATGGTGCTTGGTATGGTCTACTTGACATTCTGGACTGTCATGTCCTAATAGGTGTGTGTGTTGTTCCCTCCTGTTCTCTGAAGGTCTGTCAGTGGCAATGAGTGTTGGGACATGATAGGTGTGGGCAGGGCAAGTTGTGTGTCTGTTACACTTCATCCACGGGCATGGTATTGTGCTGTGTGGCGTCAACATGGCTCAGTCATGGCAGATAATCAGGGTTACAGGCACTGTTGTGGTATATGTAGTGTGTTGCTGCAATGTGATTGCAGGGTGTGGTGGTCACCATGTTGATTTGGGCATCCCCTGTGCTGCATTGATTGGATTTCTTTGTCCAGATGACGACACTAACACAACCATGCATCTCCCTCTAAATGCAGAATCGCCAGTGGACACGGAGGAACGGGAGCCGGAAACCAGTGGTGGCGAGAGTAGCACCACAGCAGTAACGGAGGCCAGTGACACAGAGTCCACCAGCGCATCTGAAGGGGACCGTAGTATGCAGTAGGAATCCGTGGCTGAGACACAGAGTAGTAAATCATCTGATGCCAGGGGTGATGCATCCATGTTGGCAGGCACTGGGGATGGGGAGTCTGCAACATCATCTACCACACAGCGGACAGTGCCCAGCCGCCCATCCACTTCATCTGAAGCTGCCCGTGTCCGTGTCAGTAAGAGAGGACGAGTTACATTCACACCTGGGACCGCTGAGCCTGCACCTGTCCCCACTGCTGCCCTCAGTGCTGAGTCTGTTGAGCTCCTGCACCAGCTTTGTGTGGGCCAGACTGCCCAGCTCAATGCCTTCAGTGACCATGACAAGAAATTAGGCCATGTGGTTGCCTACATGGAGGGCATACACTCTGACGTGGGTGGGCTACCCCGTACAGTCCAAGCTTTGCCGTCCGCTGTGACATCTGCCCTTCAGCAAGCACATGCTCCCATTCCTGCTCAGGTGCCTTTGTCCACCCCTCAGTCAGTGGCCACATCAGATGACAGTGACCACGGTTCGCATGCGTCACAGACACGATACAACACAAGGAGCACACAGCAAACACAACTCAAGCGGTCCCGCCCACAGACACCATCCCCAGAGAAGAGCAGAGCCACCCCAGAATGCAAGGACAAGTGCCCGTCAGGGAAGAGCAAGGCCGAAAAAGCAATGAGGCTGACATCAGGCTCACATGCCTCAAAGGCATGACCATCAAAGGACTCTTCTGTCCCTAAAACGTCATGCAGAGCTAGGCGTGCAGTGTCTGTGCCCACTGAGGAAGTGTTGTATCGCAAGGGTATACCTAGGATGGGAGAGGGCCACATCCCCCCACCACATCAGCTCCAATTCCAAGCCCAGTGAAGCAGGTGGAAGAAGGCACTGTAGGGGCCACCCCTGGCAAAGAGGCAAAGGAGGAAACTGTAGGGACCACCCCTGGCAAAGGAGCAAAGGAGGGCATTGTAGGTGGGACACCTGGCAAACAGGCAAAGGAGGGCACTGTAGGGGCCACCCCTGGCAAAGAGGCAAAGGAGGGCATTGTAGGTGGGACACCTGGCAAACAGGGGAAGGTGGTCCAGAGGCGTAGCCATACAAAGCGTTCGGCAGGATCCAGCAAATCACCAGAGGTAGTGCCAGTGTCTACACCTGATGCGGGACAGTTGTTGTGTGTGCCTGTTGTGTCATCACCAGTTCCCATTAACCCCAAGACAGGGAAGCCATTTCGTATTCCCAAAAAGTGGAAGGGCACCCCTCCAATCTCTCACACAGTGTCACAGGTCTGCATGACTCCACCTCCACGTGCCACTATGCTAACTGGTCCAAACAACCCTCCAGCTTCACAGACAACAGATAGCCCTACATCACCTGTGCCTCTGTCTCCCCACTCAATTGTTCCTGCTGTCCCCGACACACAGCCAACTCCAAGTCCGCCTGACAGCCAAATGTGAGTGGCAGTCCCCCTCATACACCTGTCTCGCATACAGGTGTGCTAGTCCTGCCTATTGTTTGCCACCTGGGTGTGTTGCTGGTTATGGAAGGGTACAGTCAAACACACTCACTGTGCAGCTACTCATGTCCTGATTCTGCATTTCTCCCTGGCCACTGATATTGAAATTCACTGCTGTGTTGTACTCTCACCTGTGCCATGGAAACTGGCCCTTTTACTCTGCTGTGTTGTACTCTCACCTGTGCCATGGATCCTGGCCCTGTTGCTCTGCTGTGTTGGACTCTCCCCTGTGCAGCCTCTGATGTACTTGCTGTGCCACCTGCCATGGACACACCCCTGTTGCTCTGCTGTGTTGTACTCTCCCCTGTGTCATGGACACTGAACCTGTTGCTCTGCTGTGTTGGACTCTCCCCTGTGCAGCCTCTCGTGTACTTGCTGTGCCACCTGCCATGGACACTGGCCCTGTTACTCTGCTGTGTTGGACTCTCACCTTTGCCATGGACACTAGCCCTGTTGCTCTGCTGTGTTGGACTCCCCCCTGTGCAGCCTCTCATGTACTTGCTGTGCCACCTGCCATTGACACTGGCCCTGTTGCTTAGCTGTGTTGTACTTTCATCTGTGCCATGGACACTGGCCCTGCTGCTCTGCTGTGTTGGACTCTCCCCTGTGCAGCCTCTCGTGTACTTGCTGTGCAACCTGACATGAACACTGGCCCTGTTGCTCTGCTGTGTTGGACTCTCCCCTGTGCAGCCTCTCATGTACTTGCTGTGCCACCTGCCATGGACACTGGCCCTGTTGCTCTGCTGTGTTGTACTCTCCCCTGTGCCATGGACACTTGTCCTGTTGCTCTGCTGGGTTGTAGTCTCACCTGTGCCATGGACACTGGCCTTGTTGCTCTGCTGTGCTGTACTCTCATCTGAGCCATGGACACTGGCCCTGTTGCTCTGCTGTGTTGGACTCTCCACTGTGCAGCCTCTCATGTACTTGCTGCGCCACCTGCCATTGACACTCCCCCTGTTGCTCTGCTGTGTTGTACTCTCCCCTGTGCCATGGACACTGACCCTGTTGCTCTGCTGTGTTGGACTCTCCCCTGCGCAGCCTCTCATGTACTTGCTGTGCCACCTGCCATGGACACTGGCCCTGTTGCTCTGCTGTGTTGGACTCTCACCAGTGCTATGGACACTGGCCCTGTTGCTCTGATGTGTTGTGCTCTCCCCTGTGCAGCCTCTCATGTACTTGCTGTGCCACCTGCCATTGACACTGGCCCTGTTGCTCTGCTGTGTTGTACTTTCACCTGTGCCATGGACACTGGCCCTGCTGCTCTGCTGTGTTGGACTCTCCCTTGTGCAGCCTCTCATGTACTTGCTGTGACATCTGCCATGAACACTGGCCCTGTTGCTCTGCTGTGTTGGACTCTCCCCTGTGCAGCCTCTCATGTACTTGCTGTGCCACCTGCCATGGACACTGGCCCTGTTGCTCTGCTGTGTTGTACTCTCCCCTGTGCCATGGACACTGGCCCTGTTGCTCTGCTGGGTTAGACTCTCACCTGTGCCATGGACACTGGCCTTGTTGCTCTGCTGTGCTGTACGCTCACCTGAGCCATGGACACTGGCCCTGTTGCTCTGCTGTGTTGGACTCTCCCCTGTGCAGCCTCTCATGTACTTGCTGTGCCACCTGCCATGGACACTGGCCATGTTGCTCTGCTGTGTCAGACTTTCCCCAGTGCCATGGACACTGGCCATGTTGCTCTACTGTGTTGGACTCTCCCCTGTGCAGCCTCCCATGTACTTGCTGTGCCACCTACCATGGACACTGACTATGTTGCTCTGCTGTGTTGGACTCTCCCCTGTGCAGCCTCTCATGTACTTGCTGTGCCACCTGCCATGGACACTGGCACTGCTGCTCTGCTGTGTTGGACTCTCCCCTGTGCAGCTTTTCATGTACTTGCTGTACCACCTGCCATGGACACTGGCACTGTTGCTATGTTGTGTTGTACTCTCCCCTGTGCCTTGGACACTGGCCCTGTTGCTCTGCTGTGTTGTACTCTACCCTGTGCAGCCTCTCATGTACTTGATGTGCCACCTGTCATGGACACTGGCCCTGTTGCTCTGCTGTGTAGGACTCTCCCCTGTGCAACCTCTCATGTACTTGCTGTGCCACCTACCATGGACACCGGCCCTGTTGCTCTCCTGTGTTGTACTCTCCCCTGTGCCATGTACACTGGCCCTGTTGCTCTGCTGTGTTGTACTCTCACATGTGCCATGGACACTAGCCCTGTTGCTTTGCTGTGTTGTACTCTCACCTGTGCCATGGATACTGGGCCTGTTGCTCTTCTGTTTTGGACTCTCCCCTGTGCAGCCTCTCATGTACTTGCTGTGCCACCTGCCATGGGCACTGGCCCTATTGCTCTGCTGTTTTGGACTCTCCCCTGTGCCATGTACACTGAACCTGTTTCTCTGCTGTGTTGGACTCTCCCATGTGCAGCCTCTCATGTACTTGCTGTGCCACCTGCCATGGACACTGGCCCTGTTGCTCTGCTGTGTTGGACTCTCCCTGTGCAGCCTCTCATGTACTTGCTGTGCCACCTGCCATGGACATTGGCCCTGTTGCTCTGCTGTGTTGTACTCTCCCCTGTGCCATGGACACTGGCCCTGTTGCTCTGCTGTGTTGTAGTCTCACCTGTGCCATGGACACTGGCCCTGTTGCTCTGTTGTGTTGGATTCTCCACTGTGGAGCCTCTCATGTACTTGATGCGCCACCTGCCATTGATATTGGCCCTGTTGCTCTGCTGTGTTGTACTCTCACCTGTGCCATGGACACTGGCCCTGTTGCTCTTCTGTGTTGGACTCTCCCCTGTGCAGCCTCTAATGTACTTGCTGTCCCACCTGCCATGGACACTGGCCCTGTTGCTCTGCTGCGTTGTACTCTCCCCTTTGCAGCCTCTCTTGTACTTAATGTGCCACCTGCCATGGACACTGGCCCTGTTGCTCTGCTGTGTTGGAATCTCCCCTGTGCAACCTCTTATGTACTTGCTGTGCCACCTAGCATGGACACCGGCCCTGTTGTTCTGCTGTGTTGTACTCTACCCTGGGCCATGGACACTGGCCCTGTTGCTCTGCTGTGTTGTACTCTCACCTGTGCCATAGACACTAGCCCTGTTACTTTGCTGTGTTGTACTCTCACCTGTGCCATGGACACTGGCCCTGTTGCTCTGCTGTTTTGGACTCTCCCCGTGCAGCCTCTCATGTACTTGCTGTGCCACCTGCCATGGACACTGGCCCTATGCTCTGCCGTGTTGGACTGTCCCCTGTGCCATGTACACTTGCCCTGTTGCTCTGCTGTGTTGGACTCTCCCCTGTGCAGCCTCGCATGTACTTGCTGTGCCACCTGCCATGGACACTGGCCCTGTTGCTCTGCTGTGTTGGACTCTCCCCGTGCAGCCTCTCATGTACTTGCTGTGCCACCTGCCATGGACACGCCCTGTTCCTCTGCTGTGTTGTACTCTCCCCTGTGCCATGGACACTGGCCCTGTTGCTCTGCTGTGTTGTAGTCTCAACTGGGCCATGGACACTGGCCCTGTTCCTCTGCTGTGTTGGACTCTCACCTGTGCCATGGACACTGGCCCTGTTGCTCTGCTGTGTTGGACTCTCCACTGTGCAGCCTCTCATGTACTTGCTGCGCCACCTGCCATTGACACTCCCCCTGTTGCTCTGCTGTGTTGTACTCTCCCCTGTGCCATGGACACTGACCCTGTTGCTCTGCTGTGTTGGACTCTCCCCTGCGCAGCCTCTCATGTACTTGCTGTGCCACCTGCCATGGACACTGGCCCTGTTGCTCTGCTGTGTTGGACTCTCACCAGTGCCATGGACACTGGCCCTGTTGCTCTGATGTGTTGTACTCTCCCCTGTGCAGCCTCTCATGTACTTGCTGTGCCACCTGCCATTGACACTGGCCCTGTTGCTCTGCTGTGTTGTACTTTCACCTGTGCGATGGACACTGGCCCTGCTGCTCTGCTGTGTTGGACTCTCCCCTGTGCAGCCTCTCATGTACTTGCTGTGACATCTGCCATGAACACTGGCCCTGTTGCTCTGCTGTGTTGGACTCTCCCCTGTGCAGCCTCTCATGTACTTGCTGTGCCACCTGCCATGGACACTGGCCCTGTTGCTCTGCTGTGTTGTACTCTCCCCTGTGCCATGGACACTGGCCCTGTTGCTCTGCTGGGTTAGACTCTCACCTGTGCCATGGACACTGGCCTTGTTGCTCTGCTGTGCTTTACGCTCACCTGAGCCATGGACACTGGCCCTGTTGCTCTGCTGTGTTGGACTCTCCCCTGTGCAGCCTCTCATGTACTTGCTGTGCCACCTGCCATGGACACTGGCCATGTTGCTCTGCTGTGTCGGACTTTCCCCAGTGCCATGGACACTGGCCATGTTGCTCTACTATGTTAGACTCTCCCCTGTGCAGCCTCCCATGTACTTGCTGTGCCACCTACCATGGACACTGACTATGTTGCTCTGCTGTGTTGGACTCTCCCCTGTGCAGCCTCTCATGTACTTGCTGTGCCACCTGCCATGGACACTGGCACTGCTGCTCTGCTGTGTTGGACTCTCCCCTGTGCAGCCTCCCATGTACTTGCTGTGCCACCTGCCATGGACACTGGCCCTGTTGGTCTGCTGTGTTGTACTCTCCCCTGTGTCTTGGACACTGGCCCTGTTGCTCTGCTGTGTTGTACTCTCCCCTGTGCAGCCTCTCATGTACTTGATGTGCCACCTGCCATGGACACTGGCCATGTTGCTCTGCTGTGTTGGACTCTCCCCTGTGCAACCTCTCATGTACTTTCTGTGCCACCTACCATGGACACCGGCCCTGTTAATCTGCTGTGTTGTACTCTCCCCTGTGCCATGGACACTGACCCTGTTGCTCTGCTGTGTTGTACTCTCACCTGTGCCATGGACACTAGCCCTGTTGCTTTGCTGTGTTGTATTCTCACCTGTGCCATGGACACTGGCCCTGTTGCTCTTCTGTTTTGGACTCTCCCCTGTGCAGCCTCTCATGTACTTGCTGTGCCACCTGCCATGGACACTGGCCCTATTGCTCTGCTGTGTTGGACTCTCCCCTGTGCCATGTACACTGAACCTGTTGCTCTGCTGTGTTTGACTCTCCCTGTGCAGCCTCTCGTGTACTTGCTGTGCCACCTGCCATGGACACTGGCCCTGTTGCTCTGCTGTGTTGGACTCTCCCCGTGCAGGCTCTCATGATCTTGCTGTGCCACCTGCCATGGACATTGGCCCTGTTGCTCTGCTGTGTTGTACTCTCCCCTGTGCCATGGACACTGGCCCTGTTGCTCTGCTGTGTTGTAGTCTCACCTGTGCCATGGACACTGGCCCTGTTGATCTGCTGTGTTGTACTCTCACCTGTGCCATGGACACGGGCCCTGTTACTCTGTTGTGTTGGATTCTCCACTGTGCAGCCTCTCATGCACTTGCTGTGCCACCTGCCATTGAGACTGGCCCTGTTGCTCTGCTGTGTTGTACTCTCACCTGTGCCATGGACACTGGCCCTGTTGCTCTTCTGTGTTGGACTCTCCCCTGTGCAGCCTCTAATGTACTTGCTGTGCCACCTGCCATGGACACTGGCCCTGTTTCTTTGCTGTGTTGTACTCTCACCTGTGCCATGGACACTGGCCCTGTTGCTCTTCTGTGTTGGACTCCCCCCTGTGCAGCCTCTAATGTGCTTGCTGCGCCACCTGCCATGGACACTGGCCCTGTTGCTCTGCTGTGCTGTACTCTCCCCTGTGCAGCCTCTCATGTACTTGCAGTGCCACCTACCATGGACACCGGCCCTGTTGCTCTGCTGTGTTGTACTCTACCCTGGGCCATGGACACTGGCCCTGTTGCTTTGCTTTGTTGTACTCTCACCTGTGCCATAGACACTGCCCCTGTTGCTCTGCTGTTTTGGACTCTTCCCTGTGCAGCCTCTCATGTACTTGCTGTGCCACCTGCCATGGACACTGGCCCTATTGCTCTGCTGTGTTGGACTGTCCCCTGTGCCATTTACACTGGCGCTGTTGCTCTGCTGTGTTGGACTCTCCCCTGTGCAGCCTCTCATGTACTTGCTGTGCCACCTGCCATGGACACTGGCCCTGTTGCTCTGCTGTGTTGGACTCTCCCCGTGCAGCCTCTCATGTACTTGCTGTGCCACCTGCCATGGACACTGGCCCTGTTGCTCTGCTGTGTTGTACTCTCCCCTGTTCCATGGACACTGGCCCTGTTGCTCTGCTGTGTTGTAGTCTCACCTGTGCCATGGACACTGGCCCTGTTGCTCTGCTGTGTTGGACTCTCACCTCTGCCATGGACACTGGCCCTGATGCTCTGCTGTGTTGGACTCTCCACTGTGCAGCCTCTGATGTACTTGCTGCGCCACCTGCCATTGACACTGGCCCTGTTCCTCTGCTGTGTTGTACTCTCACCTGTGCCATGGACACTGGCCCTGTTGCTCTTCTGTTTTGGACTCTCCCCTGTGCAGCCTCTAATGTACTTGCTGCGCCACCTGCCATGGACACCGGCCCTGTTGATCTGCTGTGTTGGACTCTCCCCTGTGCCTTGCCCACTGGCCTTCCTGTTTGTAGTTTGCCTGTGCAGATTATCTTGCATATGGTCAGCTTTCTTTTGCCTTGCTCTTGTCCACTTTTGTTCTACTGTCACATCTGTGCTGTATGTGAATAAAGACAGTTACTCCTGTTTTGTGTTTTGTCAGTGTCCTTGCTGAACACAGTTCTTTTGGTGTGTGCATTCGGTTGCCTGTACCCCATGCTCTATGTGTCACTTATACATTGCCAAGCTCTTTGCCCGCATCACATTTATTACAGGGGTGACAGGGTCTTCAGTCCATTCAAACACTGATACTTGTGTTATCTGTGTTGGCTCTTTTACCTGTCATGCAGTTCTCTTTTTAGTGGTTTGCTATTGTTGGCTACGTTGTTGCCATGTCAGGGTGGGGTGCACAGCCAGCACAGAGTGTGATGCTGTGCACAGGTTTGCATGCAGGCTGGGCAATGTCATGATGTATGTGTGTTATTCCTGTATATGTGCGCAGCTGTGTATGTGTATGTTCATTTTGTGTCGGCTCTTAGTCCTGGTCACCTGGCCTACATGAGATGTGTGCTCTTGGGTGGTGAGGAGGTGTGCAGTTTGAAGGGTGTGACTTTGTAGTGGGTGTGGGTGTGTGTGTGCCCCTGTGTTGTGATAGACACACATGTGTCAGCCAGGAGTTGTGTGCCTGTAGTTTGAAAAGTCCTGCCCTGTGTAAATGATTGTATGCACGTGTGTGAGTTTTCTGTTGTGCAATCTGCAGTGTGTTGGTGTGTCCATGCAGTTATGTGTGACTCCTCCTTGTTGTTCTGGTCACTTATGAGTGTGCAAAGTGTTTAACTTGCACATCAGTGTTGTGTTTGTTTGATCATCAATGTGTCTTAAGTGTGTTTGGTTAGACTGTGTGGCCCTGCTGCTCCTCACTGGCATTGTGTTTGTGTTTCTCATGCATTGCAGGCACATGGTGCCTTTTCTCCTCCTGTATGGCATGGTGTGCATGGTGTGATGCCATCCCCTATGTGTGCCACTTGTGCCTAGCCATTGTGGGTCTGTACTCCCTCTATTTGTGTATGGTACACCCCTTACATGTCAACTACTGACATGCAAGTCGGTTGACTTTGATCTCATCTGTCCCCTTTGTTTACATGTGTATGTGCCTCCCCATCTCTTCATTTGTGAGACTGTGCCTTGGGGTGCAGTTCTTGGGCCAAGAGTGATGTTGCACTCTGGACATTGCCCCAATGGTTTATGTGTGATGTTCTTGAGCTATTTATCAGTGAGGATTGTCCATGTGCACTTGGGCTGTGTGTGCTGCCCAGTGCTCTGGTGTAGGTGGTTCTGCTCTTGTATCCCAGAGTGGTGCATCCTGTTGTTGTTGTGTTGGATGTCTGTGTGTTGGCTGTGGTATTGCTTCACTTCCTGGGTGTGCTGTTGTTTTTGTGCTGTGCTGATTTGTGGTGTGTGTGTTGAGGTTGTGTCAATCATGTCTGTGTGTAGCTGTTGTGCTTGGTGTGCACACACTGCGTGTTGTGCATACAGTGCTGTGTGTATTTGGGATTGACATTGCCTGATGTGCATCCCTTGATGTCCTGTGGTGTTTGATGATTTGTGCTTTCATGGGCATCTGTGGTTGGTTTGATGTGGCAGTGTAGGTCTGTGCAGGTGCACTTCTTGTGTTATTTGTGGTATGTTGTGTGTGTGTTTTGTTCTTGAGTGATGATGTTGTGCACTCATGTTGTGTTTGTGCTCCCACTGCCTTTCCACAGTTTGGCTGACAGGGTATTTCTGTTTCTGTTGGGGTTATGTGTGTGTTCCTGTGGTGTTTGTGTGTAGTTTTTGTGCAGGCATCTGTTTAGGTTTCCCTGTGTGTGTTCTGTTTGTGGATACACCCAGGGTGTGTGTTTGTTTGTGTGTGTATGGGCTGGGAAGTATTGGCAGCCTTCAGTGTGTGAGGCACTTGTGTTGTGTGTTCCTTGTCAGACACTCCTGCAGTGGCTGTCTCCCTAGTTGTTTGTTGTGTGGTGCAGGGTGTGTATTGTGCTTGCTTGTTGCTGTGCTTGTTGCTTGTTGGTGTGCTTGGGGGTGCACAGGATAGGCACCTGGCCTGTGACTTGATGGGATGTGTTGATGTGTGTTTGTGGGTGGTGTGTCCCTGTGGTCTTTGTGCCCTGCCCATGCCTTATAGTGGCCCTGTTTCCTGCCTTCTGCATCGTGCGCATGTGTTGACCGCGGCGGTGACATGACCGGGAAGGGGTGACTTGTTGACAGGTGGGTAATGTGTGGGTGCCCTTGTGGATGTGTTTTGACCCCCAGCAGGGTGTCTCTGATGGAATTAGACCCTTTCAGCCTGATTCATGAAAACCGGAATCTGCGATTTTCCAATTGCGACTAACTGCGAATCGCAATTTAGAAATCGCAGATCGGTAATCATGAATTTTTGCGATAAAAAAATGCGATTCGCACGCGGCCGCAAAAAGCGTTTGCGATTTTCGAAAATCGCAGAATAATCGCAAAATCGCGGGATCGGGAAAACGGGAAGTCGCATTTCGAGCACAGTGATGACATCACAACCAGGAAGCAGCCAGTTCCCACCCCCATTCACCACAGTGAGGCAGACCTCGAGGCAGAAACTGAGTCAGCTCCTGCAAGGACACCTGCAAACTTGGAATACCACACCCAATCTCACTGCAGCAATGGCAGAGGAGGCTGTGCCAGGGCCCAGCAACACCGGGCGCAAGAGAAAACTGAAGTTCTCCGAACAGGAGTTGGAGCACCTCATCGAAGGGGTGGTAGAGAACCACTCTAAACTGTTTGGGAAAGAGTCAAGGAGGGTGCCTGAGCAGGAGGAGCGGAGAATCTGGGTCGGGATAGCGGCCACAGTGAACTCCGTGGGCGTGGCAGACAGGTCACTTGAAGAACTAAAGAAGAGGTGGTACGACCTCCGAGGTCGTGCCAAGGAGAAGGTTGCCAAGAGGCTGGGAGAGTCCCTGGCCACTGGAGGGGGAGGACCTACAGTCCCTCCAAACACCACCATGGAGGACCGCGTCGAGGACACGTTGGAGTCCGAGGCGTGCATTGGAGTCATCAGATTGGACTCATCCCGCCCCACCCAAGAGAGCCAAGGTAAGTGGCATGCGACTGCGACCCTGTCCCCTATGAATGGCCATTACCCTATAGCCTCCCATAATGTTCCAAAGTCATGCCATCGGTGCACATTAGGTAATGCCCTAAAGCATTGTGGGACATGTAGTGTGGCCACAATGTACAAGTACTCCAATGCAGCCAGACAGGTTCCAAAGTACGCAATGCCACAGCCAGTCAGGGAATGTCATCCAGCATGCATGTAGCAACTGCACGTGTGACAGATACATGCAACTAATGGACGTCCACTTCCCCTCACAGGTGGCGCAGACAGCAGCGACAGTGACAGGCTGCTCATCGATGAGCAACCACAGGATGCGGAGGAGGTGCCATCACAAACACATCCAGCACCAACAGGCGCTGCACCTACCCCTGCAGCCAGGCCCACAGCATCAGCACCAGCACCAACAGGCGCTGCACCTACCCCTGCAGCCAGGCCCACAGCATCAGCGCCAGCACCAACAGGCGCTGCACCTACCCCTGCAGCCAGGCCCACAGCATCAGCGCCAGCACCAACAGGCGCACCACCAACCCCTGCAGCCAGGCCCACAGCATCAGCACCAGCACCATCAGGCGCACCACCAACCCCTGCAGCCAGGCCCACAGCATCGGCGCCAGCACCATCAGGCGCGCCACCAATCCCTGCAGCCAGGCCCGCAGGAGCTGGAGCCTCCACATCTGCTCCAGCGACAGCGGTGACACAGCGCCCACCCACTGTGGGCAGCCAGCAGAGCAGGCATGGCAGGGCTCACCTGCAGAACAATGCACGCAGCGACAGGAGGGGGATGGAAGTGCGATTGCCGAGCATGAGCATAGAGCGTAGAATGCTACGCATTCACCAGCTGCAGGCACGCCGGCAAGGGGCCATACAGATGCAGCTGTATAATATTGGCCGCAATGTGGCAGGTGTGGGGGAGAGGATGGACCGCATGACAGCAGCCATGGCAGGTGTGGGGGAGAGGATGGACCGCATGACGGCAGCCATGGAGGCCAACACTGCTGCGCTAATATCACAGCACAACACCGCCCGCCGCCACCACCAGCAGCTACTGACGCGGCTGTCGGCATACACCAGGTCAAACTACGTGATCGGCAATGCGACATCCCAGCTATCGCGACGGTCCCTGGCGCAGCAGCAGCAGCTAATCCAATGCTGCGAGGATGTGGCCAGAGTATTAGAGAACCTCACCACTGCCGTTATGGCACTCCACCCCCCTGTACCTGGCAATGTCGGGGGGGACGATGCCAGCGAGGGCACCTCAAGTGTGAGCAGCCAGTCTGCCTCACAGGTAGCAGTGTTACGACGTAGCACCAGGCCCACTGCAGGGTCACGTGCGGTGGCAGAGGAGGAGCCGGAGAGGCGCTTGGGTGATTCGCGCCAGAGGCGCACCTGACTAACATGCACTTTTACAGGCACAGGCTGACACTATAAGCCTGCCCTGTGTTTTGGACGCAGCAGTATAGGGCAATACTGATTGCATAGGAAGGATGGCAACTTGCACTATTATTGTGAATCAAACAATAATATTTATTCTTGCATCATACATTGGCGTCCTGTCATTATTTCCATTTGCATGCAATTGTGATTTGTTGGGTGAGGGGAGTGGGTGCACTAGAAACTGTTCATTGTGATGTGGTTGCGGCGTCTGTGGCCTTCAGCTGGGTTCTCCCCGCGTGCATGACGCCCATGTGCAGGTGGCCGGTCGTCCCCTTCCGACTCACTGCCAGAGATGTCTACAGGTATCCTGCGCTTGGTAGCAATGTTGTGTAGTATTGCACAGACAGCCACAATGCGGCAGCACACATCAGGACTGTAGTACATGGCCCCACCTGTCTTGTGCAGTATGCGGAATCTGCTCTTCAGTAGCCCAAAAGTCCTTTCAATGCAATTCCTTGTCCGTATGTGTGCAACATTGTAACGCCTTTGCTGTGGTGTAGCAGGGTTGAGGTATGGGGTGAGGAGGTATTCAGAGAGGGCGTAGCCACTGTCACCTGAATGAGAGGAGCAGAGGGTGAGTGCCTGTGCAGCGCAGCTACTTTATCGCAATGTGACAGTGTGGACAAAGTGTACTTACCAAGTAGGTGTCCTTCCCCAAAGTCTCCCCTGGCCAGTCGTGTGTGGAGGCCGCTGTGCCGGAATATGAATGAGTCATGGGTACTCCCTGGGTACTGTGCCACTATGTCCGTGATGTATGTCTTAGCATTGCAGACCATCTGGATGTTGAGGGAGTGGTAGGACTTGCGATTGCGGTACATGTACTCCGTTGCAGCTGATGGGCAGATGGCGATGTGGGTACAGTCAATGCATCCTATCACATGTGGGAAATGGGCAACATTGTAGAATTGTAGCTTGGTCGAATCCAAATCCTGTTGACTGGTGGGGAATTTGATGTGTTGGTGTAGCTGGGTCAGCATTGCGTCAAGGAAACTCCTTAGGCAGCGGGACATGGTGGGCTGGGATATCCCCCCAGCAACCGCTACTATCCCCTGGAAGCTCCCAGAGGCCAGGAGGTGCAGGCTACACAATACCTGGACATGTGTAGGCACGGCATTGGTCCGCCTTGTTGGGTGCTGCATCAGGGGGTCAAGGTCCTATATTAGCTGGATTATCATTTCCCCATTCAGGCGGTACTTAGCATATATTTGCTCTCTGGTTTGGCCCAGCAGGGTGACCCGCTGGCGGAATATCCTGTCCTGGATTCTGCGTCTCCTCCGTGCTGCTCGCTGTAGCCTTCGCCGCCTGACCACCATGTACATTCCTGGCATTGTGAGACTCCAAATGCTGCTGCTGATTCTCCTTATGTGTGTTTGGTCAGGCCTGCACCTGTTACTGATTGGCCAACGGTTTTTCAAAAAAAATTTCAATGGCTTTTATGGTTACCACCTGCTTTGGGTTGTCCTTAATTTGCGCCTCGCAAACAGCGATTTTGTTTTTTTTCGCTATTTGCGATTTTTCATGATTACCGATTGCGATTGTATAGCGAAATCGCAATTTTTTTCGCAGTATCCGTGGTTTGTCGCATTTTCCGATTCGCTAATGCTCTCCTGCCGGGATTCTGCGAATCTATTTGCGAATTCGCTATTATGTGTTTGCGACTTCGCTATTTTCGTGGTGAATGCCGATTGGGGAAATTGCGCCCGCAATAGCATTTTCTCAGCTATTGCGAGTGCAATTTTGCTTCATGAATCAGGCTGTTTGTCAACCCGTGTGTTGTGTGTTGTATTTGTGTATTTGCGTACCTGCGGCGGTGTCAGCGGTGGCCCATTTGATGGTAGTTCCGTAGCAGGTACATGACCGGATGCATATGTAGAGCTGGGTCCATGGCGTTGATGACCGGGTGGAGAGGACCGGGTCTCTGCTCTTGCACTCCGCCGTCGAGTTTCCGCCGTGTCTAGTTGGGCGGTGTCTCCACTGTGTCTGCCTGTTTGGGCCATCCTAATTTGTGGAGCGGGGCAGACGTCATTCCGCAAGGCGGTGAGTCTCCATTGGCTCCCATCGCCGCGGTGGCGGGCGCACTTTGATGGCGATGCACTGCGCTCCGTGGCGCTCGGGAAATTACCTATGTTTTGCTATACTAATATGGTGGACGTGAGTACAGCAGCTGGCGGGCGGAAAAGGGCTTTTTTCTGCCCCACCAACACCACGGTGGTGCCACCCGCCCGACATCCTAATGGACCCCCTAGTGTCTAAAATATATGGGGGACTGACAGCTTGAGAATACAACATATTTGCCATTGGTGTGTACTTGTTTTGCATTTGTATAACTAATATTACTGTATGATCTTTGGGGAGTGATGCTTTATTTTGAACATAATCCGCCGCACCTCGGAAAGGCTTGGTGGAATCCTGTGATAGGGTGGCACAGTTCTTTGCAGACAAAGTGGGGGAAATGTATTCCTCGTTTCCGGCGGAGGCGAGAACAGAGGGCATGTCAGAAGAGACCAATGTAAAATCTAATGGAACTAAGCTACTAGTATCCTTTAGTACTCCCCAGCAGGATATCCTAACTGACATAGCGTCTAAAATTAAATCGGGTTCCCCCAATGACCCGGCGCCCGCGAGAATACTCAGGGAAAGCATTAAAACTCTGGAACCCCACATACGCCATCTGCTAGATCTTTCATTTGGGTCGGGAGTGTTCCATCAGCATGGAAAGAGGCGGTGGTACTCCCTGTCAAGAAGAAACCTAACATCAGCGTGGAGCAGTTAGACAATCTGCGTCCAATCTCTCTTCTCCCCTATTTCTCTAAAAATGCGGAGAAAGTTGTTATCATGCAAATGACAGAACACATCGAGACATGTAAACTACTCCACCCAACCCAATCAGGCTTTCGGGCGTCCTACTCGACTGAATCTGCCCTACTCCTTTCAACAGAAACCATACGCAAACTGGTGGATGAAGGCCAGACAACAGCGCTTATCCTTTTAGACTTAAGCGCTGCTTTCGACTCTGTAGCTCATCACATCTTGCTGCAGTGTCTAAAAAAGGGGAAGTGGGAGGCAGAGCTCTGGAGTTGCTGGAATCGTTCCTCCAGAATCGCAGCTTCCAAGTAGCCCAGGGACCTCACCGGTCGAAGAGTATTAGGCTGAATCAGGGAGTGTTCCAAGGGTCAGCTTGAGCCCCACCCTTTTTAATCTCTACGTAACACCGATAGCAGAGATTACTGAAAGGTTTGGGGTGCAAGTAGTAACTTACACTGATGACACCCAACTTGTGGTGTCTCCTGCCCAGTCAGATGTGGCTGCAGCCAATAACTTCTCGATGTGCTTACAAGCTATAGCGGCCTGGATGGCCAATAACTGCCTGAAATTAAATGGTAGCAAGACAGAGGTGCTGGTGGTGAGGAACGCACCATCGGTGTGGACATCGGCATGGTGGCCGCAGGTACTGGGGCCACTACCCTCTCCCACCGAACAAGTCAGGAATTTGGGTATCTGGCTAGATAGCAAAATCTCTTTCGAACACCATACGAGACGTGTGGCAGGTCAATGTTTTGGCATCCTGAGAAATATGAGGAAAACACTTGATCTACTCCCCACTTCGGCTAGGAAAACCCTGGTCCATGCTCTTATTACATCTAGGCTGACTATGGGAACGTCCTGTACCTGGAAGCCAATGCCAGATGTATCACTCAGCTTCAGCATATACAAAATGCGGCTGAACGTATGATCTTGATGCTGCCCAAAAGAGCGTCATCTAAGAAATCCCTTGAATCACTTCACTGGCTGCCTATCAAAGAACGGGTGCTCTATAAAACCCTGCTGATTAGTCACCACATCATGCAGGGGAAGGGGCCATCCTACCTTTTGGACTTGTTGAGCCCGTATATCCCTGGGTGCCAGCTGAGATCTTCCGGGACAGGGCTGATTAAGGTTCCTAAGTTTAGAAGAGTGCAGATGGGTGGGCGCTCCTTCCGAGTTCAAGCCGCTCAACATTGGAACAGGCTCCCACCCGGAATGCGATCAGAGACTTCAGAACGCATTTTCCGGAAACAACTTAAAACCTACCTCTTCCCTCGGGTTGGAGAGTGAGGAGGTTTGTATCTGAGGAGCTGGGGGAAGACGTGCACGACTGACTATTAGCCACATTACAGCGCGGGGACACACTGGCCTCAGTGTAACCAGGCACTCTATACATTTTATTATTATTATTATTATATTCATAGTCTAAAACAGTTAATGATTTACTGAAAAACCGAATAAAAAATATTTGAACCGTATACGACAGCTCTTCCACTGCAGAAATGGTGCTGGTTTTGGTGCTTTCAGCATGTGTCCAATTGAAATGGACCCTGTAGCATCAGGATAAATATGCGGGTTCAAATGGCAGTACTCAATTAGGAGAGAGGTGGCGCTGCATGTCATATTGGAGGGGCTCAGACAGTTCATATATGTGAACATGTAACTTTCATGTGCCCTCTATATTGGTAAAACCGAAGTAGGAAACACGTTAGGATATCTTAACAGATGGCTGATACATACCTCTCTCAAAATAAACACTGTAAATGTTGATTTTAATTTTGTGTGATTTAAACAATAATATGAGCAATTCATGATCCATCAGCCAATGCAGGAATGCACTTTGATTAAAAATGAATGCTTAACAGCAACCTTCTATATATTTAAAAGAAAATAAATTCCCAGCCTATTTAACTTCATTTTTCTTTTCCTGCAGGGAAATCAATGAAACGTTATTTGCTAAAAAGAAAAAGTTTGTTTACGGTGTTTCACCAGAGACTAGATTATCATAATATTTAATTTGGCAGACCATAAATCATGTGTTTAGAAAAGAGCTATTATTCTTGTTCCTTAGACATTACAAAACATAAATACAGGAAAGGGTATTTTATTCAGATACACATATGCATCTCATTTAAACACTGCACAAGTCTGTGTTTATTTTAAGCATAAACAGGGAGGTTTTTTTCACGAACCTGAGTCACAGAGAGTAGTACAGTGAAATATACGTTTTAGTAATGACTGTGAATGAAGTGACTTCATAGCTGCACCGAGACATTCGTTTAACGCATGCAAATGCCATTCAGTTTCTGAAAAACAGGATGTTGATTTTTGTCTAATTTGTGTATAAATTACCGGAATATCAAACACCGTAGAGCCTCTCCACTAGTTCATATTTCCCAGTTATTGCTTATGGTCTGATTTAGAGAGGGGTGGTAAAATGACATACATAGTGGAGTTCCATTTGGAGATATCTCTGCCTCTGCCAAGGTCTGGAGTTGTCCAGCAGATAAGTTCGTGAGATGGAAATGTCCCCTACAGCTTGTACTTTTGCAATCTACTGTCTAATAGCGGATATTTCGTGTCCTAGGGGCATAATATCAAGGACCGGTGTTAAAATGATAGACATTTTATCGGCAGGAAACTGCCGATAAAACGGCGATAATGGGCTTCTTAATACGCCTTTGTTAAATCCCATAGAAGCCCATGTTAACACCAAAACATGGGCTTCTATGGGATTTAACAAGGGCGTATTATCAATCGCATTATCGCTGTTTTATTGGCAATTTCCTGCCGATAAAACTGCGATTATTTTAACACTGGTCCTTGATAAACTGCTCCCTAATTTTTAATATTTGTCGTAAGCATCACACTGATCTAGTGTGTGTACAGGGGTATATGCCTAACCTTGAACCTGAGAAAGGTCTTGAAACTGTGCTGTGACTTGGAGTGGCTGGTGCACCAAGCGTACCCTCATTTTACTGAATGTGGATTGCTGTCACTTTCTTCCTTTTAGTATATAGATCTGTGGTGACCCTGAACTGTGTTGTGTGACTCAATAGTTGGGACTAGACCTTTTTACGTGTGTTATTGGAGTTTAGGCCTCTTGGCCTACTTGCAAAAAGAATTCTGCTTCTATGAGCTAACCCAGATAATAGTGCAAACATCCCAAGCACATGTAATATATGTGTTTCTGTGATGGTAGCAATGTACATGCACGGTGTTTAAAAGTGAGCTAAAATAGCAGAGGCTATTCCTTTACACAAGTGGGAGGTAATACTGGTTTATCAAACCTGAAGCTGACGGAGACCTAGACACGGAAGTGGGAACTGAGAAGACAAGGTTCTTTTAGAAATGTAACTATCATTTGTGGTGAGAGGACCTTCTAATTGGTCTTTCTGTTGCTCTACTAAGTGGTGAACGGTAGAACTGCAGTCTGTGTTGCCGAAAAGGATCCCTTCAGGTGAGGCCAGCCTTTTGTTTCTTCACTGATCACAGTTCAATGTGGCTGTTGAAAGCAGTTGCAGAAATCTAACAAGTCTTTGAACCTCTGCTGTGGATTTTCTGGGCTGGAGAGTACTCTGCTGTGGGAAGCATCACTCAACACAAATGCTGTGACTGGGGAACAGCCTGGAGACAGCAATTTCTCTTTTACAGAAGAGTTATATATAGCGCAAATTTGACCCGAAGGTATTGGGTATCAGAGCGCTTTACACAAGCACCAGTTGGGTTACATGAGGACACGTTCCGTTTTATTAGGCACAGGGAGATTAGGTTATTTGCCCAGAATCACAGGATGTTGCGCGTCCTTGCCGAGACTTGAACCTGGTTCCCCAGATTTGAGATTGACCGCCCTAGCCATTAGGTCAACTCCTCTCCCCACTTGAAAGAAGAACCACCCTTAAAGTATTCTGAAACAGAATATAGTGCATCAACGATTAATGCTTGCTTTGACTGTAAATGTGGGAGCCATTAAAACCATTGAAAGATGTGCTGCCCTAATTCCAAGTTCTCTTTGACCAAGTAAGTGTTCTGCAGAGTGGTCAGAGGACTGATGAGAGGTTGTATAGGGGTATGAGTGGGTGTGCGAGTGGTTCTGCACCTGATGTCATTATTGATGTCATTTGAGATGTCATCAGTGGTCTCACTGATCATGTCAAGAGTGATGTAATAAGTGTGGTCATAAGCAGTGCAAATCCGAGCCTAACTATAATATCCCTGTAACTTTTGTTTTTTTTTCAGCGAATTTCTAAGGTTTTTTAAATTCTATTTCCTAACTGTATCCTTTAACCTTTAAAAATGAGTGCATGAGTGAGTGCAAGAGTATCTCAGTGGGTTTGCGACTGAGTGTGTGAATGTCTCAATGGGTGTGTGACCTGGTTTGTAATTGGGTCTGGGTATGACTGCATTCATCTCACTGGGTGTGTGAGAGGGGTTATAAGTGTCTGTAAGTGCCTGAGTGTCTGAATGGGTGCATGGGTGTTTGAGTGAGTTTCTGAATATGTCTGTGAGTGGGCATGTGAGTTTCTGAGTGGGTCTGTGAGTGGATGCATGAGTGACTAATTGAGTCTCTGAATAAGCGTGTGAACATCTGAGTGGGTCTGTGAGTGGGTACTTGAGTCTCTGAGGGGGTCTGTGAGTGGGTACTTGAGTCTCTGAGGGGTCTGTGAGTGGGTGTATGAGCCACCGAGTGGGTCTGTGATTGGATGTGTATGTGTCTAAATGGGTCTGTAAGTTAGCACATGTTTTGGGGATCAAAGCATTGATGCCCGCACAAGTCTTAACATCCCTGTTTATCAGATCCAAAAGGTGCAAAGGGGCTTGAGGCACAATCCCCTATACCTCCAACAAATGAGGAGCTGGTCGTAACACAACCGGCTTTCCCAAAGCTACAAAAAACCAAAATAGTCCAGCACACTTTACAGGTAAGTAATAACAATTATACAATTTTAAAAATGCAAATGTATTCCAAAGAAGAGTCGATGTTATGTAGTCATATCAGATTCCATCCTTCTTTTCTTTTTTTAAAACGTTTTGCAACCACCAACGCGTTTTGCCCATACACGGACTTCTTCAGGGCTCGCAGTATGTGTGTGTGGCGCTGCCATGTAATTATTGCCCATATATTATGACCAAATAGTTTTTGAAATGATTATAAAACCCGACATTGAGGTCTGTTTCACTCCTGGTAATGTTCCCTGTTGAATCTGTGTCTGAATAACGTGTGGTTCGGGCAGGACGATCATCCATGGTGGAAGGCAGCAGTATGGACGAAACGCGTTGGCGGTTGCAAAACGTTTTAAAAAAAGAAAATAAAGCATGGAATCTGATATGACTACATAACATCGACTCTTCTTTGGAATACATTTGCATTTTGAAAATTGTATAATTGTTATTACTTACCTGTAAAGTGTGCTGGGCTATTTTGGGTCTGTAAGTTAGTGCATGAGTGTCTGTTAGACTTGGCATCTTTTTGTGTGTTTCCCCTGAGTTTTTACTTTCTGACCTCCCGCTTTTTACTCTGTTTTTGCTGGTGTAACGTTTCTGCGCTCTTTTCGCACTGCTGATCAGTGGGGAAGTGCAGGCGCTCTCTGTGTCAATTGTGTTATGGATTGGAGATTTCCACGACTGGATAATTTGATTTACATTTTAGTCCCTAGTAAAGTGCACTAAGTGTGCTAGGGACTGTGCATCAAATGCTACTCGTGGGCCTGCAGCACTGATTGTGCCACCCATGTGAGTAGCCCTGATAAGGTACCTCAGACCTGCCATTGCAGAGTCTGCGCGCAGCTTGTAACTGCCATGTCGACTTGGCCAGTGCACCCACTTTCCATTCCCTACCCTTCCCGTTTCTTACATGTCAGGCACCCCTAAGGTAGGCCCAAAGTACCACTGTGGGCAGGGTGCAGTGTATGTGAAAAGTAAGACATGCCCTGGTGTGTGTGGCATGTCCTGATAGTGAATTACAGCCCATTTTGTTTTTCACTTTTGCAAGGCTACCTGTTCTCATAGGCTGGAATAGGCAATTTGATTAAAACATTTTATAATCCAAAACTGACCCAGGGAACAAGGTAGAAATTTGAATTTAGTCCTGGGCTGCAATGGGGGAAGGGGGAGGAGATTTCCTTGCACTGCAAAGGGCCTGATCTGCCTCTGACAATGCTCTCTCCACCTCCTGCCAGGAATTCACACCAGAGAAGGCAGAACTGGTTCTGGCTGGGCACAGACACCCTATGCCTAGAGAATCAAATGATTTTTTGATACAAATACTGGGGCCCAGACGCCTGAACTTTAGAACTCATCTGGATCAAGAAGACTGTCAAGAAGAAGAGCTGGAGAAGCTGTGAGAAGGATCTACCACTTTGCTGTGTGCTTTGCTGGGCTGACCTGCAGTGGCTGCTTCTGTCTTGGGCAGTGAAAGGCCTGGACTGGACTTTCTGCAACCTAATTTGTGTGTCTCTTCAAGGGATTGAAGTAGAGCTTGCCCCCTGTTCATGAAGTCTCATGTACAGCAAAGACATCAAGCTGTTCTGCCCTCAGCACCGGGGACTGCGTGTTTTGTGCTGTATCAGAGGGAAAGCAAATCAACAACGTCTACATCACTGCTGCCGACTGTGTGTCATGAAGGCACCTCAGAGGGCACTGCTGCCGTGCTGTACCGCGACCTTGGTCTCACTGACGACACCTATTGACGCCGCCACCGAGCCGCTGCTCGCACCGTGACCTGTGGGCACCGCACTCCACACTGCCTTGCTTCACGAGGACGCCTTGGCCTCCCTGACTCTGCTGCTCCATGCCAAAATGCACTGTGGTTCGAGGGCACCACTCGGAAGTCACACGAAGCTCCGCCCTCATCCCGCACCGCAGCCTTGGCCCACCGATGCCAGCACCATCGACTCCCCCTCATCAGCCGATGACAGTGCTTCAGCAACGCCGCTGCTTGCACCGTGACCTGCTAGCACCATGATGAGCACTGCCTTCATCTCGCACCGTGACCCTGAATTCACCGACGGCACCATCTGATGCCGCCACTGAGCCGCTTCTAGCACCGTGACCTGGGGGCACTGCACGCCGCACCGCTGCACTTTGCACCGCAGCACCCAACTCTGGATTCCATCAGAGAGGAGCTCAACCTGCAAGCGAGTAATTCAAGGGCCTCATCGCCCTGCACTTCTTACAGGTACTGTTTGTGGGTCTTCCCGATACCGTAGCTGGCCCGCGAACGTACGACTAGCCAGAACCGTTGGATTTGTTGTTTACGACTCCATGGTAGCCCTGGACGGAGCTATCAACTTCGAGGAACTTTGTTTGAAACTTTTTTTGATAACTACAGACTTTTTTTTACATAGAGTATTGTGGAGTTTTGTCGTTTTTGGTCTTGTTTTAATTATATAAAAATATTGGATATTTTTCTAAACTGGTGTGGTGTCCTTTTGTAGTGCGTACAATGTATTACTGTGGGTTATGTGCAAATGCTTTACACACTGCCTCTAAGATAAGCCTGGCTGCTCGTGCCAAGCTACCAAGGGGGTGAGCAGGGGTTATTTTAAGAGTGTAACTCCCTTATCTTGACAAGAGTGAAGATTTTTATCTGGCTTCGGCCCTTGCCCTGGCCTACCAGAAATACCATTTCTAACAGTGTCTGAGTGGGTCTGTGAGTGGGCGTGTGAATCTACGAGGATGTTTATGAATGGGTGCATGAGCCTCTGAGTGGTTCTGTGAGTGGGTCCATGAGTTTATGAGCGGGTCTGTGAGTCACTGCATGAGTCGGTCTGTGAGTGGGTGAGAGAGCATGAGTAAGTGGGTGCCTGAGTGTCTGACTGTGTCAGTCAGTGGCAATGAGGCAGATTCACAGAACTAATCTGAGATAAAATCCTAAACTGACAACATTTGGTTTTCACAGAAGGTATTTATTAGTAGTAAAGTTAGGACTCCTAACTTTACTACTACTAAACTCAGACAAAATCCTAACTTTACAACTTTTGGTATTCACAAAAAGCATTTAGTAGTAATAAAGTTAAAATCCTAACTTTACTACTACTATATGCCTTTTGTGAATACCGAAAGTCGGAAAGTTAGGATTTTGTCTCAGTTTAGTAGTAGTAAAGTTAGGAGTCCTAACTTTACTACTACTAAATGCCTTCTGGGGATTACAAAAGTAGTACGTTTAGGATTTCATCACAGATTAGTTCTGTGAATAGGCCCTCTTGAGAGTATCTGAGTTGTGTTGTGAGTGGGTGCCTGAGTGACTGGGTGAGCTCTGCTCATTCTCTGCCTTTTTCTGCTTGTTCTGTGCCTCTATTGCGTCTTTCTGCTCATTTCTGACCTTTATTTTACCTTTTTCATCTTGTTTCTGGTCTCTAGTAGGCCTGTAACTGCTGATTGCTGGCATTTATTTTGCCTCTTTCTGCTAGTTTCTGATCACTATTTGGCCCACTGCTAGCCTTTATTTTGACTCTTTCTGCTCCTTTCTGACCTTCATTTCACCTTTTTCAGCTCAGTTCTGACCTTTATCTTGTCTCTTTTTGCATATTGCTGACCTCTATTTTGCCTCTTTCTCCTTCTTTTTGACTTTTATTTTGCCCCGTTCTGCTAATCTCTAACCTATACTTTGGCTCTTTCTGTAAGTTTCCCACCTTTATCTTGCCTCTTTCTGCTCATTCCTGACCTTTATTCTGCCTCTTTCTGCTCCTTTCCTACCTTTATTGTGCCTGTTCCTGCTCCCTTTTGACCTTTATTTTCTAATTTTCCTTAGGGGAGGGGCACAGCCCTTCTGTGGGCCCATTTCAGCCAAGGGGACCCCATCACTTCGGGCCGGCCATATCACCTGCAGGCCCATCCAGTAGCCTGCCTCCTTTGTCCCCAGCATTGCTCTGACAGGCTGCTCACTGTCAGTGAAATTTTCATTTATTTCCCTGCACACATATTTACTTCCCCTGTTGTTGCAATGACATGTGTGTGCTTCACAATTCCAAGCTGCCCAGTCTCACCGAGGAAGGAACTATTGCACTATAATTAAAAGCCTGAGGAGGATGACCGCAGATAGATATATAACCCCTGCACTGTCGCATACTAGGAAAGACCGGTTTCACTACTGCCATAGGCCATGAAACGGTGGGCCTTTGAGTTAACAAGGGAGCCATCTTGAAGTTAAGATGTTTTTCAGGGGGTCGTGGCTTACGCACCGTCGAGGTATGGCGTCTCCTCTCTGAGCTCCGCGGTGTTGCGAGCTTCCGAGGAAGATAGTGAACCCCGTCCGGCGCTACGGAAGACTCCAGTCGGCGTTTTCATCGCCGGAACATGCCGTGATCTACAAGACTAGTAAACAACACAAAATGCCCAAACCACAGTTACTCAATACAATTTTTTGATATAGGGTAAGAAACACTTTATTATCGCTTCCCTGGACACCATTTTTTTGTGTCACTCATTTTGTATTTTCTATAATTTGAAAAAATTGCTGACAGAAAAAAGACATTGATTGCAAATATTTACAAATATTTACAAGGCTGGACTAATGTTAGCAAACATTAAGGGCAAAGACTATTTACACATTTCGAAATTATTAGAACACACAATAGAAAATATTCTCACATCAGACATTATTGAAAAAATAATAATACAAACATATCAATTTACGAACAACAAAAAGCTAACAAACACTGAATGAGAGAAACTAGGGGTTGGGAAGATAAATGATTAAATATCTTGTATATTTTAGTGCTGGACCAGCCGGTCCTAGCTTTAGTGCAACAGTAATACTTTATGTCTCCCAACCAATACTGCCGACGCGTTTCTAGACCAGACTGGAGTCACTGGTCTGTCATCAGGGCTGTATGTATCTTGTATCTGTGGGATACAAAAGCAATGTTTTGCTTAATCTAGTGTGTGGGCTCCTTTTTATCATACAGTAGCTGTAATGTCGGTGTGCGCTACATACCAAGGCTGCTCTGTGTTGAATTTCAGATCGAGTCTTTTGGGGGTCCGTTTAAATGAAATAACGTGGCCAGGCAGAGAAGCCTAAAAGAATTTAAGGGATGTTTTTAATTTTTATCATTACGAGATTGGTACAATATATTCACTAGCTAAAACAAGTTGGGGAGTGGAAGCATACCTTTTACTTTCAGTAGTGCCGAGTGCTGGCAAGGTCCATTAAAAGCGGCGTGACCATCAGTTTGGGTTCTGAGATATGGGAAAGATTAATATTCAGACGCTTAGCGGTGTGCACATTATGTTAAACACTCGCTTGGAGAATTTGAGAAGGGATTGCCTACCTTGATTTAATCTCTCATTTGCGCATAATTGGAATTGTTGATTTCAGCATTCTACAAAGAAAAACAAAGCGCACCCTTAGTAGAATATTTTAACTGATTCAGCGCTCAGCAAGCGCGTATTAGTGCAAGTGGGACAAATACCTGTGGCTGGAGCTGCTGCTCTGTGCTGTGGGATTCGAATTTCTCTCAGTAAAGATGGCCGCCGCTATTTCCTGTTTGTTATATGCAAAAGCTATACTGATGCATTATGGGGCATGTAGTCCCATAAGTCACATTTGCTTGAAAATGAAGGCTAGAAGTGCTGTCTACAGCACCTTATCCTAGTCTAAAGGTAATGTGTACGTCCTTCCAATTGTTTATTGTATCATGTATTTTAAAACAAAGGATGAGTACGCTAGATTGTACTAGAATTTTGGGTGGCTTCTCTGGGTCAGTGACCTGTTCTCATGCAATAGAGGACCAAGACCAGCGGGCAAGCCAGGGATGTCTAACCGCTGCAAATCAGGACCGATGTGGTCAAATATGCGCTATCTCAAACAGGTTATTTAAACCAGTCTGTGCACTATTGAATTTTAAAATTAGATACGCTTCTTTTTGTAACAGAACGCGTTCGACGTCATGGCATTTTGACCTGGAGTTTACAGTGTATAGGAAAGACCATTTGAATTCTTGCTCATTGTGAGACTTCTCGCAGAAATGCTCCACCATTGGAGCAGACATGACCTTTTTCTTAATCCGCGATCGGTGCTGACTTATTCTGTGGTTGACTTGCTGGCTGGTTTTTCCAATATAAATTAGTTGGCACGGACATGGAATCAAGTACACAACGTTCTTTGTTCTACAATTAGAAAATTCTTTGTGCTTCCACTTGGTCCCATGGTGTACAAACTCGTCGCCTTCTATTGTGCTAGAGCAGGCGATGCAGTTACCACACTTGTGGTGACCCTCGATAGGCTTGAGATTCCATTGCGCCAATAAGTCGCTTTTGGGTTTGGGAATAACCACGTCAGCTCGGATGAGTTCCTGGCCAATGCTGCGGTTTTTTCTGTATGCAAAAATTGGTTTGGGGAACGGGCAGCTCAGCCCCTCCAACAAATGCCAATTCTTTAATACAGCCTGTCTCAATTTGTGGGTGTCCGGACAGAAGGTAGTGACGCACACAAGTTTCTCTAGAGGTACTCGCTGTTTGGTTTGCAGTAGACATTCTCTAGGCGTATATTTTGCACGCTTAAGAGAGTGTTTGAGGAGCTTACGTGGATAACCACGCTCTTGCATATCACAGCAAAATGCTTGGGCATGCAGCTCATAGTCTTGTATTTCTGAGCAATTCCGTCTTATTCTTAATAATTGCCCATAGGGTAAATTAGCTTTTAGACTGCGGAGATGTGCGCTTCTGTGGTGTAAAATCGTGTTTCTGTCAGTGGCCTTCTTGAACAAAGACGAAACCAACCTCCCGTCCACACACCTCATTTCAATATCCAAAAAAGTCATATGACTAGGGCTATTTTCTATCGAGAATTTTATATCTCTGTGCCTAGTATTGAGCCATCCATGAAAGGCCAATAACTCGGTCTGACTCCCCTGCCACAGGAGCCAGACGTCGTCTATGTACCTCTACATATGTAGTATTTGATGTTTAAAAGGGTTATTCATGTCCACGAACCTTTCCTCATACTGCGCCATGAAGAGCACCGCCATTTCTGGGGCATAAGGACATCCCATGGTGGTGCCCTTCACTTGCATGTAGAACTGGCCGTTGAAAGTGAAGTAATTTCTCTTCAGTGCTATTGCTGCCAATTCTAAAATGAAGGCAGTCGGAACTCGATGTGGTATTTCTCTCATGTCCAGATATATCTGCATGACTTCTAAGGCTTCTTCCTTGGGGATTTGGGTATACAAGGACGTAACGTCCATTGTAACCATGATTTGCGATTGCGGATCAAAGATGGTACCTTCGACTTTGTTAAAAAAATCGGTTGTATTGCGCAAATAAGATTTAACCTGGCACACAAATGGCTTTAAAAAGAAATCCACGTATTGCGCTATTGGCTCTAAACAAGAGTCACAGCTCGACACGATGGGACGTCCGGAGGGCTCTGTCAAGCTCTTGTGTATCTTCGGAAGAAGATAGAGGACAGGAGTCCTGGGGTACTTCTTTAGGAGGTAATCATACTCCTTATTACCCAGGAAACCACTTTCTTTGCCGGGGTCCAAGACTCTCGCAATTTGTCCCTGAATATCCTTTTTAGGGTCCTCTGTTAGTGCGCGATACCAGATGGTGTTGTTGACATGCTTTCCACCCTCTGACAGGTACATCTGGCGGGGCCAGATGACTATCGCCCGCCCTTGTCCGCCGGTTTAATAACTATGGAAGGGTCATTTTTGAGCGAACCTATTATGTCTCTCTGTTTTTTACTCATATTTTGTTTGGTAAAGATCTTGGCTTTCTCCATCTTAGTGATGGAAGACAATAATGTCTGTTCGAAAGCTTGAACCTGTTTTGGGATGTTAGTGTAAGGAACAAAAGTAGATTTGTTCCTCAAACCGGTTGTTTCTACACTAGAAGTTAATGGAGCATTGGCGAAAAACGCCTTCAATCTAATTTTGCAGCAAAATTCTATTGCTTCCATTTTCAATTTAGTGAAGTTGGTGTTCCTACTAGGTACGAATTTTAGACCAAGATTGAGTACTGTTTCCTCCTCCGTAGACATAACTCTAGATGACAAATTAACTACAGTCGAGGAGTTACCTATGACTTGTAATTGCTGCTCCGGGTTCGCATTTCCCATGGTACCTTGTACCTGGGTTTTGTTTGTTTGCCTTTGTCTAAAAAAGACACTCCCTTCTTTTGATTGCTGTTGTTAGACCCCGATGAATCTGAGGAAGATGTGCTTGAGAAAGTACTAAATCGGTTTCTAGATCTGCCCTGATATGTTGATAAGGCCTGACACGAATCTGATTGTGAATAGTAATCCTCGCGTAGAAATGGATACACTTGTTCTATTTTAAACGCCTTGACGTCGCGCTCGTATCTGTTGTTTTTGTCAATTATAGTGTTGTCCTTAAAGATTTGAATATCTTTGTCTATTTTGTCCAGAAGGGACTTTGCATCGGTGACCACCTGGCTGGTCTCAATGGACTTGGTCAATTCCTCTATTTCTTGTGCTTCCTTGTTGCATAAACATATGCCGTTTCAATGGTATGGACCATAAGGTCCCGGCTGCATTTGGTATTAATGTAGCTAAAACCTTTTTTATATTCAGGGTCTTCTGTAAAGATGACAGGCACGTTTTTCACCTGGAGGCCCCAAGGGATCGTTCCACCCTTGAGGTGCTTCAAGAGAAAGTAACCGTGTAGCTCTGTTCTTGCGTGTTTTTTGCGTAGTCGAATCAACTTGTCTGAGTCGTTCTGCTCTTTTGCGCTAGTGCTCAAAGCTACAGAGGAAAAAGGAGATGAAGCTATCAAATTTTGAATATGTGTCTCAGTGAAAGACAGAGTATCTTTTTCTGCCATATTGTGGAGAGACTGAAAGTCCCTCCAGTCAAATGACTGTATTTTAATCAAAGGACTATATTCAGTCCAAAGACCCTCGCGGGTATGCACGCGCTCTATCAATTGGGAACAAAAGGGGTTGGGTCCTTTATGTGGTGAGGGCTAGACCTAATAACATTAGTAAACAACACAAAATGCCCAAACCACAGTTACTCAATACAATTTTTTGATATAGGGTAAGAAACACTTTAATATCGCTTCCCTGGACACCATTATTTTGTGTCAATCATTTTGTATTTTCTATAATTTGAAAAAATTGCTGACAGAAAAAAGACATTGATTGCAAATATTTACAAATATTTACAAGGCTGGACTAATGTTAGCAAACATTAAGGGCAAAGACTATTGATGTGAGAATATTTTCTATTGTGTGTTCTAATAATTTCTAAATGTGTAAATAGTCTTTGCCCTTAATGTTTGCTAACATTAGTCCAGCCTTGTAAACATTTGTAAATATTTGCAATCAATGTCTTTTTTCTGTCAGCAATTTTTTCAAATGATAGAAAATACAAAATGATTGACACAAAATAATGGTGTCCAGGGAAGCATTAATAAAGTGTTTCTTACCCTATATCAAAAAATTGTATTGAGTAACTGTGGTTTGGGCATTTTGTGTTGTTTACTAATGTTATTAGGTCTAGCCCTCACCACATAAAGGACCCAACCCCTTTTGTTCCCAAGTGATCTTCAAGACGTCTTTGTTGGCTGCCTGCCGACCTGTTTAAGCCACCTCTTGACTGCCGGTAATTTTTTCCGTTTCGAGACGCGGGCAGCTGCCATTTTGTGCTGCCTAGCCCGCGTCTCTCATTTACCTGCTTGAGGCTATTGTTGCTGCTTTATGGAGCATTCACTGTCCTTAAGTTTATCGCGTGACCACTCCCTCATCATTTCTGCCAATGTGGTGTAAACCGCGGTGACTTTTTGCTTTTGACGACATTTTTGCTCCTCAGGTGCCTCTGTTCTCTTCCTTATGTATTGCTGCCAGCCGCCATTTTGTATTTTGGCACGAATGCCTGTTTTTATGCTGTTTTGTGGCTCCTACAATGTTGTTTTCCTCCAAATTGCCACTACCTACTTGTTAATGAAGTTCATGTCTACTTACCAGCTATATTCATCAAGGATGTCATGTTCTTCTCTATGAATGACCTTTATTTCCTCGCCCAGGCATTTTGTCTACTTCTCTAACTTGAGCCTAAGTCTTATGGGATTGCCCTATCTTTCCTGTTCCTACATATTTTTGTAGCAAGACTATTCGTGCTTACACTTTTTGACTTGCAAGTGTCTATCCACATTTCTGGTAATTGTACTTACGAGGTGTGTGCTCTGATCCAGTGTGTGGCTGACTGTCTTTTGGATTTCTCCCTCTGCTCTCAACATGGCGCACAAGTCTGGCAATTCGAGGCACTCTCTCACTAGAGCTGAGTCAAAAAGACCTAAAAATAAACTGCCGTCTCCTACTTCGTCTCCTAATCCCGTTCTGGACTCTATTCTGGAGGAGGTTCGTGGCCTTCAACCGTTTATGTCTACTACTAATGCCAAACTTACTCAAATTGACGAAAAATTGGCTGTTATGGAAGGCAAAGTTCTGCATTTGGAACAGCGCGTCAGCGACATTCAAGATGTTGCCTCTAAGATCCCTATGTTGGAACAAGAGATTCACAAGCTGAAACTTCACACTGAGGACCTTGAAAATCGCAACCGTAGGAACAACTTACGCCTTTATGATCGTCCGGAAAATATTGAGGGTCCTGACATGGTGCCCTTTCTACAGAAATTTCTGACGGATCTCATGGACCTTCAACCTACAACACAACCTCTTAATATTCAGAGAGCCCACCGTCTAGGTCGCCTTCATCCTAATGCTTCTAAACCTAGTGGTATTATTATGCATTTTCTTGAATTTACAGAGTTGATGACTGTGTTGCAGGCTGCCAAACTTAAGCGTCGTCTCATTTGGTCTGGTCATAATATTTTTATTTCTCAAGACCTTTCCTCTGCAACGAATGCCCGTCGCAAAGAATTCTTGAATCTTCGACCTCAAATGAGACAATTGAATATCCAATATGGCATCCTTCACCCATGTTTCTGTAAAATCACTCACAATGGTCGTACTCGCTCCTTCGATGACCCTCAGAAGCTCCATTCGTTCTTGCAGAGTATCACTCCTTCTGGCATGGACACTAATGTTTGATATTTCTATTTCATTTTGCCTATTTACCTGGTTTGGTTTGCTCTGAGTTGTTCGTTCTAGATCTCTCTTCTGTAGCTCCTTCCTCTTCTCTTTTTTTTTCTTTTCTCAATGTATGTTCTCCCTTATTGAGGTTCTGTTCCATTCCTTCATCTGTGGTGCTCGCTGGGGAACGCCTCCTCATCGGTGTCTCTACGCTCCCGCTATCTTGGTTTTTTTCTCTCCTTAGACCTGGCTCTCTTGCCTTGATCTGTTCACTTTTTCATTCCTGCTCCTCTTTCTCTATCCATTCTTTCTCTCCTCCCTCTCACGTTTTTTCTCTTCCTGGTCTATTTTTATTATCCTTATCTTTGTTTCCTGTTCTTTTTCTCAACATTCTCTTTTTTTGGTTCGACACTTTTCATTATCGTTTATTTTTGTCTTGGAAATACTGTATTTTTCTGTGGTGGATTTAATGGACGAGCTACCCCATTGTAATGTTTTTCCTTGTTGTGTTTCCTTTTTTAGTTATTTTCTTGAAGTATTTTTACTCCATTTGTTACCCATCCTCCATACCTTCCTCCGTGTGTAATTTTGTCTCGTGGAACGTCCGAGGTCTTGGTCATCCCGTTAAAAGAGAAAAGGTATTGTTCCATTTATCTAAACTTAATTCTCAAATAGTTTTTCTCCAAGAGACTCATTGCAACGATGTAGAATCGACTAAGTTGAGAAGGCAATGGGTAGGCCAAGTTGTATTTTCTCCTGCCACTAACAAAAAGGGGGGTGTTGCTATACTGTTTCACAAAGCTTTGTCTGTTCAAATATTATCTACACAGAATGATGCTGAGGTTCTTTGGGTAATGGCGAAGATTTTGGTTCAAAATAAAACACTGTAAATATCTATGGCCCTGTTCGTCCTGACCCCAAATTTTGGAATTACATCAAAATTCTCCTGTCCTCTATAGATTGTCCCAACATAGTAATTGCAGGTGATTTTAATTAATGGTTGGATCCCTTCGCTGACAGACTATCCTCTTGTAAATTCCAACCAGATAAGACTCACAAATCGTTCCAATCTGCCATTGCCTCACGTCCGTTATATGATGTATGGAAAACTTGTAACCCTGACTCACGCGAGTACACTTTTTTCCAATGTGCATCGTACTAGGTCACGAATTGACTATGTTTTGGTTAGTAAACCCTTACTCCCCTCTATTCAAAGTTCTGAAATTGGTTCCATTTTCATTTCCGATCATGCACCTGTTTATGCTGTCCTGGATCTTTATCTTGCTTCATCTAAATTTAATCGCTGGAAATTTAACACTCTTCTTTTATCAGATACTCATTATATAAAGGAAGTCACTGTTTTTTACCTTTAACAACCCCTCTGACACTTCTATTTCCAATAATTGGGACGCTTTTAAGGCTGCCCTTCGAGCCTTCAACATTTTTTATGTTTCAAAAAATAAGAAATTACATTTAATTAAATATAAGGATCAGTTGCTAAACATTAAAGGACTAGAACATGCTTATTTCACTACTAAAAATAATACTGCCCTTCAGGATCTAATTTTAGCTAACACTGAACTTAATAAAATTGCCACATTTGAAGCCTGTAATACCCATCTCAAAATTAAGTCCAAATTTAATGGGGGTGAAAACAAAGCTGGTAAAATGCTAGCTAATTATCTAAAAATCAAGTCTGAACATAAGGCAGTTGGTCCTATTCTTCATGAAGCAGACAATAAACTTGTTTCATCTGATGAAGAAATCGCTGCCGTTTTCCATGATTATTATCAGTCTTTATATACTGATGTCACTCATCCCACCACTCAAGACTTGTCCTCTTTTTTAATGGTCTACCTGCACCTCCATCGCTTCCTGATGAATTTTCTCAGTTGGAGAAGGACATTACTCTTCAGGAAGTGCTTTTGGCTATCAACTCGTTGAAAAAGTCGAAAGCACCAGGTCCCGATGGACTACCTGTTGAATTTTACTCTAATTTCCATTCGATGTTTGCCCCTAAACTTTTACAACGTTTTAATTCTTTTATTGCAGAAGCCAAGGCTTCATGATCTTTTATGGACGGATTAATTGTTATTATTCCCAAACCTGATAAGGACCACTCCCTTTGCAAAAATTACCGCCCTATATCATTAATTAACTATGACTGTAAGATCTTTGCTAAGATTCTTGCTTCCCGTCTTGATTCAATTGTCCCACGTTTGATCAAAACCGATCAAGTTGGATTTGTGAAGGGCAGATTAGCTTCTGATAATGCTTGTATGTTCTCTAATATTATTTCCCTTGGTAAAAATGTAAAGTCCCGCTGGCTGCCTTATCTTTAGACGCTGAGAAAGCCTTTGATCGTATTAATCGGCATTTTATGTTTCAAACTCTCCAATGGTTTGGTTTTGGTCCAACCTTTATTTCATTTGTCAAACTTTTATATTCCTCCCCTCGTGCCAGCATTTTTATTAATAATCAGTTTTCAAGATTTTTTCTACTGGCTAGAGGTACAAGACAAGGTTGTCCTCTTTCCCCTTTATTGTTTATCCTCTGCCTCAAACCTTTTTTAGAACGCATCAGAGCTAACTCTCTGATTACTGGTTTTACCTCCTCCTCCGTTGAAACTAAAATATCTGCTTATGCTGATGACATTCTGATCTATATGGCCAACCCATTTACGTCTCCCCCCCTTTTTGGATGAAGTTCGTTTATATTCCTCCATTTCGGGTTATAAATTGAACGGACGTTTTACCTCTCAATGCTATTTGTTACCAGTATATGTTCAATACTACTGATTTCATCTGGTGCCCTTCTAAAATCAAATACCTTGGCATTTGGTTTTCTTCCACGCTGTCTGATATGCTTAAATTTACTTTTACTGCCCTTACAAAGAAAATACAGTCTCTCCTCTTAATTTGGTCTCCCTTATACCTTTCCTGGTGGGGTAGACTCGACACGATTAAGAGGATTATTACTCCCCTTATATTATATACTCTTTCCATGCTCCCTACTAACATACCCAACGTTTATTTTGCTTGTTTGAATTCCATATGTACTAAATTTCTGTGGAACAATAAACGCCCCCGTATTGCCTTAAATAGACTTACTAGACCCAAAACTGAAGGTGGTGTTCGCTTCCCTAATTTTAAAAATTACCACTCTGCTTTTTTAATCAAACAATCTTTTTCTTTAGCGTGGGATTTTTTGGATACCCTAGTTCTTTTTGAGCATTTATTATTGAAGGACTTTTCGTTCCCTCATATTGTTTTTATGTCAAATTGCTCCTTTTTGGCTAAGTACCCAGTTCTGAAATATTCTCAGAAGTTGCTTCATACTACATTCTCCAAGGATTTTACCCCTCTTCAATGCATTCTTTCATCCATTGAGTGGTATAATACATTTCTTAAGTACAAAGGCAAATCTTTTTATTACAAATATTGGAAAGAAAAGGATATTCTATTTGTTCATCAATTTCTCTCCAATAATTCTATTATTCCTTTCCCTGACCGGCAAACTATGTATCACTTACCCGCCTCCTCTTTTCGTGAATACAACATCATTGCTAATGCCATACTCTCTCATTCATCCACATTTTCATTGCCTATTGCCTAACCACTTATTACTCCTTCCACTCCTCTATACTCTTTATTCTCCACCCATTTACCTAAAGCTGCATATGTATATACTTTTCTGTAATCAAATGTTATGGTTCGTTCTAAGTCAAATGTTGAGATTGCTTGGGAAAATGAGTTGTCCGTTTCTTTCTCTGTTATGACTTGGGATAAATATGGACCTAATTGTTCAAAGTTTCGGCTGCTGCTCGTGTTACTCAATCTTTGTTTTTTGGTTTCACTGCTCCTTTATCATTTTTGCATGTTTTTTTAGCTTCTTTATCACATGACATAGACATTGTACCCTCATCTGCAAGATTACTGGATCTTTTTATTGCTCTTGCTTTTAAAGTGATTTTATCCTTATGGAAAAATAACTCCAAATTGTCTGTACTTACTTGGTGGAATTTCATTTGTGATGAGCGTAGGATTGCTATTGCTTCATCTTCTTCTGTCTCTCAGAAGATTAAATCTGACCTTCTCTGGCTCCCTTTTACTACCTATCTTTCTTCCAAATCTTCTCGGTATTAATTTTTTCTCCTTCCATGCAAATATTCTTTCTCTGCATTATTTAGGATACTTTTTCTTTCCCTTTTCTCTCTTTCCTTTCTTCACTTTCCGTCCCCTCTATCTATCTTCTTTCTTTATTTCCTACTTTCTTCTTTCTTCTTCTTCTTTCTTCTTCTCTCTTGTAGGATATATCCTTCATAAGACCGATGCCTATTGTTTTACTTTAATACGTTAATTACTTATTTTACATATGGCTTGTGCTTTACATTTGTAAAAATCCCAATAAAAATCTTTTAAACAAAAAAAAAATGTTTTTCAGGAATCCATGGCAGAATAGCTCTGAAAATTACGTCAACCATTGCAGGTACTCTTTACATGTATGTAGTACAGATAAATTGTAACACATTGTATTATATAGTTAATACTTACAAATATATATTTAAAGTATTTTTAATTTTGTTTCAAATGAAAATGAAACCCAAAAATATACAAAGTTTACAGTGTCCAAAGATGTTTTTTTTCTGGTACAATTTCAAAAGCTTGCCCCAGTACCTTCCGATGACTGTAAAGAACATTTTAATGAGATGAGGGATCTCTTTCAGTACAACAGCAGGTGCCGTCGGACTCTGTCAGGTCTGCAGCAGTTAAAATGGTGGCGGCTTGCCTAATCATATGAGAGGCTACCATGATTGGGTCAGACATTAAAAGGGCATTTCTCATTAACCACAGAGAGAGGCAGCCATGGTTTTCGTGCTTTGTAAAAGGAAAGCCAAAACGTACATTAATGGGTGTCTGTCATGGACTTAGATGTCAGGTTTAGAAATATATGTTATTGGATCGGAGTTTTCTTTGTTCATGGGTTCTTTTAGCACTATGTCCTTGTAGGGCAGACATTGCGGTTTGCTGCTGCCTGTGAATTATTGATACCTGAGATCCCATTGCCATGTCTTCGCTACAGCAGGACGAGGCCCCATTGAGAAACTACATTCAGCAGCACGTGCTGCCTGAGATATATGAGATAACATAAGAGCCCATTTTTCACTAACAGGTCTGAACATCTACTACTGTGGTCTCCAACAGAACTTGGCAGGTGTAGTCCCTGGAGAACTATGAGACCTTCTTGAGGGCTGTAGGTAAGTACGCCCATTTTATGGCCATTTGTGAGAACAACACACTTCTCATCATGGTGCCGGGAAAGGGTAAATGTTCACTTTGGGTCTCATTACGATGGCGGTGGGACAGCCATGTCAGACCTTTGGTGGCTGCCCCACCGCCATCGGACCCTGCGTGACCTCCTGCCGCATTAAGATGGCGGGCAAATGGAGGGCGGGCAGAGAGACTGACTGACTAGCATCTGACGGGGTCACAGAGCCCATCAGAGGGGCGGCAATCCCTACAGGCACCTCAGTAGGGATTGCAATGTCCCTTTCCACCCGCCGTTTCATGGCTGTTAACCCGCCATGAAAAGGCAGGTGGAAAATGACTTTGGGGCCACCTGTGAAAGGTGCCTGCCACATGGTGCAGGGATATGTGCAATGTGTTTATTTTGGACTGTGTGCTGCAGCCCGTAGCACAGACCGCAATACAAAATATACATATTGAGACCCCCTTGAAGGCGGTCGCATGCTAATCCCGATGGTGGGACCACCGACAGCTAGTAGGGCGGTCCCGTTCCAGTCAGGATGGCAGTTAGATGCTCGTCCATCCACCATCATAATCAGGCCCTTTTTTGTCACGTTACAAGTTATGATTTATCCTAATAGTAAGAACTTCTGATTTGGCCATTATGGGAACAGAGGCACAGAGAGGGGCTTGGTACACAGGTTCTGGTAATACCGGCTCTAATATTTCTCTTATTGCGTGCTACTGTCGCACCTGCACCAGTATTTATGAGATTCCACATCTTGAATTCCAAATGCATGTAGTAATCAGAGTTTCCATGCAGATTGTAAATTGGTAGATACATTTTTAGTTGGTTTCACACCTGAACATTTCACTCACATTCAGCAGCCAACATGACCATCAGTATTATAGCGGGACTCCTAGTCCTAATTCAGATGGTTACTGAAACTAGATCAGGATTACCGGCCGATTTGTCATTGGCCGCAAATTTGATTTGGCCAAGGTGACACATTTTGATGGCATATTTTCTGGTCTGCAACACACAAATTACCCACTGCTTGCCATATAAAGGTTGGCACAATACAAGATGTTCATTCTACAACACTGTACACCCCAGTATCCAGTTCTGTCTCTTTATTACAAAGTGATCACTCTTCTTTGTCTTTTTCCTACCTTTTTTTCAAATACTATAACTGATTTTATCTCTATTACAACTTCTACTCAAAGGCATTTCTGTGCATGTATTGCCCTAAAAGCCATGCTGCAGTCAGGTAAGCCCTGCCCAATAGTGCACTGTCACCTGAAGGGTGGCACAAGGTAGCTGAAGAACATTGATTTCTGCTGTGCTATCATCATATCAGGTCCTAGGTTATGAGAACAGCAGTAAATCAAAGGACACAAGACTTTTTGTATAAATAAACAGGCCATGAAGGAGTTTCCCTTGGTACTAGATTGGTTGAATTGAGACACAGACAGGAGTGCAGCCAGTCTGTATTCAACTTTTTGTTGAACAAAGTGGTATCTTGAGCTCTTTGTGTCACAAAGAGCTATTCGCTTTATTCGCTTTGAAGACGGGACATCTAGATACAAGCAGCTAGTGTATCACACACAGGTAGGAGAGATGCATGACATCAAATTGAGGTTAAGGAGTTGTCTCGCACCACCTCCCGTATTGTTTGGAACTTCTTAATCACTAGACACTATATGTAGTTCAGATGGAACAGTATTAGTTTCTGTTTAAAATTCATGGGTTATTTTGGACCGGAGTGGAATAGTGGACATACATGAACAGGCAAAGTCTCATGTTCATAATTGTAGGGCTGGATTCCATCACTAGTATGTGTAAAATGCATGTGCGCCCTACATTTTAAGCCCAGTAGATGGATTCAATTCATGTTTAGCACATAGCTATGTACCCCTAAGCCCTAAAACCTGCAGCACTCTGCATTCACCCCGCCCCATCTATTTCAGTGGCACACTTAAATGCGAGAGGAGGGCTCATCTGGCCTGTTTATGAATGCTCTGCTTTTAATATCACCCCACAGAGACAGAAATTAAACATCAACAGGGACTTGAAGAATTTTAGCCTGTAAAACAAATTTGGTCTCTGAAGCAGTTGCAGCTCTTTTGAACTTTTTTTTTTACTGCTTTTCCATCTGTTTCGTGATGATTGCTGAATAGTATATCATTTTGAAAATCTTTCTACTTGGCATTCTATGAAAGAGGAAGCTGGGGAGCATTAAAGAGTATGAATTCATCGTGCAGTATTTGATGGCTCATCAATATATTAATGACACCTTAATTGTGTCTGTAATTTTGCCTTTTAGGTTGTGTCCCATCTCTCCTCTTTAGATTCCCATCTACTTCCCATATTCACCATTCCTATCCTCTTTTAGAACCTCTTCGCTGTAGCTCTCGTTGCCTTACTGCATGCTTGTTGTACAATCTTCCATTGTTTTTCTATATGTAGTTTCCTCTTTTGCTTTGTGGGTGTTTGCCTTATGTTAATTTGCTTTTCCTGCCTACCTTTGATGTTCTTAATTCTCCAATTCTCATCTATCTTGTGTGCATCTTTTCCCTTATGTTCTCAACTAACCTTTTATAAATTTTCGTCACATATTCCTCTGAGATCTAGTTTCTCTTTTCAAATACATTTCATGGTACTTTTTGTTGTACATTTGAACCCCACGCTGTGGTTGGCGATAACTGTACTTTTCTTTCTTTATGGTCTAAGTTACAGTGTGTATTTTTCCTCCCTTTTCCTTTGCCACTATCAGGTGTGGTGTATTTGTTTGGCAATGGTTAGATTGAATCTGCCCAGGCCCATATGAGTGGCTGCATCAGAGTGAAGTACATTGAACAGACAATCCACATTTTGCCATATTCTTTATCTTTGTCTTTCACTCCATTTTTTTCATTAACTGTCATAATGGCTGAGTGATTTTCCTGAATGCTTTTTAAAGCTAAGCATGAGGGTCGCTGTTTTCAGTAGTGTATACTTTTTTTAGTTGCGCCTACTGAAAGACATTATAATGAGGTATGTGGGCTTTCATTCCAATCCTCATTGCTGATTGGTTAAGGAGAGCATCACTTTTAAAAGTTTGCTTCTCAATGGTTTATTTGCATTCTAGGTCCCACATTCTTGTGTGTAGCTCTATGCTGGAGTATTAGCCTATTACGCATATCCTTTCCCTTTGTGTTTGTGCACTCTTTTAGTTTTGCACGCTATCTTTTTTCTTTAAAAGTGCTTTTCACCAAACACGCACAAGCCTGCTGTTGAAAGTAAATACTGCACAGGAGTCCAAGTAGTAGTTTCAGGTTGAGGTTTATTGGATGGTTAGTTACAGAGGTGAAGAAGTAGGTAGCCAGGGTAGCAGGTAGGCCAAGAAGTAGGTTTTCATGAAGGCCCCACCAGGAGCTGCTTCCTTCAGCTCAGCCAGGAGCCAACTGACTCACATGAGTCACCCCACATTCTGTGACATCATTTAACATTCTGAATGTCCCCAGACTGAACAAAGAGGTATGTAATAATAATAATAATAATAATAATAATAATAATAATAATAATAATAATAATAATAATAATATATGTTTATTGTACAGTCAATTAAAACCTTTACAAAAGTTGGCCATCTTTTATAAAACAGTAAAACATCAATTTAAAAGGTAATTAGCCACAGTTAAGAACACACTTAAAATTGAAAAAGAGAACCGCTCATCCGGCCTTGGTGACCCATAGACCAGTTACTCTCTTTTTTGTTTGCGGGAATTTAGCAGCAGTTCGCAAGGTAGGATTACCCCCCTGGTCAGGGTCTTGGATGCAAAATTAGTGTGGGCGAGTGGGTACCAGTTTAAAGTGCATGGTGCTGCATCAACTTTTGTTGCTGAATACAAAAAAAGGCAGAGGTTATTCTGTTGATGTTTTTCCTTGAGGCTTGGCTGCGCAGAAGTACTTAGTGCTTGATGTACAAAGTGCTAATAAGACTTTTACATGATCGGTTAGCGGGCCGGCTCCGTCCCGGTTCCAGTGCGACTTCTTTGATGATCTAGCGGTATCCGTTTTAGTCTGAGATTCGCAGCAGGTAAAATTTTTACCAGGCAGCAGCTTAGTTGTATATCTTCACCGGAGAAACTTGCGAGCACTGCTTGTCTGCATGACCGTATTTGTTTCTTGTTAAAGATTGGTCCAAGTAGTGACTGGCGCTCCTGCATCAGTTCCAGGCATATGGTTATGATGTGGACTATGTCCTCCTCTCCTTCCCCACAGAGACATCAAATTGCCGGCTTCGGAGGGCGTAACCATGGCGGCAGGTGATAAGCAGACGGCAGTAAGCCTAACCGAAATTTTAGAACTTCTCTTTGGTGGTTTTGGAGAAGTTAGATAGGAGGTATGATTGAGGGGTTGCTTTGCTGTAGGACTATACAGTGAGCCAGCCGTGTGCGCGTACTGTCAAGACCGCTTTGTCTTGTATAATAGATTCATTTTTGACAGTGATGTTTACGATTTTTTTTAAGCTTGAGATGGACCCTGAAGATTTCCAGAGTTGCTATAACCCCAGCTGGTCCATTGCACTGTCCAAGAATTGTCTAGCTGGGCAGATCTCTGAGGCTTCTAGTTCCCTCCACAAGTAGGAGTTTAATGTTTCTGGCTGCCCTTTTTTGATTTTATGCCGGGTTTTAACGAAAGCTCCTTTACGGGCCAGTTCTTGTCTTTGCATCCCGAATTCAAGCCTCATTTGCTCCAAAGGGGTTTGTCCAGATAAACTGTATAATATTCTCAGGGCTGTTGAAATAATGCCATTCAATGTTTCTGCGTCTCTCCCTCTCATGGCTTCACTTCCATAGGTGATTGATGGAATTAATTTAGCCTGGATCACCCTGGTCAGGGGGAGTAAGCTTGGTCCAGCAGTCATGTTTTTCAGATTTCTTAATGCCACCGCTGTCATTGGTCCCCTCATTTTTATTGCCTCACATTGCGCTTTGTAGTTGCCTTTGTTATCGATCATGACTCCCAAGTATTTGTAGTCTTGTACAACTTCCAGCTTGACTTTTGCCAGGTGCCAGTTGTACTTTGTTTTTGTTTTCCGGTAATTTACACACATGACTTTTGTTTTTTCTTCAATAATACTGAATTTGTTGTATTGAGATGTGATGTCAAGCAAGCGTTGTAGACCCATAAGTGTCCAGCTGATGAGTACCAGATCGTCTGCGTATAGGAGATTGGATAGCTGACGGCCTCCTAGCTTCGGGGCATGCAAGTTGCTTCCATTGAGTTGTAAGTTGCTTCCCATCTTCTGGATGGGAGACGCTCTTAGTGTGCCGGGTCGTTTCCCACTTCCTGACCATTGTTCTTCCTGGTGGATATTGAGAAGCTGATTATGAATTAAAGCTCAGTATGAATTTTGATTTGCTCCCTGCCCAAATATCCTTCCCGACCATTTACCCGCCTATTATTTGTGCTACATGCTTGTGCACTCCTCTTTGTTTCCCGTTTCCAAATTGTAATTCCCTATCATTATAAACCTGGGGGCATATTATTAGCAAGCCCCTATCGTGACGGGAACTTCACTTTTTATGACATTCCTGTGGCGATAGAGGCTTCATCGTATTTACAAGGCAGCGTTATGCCACTTAACATGGCTTAACGCTGCCCTGTAAATAAGGCCCCTTTGACACTATGCTTAGCTTCAAAGGAGAGGGCAGTGGGTGGTGCAGTGGATGTTCTACCACAACACCCATTGATTCTGACTCTGCCCCGATTTACAAGGGAGGCGTAAATAGGAGGCAGTGGCAGAAATAAAACCAGGGAAAACCTGGTCTTACCCTGGTGCAATGAGGAGAAATGTATCATTTCTCCTCACCTTTGTTGTTTTCATGTGTGCTGCTTTGTGCAGCACCCCTGAAAACAGTAAAAGGCCAATGAATTTAAACATTGTTTATGTGCAGGAAGGAGACCTCCTGCACATTAACAATCTTCCGCTGCACGCAGACACCCTTGTACTAGGGTTCCTGCTTTGGCGCTAGGCTGCTAAGTGTAATGCTAGCACAGGGGGAAATGCAGGGCTGCACCATATTCTTGTAAATATGGTGCAGCCCTGTATTTCTGAAGTGGGGGAGTGAGGCGTTAAGCTATGAAGGTCTCACTCCACAACTTCCCTTGTTAATATGCCTCTTGGTGTCTATAATAAATGGAAAACTGAAAGAGTAAGAATATTTGAGTGCCGCCTTCTGAGAGTTTCATTTCATTTTCAAAAAGCTTTATTCGATCATTAAAAAAACAATCATAAAAGCACATAAAATATATCACAGCATTACAGGACAGTTACAATGTTGAATACTTGCAATCACTAACGGAAGGGAACACTCAATTTAACGAAGACATGTTAATATATCAAATCAGGTCTTATCAGTTAATTAATTATTAGTGAAGACCATACTATTCCTGGCAGACACAGATTTCAAAATAAATACGGCTGTAAAAAAAACACACATCCGGATCGTCAAGTGCAAATAAAAGCCTCATAGCAGTTTTGGTTGTTGACACAGAATATTTTTTAAAAAGCGGCTTAAGGTAGGCAATACAGAGGTACAAGTACAGTGGACAAATGAGTAAAAAGTGCTCAGTGCTCTGCTTCGAGATTCCATCACATGGGCAGAAGATGGATGGGTGCTTTTTTATCGAGGGGAAGGCCACCAGTTTATGTACGATACCTAATCTTAACCTGGTAAGGACATACTGGTGGGATTGCTTAGTAACCACCTTCAGATATTTTGAATAGCCAGGACTATTCAGGTTGTTGGAATAGTAGAATTGATGGGTTGAGAACTGGCTGGTGGCTTCACCGCGCAATTTAGCTTTAACCCCCAGATAGATATTTTTAAGCTCCTTTTTGGAGATATCAGTAGCACTAGAGGGGTCCGCAGAGACATTCAGATCAAATATGTCCTTGAAAGATGTTATGACATAATTATGCCATGGGATCAAGTTACATTTGTCCAGGCGTAGGCAATCATTAATGATTCTCCTGGTGAAACCAGTTTCTTCCTTAGCCCAGATCGATCGCCAGGCCATTAGCGGTCTTAATCCAATGAGATCCGTCAAAAAGGCCAACCCAACTTCCTGGTGAGCCAACCCCGTAGAAGCAGAAGTTGGAAGACAAAGGAGTCTCTTTAAGAAACTATTTTCCTCTGCTTGCAAGTCCCCATGTCGACAATGACCCCAAACACCTGACCCATAGAGTGCAACTGGGGCACATCTATGGCGGTAGACATGCAACATATCATATATACGTTGACTACCTAATTTAGAGGCAAATTTGAAAACACCAAAAGCACTTTTGCCCAACTTAGCCTTGACATTAGATATTTCCTGGGCCCGCGTGCCGTTACTATTGAAAGTGATACCAAGGTAGCAGAATTTATCTACCACTTTTTTGTTCCTCAAACTGAAATGGTCGTAATTTCCTTACCTTCTTCCCACAAGCCATAATAAACGTTTTAGAGTTGTTAATCTTTAATTTCCTCCCCCTAATGAACTCTGAAAATCTGTCCATTAGTTTCTGCAGACCGACAGGTGTTCTAGAAAGGAGGACCGTGTCGTCTGCTAGAGCAGCACGGGGGTCGCATGGCCCTCAACTAGCGGTGCATCAGAATTTACCAATTTCAGCTCGGTACCAATGGCATTGATGAAAAGGGAAAAAAGGAGTGGGGCAAGAACACATCCTTGCCTGATGCCTGATTTGACCTTAATGTCGTTAGTGCATTCCCCCGCTTGACCAAATCGTATCCGGGCCGATAATTTGGTGTACACTCTGGCCTAAAAATTGATGATGACAGCTGGGGCACCCAATTCTAATAATGTAGACCACAGTAACGCATGGTCCACCAGGTCGAATGCACTAGATAGGTCCGCGAAGCACAGAAACAACGAACCCTGCTTGGCCCGTGTGTATTTACCTATAATAAGGTCTAAATTGATACACTGCTCAATAGTACCGAGGCCCTTGCGAGACCCATATTGGGAATCTGCTAAGATTCTATTGCCCTCTGCCCACTCCTCCAATCGCACCAAAAGTACCCTGCTCAATATTTTCAAGGAGGAGTCTAGGAGGGAGATAGGTTGATAGTTCTTAGCCTCGCGTCTATCTCCCTTCTTGTATATAGGAATGATTATAGACTCACCCCAAGTTGAGGGAATGCTTTCCGTAGCTGCCGCATTAAAAACTTTAGTCAGAAAGGGGGCCCATAACGATGTATCAGCCTTATACAAATCAACAGGCACCCCATCTGGCCCTGGAGCCTTCCCTCCCTTGCTATTGCGGATAACATTATCCACCTCTAAGACTGTGATATCAAGGGGTAGTTTTAGGCTACAGACTTCAGACCCAGGACATATGGTGGCTTCTCCCCCTGGGTTAAAAATGCCGGTAAAATGCAAGACCCAGCTTTCCTTGCTAACCTGGGCAGTTAGGACAGGGAATTCCTCCTCTGTATCCCAGATGAAAATGGACATGGTAATACAATTATGGTCACTAAGGGTCAGGTCTAAAATTATCGGGGTATCACAGAAAGTACTAATATTCTCGGTAATCAACACATGGTCAATGACAGTGGCTGAGTGCCTACCAATAAAGGTCGGGACAGGGTTACCCTCACTGTCTTTCGCAGGCTGATATATTAACAGTTCAAATTTAAGCAAAAGTGAATTAAGCGACTCTCCATACAGGGTGTGTGTAAAATGAGCACAATCCTCCCCTCTTACCCCGTCAAATCCACAAACATTCGTAAAAGAGAAGGGGCACAAAGAAATATTAAAATCCCCTCCCCAAATGATAGCAAAAGGGCCAGAATTGGCGCCACATAAATTATCCAGGGCATACTCTAGTTCATTAACTACTAAGGAACTAGAGGAGTCGAACACATTATTATAGTGGTTGATCAACAAAACATTACGGCCCCCGGTATGTTGCAGCCAAAGTACTTGAGAATGGAACCCAATTTTTATATAGGATTTAACTTGCACCGGGAAGTTTACAGAGAGTAGTATCAAAAGCCCCCCTTTGGCCCTGCCCATGATTGAACTCTGCGCAGGAAGGTTAAAAGAAACATACCCATCAAAGATTATCTGTTCCGTAGACCACGTCTCTTGTAAACAGAGAATATCATAGTTATTAACAAGCTCCCGCCAACCAAGGGATTCTTCCTTTTTTCGCCAACCAACAATGTTCCAGCTTATGAATTTATACCCACAACCATGTTGTTCCATGCCCGATCCTGGAGCCTCCTACAGGGACAAACAGGAGGCCACCGCTAGTGTTGGGACAACCAGACTCTGGTTTTGCATACCGCATGAATTGGGGACAGAGTTCTGCTGGGGAGTAATCCCTGGATAGTCTATCGCCTTTGGCAGACACTCTATGGGTTCATACCCTGATTGATCAATAGGCCCCAATCCTGGAGCCTTCTCCAGGGACAAACAGGAGGGCACCACTAGTGTTGGTTCATCCAGGTTCTGGGTTTGCATACCACATAAATTGGGAACAGAGTTCTGCTGGAGAGTAATCCCTGGATAGTCTATCGCCTTTGGCAGACACTCTATTGGTTCATACCCTGATTGATCAGTAGGCCCCACGAGAAGTACGTTGTTCCCTTCAAGATTTCCACCCTCAGATGACATCTGATTAGCAGGGGGTAGTCAGTCTACTGCATTGAGGCAACTAAAACGATTGAAGTCGCAATAGGGGTCAAGGGTAGGCATGGGGCCAAATCTACCAGTATATCTCCTACTTCTTCCTCTATGGTCAACACTTGTCCACTCATCGTTACTTCTCCCATGGACCATACCATTGGGGGGGGGTAAAAACAGGACAACGGTAATTTCTGAATAGTAGAGTCAAATGACCTATTAAAACCAACACATATATGAGAAACAGTTCTAGGATCCCTAAAGTTTATTGTTACACAATCCCCGTTTATTGTTTTTACTGTCTTACCCAACCAAGGTAACCTTCTTATCATGACGATCTCGCTAGATAAATGAGCCGGCAGAGGTCTATTCCAGTTTAACCATTTGACAACCTTACTTTTTAAAGAGCTAAAGGATTCACTTTCCTTCTCTTCTAAGTCTGGGACGCCTGCCAGGATGACCATAAAACGGTTTGCTTCGGGTGGCAGGTCAGGTAATCGGGATCTTGTAACTTGTGGTAAATAAAATATTACCCTGGCAGAATTTCTAGGCATTAACAAAGTATCATGCATCAAATGAGAGACAGGATCCGTGGTGTCCAAGTTAAAATGGGCTTTATTCCAATAACTCGAGTCAAAGGGAGAATATGTTCCATCACCACTGAGGTTCAGGAAGAGTAATCTAACATTTAATAACAATGAACAGAATATATACATTTTACTCCTTGTACATAGGGAGGAGCGCTCCAGGCAGAGCAAGAAAGAAAGAGATAAGAGCATGTGGGCGTGTATGAGGGTGCATGAGGGTGTACACTTGATGAGTCATAGGTAGGTGATAGGTAGGTGTCATAGGTGGGTGGGTACTTAGAGGAGGAGTTTGCATGACCAGCTGGAACTCTGCCCTAATTGTGCAACTTTGAGCATGGCGTGCAATTGACGTGTAACTGGGAGGAGAGCTGACTTCCAGCCTAGCAGAGAAATCTCTTGTGTCAGGGCGAAAAGCACATCTTGTACAATCTGATATGATAGGGGATGTATTGTCTGAAGCAAAAGGTTGTTCACCACTAAGAATCAGAAAAAGCATATATTTCTCCGTTCATTGCATGGGGGCTGAGACAGAGGGCTAGGCCTTATCTGTCGCGGACGGGTTCTGTTTGCTTTTCCTCACCGGGCAGGGATGCCACTCTGTACTGAAAACAGATAACTGTTATTCATAACACTGTCTTGGCAGGCTTCTTGCTGACGTGACTGCAGTATTCAGTGTGCCAGGTGTCATGAAAACAATATTTCAGAAAGTGGTTTCAGGCTCAACCACAAAATAAAAGGTTCAGTACGATATTTATTTTAAAAGTGCACAATGCAAAATGCAAAAACATGGGCCTTCATGTTAGCTTAATGTTTGGGAGACTTGATGACTTGCAGGACATGTTTGCAGAGGCCTAGTGATTCAGGCCACTACGACAAATATGCATGGGTGACATGCACATGAATGTAACATAGGGTGTATGTAGTGGACATTTTGGTCAGGCAAAATATCATTTTCCTCATTCCCTCCTTGTCTCCTACATAACCCTTTAGGATACATCTATATTCATGAGACCGTATAGCTGATCATACAGAATCATTTCTTCATCTTTATCCTTTGTACATGTGGATGGGGAACGCAAACAGATGCACACAGGCCGCAAATCGCCAGGCCACACTGCAGACAGAGATAGTATCATGGCAGACTGCTCCTGGGTCAAGTTCGCCAGGGCAGATGCAGTCACATTCACTACTGCTTCAAGGGTTCTTGTTAACTAGCGTAGTAGTTGAGTTTGTCTAACATGTTCTAGTTGTGAATCTCTGTGATTATGGGATGGGGCCAAGGAAACAGGTGGCAATAGGAATGCTATATAACAAGTCCCACCCCAGTCTAAGGGCAGATGTACATAAGCTGTCTGACCGCAAATGAAATAGGTATGGCGTGACGTTATGAAAGAAGAAAGTCCTTCTGAGAGTGAAGTTCCTTGTAAATAGCTCCTTGTAAATATGGTTTATGAAGAGCATGGCATTATTATAACTTGTTGAGTTTCTTGTAAATATGGCTTGTGAATAGCGCCATGTGGATATGGTTTGTGCAGAGTATGTTGACATTACGTTAGGCAGGAGAGAGCTGGATCTCTTTCAAGTGTTTGGAGAAAACGTTTTGAAGATGTGCGTACGTGTTATGTGATAACGTGGAGAGATGAGTTCATGACTTTCCGTTGTACAGCAGTCATTGGGGAAAGATTGTGCTTCAGCTGCCAAAGAGTTGATATCTTGTATTGAGAAGGCAGTATTTGTTTTAACATGCTGTTTAACAAGGTGTTGAGGGATTTTGGCGTTGTTTGGCGTTTGTGGGGGGGCGTGTTTTGAGCGGAAATTCGTACCCGTTCCAGTGGAGGGATTTGGTTGCTTTTTGGTGAGGATTTAGGGCATCGCTTGGACTACTGTGATGCCAAATTTGAAAATGATCTGAGCTTTGGAAGTGGTGGAAAAAGCATGTTTTGTGCGGAGGTGCGATTTGCCATGTTATCCAATGGGCGTTTTTTCCGAAAATTCGAGAAATTATTTCGGCAGAACTCCCTTTGTTTTCTGATAAGGGGGTAGTTGGCCACATACCCAGCAATCAGTTGCATTGCTGGTCTGGTGAGAATGGTGTAACATTTGAATAAAAGTATTGTTACGCAAGGCAAGTCGATATGACAATTCATGAGGTGGCAATACACTAAATGTATGCTCTATGGTACTGTTACTGGAAGAGTATATATGTGAAGAAATGGGAAAGAAAACATGTAGCAATAAACTGACACAGATTATAACAATGCACAGAATAAAAATAATGATCAAGGTAACAATACAGCTACTGCGTAATGTCTTGCAGTATTTTTCCTTTTTATCTCTCTTCTTGCTATTCTCATATGTGATCTTATACATGTCAGAAACTAGTCTAACCGATTCACCACCGGGTGGGCTTAAACAATTAAACTACGTCTGACTTACTAGATCTTAATTTAGACCTATACTCTTGCTGAGGGGTCTTTTCAAGCAAAGGCGGCACAAAGTCTGTATTGTCATTAAAGTCAATGTTCTTTGCAAATGTTCCACATTGTCCAAAATACCACTTAACGTGATGGGCATGGATCCAGCCCTTACGTCCCTCCACTTTCAGCGCGGTCCTCGTGGTAAGAAGCACCAATTTCGGGGTCTTCCAGCGCGGCTCGAGGGGGCTGGAACGATCAAAATTCCGGATGCACACAAAGTCCCCTAGGACTATGGCGTGTTCCTTGACCTGGGTGTTGTCAGGGAAGGCGGCAGCAACCTGTGAACGACAAGAGAGTAGTGCAGACATCAAGGAAGCCAGGTAATCTGTCAGCATGTTACTGTCAACATCAGTTATCTTTCTGGGCATAGGCGTACCCCACATATTTGGCGGTCTACCGAAAACCACTTCATACGGAGATAGGCCTGTTCTGGAATGTGCTACCATACGCATGTAAAAGAGGGCAACCGGCAAGGCTACCATCCAATCCACGCCTTTTTCTGCACAGACCTTTGCTAATTTTGTCTTGAGGGTCTGATTATGTCTTTCTACAAGGCCTGCTGCTTCTGGGTGTCGGACACAATGGAACTTCCATGTATAACCTAACAGAAGAGACACTTGTTTCATTAATTCAGAAGAGAATGGCTGGCCGTTGTCTGAATAGATCACCCGAGGTAATCCATACCTGGGGAAGTACTCGCGCACTAACTGTCTGGCTGTTGTTACAGCAGTATAATCTGGAACTGGATAAGCTTCTGTCCATCTAGATAGTGCACACACTACTACCAAGACATACTTGTAACCTCTACATCTGTCCATTTGGATATAATCCATCTGGAGAACCTCAAAAGGGTGGTCAGGAGGATGAAATCCGCCTTGTTCCACCGGGATGCCTTTACCTGGATTGAACTGACAACAGATCATACATGTTCGTACTTTCTGCTTCGCTGCTGCACGCATGTGCTTGTTAAACCAGATGTTCTGTAAGCTGTCTAACATTGCTTTTTCTCCTAAGTGTGCTGGACTATGGGCTGTATTTATGATTACTTGTACCATAGAATCTGGGAGAAACCATGAGCTTTTTCCCTTAGTCATCCAACCTTGGTCAGTCTGGACCCCTCCTTGTTCAGTCCATTTCTTTATCTCATCTGTGGTGGCATGTGTCTGTATGTCAAGTACATCTTGTGTGGGATCCCTGACTGTCATACTTGTTGTCAGTAATGGTACCTCTGTCCTTGTCGTGTCTGTTGGTGTCTGGGCTGTAAGTTTAGCTGTTAGGTCTGCCAGGTCATTACCCTGGGAAATGGTGTCTGTAACTTTGGTGTGAGCTTTGCACTTCAGGATAGAAATGGCTGTAGGCAAATGTATGGCTTCTAACAGGGCCTGAATAAGCTGGCCGTGCTGGATCTTGGTCCCATGGGAGGTCAGGAAACCTCTCTCCCTCCATAGTACCCCGAAATCATGAACAACGCCAAAGGCATATTGTGAATCAGTATAAATGTTTACTTTCAAGTGCTTAGCTCTTATGCAGGCTTGTGTCAGAGCGATGAGCTCTGCTGCTTGTGCTGACAGTGTGTCTATTTTCTGTGTCTCTATGAACTCTGTAGCAGTGGTCACAGCATAGGCTGCTACTTACTCTCCTGCACTTGTTCTCATGCATGATCCATCTACATAGAGCGTTAAGTCTGGTTCTGAAAGTGCAAAATCTGTCAGGTCTTGTCTTGGTTTCGTCACTATATTCATTAGTTCCACACAGTCATGTGGTGGTGCATTTACTGTACTTGAGGGCAAAAGTGTTGCAGGATTCAGAATGTTACAACGTCTGATCTCTATGTGTGGCTGGAATAATGTCAGTTCATATCCTGTCAGTCTTGCTACAGTCAAGTGTTGTGTCTGTGTTCTGTTTAAGAGAACCTCCACATCATGTGGAACCTGTACTGTCAGAGGGTGGCCCAATACTATTGAATCACTTTGTCTTATGGCTAGGGCTGTTGCTGCAACTGATTTCAGGCATGATGGCAGAGCCTGGGCCACTGGATCTAGTGTACTGGAAAAATAAGCGCAAGGCTTGTGTTTTCCTGCTTGATCTTGTGTGAGAACAGATAACGCTGTTCCTTCTCTTTCAGTTACAAAAAGCATAAAAGGTTTGCTGTAACATGGAGTCGCTAACACTGGCGCTTGACATAAAGCTCTTTTTAATTCCTCAAATGCCAAGGTGTGTTCTTGTGTCCAAGGGAGGACAGTCCCCCCTGCCTCCTGTGTAGTTAACTGTATGAGTGGTTTGGCTAGAAAGGCATACTGGGGAATCCATTGCCTACAGTATGAAGTGAGGCCAATAAAGGCACGTACTTCCTTTTGTGTCTTGGGCTGTGAAAGGTTAGCAATGAGCTGTATACGTGCTTGTGTTAGCTGTCTCCCCTCTTTGGAAAGCAAGTGTCCAAGATACACCACTTGCTTTTCACAGAATTGCAACTTCGAAGGGGACACTTTGTGTCCCTTATCTGCCAGAAAATGTAATACTGTCAATGATGCATTTTCGCATTTTATTTCTGAACGTGCTGTAATTAGGATGTCATCTACGTACTGGAGTAGGGCAGTGTCAGTAGGCATGTGAACACTGTCTAGCTGTCTTTTTAATGCTTGACTGTATATACTAGGGCTTTCCGTAAAACCTTGTGGAGCTCTTGTAAAGACAAAGCTACGACCTTTTAATGAAAATCCGAACAGGTACTGGCTGTCGGGATGAATGGGAACACTAAAGAAAGCATTTTTCAAATCGATAACAGTAAAGTAAGTAGCCTCCGAATCAATAGCAGTCAATAATGAAGAAATGTCTGGCACCACTGGATATTGTGGTACTACACATTTGTTTCATTCTCGCAGGTCAATAATCAATCGGTACACTGGCAGTACACTAGGATCAGATCTTTTAAGGATAGGAATGACAGGCGAGTTACATACATTTGAGACTGTCTCTACCACTACTCCTCGTGCAATAAGTTCGTCAACTAATTTCAATAAGGCTGTTTCGGCGTCAGGTGGTAACTTGTATTGTCTAATACGTGGAAGTACCACTCCTGCTTTGAGTGTGACATGGTGCGGCGTTATGTCCATGTAACCTACGTCAGTCGGTCCTTGTGCCCATAGTGTCTGTGGCACATTCTTGAGTCTGTGGTCAAAATCAGTCAGTACATAATGTCCCTTAAAATCACGTAAGAACAGGCGTACTCCTTCTGGAGAACAGCAGATAACTGCTCCTAGATCTTTTAATGTCTACATACCAAGTAAGTTTTCTGGACATGACTTAGTAAGTAGCAAGTCAGTGGTACGTGACAGTGGACCAACCCCTAGGGAAACCGGTTTTGATACTTCATTAACAATAGGCTTTCCTGAAAATCCCAGGGAAACATTCTGTGAGCCTGAGAGAGGTGCCCCTGGAACCTCGTGATGACTGATGGTAGTCCTGCTCGCCCCTGTGTCAATCAGAAACTTTCGATCCTGACCTAGAACATGACTATGTACATACGGACCCTCTTGATCTACAGGAACCTCAATAAGGGGCAAGCCTACTTCCCTCTCGAGGCTGTTTCATGAGAACTGTTGATATTCTGGATAGTCAGACTGTGTGTACTGATACATTTGTGGTGTGGCATTAACAGGCGGTGGTGGAGGATAATTCGCTACTGTCTGTTGAGTGTTCTGTTGCGTGTTATTCTGTCTAGGAGTGTACTGTCGCTCTTTTGTCTTGCCTGTAGCAATGTTGTGTTTCAGGACAGTGCAGTCCTTTACAAAGTGACCTGGTTGTTTGCAATAATTACAGTTCCCTTTAACTGGTGTCGTGTTATGTTTGTTTGAAGTCGCCGGTACCGTCTGGGCAACCAGCACCTTCATTTTGGTCTCTTTCATGCGTCTCTTTTTATGATCCTGCTCTTCCCTAATTCTGTTCTGATGATACTGTAGCATCTGTAACATTTGTGAAGGGCTGTTTGCTTGCCAAGTACTCTCAACCTTCAGTACTCTATTCTTGATCTGGGGTAAGGAATTCTCAACTAATTTGCTCACAAAAAGATGTGGAAATGACTCGCTACCTGGCTTAAGGCCACTATTAATAGTAAAGCATTTCTCAAATCTAGAATAGAAATCACTAGTGTCCTCGTCTTGCTTTTGTTTACAGGCTGAAATAGCATCCCAGTCTTCCTTTTTAGTAATCAATAATCTTGGCAAAACTTGTATCAGAAATTCAGGTAGTTCTCTAGCTCTTTCTCCAAGACCAACTCCTGGGAGCCTGCCCTTCTCTTCTGTTTCCAATTCATCCCAACTTAACTTTTTCTCACCCACTTCCCAGTCTTTTTCCTTAAGCTTTTCAGATTTCAGATTTTAATGTCTTTATTTCGATAAATGAAATCATAAAAGACAACTTAGCAAAATATTAACAACAATATCAACATCAATTCATGTTACAAAACAAAATCGTTATATATAAGGAAAAAGGGATAGTTATGCCTATGTATGTAAAATCAACACTATACGTCATACTTGAATCCAAGGTTAAAAAGTTATTAAACCATCAACGACAAAATCAAGACATTATGTAATCCAAATATAATATCATAATAGTTAAAAAGCTCTAAAATAGGTTTTAACAAGTATTAGTGGTGGGCACTATACAGCTTACACTCTGTCAAATAACGATAGGATTCCTTTTTGTTCTGATTACCCAAGCCCAACCTAGGTATTTAGCCAAGCATATCACAATAAAACCAGTTGTGTTTGTTTTTAAAACCCATATTGCATCTGAAGATTTATTACAGTTCATACGTTTAAAAATGGGTTTTAGCCACTTTGAACGGGGTTCGCTATATCGCGGGCAAACAAACAAAAAGTGTCCCTCTGTTTCCTTGCACCCAGGGCAATGGCTACATAGATTACTAGTTTTGTTGTTCCATGTTGCTGTGAAGGAATTGAGGGGTAAAGTGCCCACCCGAAATTGGTGATACAATTTTTTATCTAGGGGCTTTGAGATAAGATCCCAATATAGCTCCCGAACCGGATCCAATTTAAATCTTAAAAAACGCCCTGTCAGATCTTCAGAGCCGGATGCCTGGACCAGAGAATGGCGGGTAGAAGCCCAGAATAGACTCTTGAAATCCTTTTTTGAGGGAAAGTTGCTAATATCTGGCGAGGACCACAGGTGGCTAAGGCCCATGTCAATCAGGGTCTTTTTCACCATCTGCAGCCATGGGATTCTCTCTGAGCCCCCAATAGCCTTCACCTCGGATACCTCCTTTGCAAAGAGTGACAACTCCTCCGTGGTCCACAGACGCCTCCAAGTAGACACTACTCTGTAACGTGCCATATCCGTTATTGGACGGCAACCCATGTCGTGGCAAAGAGGGATCAGTGGTGTTGATTGGGGGAGTCCCACCAAACTACGAAGGAACCTGCACTGGATTTTGTACAAACTTGAAAGATCCATAAAACCCCATAACTCTGCCCCGTACAATGTCGCAGCGTTGATTTTAACATCGTAAATTTGTAAAGCCGGGGCAACCCTTTTGGTAATCGATTTCTTTTGCTCCCGCAAAAGGCAACCAGTGAGTTGGGACAGTTTTAAATGCTGGGTCTCAATTTGTGGTTTCCAGGACAATCGGCAATCCAGAGTGACCCCCAGATACGTCATCGTGTCAACTTGTTCTAGGTTAACCCCATTAAGTTGTACACTACTACGTATTGTTTTTTTTTTTCTGGAGAAAACCATAAATGTTGTTTTCCCCACATTTATCTGAAGGTCATTACGATTACAGTATTCCTCAAAATGGTTCAATGCCCTCTGCAGACCCCCCCTCGTTTTGGATAAGAGGAGGGTGTCGTCCGCAAAGATCAACAATGGGAATTTTGTCCCCGCCAGAGACGGAGCATCGGTGTTAATTGACCCAAAAAATTTCACTACCTGGTCTATAAATAGTAGGAATAGGGTGGGTGCGAGAACGCACCCCTGGCGGACTCCTCGAGAGACTGGAAAAGAGTCCGTAAATTGGCCTTGTGCCCCCCATCTGACCCTAGCGAAATTGTCTTCATGTAGTCTGATAATGATGTCCACTAGTTCCCCCGGCATTCCTAGGTCCCTTAAAACCTGCCACAATTTTCCTCTCGGCACCAAATCAAATGCTGATTTTAGATCTATAAATGCAGCAAAGATGGTACCGCCGCCAAGTATGACAAATTTCCAAAAAATCATGCAAAACCTCAGGACCTGGTCTATAGTACTTGTACCGGGTCTAAAACCTGCCTGTAAAGGGGATAGTATTCCTTCTATATCCATCCACCCATGAACCCTCACCAAAATCATACGGGCAAAAACCTTTTGAAAACAGTCAATTAGGCTAATCGGGCGATAGTTCCCTGGGTTTGTTCTATCGCCCTTTTTATGTATGGGGAGAATCTCTGCCCCTTTCCAGGTCTTGGGAATGTGGGCACCTCTCGCAATGATGTTAGCTATGTATGTTAAGTAAGGTACCCACAGACCTGTATTCGCTTTAAAGAGGTCAGCCGGGATTTGGTCCAACCCAGGTGCCTTCCCCCTCTTTGTTAGCCCCAATGCATAATCTGTTTCAGCTTCGGTAAAGGACAGAGTCAAATTGCCTGGTGTTGTTACCGGCAGCATAGACATTCTGGACGGGGAATCATGGGCCACTGGACAGAATTGGGTAGAGTAATGTTTGATCCAGTCTTCCGGGCAAACATGGTTGGACGGAATGCGAAGCTCACCATCTTTACCACATTTGACGATGTCCCAGAATTTGACATGGTCGTTTGATTTACTAGCTTCCAGAAGATCTGCCCAAAATTCGTCTTCCCATTCCTTTTTTGCCACCCATTGTACTTTTTTGTACCTTTTCCTAGCCTCTTTAATAGCACAGATGTCTCTAGATTTAACTTTTTCTATGAGATGGCTATGTGCCTCTCTACATTCTCTATTGTACCATTTACTTCTTGGGGGGTTCAGATGTCCAGTATTATGATTACATGGCTTCGATAGAATATATTTAAGTTCGGAAAAACAATTATCATGAATACCCATCAATTTATGTAAATCATCCTGACCCTTTTCAACAGCAACAGACTTCATGTTATTTAGAGCACATGTCACTACATTTTCAATGTTGGACTGAATCGTTACATCGTTTGAAATTAGTGACCACTTCACTCTCCTCCGGTCATTTGATACAGTTATCACCCCTTGCCCCCTAGGATCAGGTTCCCTTAATCTTGTCTGATCACACGTTAGGAATTTCAAGGACAAGGGGTTATGGTCACTCTCAGGTCGTATTATAATTTCCATGTCATCGATTACATTCCAATGTTCCATTTTTATAAAGATATAATCGATACGACTCTTCCTCACACCATTGTCAAAGGTAGGGTTTGCTCCAAAATCTGATTTTGTGCGACCGTTCACAGCCCTTAAACCCCATGTGAGGCAGAAGGATGTCCAGTTCAGGGCGGCCTCCGTTGCTTTGACTATGGTTTTGTTGGAAAGTTCAGGAATTTTCCACGTGACATCTTCTTCGAACCCCCAATTATCCTCTGGCTGGTACAAAGGCTCAATCGTGCAGTTGATGTCACCTGCTAGCATGATGAGGGAGGCTTTATCCCAGCCCGTTAACAGTGTATCTAATTCGCCGATCAATTTGGGGCATCTGCCGCCGGGGAGACCTCTGGAATATATGTTAATAATGAGCAATTCCTGCCCCCCCGTTTTGCTCAACCTTACAGCCAGTATGTCAGGGTTATCCACATACAGTTCAGAAGCTGAAAAACCCCAGGCCTGTTTGACCCATGTGGTTAAGCCCCCAGACGCCCGCCCCTTTACACCTTTTACTGCTGGTTTAAAAAAATTAATATAGCCAGCCATGTAAAACGGAGCTGTAGCCCATGTTTCCTGCAGTAGCACCACCTCATAGTTACCTATAAACCCCGACCAATCGTCAGATACCAGGCGTGACTTGGCTCCAGCAACGTTCCAGGACACCAAGTGTGAATGTAACAAATCTATCTCTGCGTAGTTGTTGCTAACAGAGAACAGGGATTGGGGACTCGGTGGATGGGTGTTTGTTAGTCCTGCTTCTTCTGCATTAGGGGAGGTGCCTTTAACCCCCAAAGATCCCTTTACTGACCTGCTACTATGGGGCGTGGGCTGTCGCTCTTCTACCGATTCTGGGGTGGGGGTGAATGAGGTATGGGCTCCTTCATCTTCCACTAGTGCTAGATTGGGTGACTGGTTTGGTGCACATAGTCAGTCAACCCATTCTAGGTCGGACAGTGCCTCAAAATGGTTGTAGAGGGGGGGATAATATGGGGGGTGATGTATTACAGGCTCTCTGGGTCTTCCCCCTTTGACTTTCCATGAATTATATCCCGTATGGCTTGTTTGATGAATATGGGGATAAAAGTAGCCAAGATGTAAAGTCTGGACATCTCCCAAACGGGCAAATCTAGCTTTCCGTTGGATTCTATCCACTACCCACGGGTCTCTAAAAGAAATTAGAATGCAGTCCCCTTCTAGATCTTTTTCGCCCTTTCCAACCCAATCTACTCTCCTTACATATAGGATTTCGGTGGGGGACGACGGGGGGAGTGGGCGATGTTTATTCAACCAGAATGTAACCTTGTTCCGCAAGTCCACCTGGGATTCTCTAATGCCCTCTTTAAGTGGAGCCACTCCTGTTAGCACAATAGTATATTGAGCCGCTTCTGGTGGTAGATTGACCCTCTGAGATTTCCGTGGGTTTCTATTATCTAACCTCTTGTTCCTATCTGAGTATGGTATTTTATTATCCCTATTTGATGCAGGGGCGCGTGCTGGGGTGTTTTTTGATTGCTTTGGTGCAGCATTAGCTTGATGTTTTTCCCCTTGCGCGGTGTTGACCACCGATGCGGGTTTAGCCTTCGGTGGGTCTTTAATGGTGGCTCTAGTTATAGATGTTGTTTTTGCCCCTGTTAATGGTTTCTTGTTAGCGTTGGTAGGTGATGTCACTGCAGGAATTGTTGTGGTTGTCCCGGTACTTTGGGTAGAACCCCCTTTAGGAACTGGGCCCCTTGGCTTAGTGCCAGATATGTTTTGTAAGAGGTCCATATTAATATTAATTGCCGCTTCTAGGACATCTATTTTGGCGGACATTATCCTTATATTTTCTACCACCGGAAGCAGTAGGTTTTTAACTATTGTTTCCATTTTTGCCAGCAAGATGTCATCGCTACTAAAACAGGTTGGGCAAGGGTTAGAGGATCCTGAGTGGGCCAATGATGGGCAATACACTATCTGTGGTATTTGGATGGACTGAGAGTGGGAGGGACTATTCTCGGAATCTATTTTAAGTTGTTTCTGTGTCTTTCCTCCCTCGGGGCTGGATACATGTTTTCTTTTCCGTGGTGCCTGTTTGGTGGTTTCTATTGATGGGGCAGGGGTACAAGGTAAAGTAGTGGCATTTATTTGAGAGGTTTCAAGCACAATAGATTGGCTATTCTCTTCTAAGCTAGTCACATTACTATTAGAGGCCACGTCCAGGTTTTCATGTAGCCTAGATGTAGTGGCTTCGATCCCTTCTTCATGGACAATTATGTCGGTGTCTGATGTTGAAATACAATTAAATGCTGCGTTAGTTAAAGGGCTTTTGACACGAGCCAAATCACCTATTGAGGAACGTTTCCCAGTAACTAGGTCCAGGGACAATCTATGCTCAACCAGTTCAATTTCTTTTTCCAGTATACCGGTTGCTCTGGTAATAAAGGCATCTAGGGGGCCTGAAACAACCCCCTTTGAAGTTTGGATGTGCACTAGACGCTGCTTACCAGATCTAAGGGCCATTTCTTAGGGGCAGATATTTAAGCCTCAGGATACGTATTCGCAAGAATATTAAACGAGGATTCAAAGATTCTGGACCCAATCCAACCTCGTTAACCCCCCCTACTCAACCTTATGCCTGGGCGATTCAAAGGGTGCTCATGAAAGCCCCACTGACCCCCGTCTGGCAACAAGGAGGAGAATGGAGGAATGCTATAAATTGGGGATTATGCAACAATGTTCAGTGGCACAGAATATCAAAATTCTTACATTTGTGTCTTTTAGTCAATAACAGTACCTTGGGTATGCCTTAGCGTAGAATGTAGGATGTTAGGGAGTGGGCCCAGCCCAGCCTCCTTCGGCCCCGGACGGCCACAGACGGTCCCGCCCTTGTCCCGGGCTTCTCCCGGCGCCCTCCCGCGCGCTCTCGCGCAGCGGGGATAACTCTACTCCTTTGTAGATGGTTGGTTGCACTCTAGGGGCGGGGCCGGCAGGGAGAGCAGCCCAGGTGGCCACGGGCGCGCGGGGGCTCCTGGACCTTGGAGTCCCCCGCGTCTAGCTCGCAGCCCTGCCGGTCAAGGAATCAGCACACCTGGAAGCCCCACAACAGCTCCTGGCCGCGAAGCGGGACCCGCGAAGCGGGTCCGGCGAGGGGCAGCGGCGGGAGCAGGCACAGGCAGGTAACGCTGGCAGCAGCGAGCGCCCTCAGCTCCTCCTCGGTCGCTGTAGCTGAAGGTCCGCAGTCCGCAGGCTTGGAAAAAAGGAATCCGCCAAATGGAGGGAAGGACGGCTCTTTAGTCGTCCAGGTGGGGGCGGGGCCGGCAGGGAGAGCAGCCCAGGTGGCCACGGGCGCGCGGGGGCTCCTGGACCTTGGAGTCCCCCGCGTCTAGCTCGCAGCCCTGCCGGTCAAGGAATCAGCACACCTGGAAGCCCCACAACAGCTCCTGGCCGCGAAGCGGGACCCGCGAAGCGGGTCCGGCGAGGGGCAGCGGCGGGAGCAGGCACAGGCAGGTAACGCTGGCAGCAGCGAGCGCCCTCAGCTCCTCCTCGGTCGCTGTAGCTGAAGGTCCGCAGTCCGCAGGCTTGGAAAAAAGGAATCCGCCAAATGGAGGGAAGGACGGCTCTTTAGTCGTCCAGGTGGGGGCGGGGCCGGCAGGGAGAGCAGCCCAGGTGGCCACGGGTGCGCGGGGGCTCCTGGACCTTGGAGTCCCCCGCGTCTAGCTCGCAGCCCTGCCGGTCAAGGAATCAGCACACCTGGAAGCCCCACAACAGCTCCTGGCCGCGAAGCGGGACCCGCGAAGCGGGTCCGGCGAGGGGCAGCGGCGGGAGCAGGCACAGGCAGGTAACGCTGGCAGCAGCGAGCGCCCTCAGCTCCTCCTCGGTCGCTGTAGCTGAAGGTCCGCAGTCCGCAGGCTTGGAAAAAAGGAATCTTTTCATAAATCCCTGCAGGTAACAGTACTTTTAATAGCTTCGGAATGTCAGCGTATGTATAATCTCCTATGCGGAGGATGTCTTTTAATTCACGGTGAAATCCCCCTGGGTCTTTATCATGACAAGGCAACATCTTTTTCATTTCAAGAATCTCTAATTTCGTTAAGGGGGTGTAAACATACACCCGTTGTAACTCATTGGCCGCATTCTTGACGGGATGAACCTCTCGTAGGGGGTTCTGTCTGTCTATGTGTACGTTATGTCTGTCATGGTGTAAGACTGGAGGCATGCATGTGGTCAGAGAATCTATGTACTTATGTCGTTGATCCAGGATTACATTAATTAATTCAGTACCTAAACCTGTCCATCTATCTAGTAAAATGTCGTCTAGTAATTTATGCAAGTGACCAGGATCAGAATGCTGACTTTCATACAACGTTATCAAGTGTTGGACCATGTAAATACCAGCCAAACGCTGTTCGTTCGGTGGAAGGCTTAAGAAGGTCTGAGCCACTATATCACTGCTATATATATTGGCATTGGACACCCACTGGGTGGCTGACCGGGCCAACTCTATTTCGTGTTGTGTGGGAGGTCTCTCACTCCCTATCCATTGTTTCAGTGCTTTTTCAGTAGCCTGGAATAATGCTTCAAGGGAATACCTTTCTTTTATAGCTGGGCCTTGTTTACAGTAATCAAGGCACTTGGGTCTGTCAAACTGTCGCGCTTTTCCTACATAATTCATTTTGTCTTTTGGCTCATCTACTTCTTCTGTTGTTAACTCACCATTCTCCTCAGACTCTTTTCTGTGCCTTTCTATTATTTCCTTTCGTATTTTCTTGTACATGGCATCTATCTGTCCCTGTTTCTCATGTCTACCGGCATCTATGTGATCACTCCATTCTATCAAACCTGGCTTTACATCTCCGTCTCCTTCGTCTTGTTCCCTGATCAGGCAGTTAATAATAAAACGTAAGACATGATTCTTAACCCCTACCTTTCTTTGTGCCATGGCTTGTGCTATACTATCTGGTCCCTCCCCCGTTCTAATAAAACGATACATGCTATCTAGGTGATCTTTCATGTCTGGTAATGTCTCTAGATATGCAACAGCTTGTCTTAGTCTACGTGAATTCACGACCATTGAACCCTTTCCTGGTTCTGGATCATATACACAAAATGGAATGGCTGCATCTACAGTAGGCACCCCTCCCACTGCCCCGGGACCTACGTCATCTTTTACGGGCTGCTGCTGAAGTTGCTGGAGTTGATCTGCTGGTGGGGGTGGAGGAAAACCTGCATTAACGTAGTCTGGAAGGGACTCGTCTAGATACGAGGAAATGAACGCATCTGATGCTGTCGGCTTTATTCTATGTACTCTATATGGTATAGGTGGTGGCGTTCGCGGCCTACTGGATCTTTCTGAGGTGGTCACTTTAGCTAGTTCTTCTGACAGAACGGGATAAATACCATTAACAACGGCGTTTCTTTCCCTATCAGTCTGTTCTGTTTTGACACGTTCCCCCTCCTCCCGCAGTTCCTTTTCTCTGGCTTTTTCCCCAGCTTGTCTAGTTCTATCTGCTTTATTCAATTCTTTCTCTGTTCTCCTATGTGACTCTTTGCGCCACAATTCGATGGCATCTTTCTGAGAGGGTCTTGACTTCCTTTTCCATAGCGCTTCCTCCACCCTCATAATACATTCAGGATCCCATGTTCCCGAGATTGGCCATCTATACTTTTCCTCCAGGTCCTTTGTATAGTTTACCCATAAATCTAAAAACAAAATGGCGTCTAATCCATGCTTATTATACATATAATGACCAGGTGTGTCTCTAGGCGGGATGTTAACTGACTCTTCTAGTATACCTTTTCTGGTCCCTATCTGACGTAACTTTGAAAACAGTGGCATGTTTGAAACCAATATTCACAAAAATAGACTGAAACAATCAACAATCATTCACACACAAACAAATATTAAACACTAAAACAGATACAACCTAAACTGATACAGAGAGCTAAACATGTACTTGAAAAACTTTATGCAATGAAATACAGTACAACCATACCGGTCTCAAAAATGAGACACGTCTTTACCGTTCCCACGTTTACCAAGGGCCCGTCTTGAAATTTGATGCATTCCCCATAGTGGTACTCACCGGGAAGCAGGACTTGAAACTTGAAGGCCTCAAACTTCTACGCATGTGCCTTGGAACAGGTGGACCTCTGGAGACCTCGTACCTTGCTCTCTCACGGGCTGGGCTCTGGTTTGAGACGATCCGCGTTCCTCACCGCCTCACATGGATGCCTGGTCGAAGTCCGTCCTCCTCCTGGGCCTGAGGGAGTAGCGGGAAATCCCAATGGCGTGTACACTTTAAAGTCCGTCACGGCTGTGGAAGTGGGCAAAGACTAGACCTACAAACTCCGGCGAGTGGGGAAAGGGACATGTCCCTGTTCAAGGGCGCCAATTAATGTGGTAAATAAAATATTACCCTGGCAGAATTTCTAGGCATTAACAAAGTATCATGCATCAAATGAGAGACAGGATCCGTGGTGTTCAAGTTAAAATGGGCTTTATTCCAATAACTCGAGTCAAAGGGAGAATATGTTCCATCACCACTGAGGTTCAGGAAGAGTAATCTAACATTTAATAACAATGAACAGAATATATACATTTTACTCCTTGTACATAGGGAGGAGCGCTCCAGGCAGAGCAAGAAAGAAAGAGATAAGAGCATGTGGGCGTGTATGAGGGTGCATGAGGGTGTACACTTGATGAGTCATAGGTAGGTGATAGGTAGGTGTCATAGGTGGGTGGGTACTTAGAGGAGGAGTTTGCATGACCAGCTGGAACTCTGCCCTAATTGTGCAACTTTGAGCATGGCGTGCAATTGACGTGTAACTGGGAGGAGAGCTGACTTCCAGCCTAGCAGAGAAATCTCTTGTGTCAGGGCGAAAAGCACATCTTGTACAATCTGATATGATAGGGGATGTATTGTCTGAAGCAAAAGGTTGTTCACCACTAAGAATCAGAAAAAGCATATATTTCTCCGTTCATTGCATGGGGGCTGAGACAGAGGGCTAGGCCTTATCTGTCGCGGACGGGTTCTGTTTGCTTTTCCTCACCGGGCAGGGATGCCACTCTGTACTGAAAACAGATAACTGTTATTCATAACACTGTCTTGGCAGGCTTCTTGCTGACGTGACTGCAGTATTCAGTGTGCCAGGAGTCATGAAAACAATATTTCAGAAAGTGGTTTCAGGCTCAACCACAAAATAAAAGGTTCAGTACGATATTTATTTTAAAAGTGCACAATGCAAAATCCAAAAACATGGGCCTTCATGTTAGCTTAATGTTTGGGAGACTTGATGACTTGCAGGACATGTTTGCAGAGGCCTAGTGATTCAGGCCACTACGAGAAATATGCATGGGTGACATGCACATGAATGTAACATAGGGTGTATGTAGTGGACATTTTGGTCAGGCAAAATATCATTTTCCTCAAACTCTACACTCCTTTGCTAGTGCAGGTGGGACAAGCTTGCAAGTATCTACTCTACTATTACAGGGATTCTCATTACTGCTAGGCAGAGGATCAGGGATCTGCTTAGGGGGGTTCTGGGGGGCCAAGTTAGTACCTGGTTGACTAGGTGATCTGCAATCTACAATGGGCGGTCTACAGTCTAGAGTGGATAACATCCCCCCCTTTTGGCACAGTGTTGTCGAGGCTGCACCCGGCTTGTTGGCCATACTTGAACATGCTACTAAGTTAGATGTAACTTTCTCGTGATTTGATCCATTTAGCTTCTAGGGGGAATAAGAGGGATTTAAATAGCGTGCCCAGGCTTTTGATAGACAACTCAGTACCATGCTGAGTCTGCGGGTGGATAACAGGGACGGGCATAGTCAGATCGACCGTCCCGATCGCAGTTTCTTTTGGACCGATCATAGGCCTAGTAGGTGGGTTACTACCACTCTGTCGTTTGGCTATTTTTGCCTTACTCTCGTCTTTCTTATTATACGCTTGTTTCCTTTTAGGAATTGCCCCTTCTTTGATACCTTGGTTCAGTGTACTATTTGCGGGGACTATGGGAGTAGTCACATGGTTATCAAGGATCAGATTAATTTCAGGCAAGATTTCATTAACCAAAATGTCCAAGTCCTGCGAATCATGCTCCTCTGTTCCAATTGGGGCCTCTAGTTCGATTATACAGGGTACAGGTGTGACTGTATCCAAGTTCCTGTCTGGAGTTCTAGCATTTGCAATGGCTCCCAAGGATGATCTTTTGGTTACGAGGATTTCCTGTGAAAGTCGTTTTTCCAAAGCGAAAATTTCAGTTTCTATTAAGGAGTTCGCTCTAATTAGAAACTTTTCCATACCTCCCGCCATGGAGCCTCCGGCCAGGGTTGATTTGCTCCTTAGTTCGCGTCCGGACATAATCCACCAAGTTCCAAGTGGAGCGACAACAACAACAGAACAAGAGAGAGGGCCCGGTCCGGTCTTGACCGGTCAGGAACGGGCAGAAATGGGCCCGCCCTTGGCCCGGGCTTTGCCCGGCGCCAACCCGTGCGCATCCCGCGTGCGCGGTGATGGGAGGGGCTAAATAGGAGGAGGCGGGGCGGGAAGATTCTCCAGGTGTGGCCGGTTGAGCGCCGCAGTCACCGCTGGGACTCGCAGTCCCGCTCTTGCCGCTATCCCCAGGCAGTCAGCTGGTCCGCTATCCATAGTATTCACCAGGGCAGGAGCACATCAGGGAAGTCGCCAAACACCACTCGCCTGCACCACGACTGCGAGCTGCACCTTCTGAGAGTTATAGTACAAGTTATAAGGAGAAATTGCAGTTATCCATCTATTAGTATATTTACCATTTGAAAAATACTTATGTTGCATTTTATTAGTCTAGATATGTATAGGAAATTTACTAAATGTTTATTTTGGATTGATGAATTACAGTGTAAAACAGTAATGGATTTTTTGAAAAACCCACTAAAAATTATTTGAAATCAGGGAAAAGAATGGTAAGACAAAATAACTGAGTAGATCTGCAGAGAGCACAGCAAAGAAAAATACTATTTCACATTTACTGCGACCTCATTCGCAAAACATCGTTTAGGTGAATCAAAAACCACTTAATTTGTGTTTTTATTGTGATTGTTTATCTTTGTATTTGAAATATGGAGCAGATAGCAATGGTGTATCCCTGTTAACACTTGGTTACGTTTTAAGGATAAATCTTTGAGCACATCTAAAAGAGCAGCTCAAGGCCAGAGAACACTAGGGGGGCTATTACAATGGCAGACGGACTTTGTCCGCCCGCCATCCCCCGGGAAATGGGACCACTGGCTATGTGTACAGCGGTACCACATGTGCAAATCGGATGTGATTCCGCATTTTTTGCATTGCGGCGTGCGCTGCTGTCAGCAGCACCCGCCGCAACCCAAACAAGCATTAGAAATGCAAGAGGTCTCGGATTTATTTGAGTTAGAGCTAATGGCATTGTAAATGGCAATGTCTTTTAGCCATGTGTTATGGAGTGTATGCATGTGGTGTGTAGTGAAATTATGTGGGTTGGATTGGAATTGTAGCAATGGTGGCATGCTGCGCTTTAGATGAATATGTTTAAAAGTAAAGTGCACCATACTGCGATTGCTACAATAGTTAATTGTGGATGCGTTAACAATTGATGTGTGCACTGATGGCTGGTGGTGTGTGTGCCTGTAGAAATTGTGCACTGATGGCTGGTGGTGTGTGTGCTTGGTGGAAGCGTGCACTGCCGGCTGGAGGTGTGTGTGCTTGGTGGAAGCGTGCACTGATGGCTGGTGGTGTGTGTGCCTGGTAAAAGTGTGCACAGACGGCTGGAGGTGTGTGCCTGGTGAAAGCGTGCACTGATGTCTGGTGTTGTGTGCCTGGTGGATGCCTGCACCGACAGCTGATGGTGTTTATGCCATGATGTGACTTTTAATTTGAAATTTTGCCACAACTGGGTGACTCGTAACTTATTTTTGGGAAGGTGCCTAACTAGACTGTCCCAGTACACATTTTCACGCCTGTGCCATTTCTTGTACTCTGCGCTTGTTTAACGTTGGGGTGGGTGATGTCTATTGTTTTTACTGCTCTTGTCATTGGATGTTGTTGGATAGGCTGCATCCCCACACACTGCACCCACCCTCAAGCTCGAACCTCTGTTGAATCTATTCAGCCACACATCGTCGAGAGACAGGGCGAAGGTGGTATCTTATTATTAGAGAAAGTTGAGACAAGCCTATTTTCCCCTAGCAAAGTCACGCGCAAATGGGACGACCATCAGGTCATTATTTCTAGGTCTGCATATATTCCCTCTAAATAACTGTATCCCCCTACAGTGGCTATGTGCACCCCGTTCCTTCCGCTTGCATTGAAGTGCCCCCCCGCCTCCCCCTATAATAGCATAGATATTAATGGGGTACCATGCTTATCTCATGCATCGGACTGGGGGGGTCATGGGGGAGGGTGTTCTTTTTTTTGTTTATTTATTTATTTGTGGGTTCCTATATAGCGCGTACTTGAACCAGAGGTTTCAGGGCGCTTTGTTTCCCTTACTAAAGCACCGCGGTCCTTGTAGGTGCACTTGTGAGTAAGAAAGGTGTTGAGAGACACGCAGTACCTGCCTGTCTCTTCATGAAGTGTCGCGTGAGCGCCTGGGAGAGGTCTGAAGACCCTCATAGCGCTACCTCAATCCCAGGCACCCCATCACCATGGAGCGGCCAGTCCACCCGCCACTTAAAGTGCTATAAACATGCTACAGCGGTGTCTCTGTGTCTCCGGCCTGGCGCAGGGTGACAAGCCCATGATTCATGGGTGGGGGCGGGGGGCTGTGCGAGCTGCCAGGACTGTGGGGAATGTGGCGAGGGAGACGCACTAATCTTCCGGGCAGGGACGGAGACTCCCATCTGAAGACCCCCGCCCGGCCAGGGGCTCTGGCTTCCATTGCCAACTGTCACCCCTATCTCCAGCGCCTTGCTCGCCCCCACCTCGGCCCTTACCGCGGGAGGTGGGGGGCGGCCTTCCACAAAATGAGCCCTCACCCCACTCGAGAGAACACAAACCCCGGGTGCTGCACCACAGACAGGCACTACACCTTGTGTATTAAGTCTCTGGCACCTTCCTGGCTCGTAATGTTTTGTTTGTGCTTCTGATTGTGTCTGCATGTATGTGTGCGTATGAGCGCGACTTTGTGATTGTGCCCTGTGTGTTTCTGAGTCGGTGTTTTTGTGTGGGTTTGTGGGTATTTGTGTCTGGCTGTGTTTGCCTGAGTCATTTGCCATTGCGGGAATGTGTCTTTGTGTCTGTTGTGCGTCTGTCTCTATTTGTGTTCTGTGTATGCTTGTCTGTTTGTGTACCCCATCAACTTTGCCTCGAGGTCTCACAGTGTAAAAGTGTATGTAAATATGCAATAAATCCACCGTAGATTCTGTGGTGTGCTGCTGTTCCACGTATGTTCCCTATGCCCCACCTACCCCTCCATCGCGTGGGCACCATGCGTCCATGCCTCGAGGTGCGTCAGCTGCAGGAAGAGTGAGTGTCATCTGAGAAGATATAGCGCCTCATGAAGGACGCCCGACTCGGTGAACCGAATCCCACAAGATGACGGCGCGGGATTCCTAGACAGAGGTGTGTTGAGGTTGGTGACTGCAGTGGTAATACAGCGTCACACGCGGCATCTCACCCGCCCTGAGACAGAACCACAGGACTGAGGTGGGGAGGAGGCTGGGCCTTCTACAGCACCCAGAAGCCGTGACAAACTGCGCAATGCGCATATACACCATCTAATATGCGTAGACCGTTGTACTCGCTACCATTCCTATGTGACTCTTAGAGTATATCCATTCATAGCCCTTCCCCATGTATATAGAGATAACTCTAATCACCAGTCTCTTCTTTATGTGACTTTACATCTTGTACATTTGAATTTTTTTTTGTTTGTATCTTTTATGTAACGCATGTAATCCTTACACCTTATGTTTTTCAACTGGTTCTTATGTAAAGCGCTCTGACGCCTTCGGGGGAAGTTCGCGCTATATAAAATCGCATTAAATAAATAAATAAAAATAAAAATAGTGACAATAGAGGTAGCAGTAACACAACATCTCAACCTCCTTCGGGGCCGTGGAGGAAAGGAGGCTGCTGGCTGCACAGCCTATAGCACACCGAAGCCATGCCAAAGTGCGTATGGGCGCTGCAGAAACATGTCTAGTATAAGCAGTAATACTAGTGCAGCTTGGCTATCACCAACCTCCAGAGCCCTGAGTCACACTGTGGTCGTGGTGTTACAGAAGAGGCGCCATTAGTCCAGCCGTCCTGGAGTTGACTTGTGCTATGGCATCAATGCGCTGAGTTCGGCGATTCTTTTTTGCATTCTCTTGTGCCCATGATATTGACGGGGGTTTTCCATGGTGCGGGCTGGCCCCGGTCCTGGCCCGTGACAGTGAAGCGCAGTTGGTTCACCTCCTCCCGGTCCATGAAGTGCAGCACACTCAGCTAAAACCTCCCAGTAACTTGAGATCGCCTCGGAGTCGGAAGCCGCGAGTGGTGCGCGCACACGTCATATGCGTTCAATTATCGCGCCCGTGCCTGTGCCTGAAATTTGTGTAATAGACACCAATAGGCCAGGGGCGGAGCTATGCGCACGCCTCTGGCCTATTAGTGTCTATTTGACAAAACAAGATGCAGTAAAAGGCCAATAGCAGGCCGCATATTGAAAATCACATGGACGAGCCTGAGGAATGTGCAAGCCTATTTTGAAACACCGTTCAAGAGGTTCTCTTCCGAGCCCTAAAAAGGCACTTGTGCATTTGCATGCACACCGAGGCAGGCACCGCGTGGTGCCTGCCACGTTGTCAATGCAAATGTGCCCCCAACCCCCAACATCCTGGGGGCCCGCAACAGGCCCCCAACTGAAGAATCTGACTGCCTTTCCGTGGCAGCAACGCCACAACTTTTCCGCAGGTCGACTTACTGGGCGGAAAAGCGGCAGACAGTCTTCCCGTCCATCGCAGTACCCCCCCAACATCATATGGCGGGGGAAATTGGAGGCGGCGGGGGATGATGTCGGGCGGATCGCCACCACCATGTGGTAGGTGGCGATCTGCCCGACATCATAATCGACCTCTAGGTATTTCTCTATCTTATTTCAAAAAATGCATAATTTAGGAAGATCTTTCTGTCAGTAAACACAGGAGAAGACTATAGATTTGTCGTTTTTTAAAAATAGAAATAAAATAAGAACTGCCCACGAGTAGACCACATTCATTACACAAATGTGGCAGTAACTCTGATGAGGAGCTGGAGTTTTATGTCATAATCGCACAAGTGCTGAAGGTAGTGCCGGCCTCTTTCTAAAGTATAGGTCAAAACAAAAAAGAAACTATGGAGCAGATTTACAAGCCCCTTGTGCCACTTTTGCGCCACTTTTCCCATGTTAAAAGTGACGCAAAAGTGGCGTAAGCGGCTTGTAAATCTGCCCCTCTGATGTTAAATAGTTAACATAAGTGACTTTAATGGATTTAATGATTGTATCTAACCAGCAGCAGAAATTACTTGTGTATTAAAAAATGAACTACTTCGAAAGAATACTGGGCCTCATTTATGAGGCCGTGCGTCACTTTTACGCCGCTGGTGCGTCACTTTTTGTGACGCACCAGCAGCGTAAAAAATGTGCCTTGTTGCACCATATTTACAAAGTGTAAACCCCTGCGCCACATTATACCTGAGCCAGGCATAATGTATGCAAGGGGGGCGTTTTGACGCCAGAAAGGGTCGTAGAAGTGACGCAGTGATATCTATGAGATTTCGCTGCGCCACTTCTAGGACACAAAAGCGTCAATTTCTTACGCCTGCCTCACAGCAGGCGTAAGACTGACGCAGGCCCTTTCACATGGGGCTTGCCCCATGTGAAAGGATACATTGCTGAGTTGCGTCACTTTTGTAACACACTCCAGCAATGCGTCACTTTTGCGCCATACAGATACATCAGAAATACTGACGTATCTGTAACTCCTTGCGCAATGATGCGTCATACTGTAAATATGACGCATCATTGGTGTCGCTAGGAGGATGCAGTGAAAAGTGACGCATCTCGGTTTTCACGCAGCGATGCGTCACTTTTCATAAATGAGGCCCACTGTTTCTCGTCCCAAAATGTTTCCTTGGTATTTGATATAAAAAAAACAAGGGGTCTGAGGTTTCATACAATGCAAAAGGGCATCATTCAGCACTTTATACACCTTGTTTCGCTATACATTTTACTTGCGAGCCTTTCTAATTCTAGGCACAAATGATGGTAATTGAACTATTAAGAAGAGAGCATACAGAGATTCACACTAAGGGTATTTGAACTGCCTTTCCATTAAAGGGAGTCCTTACAATTAAAAACATAAACGTGGGCTCGTTATAAATCTTATGCACAGCTCGTCCACTTAAAACTTCGAGGTTCATAATTATATTGCCTTTTTATTCGCCATGCCATTGTCGATATTATGCAAAATACTGAATAACACAATAAGAGTTGTGGCAACGCGGCCAGGGCGACTTCCGCTGGAATCTGGGGATCACGGTTCGATCCCCGGCGCCGGAGGCAGATTATTCCAGCACCATGTGACTCTGGGCAATATCTTGCATAATCTTCCTGACGGCCCCCAGCTCCTAGAGACCCTTACGGGTGATTGTCTGCGCTTTACAAATGTGGATTATTATTAATAAGAGATATAGATTTGATATAAAATACGTTAATCAGAGCAATATAAAAGGAAAGTAATTTATCATGGAAACCCTTTCTCAGTTAGGTATGTTACCCTAAATATATACGTTTTCATACATGATCTCAAAATTACTACGAAACAAACTCAACAAATAATAATACTACATAACAAAATTCCATAAGCTGTTATGAGCATGTAAGCATCATTAATTGAGCTTTATTACAATACTAAGAATGATAACACGTACACGGAAAAAGAATACATTGCTTATTCAGGTGGTCGTACCCTCGAATATTTCGTTAAAATATTTATTGGAACTTATCTGAAACCGTCCTAACCCGCGGATCTAATGTACTCTCCTGCTTCCACCACAACATCCTGAGGCTGCCAGGGACACCAAACTGCTTGATCCATGTGTAATTTATGAAAGCGCATCGAAAAACAACCACGTCCTCAAAATATATGGAAACCATAAAAAGAAATTCGAGAAAATAAACACTATTCTTTCGAAATATTCAATTTTTCATGATTGTTGCTGCTATTTCCCATTAAACAAATAATTTCTGCTGCTGGTAACATGAAATTATTAAATCTCTTAAAGCCACCTGTGTTAACTATTCAACACCATAGTTTTCTTTTGCATTGACAGGAATAACAATAGCTGCGAGGCATGCCTCTGGCGAGTATCATGGTTCCTAATTAGTTGCTCTCAATAGACTGATGCTACATATTTTGTATGATTTCCTTTTCTATTAACTTTCGCACTGTTCTTTAACAGAACATTTGATTTTGCCAAACATATTGTTTGGGAATCCTATCTATTCCTAGTACGGAGGATATATTTCTCACTGAAAAAACAAAAGTAGAGAGATGTTTATTGTGTTGTCATGAATCATGTAATTTTAGATGTTGCAGTGATTTTATCAATGTTGTCATAGAACATGTCATAGGTTACGTAAAATGTGAGGTCTTAAGCAGCACATGGGAGGGACTGAGTTAGAGTTAATTTAGGGCACAAATCAGAGGTACTTGAGAGAATTATAACTGGTGAATTTCAGTGGTTTTGTTTGTTTAAAACAGTATGTTTTATCTGGCATTTTATCCTAACTATAGCTTTCCTTCAACCTTTGGTGTTCCAGGGAATTTCAAATAATTTTTTTTGACAAGTAAAGTAAGATATTATTATCATGCCTAACTATAAAGTAATGTACTGCTTTATTACCATTCGTAACACCAACACAATATCACGTATTGGCACTGCATTCAACCCCTCAGAGGCAGCTAGCCCCACACCATGCATGATCTATGGCTGTCTATTTTTTAATGGTGCTGGGGGACTGCTGCACTCCCTGCAGACCCCACAGCATTTAAGAAAACCTTGGTGGTGACCCGGCCCCTATTAGAGATATCAACAAGATTAAACAATTGCAAATAGCCCTTTCAGAGCATTATCAGGCAATCCTTTAAGGAATAGAGAATAATAAATAAGAAGCTGCTACCACTTATTTAGCATTTTTTAAATGTATAAATTATTGTCAGTGTCCCAGTGCCTACCTGGAACACTTTTGACCCTAGGGCACCAGTTGGATCACCACTGTTGGTAACCAACATGTATTTCTTAAGTGGGCACCCAAAGGCCCACCTTTGTCACCCACAGCTCAAATTGTGTTAGGGTCATGGGATATCCCAGGGACCCAAGGCCCCTGCCAGTCGCCCTGACAGGAGTCAACAGTTTCTTTTATTTGTGGTGTGTGTCCCAGTGCCCAACTGGGCCATCAACTGTCCTGACATTTTTGGGGGCTGTGGTGGTAGCCCCAAGGTCCCTGGGGCCCAGCTGGTTCCCCAGCCAGCAATATTCTAGGTGCTGGCAGTACCCAACATATTTCATTTGCTCCCACCTAGGAGGGAGCATCATTTTTATTCTGCTCCCTCCAAGAGGAAGCGAGCCTTTTAGCCCTGCTAGGGGAGAGTTCAGGCATATCTGGGTAGAGAACAACAGTATCCTGAGGGTGGACTCACTGGGACACTGCAAATTATAAGGCCTTGGGAGATGGGGTCCCGATGGCCAATACCGGCGTACAGCTATCTCCACTATAGAAAAAAAAATATAGGCCTGGTTTTGGGGTCCCTAGAGCCTGAACCGGACTGAGAAGTGGTGCTTATGCACCCCCTGCCCTTTAAGAAAATATGATCCCTTCCCTCAGGAGTCTATAAAGGCTTGGAGAGGGGAGCATCGCACTCCCCTCTCCTTAAAAATTATTACGTCCCCTGGGAACTGGGTCCCTGGGGAGAGTAATATCTCAGAGAGGGAGGCCAACTGCCTCCCTCCCCTTTTATGTCAATGCAGCTCCAGAGTATTGGGTCCCTGAGGAATGAATAGTCTCGGAGATGGTGGGTGCATGCCCCTCACCCCTTAAAAAAACACTTGCACCATCTCTTCCCATTCAGAAGGTATTTTCATTTAATTTTCCAAAGATGCGCCGATTTATTACAAATGAGTGACAAGCCCACTGGGATCCCCCCCCCCCAGGTCTAGGGTGTCACATTATACCTACCATGCCCTCTTATATCTTTTTTAAACCATCTTTCCACAACTCCAAATCTTTTTTTTATTTATAATATTTTTATTTCATAAATGACAGTAGTTATGACACAGCGTAAATCAATAATCTTGCTTGACATCCAAAATGAAGGAAATAATCCCATAAATTATCCATATTAAAAAGATAAAAGTTTAAATAAGCATAATCAACAAACATACTCAATAAAGGGCTGTGATATAATGCAAAACAACATTGTTCACCCAATCCAGTTGGTTACTGACGTCCACAGTTTCTTGCCCATGGCCTGTCTCCTGTGACCTTTCAATCTATACACTACCATCTCCATGTTATATATGGCAAATAACCTAGCCCTCCAATTTATAAATGTAGGGGGATCTAGGCTGACCCATTGGGATGTAATGGTACCTCGAAGAATAGCCATTGCAATAAAGACAAGACCAATTTCCGATCTGGTCCAGCCCAGCGTTTCCAGTGTCTGATCTGTCCCTCGGATCACTAGTCCGGCAGTTATAGATATCGACTTGCCTAGGGTCTGGCCCAAGAAGAACTCAATGTCTTGCAGGAATTTAACCAGTTCAGGACAACTGAAAAACATATGAGCCGTGTCCGCAGCCGATGCCCCACACCTGCTACATGATCTCCCCCGCGAGCTGAACCATTTAGCAATTTTCCCCGGAGTATAATACAGGTCGAAAACAGACATATATTGTTGGGCTCCCAGACTACCAGTTAATAATATCTGGCTCGCCAGTTCCAGAGAAGCATCCAGATCCGTTCCCTCCTGTGCTAGCTTCCTATCCCATCCAATATTCTGGGAGGCTAAGTCATCAAGAAGTATTGACAACAGTGTTTGTGATATATTTTCCCTATCCTCGACCTAGCTGCTATCAAGCCAACCAATGGTATCTTTATGAAGTTACCCCTACCCTGCGCAATAACTTTAGTCAGATAGCTTTTAATCTGCAAATACTTAAAAAAATGTCTGGTAGGGAGCCCATATTTTAGTTGTAATTCTGAGAACGACATAATTTGACCATCGCTGAAAAAATACCCCAAAACATTGATTCCAAGAACCCCCCAATTTATAGTTATCTGATCAGAAAACATTGGTGGTAACAACCCGACTGAGAACACAGGAGTATAAGCATTGATGTTCGCAATCCCAAACCGTTGCCACATTTTTTCCAGATAGAAAATGTAAACTGAATGACCTTAATTTGACTTTCTTGTAGTAACTAGGCTCTATTACTCTAGTGAAGCAGTGTAACGCTTCCTCACCTAACAAGACTTGGTAGATTGTAGGTCTGACAGATACTGGGGACTAACACCTCATTCCCAACCAGCAGTATTCACATTTGCTGTAGTAAGGTTACACAATGATACAATCTTAAGGAAGTTATGACAGGCCCGCCCCTTAATCTAGGAATGATAAGCCATTTAGCTACCCTTCTGGCTTTATGGTAGCCCCATAAAAATCTATTACAGACTCCTTCTGCTCTAGTGATCCAAAAAGCAGGATATTCTATTGGTTTTGTCCTGAACAGATATAGGAATTTGGGGAAGATTAGCATTTTGATTATATTACCCCGTCGGTACAATGAGAAATGAAAATGAACAAGTCTTGTGAGAGTCTGAACAACTCTATTTATGATCGGCATAATATTCATCTTGGGTATCTGCTCAACCGCATCTGTGATTTTGATACCCAGATATGTTGCTGCTGTTATTATCGAAGTATTAAGCGGCCTTAATGTGTCCGAGTGTATGACCTGGGTTTTATCGATGTTCAATTTATAGCCTGAAACAGAGCCAAATTGTTTCGCCAGGTCATATACTGCCGGAACAGCAGATCTTACATTAGTTGTAAAAATGGCGACGTTGTCACCATATGACAGCGTTTTATAAGCAACACCATTTACTGTCACAGCTGTTATCTGTGAATTGGTGTCAATCTTACTAAGCAAAGGATCGATATAGATTGAGAATAATAGCGGCGAACAGGGACACCCCTGCCGGGTTCCTCTGCCAATAGACAGTGAGTTGGATTCTTGCCATGAGATCCGAACACAGGCCTCTGCTGAGATATACAGGGCCTATAAATCTGTTATAAATTCATGTGGGAACCCCTTAGTCTTCAACATCAGCCAAAGAAACCCCCAGGAGACCCTGTTGAATGCTTTTTCGGCATCCAACAGGATCAATCCCAGGGGTGACTTTGAGGTCTGAGCCCAGTCCAGCAGAGCTATCGCCCACCTAACATGGTCAGATGTGTCACAACCAGGAATGAACCCATGCTGATGAATAGACACTAGGTGAGCAATAGCGTTTCCCAACCTCAGTGCTATTATTTTGGCATAGACCTTACTGTCCGCACAAATTAAGGAAATAGGGCGGTAAGATGAAGGATTACGCTCTGGCTTGTCCTTTTTTTTAAGACTACGATGGTTGTTTTATGCCAAGAGTCAGGAGTTTGGCCCTTCTGTGCACTTAGAAAAAGGGATTCAGGTTCACCTTTGAGAGTAAAAGGGATTCAGGTTCACCTTTGAGAGTTTGTCTGAATGTGCGAAAAAACTCCAAAGGAAGTGCATCAGGGCCTGCAGCCTTACCAGCCGCCAGCGTAGTAATAGCCTCTTCAATTTCGGCTATTGAGATTTAGGCCAGAAGCATATCCTTCCGTGCTGCAGTAATCTGAGAAGTTAGATAGTCAGAAAGAAAGTTCTCTCCTGATATTACTGGACCATCTTTCTCAGTAGAATACAGCCCCTGATAAAACTCCTGAAATACTTCCAGGACCTTGACCGGGATATCCTGAATCTGTCCCCTTTGATCTTGTATTCGACAAATTTAGTGAATACGCTTGGATAATAATCTCCCCGTATTCTCTCTGAATTCATAGGTGTCAGCCCGATGTTGCTTATATTTAGCAGCCAAGTCCTCCCCATAGTATTGATGTATCTTGGTATGCACAACTGCAATCTTTCTCTGATATTCCTCACTTTTCTGCTGATCACATATTACACCGTATGAGCTCTTCCTCAACCTCCCGCTTCTGGCTTACCTAATCATTGATCTTATCTCTTATATTCCTTTGTTGATGTAACGAGAAGCTAAGGGTCTCTCCCCTCACTGCAGCCTTAAACGCATCCCAGATGTTTAACTCGGATGCAGAGCCTTTATTCCTCTCAAAAATCTCCACCATCCACTTCGCCATATATGTGCAATATTCCGGCTTGAGTAATAACTTCCTATCGAATGACCAAGTAGGCACTGAGTGAGACAGGTTCCCAGTTGGAAGTTGAATTACTAACGGGTTATGATCCAATATTAATCTGGGAAAGAGCTCACAATGAATCTTCCCAGTTATTAAATTAGACAAGAAAAAGTAATCTAAATGCACAAGTTTTCTGTGGGGAGCGGAAAAATGCAAATATCCAGGCTCGATCTGTTGTTGATTTTGACAGATGTCAACCAGCCCATGCTCCTGACACAACCCCTGCAAAGTCTTGAAAGTCTGAACCTTCATGCCAGAGTAAGGAGTATTACTATGAAGATTAAATTTGCATTTAAATGAATGTTAAAATCTCCCCAGAACACTATCCTAGAAGACCACAGCGCCAGCTCAATATTTAGAAAAATCAAGACTATTGGGATCGTCTAGGTTTGGCCCATAAAAAGAACATATGGTATATAATGTACCATTGATGCCTGCTTCTAAAATTACCCATCTCCCTAGTTTGTCCTCCTTAACATGATTACTTGTTAGGATACCAAGCCTTGCCATTATTGCCACTCCTCGAGTATTTGTAGCTTGCCGAGTACATGCCAGGATGTCGAGACCCAGATCTTTTAACCAACTACGATTATTCCAACAGATGTGGGTTTCCTGAAGGCAGAATACATCTATCTGCATGTATCTAACAAGTTTAGTACTCCCTCTTTTTTCCTCTCATTCAGGCCACAGCAATTTAGCGAGCAAACTCTGATATATTTATTCCTATCCGCCATACAATCCGACTCCTTTTAAATATTATCGGAATTGCTGCATTTGTCACAAGTGAAAAAATAAGTGAACCACCTATGTCCCCACTCCCTGGATCCCCCCTCAGAGGAAGTCCCACCCTCCACCATCCCCACCCCCCACAACCCCTACCCTCCACCACGTGAGGCATGCCAACCGTCTGTCCCTGGGGATGTTAAGCTTGCACACCCACCCGTCAGCCCTGGTAGACCTTTTCCCAAAACTCTGTATACTTCATGACAGTAAAGCACAGCAATCATGAACACCAAGAAAAAAAAAAAAAAAAAAAAAAAAGAGCAAAAAACGATCAATCCAAACATAAGAAACTATAAAGTCCTTGAAGATCGAGATACAAAGAGGTCCATTATCCAGTAGAATCAACCCCATTGTTCAGACCCACTGAGTTTATGATAAATTTAGTGATAATAAGAACTCCTTGGCCTGGATTTCTGATTGAAAATACTGTGTACGCCCTTGAGAGATCACCTTCAGTTTTGCAGGATTTAAAAGAAAGGCTTGAGCCCCCTTGGCCTGAAATTCAGGAATCAATTGACGGAGAAGCCAGCAATTTTCAACTGTCTTTTGACAAAAATCGGGGTGGACAAAGAAATCACAGCCCTTACCTGCCCTTTTACGATCTGGTCTGGCAAGGTCATATAAAGATTCCCTAGCCCAATAAAATATTCAAAAAGATCAATATAACCCGTGGGCAAAAATCAGATTGGCTTTCTGATCTTCGCTGAGTAAAAGGAAAGCAATGAGCTCGTTGAATTTGAGTTTTCCAATCCCATTGGGGTAGGTCAAGGAAAGCTTCACAAAAAAGATCGATGACAAACTGATGCACATCAGACCCTTCCTTCACCTCAGGAATTCAGAGAATTCACAAATTATTGCCTCTCGCGATTTTCAAGATCAGTCAGTTTTGTAAGAGTGGATTGCATTGCTTCAGTTTTTTCCTTCTGTGTACTTAGCGCATCCTCAAGTTGAGAGATCCGAATTTCAGCCTCTCCAATCCTGGTTGAAAAATATGCACATATCTTAGCAATTCTTCGAATTGAATTTTGAAGTTTTCTACAGGTGCCTTTTGTGCGAGAGCTCTCTGCCCTGGTCTCTGCTTGATGTGCAATGATTCCTTGATGAATTGTTGATAATGTAATTTCTTCAGTGCTGGTGGACACGGTACCAGACTCTGCCAATAACTCTCCCTTTTCATTATTCGCTGCCTTTCCCAGTTTTGGAGAGTCAGAGTAATCCCAGAACATGCTGCCCATAGCTCCTAGCATAGGAAGAGCAGTGAGTTTTTTAACCGTAGCAAGATTGAGCAGTGATCGTTCACTCTCCTCCTCCCAATGCAGATTGCTTGTGTCCCTCACTTCTTCAGCCCAATCTTTGTCTGGACAATCATCTCCAGAGGAGTTCGAGTGATCTGATAGTGAAAAAAACTTATCAGTGGTGTCCTCCTCTCTACAGATAATATCACAGCCACATTATTATGCTGAGTAGCATCCACTGCATTATCTGCCAAATCACCGGTATGGACTTCATTTCCCACAATGCCCTGGGAATAATGCAGTTGAGTTAGAGGAGCAATTATAACTGATGGAAAAGGACTCGCAGTGACATCAGCATGAGCAAAATTAACTGGCACAGCATCCGAAGAAACAGTAAGAGTTGACAAGTTAGTCTCAGGAAAGTTTACCACCTCCAGATCTTCCCTCTCTTGACTCGATGGCCCTCCTGTATTTGCCCTCTCTCCAACAATCAAGGCTGATAATGCAGCCATTTCCCCCTGCACCGGGAGCTCAGAAGAACTTGTTTTCCCCATGGGAGATATTCCAGAATTTCCAGAAGAATTGCCAGTGCTTTAACCTTTCACCACCTGGGCTTTAAACATCGCGGGCACAGATTGCTTACCGCGTGTAACAGCCCCATTTTCTGCCGGTTTCTATTGTTCACCTGCATCCTGCATCTCCACTCTGGATCGGCGATTTACTATCGCAGCAACTCCTCCACCTTCCGCGGGGCCAGCAGGCGCAGGTCTCCCAATGCTATCCGAGCCGGTCTGTATGCTGACTCCCTTACTGCCGGTCTTCGGGCCATCACTTCAGCCACCTCACCGGACGCAAATGAGGGAGATACAGGAGCCACTGAATTAAAGAGTCTTCAAGACGCCAATCTGCAGGAGAGCAGGACCCCCCACAACCACAGCCAGTACCTCCAGAGCATCTACACAGTCCGGCACCAAGATCAAAAGTGTGAGTAAAATATTGCCAGTTAAATTATTTCATCAAGCAGACAGACTTCATTAGGAGCAGTGTCCAAGATCGCTGTTTTAGACAGATCAAAGCAGGAGAGGAATGGGTGGTCACGTCACTCAACCTGCGGACCGGTCGCCATCTTGCCTCCATTTCTCAGCAGTCCCAAGTCTTAAGATAGCTTCTGCTGCATTGGTGTTGAGGAGGTGGCAGCCATCAGATCTCGTTTCGTTTCAAAAACTTTATTCGATTCAGAAAAAAGAATCATAAAAGTCAAACAATTGCATTTACAAACATAATTTGGAATTCATTTAAAAAACATTTTTAAAATTATAACACTAAACTAAACTAATAAAGTACATTAATTAAATATAATCACAGTTGTAACCCATAACTTTTTCAATCAAATTAGGTTAATTCATAAGTTCTTCATACCAGGGTACATTAAAGGACAGGGAAAGAAAATCATGAAACAACAATATACAAGTTCTAGGAGCCGGAATTAACCATACCGTTTTCTAATCAAGAGTGACACTCGTATGAAATTTAACATTGCACAACAGACACCAGATGAAGACAAAGATAACAGATGGTCATAACCCTCTTTATAGTGACATGGTTGCTTTTCCTTAAGGATCGGCTTAATAAACCTAATTATCGGATCCTTATATAGGGAACAGAAAAGAACAACATGCATCGTGCTTTGGCTATCTTTGTTGTTACAGGGACAGGGGGCAGTCTCTCACACCAGCCCCCCTGTTTAGGAAACGCAAAAAGAAAATCCAAGATGTGTAACCTAAACCTTGTCAAATAGAATCGCCATTGCACATGATTTGTAAAGGTTAAATAAAACTGGTGCTGTAAAGTAACCTTAGGAACGTGAGGGCTGACCGAACAATGCACAAGTGAGGATTTCCAATAACTTGATTTGATAACAGCTTTAATATCTCCCTGAATATTTTCGGGGTTGTCAAAAATGTCACCCAGACCTATTTTATGGAGTATATCGTTAACATAAGATAGCCATGGGATCTGTTTCATGTTTGCCAGTTTTAAACAGTCCCGGAGGATATCTCTAGAAAGCTGTAAATCCTCTGATAACCATATTTTACCCCATAATAATAAGGGGGAGAGGCGAATGGTGTCATTCACGTAACTCAGACCTATCTCATCGTGGGCAAATCTATTTGCGGAACTTGATGGAATAGCCAGTATACGCTTTAAAAATGTGTTCTCCATGGTTTGTATTGTGTCAGGGCTTTCAGTCCCCCAAACCCCTGCCCCATAGGTAGCTACCGACAAACATTTTGCTTTGTACAGGGTTTTTAGATGTGTAACAGGTTTTTGACCTAGTTTGCCACAGAAACGAAACAGACCTTCAATAGAACGACTGGCACTCTGGACTCGAGTCTTCATTAACGGGGCCCAGCTTAATTTGGTATTGAAAAGGTTTCCCAGATAGTTAAAATTTTCAACCTTTTCAATGGTGGAGTTATTTACTACAAACTTTCTGGTTTTGATACCCTTTGGGCCACAGACCATAGCAAAGGATTTGGTGAAATTTACCTTCAGGTCTAGGTCCAACATGAAGTTGTGGAAGGCATCAAGACAATGCTGCATACTGTTTCCTGTGAGTGTCATTAATACCGTATCATCGGCGTAAGAAAGCATTGGTATGCTCCTGCCGTTGACCTTTGGAAAATCATGGCAGTGGTCCAACAAGTATTTTTCCAGCCCATTGGTGTACACCAGAAACAAAAAGGGGGCTAATATGCATCCTTGGCGGACGCCCTCAGTTGAGGGAATGGACTTAGTTTTCTCTCCCCCTGGCCCGAACCTTATGGCTACAGTGGTTGATTCATGGAGTCTACGGAGCAGGATGACCAAGGGTTCCTCGAAACCCATAACCTCCATCATTTGCCACAGCTTGCTCCGACACACAGTGTCAAATGCACTTGCGAGGCAAGATAGATGGAAGAATTCCTTGCCTTCATGTATTTCCCTATGATCAAGGCCAGGTTCAGGCACTGTTCGACGGTACCTTTGCCTTTTCTGAACCCATATTGGGAATTTACAATAAGGCCCACCGAATCTGCCCATGTTTCCAGTCTGGCTAAGATAACCCTACCCAGTATCTTACACGATGCGTCAATTAATGAGATTGGGCGATAGCATCGGGGATCAGATCTATTGCCCTTCTTGAAAATTGGCACAACTACTGCCTCCTTCCATGATGTCGGGATACGGCTAATAACAACTGCTCTAAATACATTTAACAAGAGAGGGGCCCAAACCTTAACATTGTGCTTAAAAAAGTCCAGAGGCACTAGATCAGGGCCAGGTGCTTTTAATAGTATGCCTTTCGACAGGGCATCTTCCACTTCTTGCAGGGTGAGCGATGAGCTCAGGGACAAAGAGGGTTGAGAGATCACCAATTCCCTAGAATCTCCTAGTAATGGTTCATTAAGTAAGATTCCATGTGGGTTAAAAATATCCCCAAAATGTGATTCCCATGTCGAGATCTTTTAGCCCTGTGGATCCTCTACAGCTTGACATATCCATACATTTTGAGCCTTCATTTCTCAAAAACTGCTGTAAGGATTTACACCAAATCCCAAAAAGCACACTTTCGGGACTAAGATCTTGCTTTCTGCCGAATTTGGTGTAATTTTGTTCAGCAATTACTGCAAAATGGCAGGTCAATTTTCCTATTGAAAAATCAATGGGAGAATGCATTTTAGAAGCCCCACTTCATAGATCACCCCCAATATTTTCTAGGAAGGAGATGAGGTGGAAGAATTTTTGGGGGAAAGTTTCATGAATATATTTCAAATGGTGCTAAAGTTATAAGCAAACCAAAAGATGTGCTACCTATGGAAGCATGATCCTATCTATAATTACCCATTATATATATATATATATATATATATATATATATATATATATATATATATATATATATAATGGGAATAACTTTTGCGCCGAATGAGGAATTTGCGTGTAATTTCCCCAAATTTAGGCCAGCTCCGCTCCACTTCTTCCCTGGAAGTTTCAGGGGGATTCGTCATGTGGGGGCCGAGAAAAAAGGAGGGTCCCAAAACGTGTTTTCCCCATGTTAATTTCCATAGTACGTATAGACAAGGCTACAGCCCGAACCGCTGAATGGCATTACACCAAACTTTGCAAAATTGTAGGGACTGGTACGCAGAAGTGCCTTTTCTATGTTTGGTGAAAATTGCTCCAATAGTTTTTATGAAAATTAACTTCAAAACACATATATATCTGGGCGGAGCCTAACCACACATCTCATCGTGAGATCTGATTGGCTTGTCAGCACTTCATCCAAGAAGTGTTGGCAGCCATCTTGGGACCAATATACATGATAGCACCTCATTAAAAAGCATTGTAGTTAATAGTTACATTATAAATCATTTGTTGATGGTACCATACTCATTTTAGGAATTGTTGTGTGTTCTAAGGTGATTTTACCATGTGAAAAAGCCTTCTGCTGGGATATCATGAATCATGTTTGAAAGAAAACTATTATCTCATGCTTTTCCCACAGTGGTTTGGAAGGGGATCTATAAGCTAAACTGAAAGCATATTTTCTGTAAATACACATTATCTTTCTCAGTCATGTGAGAATGTCTGACATTCTCAGTAAAACATGTACATACAACAAGGACAGAGACTGTCAGTTGATTCCTTTGTGTTCTACTGCAGCCTCCTAGAGTGTTCTAAAGAACAACTAGAGCGCTAACAGTCCTACTTATTACGAAGGTATGGCACACCTGAAGCCATCTTGATTGGAATAAAGTGGTAACTCTTAAAACATTTAATTTTAAAAGGAACAAAATGAGGGGGTATATTTTGCCATAGAAAGTACGATTAGTGCTGCAGAAAGAAAAATTAGGGCACATTTTGAGTGACTTCTCAAATCCTCTTCTATTTCATTAAATAATTCTGACATGCAGTCTCCCAAGATGGCCAAGAGACAAAAGAGCCCAAATGTAGCCCAAATATCACCCAGATGTAGCCCAAGTATAGCCCAATTACAGAATGTCCCAGAGTGTTCTAAAGAACAACTAGAGTGCTAACAGTCTTACTTATGACAAAAGTATGGCACACCAGAAGCCATCTTGATTGGAATGAAGTGGTAAGTCTGAAAACATTCAATTTAAAAAGGAACAAAATGAGGGGTTTCATTATGCCATAGAAAGTATGATTAGTGCTTCAGAAAGAAAAATTAGGGCACATTTTGAGTGACTTCTCAAATCCTCTTCTATTTCATTAAAAAAAACTTCTGACATGCAGCCTCCCAAGATGGCCACCAGAGACAAAAGCGCCCAAATGTAGCCCAAATATCAACCAGATGTAGCCCAAGTATAGCCCTATGACAGAATGTCCAGAGTGTTCTAAAGAACAACTAGAGCACTAACAGTCTTACTTATGACAAAAGTATGGCACACCAGAAGCTATCTTGATTGGAATGAAGTGGTAAGTCTGAAAACATTTAATTTAAAAAGGAACAAAATGAGGGGGTTCATTTTGCCATAGAAAGTATGATTAGTGCTGCAGAAAGAAAAATTAGGGCACATTTTGAGTGACTTCTCAAATCCTCTTCTATTTCATGAAAACATTCTGACATGCAGTCTCCCAAGATGGCCACCAGAGACAAAAGAGCCCAAATGTAGCCCAAATATCACCCAGATGTAGCCCAAGTATAGCCCAATGACAGAATGTCCCAGAGTGTTCTAAAGAACAACTAGAGCGCTAACAGTCCTACTTATTACAAAGGAATGGCACACCTGAAGCCAACTTGATTGGAATAAAGTGGTAACTCTTAAAACAATTAATTTAAAAAGGAACAAAATGAGGAATATATTTTGCCATAGAAAGTATGATTAGTGCTGCAGAAAGAAAAATTAGGGCACATTTTGAGTGACTTCTCAAATCCTCTTCTATTTTATTAAAACATTCTGACATGCAGTCTCCCAAGATGGCCACCAGTGACAAAAGAGCCCAAATGTAGCCCAAATATCACCCAGATGTAGCCCAAGTATAGCCCAATGACAGAATGTCCCAGAGTGTTCTAAAGAACAACTAGAGCGCTAACAGTCTTACTTATGACAAAAGTATGGCACACCAGAAGCCATATTGATTGGAATGAAGTGGTAAGTCTGAAAACATTTAATTTAAAAAGGAACAAAATGAGGGGGCTCATTTTGCCATAGAAAGTATGATTAGTGCTTCAGAAAGAAAAATTAGGGCACATTTTGAGTGACTTCTCAAATCCTCTTCTATTTCATTAAAAAAATCTGACATGCAGACTGAAACATGCACTTTGAACACCAGCAGCAGACTTCCCTGGTGAGCAGTAGCTTTACTACAGTGATCTAATGAGCAACTAGAGTGCTAACATTCAGAATTTATAGCAAATGTGTGACACATCTGAATGCCTTCTTGATGGAACCCAAGTAAACAAGCATTGAAAATGCAATAGATCTCGCCCTCGTTTAAGTTAAAGCCATTCTGTTTGTAATGAGGTGGCTTTTTAGCTTTGCTTTTATTAGTGTTTTTAAAACTTTCATGTAAATAACATGCATATGTATGCATATATGTATATGTATGCATGCATTTATATTTGTATTTATATAGATATGCAGATTATATATGTTTATATATGTATGTTATACATACATATATATAAATGCATATGCATATATATGCATATATATATGTGTATATGCGTGCGTGTAGAGAGAGGTAGAGAGGTAGAGGTGTAGAGGTAGAGAGGTAGAGGTAGAGAGGTAGAGGTAGAGAGGTAGAGACTAGTAGAGAGAGAAGTAGAGAGAGGTAGAGAGGTAGAGAGTAGAGGGTGAGTGATAGAGAGTAGAGAGTGAGTAGTAGAGAGCAGTAGAAAGAGTAGCAGAGAGTGAGTAGTAGAGAGTAGTAGAGTGAATAGTAGAGTGAGTAGTAGAGAGTAGTAGAAAGTGAGTAGTAGAGAGTGAGTAGTAGAGAGTAGTAGAGAGTAAGTAGTAGAGTGAGTAGTAGAGAGCAGTAGAGAGTGAGTAGTAGAGAGTAGTAAAGAGTGAGTAGTAGAGAGTAGTAGAGAGTGAGTAGTAGAGAGTGAGTAGTAGAGTGTAGTAGAGAGTAAGTAGTAGAGTGAGTAGTAGAGAGCAGTAGAGAGTGAGTAGTAGAGAGTAGTAGAGAGTAGTAGAGAGAGAGTAGTAGAGAGTGAGTAGTGGAGAGTAGTAGAAAGTGAGTAGTAGAGTGAGTAGTAGAGAGTGAGTAGTAGAGAGTAGTAGAGCGAGAGTAGTAGATAGTGAGTAGTAGAGAGTAGTAGAGAGTGAGAAGTAGAGAGTGAGTAGTAGAGAGTAGTAGAGAGTGCGTAGTAAAGAGTAAGTAGTAGAGAGAGTAGTAGAGAGTGAGTAGTAGAGAGTACAGAGTAGTAGAGAGTGAGTAGTAAAGAGTAGTAGTTAGTGAGTAGGAGGGAGTGAGTAGTAGAGAGAGTAGTAGAGAGTAGTAGAGTAGTAGAGAATGAGTAGTAGAGAGTGAGTATTAGAGAGTAGTGGAGTAGTAGAGAGTAAGTAGTAGAGAGTAGTGGAGAATATTCCAAAGTTTGGCACAGCACCACTTGCACAATAAGTCCAATCAAATCATATCACTAAGAGTCCTTATTGAAGCGCTGAATCTTGGTATATATTCAAATGCTTTTATTTTCCTTAAGTTTATGTACCACAGCCAGCCGACGCGTTTCGTTCTGTACAACAGAACTTCTTCAGGGCGTTCTTATTTCCTTCAAGTTATGTCGGTATCCTGTTGTCATATAACTAGATATTTCTTCCAAATGTTAGACGAGACGTAAGTACATTCTTATTCAAAGTGACTAGGTATCAATTTTACCCACACAGTTCGGGCAGACTTGAGTAATTTATAGCATCCTCAAAGTCAGTCTTTCAAAAATTCCAAAGTATAGGACATGATAATCCAAATCCAGATGTTTCTCAAGAAAAGTCATTTTCAATCGTTCGGACTATCGGCGTTTGAGCAGATATGACTCAGGGACCCCCAGTATGCAAGGGGAATTAGTTCCCCTCTGCAAACGCGCCAGGGGCTGCGTTGCAGAGAGGTGTAACAAGGGGCATAGCCTCATTACACCTCTGCAATGCAGCCCCCTGGCGCATACTGGAGGTTCCAGGTGGGCTAGTTGGCCCCCAGGGGCCCCCAGTATGCAAGGGGAATTAGTTCCCCCTCTTCAAACATGCACGGGGGCTGCGTTGCAGAGAGGTGTAAAAAGGGGCGTGGCTTCATTACTCCTCTCTGCAATGTAGTCCCCTGGCGCATACTGGAGATTCCTGGTGGGCTTTCAGGTCTTATATAATTAGGAATTAGCATTAAAAAAAAACTTTGAAATTCACTGAAAAAAACCTAGGTTTCAGGCCTTATATAGTTAGGAATTAGCATTTAAAAACCTTGCAAATTCACTGAAAAAAACATAGGTTTTAAGCCTTATATAGTTAGGAATTAGCATTTAAAAAAACCTTTAAAATTCACTCAAAAAACTATAAGTTTTAAGGGTGTTATAGTTAGCTGGACATTTCACTCATACAAAACCATTGAAATTGCTCCTATATAGTTAGTTGTACTAACTGTATTTCGCGCACCCGCAATCCACTGCTGATGATGTCACATATTACATCATTCATGACATGGTCAGTGACATCACTGATGACATCACTGTTGACATCACTGATGACATCATCCAGTGAATGTGGTTTGCTTCGTTATTTAAATGTGCATTATATATATAGCAATTTGCATTGAAGAATGAGTGGATATATAAAAATAAATATTTCAATGGAGGATTTAGTAGCAGTGTAATTGACTGTATACTTGACCAATTTATAGTGTCTCACTAAATATAGTGGATAGTGACTAAACTGTTTGAATATCTGTATCACCTTGTCAGTTGTTGTGTAAACTGGTTCTCCAGTTGGTTACTAGCTATGTGAATGTCTATAATAGTTATTGATTAGTTAAATGAATATTTGATTGGGAGAGTGAATGTGTGTGTGGTTCGGTGGGGGGTGTGTGACTGCCCAAAGATGTGTGAATAGTTGATTCACTAGATATATGAAGTTAAAACTACATGTTCTAACAGTTGTTTGGGTGAGTGAATATCTATGGGTGTGGTGATGAACAAATATATTTCTCAATGGTACATGTCCAACAAACTAGAAAAATAAAAGGTAGTGTATGTGTCAGTTGTTTTATATAAATAAGTATACATAAGACTCAATGATTGTGTGAGTGACTGTATAGATAACTTTATACTTGTAATAATGATTTTATAATTCACTAAGTATGACTTACTATCTAAATGAATAGATGAAGTTGTGTTTTTATAAGTGTGTAGCTAAGTAAATATGTAAGTATGATCCATTGTTTGCATAAGTGAGTAGGATGACTTCATATGTGAATAGGTTGTGTGCTGGTGTGTAATGTTGATTTAGGTGTATAAGTATTTTTGATAGTGTTCTATTGTTCATTGACAGCATGTATGAGTGAATCTGCAGGTAAGTGATTAGATGCGTGTATACTTCTATGAATCACCGAGTCGGTTTTTAGATACTTGTATTGCTGTAACAATGGAGCGTAAGCGCGTCGGGTCATGTGACCTGAAAATAACACTTTTCATTGGTTCAGAACAGTTTTGGTTTCCAAATGATGAAAGCCCGTGTCATGTGACCTGAAAATAACACTTTTCATTGGTTCAGAACAGTTTTGTTTTCCAAATGATGAAAGCCCCCACCTTTTTTCCTCATTCTCACTTTGTTCTTTGAGTGAGGAAGACCTGCTTCTATTAATTGAGAAATGGCTACAGTAGCAGCAGCAGCAGGGGCATCTGCACCACCACCACCACCACCACAAGGACCACCACAACACCACATTGGTGGTGAAGAAGAAGAGGAGGAGGAGGAGGAGGAGGAGGAGGAGGAGGAGAGGCAGTTCCTGCCTGAAGACAATCCCCCTTATAAACCTAAAGAGCACTTTGTGTGGGAGTTTTTTAAAATCCCAAGGGGTGCAAAGAAAGTAAATGCTGCAAAGGTGACCTGTCTCATCTGTGGCGCTGTACTTTCCAGGGGGAACCCTGCAAAAAAATATTCATTTGGGAACCATACAATGCTTCGCCACATGCAACGCAGGCACCCCAACAACTATGCTGCGGCAGAGGTCAGAGAACTGACCAGAAACCCTCCCCAATCTTCTCCGAGCACCTCCAAACAACCCACTCCATCGGGTCCAGAGACAAGGGAGATGGTCCCAAACATCCAACGCCAGTTTGGAGATTACAAAATTGTTTGTATATTTTGCGGGACTACAATTTCTTATGGTGAGCAAAGCATCAAACTCATCAACCGTGCTGGAGACAACCACAACTGCCGAAAGAAGCCTTCATTTTTTCCTGATTTTTTTGCTCCAGTTGAGCCGTTTACAATTCCCTGTTTTTTGGTTGTCCCCATAAAAACTACAAAAAAAATATAAAATTGTTCATAAAAGCCCAAAAAAGTTAAAAAAATATAAAACAACAAAAAGAATAAAAAAAACAGTTCTTTTTAGAACTACCTCCAATTTATAAAAAAATGCTACATTTTTTAAAAACTCTGTCATTCTTTTTTCACCAGCGTACGCTCCCCGGTGCGCGTACCGGGCGCTCCCCCCGCGAAAATCGGAAAAAAAACCCCCAATTTTTGTTTTGCCCCGCGGGGCCCTTTTATGGACCCCACATCAAACCTAGGGGTCAGGGGGGGTCTACCCTGCCCCCTTTTGGTCATTTCCCCCTTTCTTTTTGCCACCTCTTGTGTCTCGATCCTACCGAGACACAAGATGGCGGCCGCTCCGGACTGTTTGGAATGTTGACAGACACCCGAGAGCCAATCAGCTTTCCGCTCGCCAACTCGCGTAGCGCGCTCGTACGCGCCCCGGTGCGCGTAGCGGGGCGCGCTTATAGATATATATATTTTTTTTAACCTAAATTACTCAAAATCCACTGGAGCACATATCTTGAGACATAGCAAAGGCACATCGGGCTACCAGTCCCTACAATTTTGCCAAGTTCGGGCTAAAAGTGAGTCCGACCGCCCTATGGAAATTAACATGGGGAAAGCACGTTTTGGGACCCCCCTTTTATCTCGGCCCCCACTTGACGAATCCCCCCCCAAACTTTCAGGGAAGGAGTGGAGCGGGCCATCTTCTTGGAGAAATTCAGCCAATTCCGTCCATCAACGCCAAAGTTATTCCCAATAGAATGTTGCGGATTTCCTATGGAAACTAGGTCCTAATTATAACTACCTACTGGCGATCGCCAGTAGGTAATATATATATGTATATATATATATATATATATATATATATATATATATATATATATATATATATATGTATATATGTATATCCTTGTACTCGTCTCACACCACAGGAATTCTTCTCCAAAGCGACGAGGCGAACCCAATTGCGTGCTGAATATTTTTTATTTACTTTTTCTTGCCCAGCACCGCCGCCATGACGAGTTTCGGTCCTACTCAGACCTTGATCACATGACATTTTACATGGGGCAGGGCACAAATTTAAAGTGACAGTGCATCATAAAGTGAATAAACATGGACAAAAGACTTTCAACATGCCATCTTTCAAAGTAGCTGTAAAATACATTTTCTTTTTATGCAAATCAATGCTAATCCTCTGTGCAAATCATCAATAAATATATAAAATATTCATGATAAAAGCAATTTGATCAGTTTAGCCAAAAGAAATTATATTCATCAAACATGATTAATTAAAATCTATGTTAAATTTCTTAAAATAGGCCATATTCCGATCATTTCTCAAAATTAATAACATATCAGAAAAACTATACTATGTACAGTGGATAATAGCAGCTTTCAATTATGATCATGGCTTTGTGTGTGTAGTAATGATGCCCAAGTGGGCATTCACAGTTATTTGTCCACAATAAAGTGCAAAGTGTATCTTAAAATATGTGCAAACCCTAAAACCAAATATGTGCAAAACAGTGATTAAAATACTGTACTTCTTTTTTGGCGGTCAGCGCGGATAGTTCATTGAGGGGCACTGAACGAAGATAAATGGATTAGATTGAGGGAGACTTTCATTTATATTTATGAATAAGTAAAAAAATCTTCACTAAAATTCAATCCATTCGGAGTCTTTGTGTCCATTTCAAGTACATATTTTGTTTCCAACATTCTCAATTTCATGTTACGATCACCACCACGTCTCAGTTGGGGGATGCAATTCACTACATAATATCTGAGCTCATCAGGATGCTTGGCATTCTCCGCATCAAAATGACGGGCTACAGGGTAAGATTCGTCCCCATTTTTAATTGCGCGTATGTGCTGGAGTATCCTCTTGTGGCACTGAAGCTTGGTACTTCCCACATACCGTAGGCCACAAGGTCACTCCAGCACATACACTGCAAACTCCGTCTTGCACATTAGTTTTTTGTCTATTTTGATGGGTCTATTCTTGAAAGGGCTGTGATATTCTGTCCTATTCACACCTTGTTTGCATGCCTTACATGTGGCACACTTAATTAAACCCTTGCTCCCCGTGATCCATGAGGAATTCACTCTCACCTCAGGACTACTGGAGACCAATGTATGACACATGGCACTGGCCTTCCTAAAGGTTAGATTGGGTGAACGAGTCAATTTTTCACCCAAGGTGGGATCATTTTTGATAAGAGACCAATTCTTATTGATGATTTTCCTAATAGCAAGATGTTGATTGCTATACGTTAGGATTAGCCTCAACGGTTTTTCCTCACTAGGGATATCATTAGCTGTGCTTTTGGTTACCAGTGCCAAAGTACTGCCCTGTTCATTAGCTCTGTTCATGGCTTTATCGATCACTTTTGGACTGTATCCTCTTTCAATGAATCTGGAGCGGCATTCTGACTGAGCTTTAAAACAGTCAGTTTCAAGGCTGCATATTCTTCTAATCCGCAGCATCTCCCCGTAGGGTATGTTGCGGATTAGGTGTGCCGGATGGTTACTTTCTGCATGTAGCACTGAATTTCCGGCCGTGCTTTTTCTATGCAGCCTGGTATTCAAAAATTTCTCTGAGATAAAGATCTCTACATCCAAAAACAATACAGAAGATTTACTAATGTGGCTGGTAAACTTCAAATTCATATTGTTTACATTTAAAGAGTCAACACATGTCTGTGCCTCACTCTCTGTACCCTTCCATATAAAAAGCAAATCATCAATGTATCTATACATATGGACCACCTGGTTGTTTACGAATTTACTGTCATCCGACAATAGGACCTGCTCCTCCCATAGCCCCATATGTAAGCAGGCGTAGCTAGGGGAGAAGCAGGCCCCCATCGCTAAGCCCCTGATTTGCTGGTACACTTGTTTCGCAAACATAAAGTAATTATTCTCTAGGCACAATGTTATTATTGCCATCAACATTTTGTTATGCTCAAGATAACACAACGGACGTTTCCTCAAAAAGTGATTTACGGCTTTTAATCCATATCTGTGATGGATACATGTATAGAATGAAGAAACGTCCATAGATGTGAGCAAAAAGTCGTCATTCCAAACCACATTTTTCAATTTCCGTAGTAGATCTCCTGTATCTAAAATGAAAGATGGCAATGTTCGCACATGTTCCTGAAGGAAGTAGTCCACGTACTTGCTCGCATTTTCCAATAAACTTTCACACGCCGATATTATGGGCCTGCCAGGTGGGTTTTCATTGTTCTTATGGATTTTGGGTTAAAATATACCACTGGCCTTACTGGGAAGTCATTTTTGAGGAGCCGGAACTCATCAGATGATAGGAGGCCGGTGCTTTTCCATGCTATCAGACTGGAATAGAATTTCTCCCAAGATGCTTTTACAGTTCCCATATTACTACGCCTGTAGCTTTCTTTGTCACCGAGTTGTTTAGTTGCCTCTGCCATGTACATTTCACGTGGCCAAAGGACGATATTGCCTCCCTTGTCCGATTGGCGCACAATTACGTTGATGTTTGATTTCAGCTTTGTCACCAATTTAAAATATGCATCATCCTTAGCTGTATATCGTTTTTTAGACTCATTCAGTCTTTTATACAAGAGTTTTAGTTCCTGCGTCACCTTCTCATGAAAGATATTAATGTTATCCCGTATCATCACCGGGCAGAATTTCAATTTTAGTTTAAAAGCAGTTAATGGTCTTTGAGCTAGTTCACTGGACATTTGGCTGAGTGGCTCGGACGTGATGTTGCCTTCGTCACGTGGTTCATACAGATCTTGCATTAATTCAGCATCTTGTGCTGTTATACATGTTGACATTGTACTAGTTGAAGCCACCGGTATTTTTTGTCTGTTCTTTGTAGGAGATGGAATTTTTTCAATTTGATTTATATATATATATATATATATATATATTACCTACTGGCGGTCGCCAGTAGGTATATATACTTAGGATTTTTTCTCTATGGGATTTTTGAAAATTCTATGTCTAATAACTTTGGCGTTTGTGGACGGAATTGGCTGAAATTTTCAGGAAAATGGAACATTTTGTTTCTGACCAGTCCCTAAAAATTTGGGGGGGGTTTGTCAAGGGGGGGGCCGAGAAAAAAGGGGGGTCCCAAAACGTGTTTTTAACATTGAGTTTTCCATAGGGCGGTTGGCCTCACTTTTAGCCCGAACGGCTGAATGGATTTGCACGAAACTTGGCAAAATTGTAGGGACTGGTAGCCCGATGTGCCTTTGCTAGGTCTCAATATATGTGCTCCAGTGGATTTTGAGAAATTAAAGTTCAAAAAAAGATATATATCTGTAACAGCGGACCGGGCAGCGGTCCAGTTCGCGTACTTTTCGCGTTACGGAGCTTTGTGAAGCGAAGCTGATTGGTTCTCCGGCGTCTGTAAACATTCCAAACAGTCCGTAGCGGCCGCCATCTTGTCTCTCGGTAGGATCGAGAGACAAGAGGAGGTCAAAACAAAGGGGGAAATAACTATAAGGGGGCATAGTAGATCCTCGCTGACCCCCTAGGTTTGATGTGGAGGTTTTAAAAGGGCCCCGCGGGGCAAAAAAAAAACAAAATAATAATAATCGAACGGCTGAATGGATTTGCACGAAACTTGGCAAAATTGTAGGGACTGGTAGCCCGATGTGCCTTTGCTAGGTCTCAATATATGTGCTCCAGTGGATTTTGAGAAATTAACGTTGAAAAAAAGATATATATCTGTAACAGCGCTCCGCTTCGCGTACTTTTCGCGTTACGGAGCTTTGCGAAGCTGATTGGTTCTCCGGCGTCTGTCAACATTCCAAACAGTCCGTAGCGGCCGCCATCTTGTCCCTCGGTAGGATTGAGAGACAAGAGGAGGCCAAAGCGAAGGGGGAAATGACCATAAGGGGGCATAGTAGATCCTTCCTGACCTCTTAGGTTTGATGTACCATTTTGCCAAGTTTGGTGTAATTCCGTTCAGCCATTCAGGCTGTAGACGTATGTAAATGTCCTATGGAAAATTGCATGGGGAAAACACATTTGAAAGTGTTGAAATTTAGAACCAATTAAAATGTTACTTTGGTTTTGTATTTGTGTGTGATGAAAGTTAATTGGTTATGTATATATGTCAAATGAGAGGAAACCACAGCCATTTTGTGATACTACTGTCTGAGGTACATTTGTGAGGAATTTTTGGTGGTGAATTTCTGGTGTTTGATTTACACAGTACTAACACTTCTGCTACTTTTAAAAAGGTGAGTTGTTAATTTGTAAGGGGAACTATGTTGTACACTTGAAGATAATTTGAAAAATGTTTTCTGTTATTTATTTGCAGTCCTTCTGTTATACTAAATACTTGATGAAGTTAGTTTTATATTATGTATTACTAAAAACGATAAATGAAAGTGATTATTTTTTTCTGCAATTTACAGCAAGCAATTTCAAAATAAAATGGCTCACAATGAAGAGACCGTGGCAATTTCTTTTGAATTGTCCACTACATTGATTGAAATTGAGAGCACCAATAATGAAATATTGTCACAAGGAGGACATGACTTGTATGATTCCATTAGATTGATTGAAATGGACAGCACCAAGAATGAAATATTGTCACAAGGAGATGACTTGAATGATTCCACTACATTGATTGAAATTGAGAGCACCAATAATGAAATATTGTCACAAGGAGGAGATGGCTTGTATGATTCCATTAGATTGATTGAAATGGACAGCACCAAGAATGAAATATTGTCACAAGGAGGAGATGACTTGAATGATTCCACTACATTGATTGAAATTGAGAGCACCAATAATGAAATATTGTCACGAGGAGATGACTTGAATGATTCCACTACATTGATTGAAATGGACAGCACCAATAATGAAATATTGTCAGAAGGAGGAGATGACTTGAATGATTTTTTTGATCAATCTCTTGATGGCGAATTTATCGAGTGTTTGGAGACCATAGAGTTACAAGAATCATCATTGCAGACTTTTAATGAGGAGATTCCAGATGAGATGATTGAAGAGGAAATTACTGATGAGGACATGTTACTAGTTGTTTCAAATTTAGAAAATTCTGAAGAATAAATTTATATTTAGAAATCAAAAATTGTTTGAGACATTATTTATTTTTATTTTTAATTTATGAGGTTGTAGCGAAGTGATTGTAGTATAAAATGAGACTTATAGTATAGAGTGCAACATTTTTATGTTACATGGTAAGTTTACTCATATTTACTTCCCTTCTGCCACTATATTATCTCCAATGTGTATTTGACATGTCTTCTTCATCTCCGGCCTCCTTTCTCTCACTGTGTGTCTCCGATGCATCTTATCGCTGGTATTTTGTGTAATTACAGAAGAGAGTAAAATAAAATAGTTCGGAACGTGAAAAGGGGGCAAAGTAGAGTACTCCTCACCCCCTAGGCCTTTTTAGGCGGTCCCAAAAGGATCAGTTTCTGCTTTCCTGAGAGATTATGGTATGAGTTCCATATACCACAATAACTTGCATTACAACATGCAAGATATCTATCTCCTATTACCAACTTTTGGAGATATTCGCGCTAAGCGCGAATATCTCCAAAAAGTAACACCTGCCCTGAGCAGTTCTTAGCCATGTTATCCAATGGGAGGTGGATAACATGGCTAAGAGTATTAGCTCGGTAATGCATGAATATCGCTGAGTTTTTAGCGATATTCATGCATTGCGGCCGTTTATTATCGCATTTGCGATAAACCTTGATAATAGTAAGGTTTATCTTCGATAATTTCTGACGATGCTTAGTGGTAAAAAATTGGTTGGTAAGCATCGTTAGCGATAAATATCGCTTAACTTTGGTAATATGCCCCAACGTCTGTTAACGTTCGATTCGAAGGAAATGAGGAAGTGTTGAAAAACATTGTCTGCGCCATCTTGCCTTTTTTGAAATGCCACACTTTTGTCGTGCACGGCAGCCATTTTAGATGTCTTGACCAGACCCACTCTCTGCACGCTGTCGATTCGTAGCATGGCTCCTCACCCTCGTAAGCATCTCCCCCAGGCACTGGTCACCACCGCTCTCTGTCTTATGCATGGGCAATAAACCTTCCCCCATCTGCGCTGCTCTTCCCTGAGAATCACACTCTGTGCCCGCCCGACACCTCCCTTTCGCCCTATTCACTACCGCACCCTCTGACACTCCTCTTCCTCTGTGTCCGAATGTCCAGGCCGGTCCTAGGCTATCAGCTAGCCCTGCAGATGTAGTTTATGGCCCCAGCTGTAAAGAATCACCCCTCTTCAAAGGAGTTATAGTAGATCAAGGCCCACACCCGATGTGATCCGTCACAGCACACGCGTTCCTACTATCTGAAAACCATCCTGTATTGTGATTGGGGAGGGGACCGAGCCTGAAGCGGAAGATTCCAGGAATGACTCTTTGTACATCAAAGTTTTTACAATTATGTGTCACATTAAAAATATATAGCACTCCAACAAAGTAGTAGGAATATAAAACTTTAATAACATATAAATATATACAACAAAACAAAAACAGTAAAAACATTTAAACAACGAAGAGACCGTGGCAATTTCTTTTTAATTATCCAATAGATTTATTGAAATTGACAGCACCAATAATGAAATATTCTTGTCAGTAGCGGTCTGTTGTGCGAATAGTTCCAAGGCAGCAGAACGCGCTGAAATCTAGATGGCACGAAAGTGATGTCTAGTAAGTTGCCGCCCAGCAAAAAACGGCGTGGGGCGCCGCGGGGGTGAGTGAGTCCAGTAGGCACCACAGCTATTCTTACCGGCATTGCAGAATTACTGCTGGGGACAATGCCTGTGCTGTAGCAGGGTCACAGCAGAAACAAAAAGGATTCTGTTGAAGATGTTGTTGGTTTTCAATTTGAAAACAGTTCTGGTGTCAACTGCTATGCTAATGTAGTGGTTAATGTTTTGTTTTCTCTAGAAAATGTAAAAGAGGGGGAGGCAGTCCAAAGTTCCGTTAAAAGGGCAAAGGAAAGGATCGGTGGTTTGAACTATCAGTCAAAAAGGGGAGGGGGTGCAATAATTTTTCCTACCGGGTCACACTGTGCTTTCACCGGAAGTAAGGTCTGCAGGATTGTAGTAATTCAAAGTGAGGCTGGCGCCAGCATGGGAGCGCCGACGTCCCGCGGATACAGTTTCGTCACTCCACGGGCGATCATGGCAGTCATTCCCCATCGGGGGTCGGAGACTCCCGCGGCTCCTCTAGAATCTTCAAGGTCGTGGAGGACTACGGTGGTGGAGTCAACCAGTGACCGGGCCATTTCTTTATGTTGGGCCCGCTCTTGCCAGGTCGACCGCCATTTTGAGAGTTCGGCAGCTACCGGCGATCGCGGGGTCACATGAGCGGACGGGCTCCACCCTGCCGGGCGAGACGTTGCAGCATGGCCACAGTGGAAGAACCGTTATCTAGGTCGTTCCGAAACTGTGCAGCACTGTAGTTGTTAGGATGCCACCGCCTGGAGCGCTGAGGGTGCAGCTGGGAAGCCTCCACCTGGGGAGGCGGGAGAGGCCTGTTCGCACCGTCTCTCCCTCCCAGTGCACCCCACGGCGTCTCGCTTGAGATTTGTTATGGCCGGACCAGGCGATGAGGACGAGGGGGGGGTCGGAGGCATGTGCAAGACATCCCCCTCCAGTGTTGTCGCAGCCATTATAAAAGAAAGAAGTGTCCCGTCCGTCTTCGGGCCGGGCTTCCGGTGGATGTCGGCCGGACGCCCCTGGCTCTGGCCCCATGAACGGGTTTCTTGGTTTATCGGCTGCAGCCGGATCCCGTCGGCCTCGGCCCCCCGACCGTTGGTGGTCGGACCGGAAGAGCATGTGGCGGGACTACCTGCAACTCTCAAGGGCCACCGCGGCCGGACTGGGAGAGAGAGGGGAGGGTCGAGGAGACATTCCCCCCCCCTGCAACTGTTCAGCGTTGTAAAGGCAATCCCCTGGCCGGGTCCCGCTGGTCTCGGCCTCTCCTCCGGCTACACCCTACGTTAGGATCTCCTGGCCGAGGCGTGGCAGCAGGACCTGCCTTATATGGGCTGCTCCCGGCTGGGCGTAGCCGGAACCCTGCCCCACCTTGGAAGTTTCCAGAGTGGGGGTGGATGTTCTACTGACTTGCATTTTCCCTAGTCTATCGATTTTTTTGGCGTGGCAGGCGGTGGGACAGCGAGGGGTGATTTGGTTTCTCTTACTGTTTTTCTGGTCTCTCACCACTGGCATATTTTAACGTTTTCTTGTTTCTAGGACATTAATAGGTTTTATCATTACGTTATGTTATCGTTTCTTTGTTCGTTGTTTAATAAAAGTTCATGTTCATCAGTGGCCTACTGATTTTCGTTTTCCTATTTTTTTCTTTCCAGGTTGTTTCATGGTAAAGTTTCTGTTAACAGGATACAGTGATCACTTCGTTATTATTGCATATGTCCTTTTCACTAGGGGTGCTCTCTGGTCGGGCCAGATGACGTATCTCTAGTAAATGGTCCGGGTGAAAAAGGTGCATCAATCAGTGGGGAGTAGATAGGCATGACAGATTACAACGGGGGAGAACGGTCCGCATTACGTACCCTTTCACTACTTGCAAAGATTTTCCTACGTTTATTTGCAAACAGGGAATACCTCCAAAAAGAACTAATTCCCAAACAGTCAATGTTCGGACAATCAATCAATCAATGAGGAATGAAATAGGTACGACGTGTTAAAGGCTTGCGTTACCTACCCTTCACTATCTGCAAAGGGAGATAGAATATTCCTATTCTTCCTCGTTTGCAGGTAGAGAAGATCGTTAAGAGAATTAACTTCGAACAATTCAATGCTCGATTGAAACAATCAACAAGGGGTACTGTGAACACAAATGAACGCCGCTTATATACATACGCATTGCTATTTTCAACAGGTTGTTCCTAATGTTTCTATTTTAGCGAGGTCAAAAGAGATCCCATTAGTGGCCTACTGATTTTGCTCGATTCCTTTTGTTTTTTTACACGATTTTTCGCTATCTGCAAAGACTAAACAGAGTATTGCGACTCTGTGCTTGTTTGTAAATAGAGAATGAACCAAAGAGAACAATCAATCAAATGGAGAGAGAAGCAGGCACGACGGATTACAAAGGGGGAAAGGGCTGCGTTAACTACCCTTCACTATCTGCAAAGAGAGAGTACTCCTAATAGAAATGAGGGGTGGGGGGCAGCAATCAAAGCAGATCAGTGTGCATAAACACGAAAAAAAAAATTCTTACCACGTACTTGACATTCGACAGCTTATGATATTTGCTATTAAAAAACCATTGAAATTCACTGAAAAAACCATAGGTTATAGACCATATATAGTTAGGAATTAGCATTTACAAAACCTTGAAAATTCACTGAAAAAACCATAGGTTATAGACCATATATAGTTAGGAATTAGCATTTAAAAAACCTTATTTTACTCACACAAAACCATTGAAATTCCATATATAGTTAGTTGCACTAACTATATATCGCGCACCCGCAATCCACTGCTGATCATGTCACATATTACATCATTCATGACATGGTCAGTGACATCACTGATGACATCACTGATGACATCTCAAATGACATCACTGATGACATCACTGATGACAACATCCAGTGACTGTATGTTTCTGTAAAGTTAAAATATGTCTTACATATTGAAGAATGAGTGGATGTATAAGTGTCTGGATGAAGGATTTAGTAGGTGCGTGACTGACTGTATGAGTGAGTGATTAAATGTGTCTCACTGAATGCATGGGTTAGTGACTAAACTGTCTTAATTTGTGCATCATTATGTCTGTTGTTCTGTAAACTGCTGCATGTGTTGATCATTAGCTATACGAGAGGCTATATGTGTTATTAATTGGTTGCCCAAGTATTTCTATGGGAGATTGAGTTTGTGTGGGGGTGGCTGGAAGGTGTGTGACTCTATGCATAGATGTGTGAGCAGTTTATTCACTAGGTGTATGAGTTCAAGAGTGCATGTGGAAACAGCTACATGGGCAGTTGACTGTGTGCATGAGTGTATTGATGAGTGAATGGATATCTCAATGCTACATGTCATAGTAAGTACATATGTAAAACACAGTACATGTGAGAGTTGGCATATATAAATAACTGTGCATGAGAGCCACTGAATGAGTGAGTGGTTGTATCGATCATTGGGAACTTGTATCAGGGATTGTATAAGAGAGTAAATATGTGTTAGTATATGTTTCAATAAGTAAGGTGAGTTTAACTGTATAGTTGAAGAAATGGAGGTGAGATTGTTTCTTTGCATGACTGACTGGGTGTGTGAGTAACTCCATGGATGAGTGGCAGTGTGTGAGTGTCTGTATACACTGAGTGTATCTAAGGTTATATTAGAGTCTGAAGAGGTTTATCGTATTAGCACAAGAATGATGTCAAATGAGATGTCATCAGTGATGTCATCAGTGATGTCATTTGAGATGTCATCAGTGATGTCATCAGTGATGTCACTGACCATGTCATGAATGATGTAATATGTGACATGATCAGCAGTGGATTGCGGGTGCGCGATATATAGTTAGTGCAACTAACTATATATGGAATTTCAATGGTTTTGTGTGAGTAAAATAAGGTTTTTTAAATGCTAATTCCTAACTATATATGGTCTATAACCTATGGTTTTTTCAGTGAATTTTCAAGGTTTTGTAAATGCTAATTCCTAACTATATATGGTCTATAACCTATGGTTTTTTCAGTGAATATATATATATATATATATATATATATATATATATATATATATATATATATATATATATCCCTACTGGGGGTCGCCAGTAGGTAGATATAGTTAGGACCTAGTTTCCATAGGAAATCCGCAACATTCTATTGGGAATAACTTTGGCGCTGGTGGACGAATCTTCACGAAATTCTCAAAGAAGATGGCCCGCTCCGCTCCACTCCTTCCCTGAAAGTTTTGGGGGGATTCGTCAAGTAGGGGCTGAGGAAAAAGGGGGGTCCCAAAACGTGTTCTCCCCATGTTATTTTCCATAGGACCTTTAGACACGGCTACAGCCTGAAGGGCTGAACGGAATTACAAGAAATTTGGCAAAATTGTAGAGTCTGATTCGCAGATCACGCTTTTGCTCAAATGGTGTAAATCGCCCCAGTAGTTCCTGAGAAAATCATAACAAAAAATATATATATATCTATAAGCGTGCACCGTGCGTGCACCCGTGCGCACACAGTGCGTGAATCGGGTGTGCGCGAGCAGAATTCTGATTTGCTGTTAGACGTCTGTCAACATTCCAATCTGTCGAAATCAGGAAGTGTTGGCCGCCGTTTTGTGTCCGAGACAGAAGAGAGCAGGAAACAAAAGTGGAAAACATGAAACGGGGGCAGGGTAGAGACTTCCTGACCCCCTAGGTCTTCTCAGGGGTTCCATGAAGGACCCCGAAGGCCCCACATTTAAAAAAAAAAAAAAATTTAAATCGCGAGGTGCGCACACGTTGCACTCACCCTGAGGCAAAAGTGAGTGGAAAACAAAAGTGGAGAACATGAAAAGGGGGCAGGGTAGAGACTCCCTGACCCCCTATGCCTTCTCATGGGGTCCCTGAAGGACCCCAAAGGGCAAAAAAGATCGCGAGGTGCGCGTACGTTGCACGCACCTTCGAGGCAAAATTTCTCGAGGTACGCGCACGTTGCGCGCACATCAGAAAAAACTAAAAAAAATACAGTTGAATAACAAGTTTGAGTGTTTAGATGTTGGTTGGCTCTAAAAAGAGCCGTTGTGATCATTGAGTGTTTTTTGTACCTACAAGTAAGTACCGATGCAGAGTCTAAAAATCAAGAGGAAGACTGTTCCCCTCACCTGTGAAATGTACACCGTCTCCTCTATAGCTAGTCGCCTAAAGGCCAGTGAGAGTTCATGGACTATCTCTTCTCCGGTTTCTCTCCTAACCATGGCTCAGTATTATGAGCAACAAGAATTAGAAGCTGAAGGTAATGAGGATAAAAAGTCTAAAGAGTTGAAAACAAAGGTTTTGTTAGCTCAAGGTTATGGACCGCCTTCTAGAGGTAATGATAGAGGCGGACATGGATCTTATGGTTCATCTTTTCCTTCTTATACTCGTTCGAATTTGTCTGTTGACCAGTGTGCGTACTGCAAGAAATTTGGACACTGGCTTTCTGATTGTCCAGTACTGCGTGCTCAGCAGTGTCCACGTGATTGGGGACATATGAGAAATCGCTCAGGACATTCAGGGCCTAGAGGAAGCACGAATGATCGCGATAGGTTTGATGCAAATACACGTGGGCAGGATGGGTTTAACACTTATGATAGAAGGAACCAATATCAAATGTCTGACTCAGTGCTCTCTGATTTTCAAGATTCTGCCTATGCATAGGATTGCCTAGGAACGGGTAAGAAACCAGTTGAAGTTCCAGTAGATCAGAGGGGTCCCTTTGTTACAGCACATGTTTTGGGTTCTACTGATCAATTTCTGGTTGATACAGAAGCTACTCGTAGCTCCTTATCTAAGCAACTAGTTCCAAAGGCTCCCCTGTCTGGATTAACAATTACATCGATAGGTTTCGATGGAACACCTTTCCTTAGCCCATTGTCAAAACCACTCGCATTCCATGTTGATAAATTTACTGCTCCATGTCCGTTTTTGCTTTCTCCGAACACACCAGACAATATTGTGGGTCTAGATATGCTTAAATATTTCAGGGCTACGATACGATGTTCTCCGGAAGGAGAACAGGTTATTTTGAATGACAACTACCCTGTGATTGAGAGATCTTGTATTGTTAAAGAGGACATTGCAGTAGCCTCACTCCCTAGTACTTTGTGGGCCACTTCAGACACTCATGTAGGGCAAATGGTTATTCCGCCAGTGCATAATAGTGTCAAGAAGGGTGCTTCATTGCCAAGACAGCCTCAGTATAAGATTTCTCGAGAAGGAGAAGAAGCACTCACACGCATTGTGCATGATTTGATTAAAGTAGGGGTCGTGGAAGAAGTTCCTTTCAATGTTTGCAATAGTCCGATTCGTCCCATTTTAAAAAAGATACTGACACTAAGATTTACAGATTTATAATTGACTTGAGGGAAGTAAACAAGATGCTAGTGCCACCACAGTGCCCTGTGGTTTCTGAAATAATGACACTACTTACTTTGGTTCCTCTGACAGCAACTACATTCTCTGGTATAGACTTGAAGAACGCTTTCTGTTCGATCCCTATTCATCCTGAAAGCCGATATTTGTTCGGTTTCACTGAATAATCAATCGTATAGATTTTGTAGAGTTCCTCAAGGCTATACTGAGAGCCCTAGTATTTATAGTCAAGCATTGAAGAGACAGCTTGATTCCTTTACTTTGCCTGAAGGGGTGGCTCGCACACAATATGTCGATGAAATCTTGTTGGCAGCCGATACCCCTGAAGTATGTGAAGAGTGTACTTTGTCTTTCCTTTCTTTTCTTGCTACACACCATCATAAAGTGTCACAAAAGAAATTGCAATATTGTAGACCGAAGGTAACCTACTTAGGTCACCTTCTCTCTAAGGAGGGGCCGTGCACTGACACCAAATGGCATTCAAGCAATATTAGACACCCGAGTACCTTCCACACAGAAAGATGTCCGTGCATTTATTGGTTTGACTTCATTTTGTAGGCAATGGATATTGGGCTTTTCACAAATTGCTAAACCCCTGCTAGCGCTTCTGACTAAAACACTCCGATCCCCCTCCCATGGACAGATGAATGCCAAAATGCTTTTCGTCAGTTAAGACAAGCCCTTTGTTCTGCACCAGTGTTAGGCACACCAGATTATACAAACGTTTTTACACTCTATCTACAAGAGAAAGATGGGTGTGCATTGTCAGTTTTAGTACAGACACGGTGATAAGCAGCGCCATTGTGCATATTTTTCTACAGTTCTTGTTTCTGTTGCTCGTGCATTGCCTGGGTGTTTTCATTCAGTTGCAGCGACAGCTGTGTCCGTACGTTAGAGTGAAGGGATAGTTTTGTCACACAAACTGTTGGTGCTTGTACCCCATGCAGTAGACGCCCTTTTGAGTCAGACCAAGACACAACACTTAACTAGTGCTCATTTGACAGGATATGAATTGACACTGTTAGCACCTCATATCACCTTGAAGAGGTGCACGACACTGAACCCAGCCACTTTGTTTCCATATCCTGTGACTCAGTCCCAGTCAAAGTAACCTCACAATTGTATATTCCTTACTGTGGAACAGACAGAGTGTCGCATTGATTTGCAAGATACGCCCCTCCCAGATATAGATGGGGAACTGTGGGTTGATGGGTCCTGTCTGAAGTTACCAGATGGCACAACTTCAGCTGCTTATGCAATTACCACGCTTGAGATAGTAGTGGAAACAGCTCGCATACCTCAGAAGTCGGCTCAAGCAGCTGAACTAATAGCTCTGACACAAGCGTGTGAACTTAGCACTGACTTGAGTGTGAACATTTACGCGGATTGCCGCTATGCTTTTGGAGTGGTTCATGATTTTGGCCTACTCTGGAAGCAAAGAGGCTTTCTTACATCCCACATGATGCAGATAATGCATGGAGAATTAGTGCATAACCTCTTGACTGCACTTACATACCCAAAGAAAGTTGCTATTATGAAGTGTAGCGCACACAAGAAAATCATTGACAAAATAGGACAAGGCAATGCCTTTGCAGATCGCGTAGCTCGTGAGACTGCGAGGCAGTGAAGCACTACTTCCATTTACGTAGTGAAGTCTCAAGCTGAGCGTTGGCATGATGCTAGAGAGGAAGTATTGGATATACAGAGATCTGACTCTATGGAAGATCTTGAGCAATGGTCTAAAGAAGGAATGTTAGACGATGAGGGCTGTTGGCGTAACAAAGAAATGAATACGTGGAAATTGCTTGCAGCCTATTTACAACCTGTGGTTCAAATGGCAAATGGTCTGGCACATGCTGGAGCTCTAGCAATAACTAAATTGCTTACGCAAGTTTGGGAGCATTCTGAAATTGCCAGCACAGCTAAAAGAGCTGTATAGTCCTGTTTGATCTGTTGGCGATATAATCCTGGAAAAAGGACACAGACTCCTACAGGAGGGTTTGCTACACCAACTGCACCTTTTGAAGTTTTAGCAGATGGATTACATCCAACTTGAACACTGCAATAATCTGAAATATGTCCTATTGGTGGTAAGTGCCTTTAGTAAATGGATAGAGGCATACCCTACGAAGGATAATACTGCTTTCACAACAGCAAAGGTGCTTCGGAAGGATTTTTTTCCTCGATATGGTGTTTGTAAATTTTTGTGAAGTGATAATGGACCTCATTTTATTGGGCAAGTTATTGAGTATGTCCTGAAAGGATTAGGGATCAAACAAAAGTTCCATACAGTCTTCCACCCGCAATCAGCAGGATTAGTGGAAAGATACAATGCTACTTTAAAAATGAAGTTGGCGAAAATACTTGCTTCCACGTCTTTGAAGTGGCCAGATGCATTACCCTTGGCATTGTTATCCATAAGATTGGTGCCACACTCACGATCTGGTCTCACCCCGTATGAAGTGGTCTTTGGGAGACCGATGAATATTTTGGGAGTTCCTAAGCCACGCCCCATACATGATGTTCCTGGTGTTCTGATGAATGATTAGTTGGCACAGTTAACTTACAGATTGATTTCTATTCATCAACAGGTTCGAGAAGTGCTTCCTGACAGATCTATAGGTGAGTCCCAGGAACTCCGTCCTGGTGACTATGTGATGGTCAAGGTCTTCGACAGATGGAACAGCCTGGCATCGAGGTGGCGAGGTCCAGAGCAAATGCTCCTTGCGACAGGGACAGCAGTTCGAGTGACGAACAAGAAGAACTGGGTCCATAGCTCACACTGCAAACGTGTGTCGCCTGCCTTGGTGGTACCTGCAGTGCTGACCGACCATCGAGAGATTCTGGAGACGAATAAAGGTCAAGCTATCTCACCTGACGAATCTGCGGAAGTCTTCTCGGACCACACAATTCCTGCAGCATCACGATACCACTTGAGACCGAGGAAAGAATCTGCAGTGTTGAAAAAGACTGGTTGAGCTACCACCCTGGGTTAGTGAAACAGAGAGCCGATGTGGCAAGGGGGGGGAAATCAGCCCTGCATTAGTGTAGTGACACCCGTCTGGCCCTTGGTGAAGAAATCAGCGGTTGCCCAAGGGATAAGAGCTCCAATGATTGTTTTCAGCGAGTTTTTAGAAAGATCAATTATCACTGTTGCTGAAATGTATAACAAAAGAATCATTTGTGCTGTAGGGTTTGTTGTTGCTCTTGTGGTTATGGCAATAATCACCTGGTTTGTTGAGTAAGTGGCTCCTGCTCGACAGCTTCTTGTTACCACTACTCCAGCTTCAGTGGAACATCATTATTTTACACTTCCATATCAGGAGCAGAAGCATCGACAATCCTACTTAAATAACACATTCATCCAGATGTTGCATCATACATACAATGCCACAAACGCTACCAACTGTTGGGTGTGTGGAATGATACCTGCACACCAAAAGAAAGATGGAACACCTTTTATTCCTCTACCGTTTTCCCATAATGGTTCATATCAAGCTTGGTATGCTCTTTTGTTTGCCTTTGGAAAGCCTTCAGTAGGAGGAATTATATTTTGTCTGTATAAAGCATGCTATTATGATAAAGATGGTTATCCTCAAGCTAAAGGGACTAAATGGGAATGGGAAGGGTACCACCCGGACAATATTTCAATACCATATGTCTTCACGAATATGAGGAACATTAAAGACAATGGACGTATTTGTAGTTTCTGTGACCAGGGCTAAAGCAGAACTGTGTATAAGTAGTGTTGGGAGAATTCCAGTAGGACGGAGTGAATGTATTTTGATATTGACTATTAAAGGTGCTAATATCAGTAGTTTTACGTCTTCGCATAATAATTTTGTATGTGGTAATAAAGGATACTATCAATTACCTGTTGGGTGGTCCGGGGTATGTCACATATCATTGTTGTTACCACTTGTGTTCTTGGACCCTCCATCACATCACCTGAATTTAAAGTTGTTTAAACACATTTCCAAGAATAGAATACAAACGAACAGTAAGTACAGGTGAAGTTGACCAGACAGATACCACTGTGCAACAATATGTCGATTTCAATTTGGGTTTATTCTTCTTTGTGGGTGCTGCATTGAATAGCAGAAAAATCAGGCGATTGACTCGTGTTGTGGAACCTGTCATCAATCAAACAGCTATGGCACTTGGGAACATTACAGAGGAACTACAAATTGCGAGGATTGTAGCACTCCAAAATAGAATGGTATTAGACGTGATTTTGGCTGATCGAGGTCATGCATGTCGCATCATCTGTAGCAGTTGTTGTGTGTTTATACCGGATCACTCACCTTCAGTATATGATGCAATCTCAAAACTGCATAAGATTGCTGCAGAAATTCACCCAGAGACTGGTACATGGACATTTTCGAACTGGATATGGACACTCTTTATTACTTGGGGTTGGAAGCGACTGACGATTCTATGTATACTACTGGTGATACTATTTACATGCTGTACTTGTATACAATGTGGTCCTATGCTTTGCTCCATGTGCATCACTGCTTGTACACCCGCCAAAAGAAATATTGCAAATATAAAAGCACAACAAATGTTAAATAAAGAAGTAGCTGAGATGATGAACATCAATGTACAGGATGCATATTTAGATTACCCCAGATAAACGAATGTCTTCAGCTAATGCTGAAAGGTTGTCTGTTGAAATTTAACAGCGATTAGGTTAAGCATTAGCTGAAGACATCTTGTATTTAGAGAATATATTGTCCATTTTGTGGAATCCATTTTGTATTTCTGGCAGCCATTTTGTTTGCCATGTGCTTGCCATGTGCTCTGTCCTACCTTTCTGTTAACTGCTCTTGAAATCTGCCTAGAGACGAGATCTATTTAGCATCTTCCACCTTCGCCCATGCTCAGTTGAGCTTGCAGCTGTTATAGTCTGTAACTGTCAGGATGTGTCCACCACAATTAGCTAACTGTTAGCCCCTCCCACTTGTTGCCAGTACACTTTCTGTATGACCTTATATGTACCTGGAACCAGCATTCTGTACTTGTACCGCCTTTGTTTGAGCCCCTGTGTGGGTATAAAGGACCAATCTCCTTCTATTCAGTGTTCTACATCATACATTACCGAAGGGTGTTGTGTGAATGTGGTTCCACCTCATGAGGTTTATTAAGCTCTGTACTTTCTATTCCAGTTTCTGTGCCAACTTCTTCCTATTGGTCTGAGGACTCTGTGCAGAGAAGGGTGAATCCCTTGCACTAGTAGGCTTTGCTGAGGCTCACCACCACAAAATCTGATCGACAAGTAGTATCACAGGATTCGTGGAACGTCTAGTTATTTTTTATGAACACTAAGCAGGTGTTCCATTCTGATTCCAGAATCCTATACCTAAGTACCACCTGACCTTGCCCACCTACTCCAGACGGGCCAATTGTTCACTAAGTCTGCATTTCCATTTATTTTAGTCCTCAAAATGTATAGACGGAGGACGCAAGCATACATTTTTGCATACCCCAAATTGTTGGTTGGTTGCTGCTGATGTTCTGCTAAGCCAATTACTCACTCACTAATAAACTACAAAATGATCTAAGGACTGGAGTAAGAAGCACTCATCAGCACAGATATGACATAACAGAGGATGCATCACGCAGACTGCAAAAAAATTACAAACTAATACTAACTAAATAAGTAACTAAACTACCATTCAATCCACCACTATCTTAGTGAAGGGAAGACTAAGGAAGGACTACAGTCTCTCTAGCATTACCTAACTTAAGTTCTCTAAAGTATACTCTCTTATATAATCAGCCCAAGCGAAAAATTGCAAACAAGTAAGATTAGCAGCGCCGACCACCTGTGTCTAGAAGAATAACAATCACAGAAGATTTCATACGTAATTTACCTGCAATGTAAGCTGCAGCATTCTTGCGATTTGGAAAAAATATATATTCGCAATGTCGGTAACACAGTCTAGAGAACATGCAATACACTAATATTAGCTACTCACCAAGCCCCATGACCTCAACACCTAGCAGGTCCATCAGGTCTTGCTCCCTGTCCAAGATGTCTGACCACTGGTGGGTCAGCTGGTTATGGGTGCGCCGGACCCCAGAGCAGCTAAACACTGCCCGGCGCACTCTCACGCACCGGCGGTGATGCTTCTATGTAGCGTACCTGGAGGCAGGCATTCTGTACTTGTACCGCCTTCATCTGAGCCCCTGTGTGGGTATAAAAGGACCAAGCCCCTTCTATTCAGTGTGCTACGTCATACATTACCAAAGGGTGTTGTGTGAATGTGGTTCCACCTCATGAGGTTTAGTAAACTCTGTACTTTCTATTCCAGTTTCTGTGCCAACTTCTTCCTATTGGTCTGAGGACTCTGTGCAGAGAAGGGTGAATCCCTTGCACTGGTAGGCTTTGCTGTGGCTCACAACCACAAATTGGTGCTTCCAATGTGTTGCTCATCGGCGACTCGGATGCCCGAAGGACTTGTCGAGACGAAGGATTGGAATCTCGCTTTGGACACGATCGCTGCCTGAGGAGACCTGAGTCTTGGCACCCACAGCGTTTTTCCTTTCTTTCTGATCTAACCATCCAGGTGGCGCCGGTACTCGACTGAGATCTCTTCTGTTGATTCGCCGTGCAGTGACCATTTGGTCGATTTGAGAACTTGGCAGTTGGAACCTGGATACCATTTGATTGGTAAGAGTCGTTCTGCGGCACTTGCTGTTGGCTTTTTGTTTGTATGATTGGCCAATATTAAAATTTGTTTTACAATTATATATGTATTGCAATTCATATAGACAGGTAGTGAGGAGATTTTTCTCTATTTGAATTTGTTTGAAACGCGCAACATACGAAGAGTACTTTAAGCGCTACTTTGATCATAATACTGAATATTCTGCACTGTTTTTGGCATGCCTGTTTCCAGCACACTTCGTAGGATGTGTTGCTTTTGTAGTGGTACCAATTTTAAACTTGACGAAGCACAACCGCCCCCCCGGAGGGGACGTCTAATAGGGATATGTATATTAAGTATGGTATTTCTTCCATAATGTACAGCACGTTATGGAATAAATATACTTGTAAAGATTCTGAGTTGCGTTGGCCTATGCATGGGTCATTTGATTTGCAAAAGATTCAGTATGTGGAGCAACGGATGTTTAAGGGAAAGGCTAGGCAAGATATGTTTGACTGTGTGCAAATGTGGGAGAAAGAAGTGCGTGAGCGAATGAAGCGTGAGCAAGCCTTGATTGAAAAAGAACAACGTAAGACCATTCATGCGAAAGCATTGGAAATGAAAAATAGGGAAATTAAAGAAATTAAAGAGAGGGAAGATAGGGAGCGTCATTTACAGGTAAATGGCCAATACGCTGTTCGTAGACCTCTTTATCCTATTCTTAATAAACCCCAAGATAATTTTCTCTTATTAGATCATTGACCACCTCCGAATACTCTTCCTTCTGTTCCTTATGAGTCAGATGAGGACTCTTCTACAGACCAGGACAAAGCTAGAGAAACGCGTTCAATGTTATCTGCTGAACATGCGTCTCAGATTAGATCTGCTGCGCGTAAAGCCGTTCATAGTACTGCCACTGCTTCTGAACTTTTAGATAGTATAAAAGGTTGGCAGGAAAGGGAGCAAACATATTTTACCGATACCTTTTCCGCAGAGGTTATTGAACGATTTAGGAAACATTCGGTAGAAATGGAGCCCGATGATGTTGCAGCTGATTGTAAACAATTACGTGAAGGTCTTTTTGTCTTCTCCGAGGTGGCTGACACGATCAGATGCTTGGTTAAAGTGCGTGTTGAAGCAGCCCGTTTGCGAGAGGAGAAAAAGGCAGCAGACGCAGCTGCACAAACATCCCAGATTAGCATGGCATGAACTTCTACTCCTGAAACACATAAGAATGTTGTATTTAATGTGAAACCCATGCGGGAAGCCGCACCTTTATATGTTCCTCCTAAAGGAACATGTACAAATGATGATAAGACTTCTACAGATGCTAAAGGTTCTTTTATTTATAATTGGGTTTACACTCCTTGGAATAGAGCAGATGTTATGGCCCTTAAACATGCATTGCCTGATCCGCGAAATAATCCAGCAGACTTTTATGAGGAAGTTGAGGGTGCAATTAGTTCTTGTACTATGACTTTGCCTGATATTGATTTGTTTTTTGGATTAATATTACCGCCTGATATGTGGAGAACTGTGCGTAAAGTTGATGATCGTGCGACATTTGGAGCATTATGGAAAGATTTAGAGCAGTTAGATGAAGATAGAGAACCTGCACAGAAACCGTGTCAGTTAATTTTAAATCTTCCGGCAGCTATATTAGTTAAGTTAAAGACGATTATTCCCCCTAAAAAGATAGATTGGACTGTATTAGCGTTGTGTAAGCAAAAGGCAGATGAATCGATTTCAGATTTATTTACACGCTTTGAAGAGGCATTCCACGATTTTAGTGGCCAGTCATTGACAGATGACACGGGTAGGCATCTGTTTGTTGATAAATATGTCACAAACCTTTTGCCAGGAATAGCTAGTCGCCTAAAGGCCAGTGAGAGTTCATGGACTACCTCTTCTCCGGTTTCTCTCCTAACCATGGCTCAGTATTATGAGCAACAAGAATTAGAAGCTGAAGGTAATGAGGATAAAAAGTCTAAAGAGTTGAAAACAAAGGTTTTGTTAGCTCAAGCTTATGGACCACCTTCTAGAGGTAATGATAGAGGCGGAAGTGGATCTTATGGTTCGTCTATTTCTTCTTATACTCGTTCGAATTTGTCTGTTGACCAGTGTGCCTACTGCAAGAAATTTTGACACAGGCTTTCTGACTGTCCAGTACTGCGTGCTCAGCAGTGTCCTCGTGATTGGGGACATATGGGAAATCGCTCAGGATATTCAGGGCCTAGAGGAAGCACGAATGATCACGCTAGGTTTGATGCAAATACACGTGGGCAGGATGGGTTTAACACTTATGAAAGAAGGAACCAATATCAAATGTCCGACTCGTGCCCTCTGATTTTCAAGATTCTGCCTATGCATAGGATTGCCTAAGAAGGGGTAAGGAATCAGTTGAAGTTCCAGTAAATCAGAGGGGTCCCTATGTTACAGCACATGTTTTGAGTTCTACTGATCAGTTTCTGGTTGATACAGAAGCTACTCGTAGCTCCTTATCTAAGCAACTAGTTCTAAGGGCTCCCCTGTCTGGCTTAACAATTACATCGATAGGTTTCGATGGAACACCTTTCCTTAGCCCATTGTCACAACCACTCGCATTCCATGTTGATAAATAAACTGCTCCATGTCCGTTTTTGCTTTCTCCGAACACACCAGACAATATTGTGGGTCTTGATATGCTTAAATATTTCCGGGCTACGATACGATGTTCTCCGTAAGGAGTACAGGTTATTTTGAATGACAACTACCCTGTGATTGAGAGATCTTGTATTGTTAAAGAGGACATTGCAATAGCCTCACTCCCTAGTACTTTGTGGGCTACCTCAGACACCAATGTAGGGCAAATGGTTATTCCGCCAGTGCATAATAGTGTCAAGGAGGGTGCTTCATTGCCAAGACTGTATAAGATTTCTCGAGAAGGAGAAGAAGCACTCACACGCATTGTACATGATTTGATTAAAGTAGGGGTCGTGCAAGAAGTTCCTTACAATGTTTGCAATAGTCCGATTCTTCCCATTTTGAAAATAGATACTGGCACTAAGATTTACAGATTTATCATTGACTTGAGAGAAGTAAACAAGATGCTAGTACCACCATAGTGCCCTGTGATTTCTGAAATAACGACACTACTTACTTTGGTTCCTCTGACAGCAACTACATTCTCTGTTAAAGACTTTAAGAACGCTTCCTTTTCGATCCCTATTCATCCTGAAAGCCGATATTTGTTCGGTTTCACTGAATAATCGATCAAATAGATTTTGTAGAGTTCCTCAAGTCTACACTGAGAGCCCTAGTATTTACAGTCAAGCATTGAAGAGACAGCTTGATTCCTTTACTTTGTCTGAAGGGGTGGCTCTCATACAATGTGTCGATGACATCTTGTTGGCAGCCCTGAACTATGTGAAGAGTATACTTTGTCTTTGCTTTCTTTTCTTGCTACACACCATCATAAATTGTCACAAAAGAAATTGCAATATTGTAGACCGAAGGTAACCTACTTAGGTCACCTTCTGTCTAAGGAGGGCCGTGCACTGACACCAAATAGCATTCAAGCAATATTAGACACCCCAGTACCTTCCACACAAAAAGAGGTCCGTGCATTTATTCGTTTGACTTTGTTTTGTAGGCAATGGTTATTGGGCTTTTCACACATTGCTAAACCCCTGCTAGCGCTTCTGACTAAAAACACTCCGATCCCCCTCCCATGGACAGATGAATGCCAAAATACTTTTCGTCAGTTAAGACAAGCCCTTTGTTCTGCACCAGTGTTAGGCACACCAGATTATACAAAAGATTTTACACTCTATGTACATGAGAAAGATGAGTGTGTATTGTCAGTTTTAGTACGGACACACGGTGATAAGCAGCAACCTTGTGCATATTTTTCTGCAGTTCTTGTTCCTGTTGCTCGTGCATTGCCTGGGTGTTTTCATTCAGTTGCAGCGACAGCTGTGTCCATACGTCAGAGTGAAGGGATAGTTTTGTCACACAAACTGTTGGTGCTAGTACCCCGTGCAGTAGATCCCCTTTTGAGTCAGACCAAGACACAACACTTAACTAGTGCTCATTTGACAGGATATGAATTGACACTGTTAGCGCCTCATATCACCTTGAAGAGGTGCACGACACTGAACCCAGCCACTTTGTTACCATATCCTGTGACTCAGTCCCAGTCAAAGGAACCTCACAATTGTATATTTCTTACTGTGGAACAGACAGAGTGTCGCATTGATATGCAAGATACGCCCCTCCCAGATGTAGATGGGGAACTGTGGGTTGATGGGTCCTGTCTGAAGTTACCAGATGGCACGACTTCAGCTGCTTATGCAATTACCACGCTTGAGACAGTAGTGGAAACAGCTCGCATACCCCAGAAGTCGGCTCAAGCAGCTGAACTAATAGCTCTGACACAAGCGTGTGAACTTAGCACTGACTTGTGTGTGAACATTTACACGGATTGCCGCTATGCTTTTGGAGTGGTTCATGATTTTGACCTACTCTTGAAGGAAAGAGGCTTTCTTACATCCTACATGATGCAGATAATGCACGGAGAATTAGTGCATAACCTCTTGACTGCACTTACATTCCCAAAGAAAGTTACTATTATGAAGTGTAGCGCACACAAGAAAATCATTGACAAAATAGGACAAGGCAATACCTTTGCAGATCGCGTAGCTAATGAGACTGCGATGCAGTGAAGCACTACTTCCAAGTACGTAGTGAAGTCTCAAGCTGAGCGTTGGCATGACGCTAGAGAGGAAGTATTGGATATACAGAGATCTGCCTCTATGGAAGATCTTGAGCAATGGTCTAAAGAAGGAATGTTAGACGATGAGGGCTGTTGGCGTAACACAGAAATGAATAAGTGGAAATTGCCTGCCCTGCAGCCTATTTACAACCTATGGTTCAAATGGCAAATGGGCTGGCACATGCTGGAGCTCTAGCAATATCTAAATTGCTTACGCAAATTTGGGAACATCCTGAAATTGCCAGCACAGCTAAAAGAGTGGTACAGTCTTGTTTGATCTGTTGGCAATATAATCCTGGAAAAGGGACACGGACTCCTACAGGAGGGTTTGCTACACCAACTGCACCTTTTGAAGTTTTGCAGATGGATTACATCCAACTTGAATGCTGCAATAATCTGAAATATGTCCTATTGGTCAATCAATCAATCAATCAATCAATCAAGTCATTTATAGAGCACACTACTCACCCGTAGGGTCTCAAGGCGCTAGGTGGGGGGGGGGTGCCGTTACTGCTCGAACAGCCAGGTCTTGAGCTTTTTCCTGAAGGAGAGGTGGTCCTGGGTCAGGCGCAGGTCGGTCGGGAGTGAGTTCCAGGTCTTGGCGGCCAGGTAGGAGAAGGACCTTCCTCCTGTTGTCGCTCTTCGGATGCGGGGGACGGCGGCGAGGGCGTGGCTGGTTGATCTGAGGTGGCGCTTGGGAGTGTAGAAGTTGATTCGGTTGTTGAGGTAGCTCGGGCCTTGGTCGTGTAGGGCTTTGTGCGCGTGGGTGAGGAGACGGAAGGTGATTCTTTTGTTGACGGGGAGCCAGTGCAGGTCTCTCAGATGTCCGGAGATGTGGCTGTTTCGTGGGATGTCGAGGATGAGTCTGGCTGAGGCGTTCTGGATCCGCTGGAGTCTCTTCTGGAGCTTGGCGGTGGTTCCGGCGTAGAGGGCGTTGCCGTAGTCTAGTCGGCTAGTGATGAGGGCCTGGGTGACCGTCTTCCTGGTCTCGGTGGGGATCCACCAGAAGATCTTCCGTAGCATGCGTAGGATGTTGAAGCATGACGAGGAGACGGCGTTGACTTGTCTGGTCATGGAGAGGGAGGAGTCCAGGATGAATCCCAGGTTGCGTGCGTGGTCCGTCGGTTTGGGTGCGGTGCCCAGGGCAGGGGGCCACCAGGAGTCGTCCCAGGCGGAGGGCGAGGAGCCCAGGATGAGGACCTCCGTCTTGTCTGAGTTCAGTTTCAGGCGGCTGGTCGTCATCCATTCGGCTACATCTCTCATCCCTTCGTGCAGGTTGGCTCTGGCGGCGGCGGGGTCGTTGGTCAGGGAGAGGATCAGCTGGGTGTCGTCGGCGTAGGAGATTATGTTGAGGTTGTGTTGGCGTGCGATGGCCGCGAGGGGGCTCATGTAGATGTTGAAGAGGGTGGGGCTCAGCGAGGATCCTAGAGGGACGCCGCAAATGACTTCGGTGGCCTCTGACTTGTACGGTGGTAGGCGGACTCTCTGTGTTCTTCCGTTGAGGAAGGAGGTGATCCATTCCAGTGCCTTCTCCTGGATTCCGATGTTGCCGAGGCGCTGTACTAGGGTGCGGTGGCAGACAGTGTCGAAAGGCCGCGGGGAGGTCCAAGAGGATGAGGGCCGCTGTTTCTCCGTTGTCCATCAGGGTTCGGATGTCATCGGTGGCAGCGATGAGGGCGGTCTCGGTGCTGTGGTTGGCTCGGAAGCCAGACTGTGAGGGGTCGAGGGATCCATTCGTCTCGAGCAAGGCGGCCAGCTGTTTGTTGACGGTCTTCTCGATGATTTTGGCCGGGAACGGGAGGAGCGAGATGGGACGGTAATTCTTGAGTTCGGTGGGGTCTGCTGTAGGTTTCTTGAGAAGAGCGTTGAGTTCTGCGTGCTTCCAGCTCTCCGGGAAGGTGGCGGTGTCGAAGGAGGTGTTGATAATGTCCCGCAGGTGGGGTGCGATGACAGCGTCGGCTTTGTTGAAGATGTGGTGAGGGCAGGGGTCAGTCGGAGATCCGGAGTGGACGGAGTTCATTGTGCGGATGGTGTCTTCGGTGCTGATCGGAGTCCAGGTGCGGAGGGTGGTGGTGGGTGGCGTTGTTGCGGTTGTGGCGTGTGTTGGTTGGATGCTGAAGCTGTTGTGTATGTCCGTGATCTTGTTGTGGAAGTAGGACGCGAGGGAGTTGCAGAGGTCTTGCGACGGGGTGATGTCATTGTTTCCGGCGTTGGGGTTGGAGAGCTCTTTCACGATGTTGAAGAGTTCCTTGCAGTTGTGTGCGTTGTTGTCCAGCCGGTCCTTGTATGTATTTTTCTTGGTGGCGCGGATCAGTTGGTGGTGTTTCCGGGTGGCGAGCTTGAGGGTGGTCATGTTGTCCGTAGTTGGTTCCCTTCTCCATACTTTCTCGAGGGCTCGGCAGTTCTTCTTGGAGCTCTTGAGTTCGTCGGTGAACCATGGGGTTTTTCTGCTGCCGGGTCTGCTGGGCGGGGTTCTCAGTGGGGCGAGTTCGTCCGCGCAGTTGTTGATCCACTTCGTGAGGTTGTCGGCGGCCTGGCTGGGGTTCGCTGAGCTGGCGGGAGGGTGCTGGCTCAGGGAAGCGCTGAGCTGGTCGGCTGTGATCTTGTTCCAGCTTCTTCGGGCAACCTGTTGCTGGTGTTGGTGGATCGTTGTTCTTTTGAAGGTGAAGTGGACGCAGCTGTGGTCCGTCCAGTGGAGTCCTGTTGCGTGGCTGAAGGTGACGTCTTTGCTGGATGAGAAGACGGCGTCGAGTGTGTGTCCGGCGAGGTGGGTGGGGGTGGTCACCAGTTGCTTGAGTCCGAGGTTGGCGAGGTTGTCGAGCAGGGCGATGGTGTTGCGGTCGCTGTTGTTCTCCAGGTGGAAGTTGAGGTCTCCCAGGAGGATGTAGTCGGCGGAGGGGAGGGCATGCGGGCTGATGAAGTCGGCGATGTCCTCGCTGAATCGTGTGCGTGGACCCGGGGGTCGGTAGATCAGGGTGCCTCTGAGGGTGGTCTTCGGGTCGGTGTGGATCTGGAAGTGCAGGTGTTCGGCGGTGGTTAGGGTGTCGTCGGTGTTTGTCGTGATGTGGATGGTGTCTCTGTGGATGATGGCGATTCCTCCTCCCGTCTGGTTGGCGGTGCGGTCCCTCCGTGTGATCTTGTAGCCCTCTGGGATGGCGATGGCGATGTCGGGCGCTGAGGAGGCGTTCATCCAGGTCTCTGTGAGGAAGGCGACGTCAGGGGCGGTGGTGTCGAGGAGGTTCCAGAGTTCTACGGCGTGTCTGTGGATGGAGCGGGTGTTGAGTAGGATGCACTTGAGGTGGTTGCTGCTGGTGTTCGGCTTGGCGAGTGCTGGTGCAGGGTACGTCCGGATGCAGGTGAACTTGCAGGCGTGGCAGCTGAAGGGTCCGTGGGTGTGCTTCGGGGTGGCTCGGTGACATCTCGGGATGGCGCCGGTGTTGAGTGCGATGAGTTTGGTGGCGTCGTAGGTCCGTCGGGTCGGCTTTCGTCGGTGGGGGCCAGGGGTCCTGGCACTGGGCGCGGTCCAGGCGCGGACGGGCGCAGACGGGCTTACCGTTGGCACGCCTTTGGCGCACAATCGGCGCGCCCGCTGCACGTCAACGCTGCGCGTTCGCACGGTCGCCATATATGGCGAAGTGCGCGGGTGGGCGGAGCAGCTGGGAGGCGGGAGCGGGGAGGGAACAGAAGGAAAAAAGGGGCGTGGTCAGCGGAGGTGGCGGGAAGCGGGGAGCGGGGAGGGATGACGGAGGGCGGCAAAACAGGAGAAAACAGCGGGATCAACCACAATAATGACTAATACAGACTAATACAGTGGGAGAAATAACAATTATGGCAATACAGTGAATACAGTAAATACACCAGGGGTACACACAAGGAGAGGAGTGTCGATCACGGACCACGCCGCTCGGAGGAGGGGGCGTGGTCACGAGGCAGCAGTCGGGCAGCAAGGCAGGGGGAAGCACACGCAGCAGCTGGTGGCCGTGCGGCGCGGGAGCGTCCTAGGACTAGGACTTGGTGGTAAGTGCCTTTAGTAAATGGATAGAGGCAAACCCTACGAAGGATAATACAGCTTTCACCACAGCAAAGGTGCTTCTGAAGGAGTTTTTCCCTAGATATGGTGTTTGAAAATTTTTGTGGAGTGATAATGGACCTCATTTTATTGGGCAAGTTATTGAGTATGTCCTGAAAGGATTAGGGATCAAACAAAAGTTAAATTCAGTCTTCCACCCGCAATCAGCAGGATTAGTGGAAAGATACAATGCTACTTTAAAAATGAAGTTGGCGAAAATACTGGCTTCCACGTCTTTGAAGTGGCCAGATGCATTACCCTTGGCATTGTTATCCATAAGATTGGTGCCACACTCACGATCTGGTCTCACCCCATATGAAGTGGTCTTTGGGAGACCGATGAATATTTGGGGAGTTCCTACGCCACGCCCCATACATGATGTTCCTGGTGTTCTGATGAATGATTATTTGGCACAGTTATTATTATTATTTATTTAACTTGTAACGCGCAACAGCTACCCGCAGTGGGTTTCCCGGCGCTAGGGATAGACTCAAGAAGAAAGAAGTATCAGGTAATATCAAGCAGACCAGGACAACGGGCAGACCACTCAAAAAGCAAGGTCTTAAGTCCCTTCCGGAACCGCAGCAAGTTATTCTGCCATTTTAGAGCAACTGGTAAAGCGTTCCAGAGCTTGGTACCTAGATGAGCGAAGGACCGCCCACCCATTCTGGCAGTTAACTGACAGATTGATTTCTATTCATCAACAGGTTCGAGAAGTGCTTCCTGACAGTTCTATAGGTAAGGCCCACGTACTCCGTCCTGGCGACTATGTGATGGTCAAGGTCTTCGACAGATGGAACAGCCTGGAACCGAGGTGACGAGGTCCAGAGCAAGTGTTCCTTGCGACAGGGACAGCAGTTCGAGTGAAGAACAAGAAGAACTGGCTCCATAGCACACACTGCAAACGTGTGTCGCTTGCCTTGGTGGAACCTGCTGTGCTGACCGACCATCGAGAGATTCTGGAGATGAAGAAAGGTCAAGCTATCTCACCTGACGAATCTGCGGAAGTCTTCCCGGACCACACGATTCCTGCAGCATCACGATACCACTTGAGACCGAGGAAAGAATCTGCAGAGTTGAAAAAGACTGGTTGAGCTACCACCCTGGGTTAGTGAAACAGAGAGCCGATGTGGCAAGGTGGGGGATCAGCCCTGCATTCGTGTAGTGACACCCGGCTTGGCCCTTGTTGAAGAAATCAGCGGTTGCCCAAGGGATAAGAGCTCCAATGATTGTTTTAAACAAGTTTTTAGAAAGATCAATTATCACTGTTGCTGAAATGTATAACAAAAGAATCTTTTGTGCTGTAGTGTTTGTTGTTGCTCTTGTGGTTATGGCAATAATCACCTGGTTTGTTGAGTAAGTGGCTCCTGCTCGACAGCTTCTTGTTGCCACTACTCCAGCTTCAGTGGAACATCATTATTTTACACTTCCATATCAGGAGCAGAAGCATCGACAATCCTACTTAAATAACACATTCATCCAGATGTTGCATCATACACACAATGCCACAAACTCTACCAACTGTTGGGTGTGTGGAATGATACCTGCACACCAAAAAAAAAGGAGGAACACCTTTTATTCCTCTACCGTTTTCCCATAATGGTTCATGTCAAGCTTGGTATGCTCTTTTATTTGACTTTGGAAAGCCTTAAGTAGGAGGAATTATCTTTTGTCTGAATAAAGCATGCTAGTAAGATAAAGATGGTTATCCTCAAGCCAAAGGGACTAAATGGGAATGGGAAGCGTACCACCCGGGTAATATTTCAATACCATATGTCTTCACGAATATGAGGAACATTAAAGACAATGGACCTTTTGTAATTTCTATGACCAGAGTTAAAGCAGAACTGTGTATAAGTAGTGTTGGGAGAATTCCAGTAGGACGGAGTGAATGTATTTTGACATTGACTATTGAAGGTGCTAATAACAGTAATTTTACGTCTTCGCATAATACGTTTTGTATGTGATAATAAAGGATACTATCAATTACCTGTTGGGTGGTCCGGGGTATGTTACTTATCATTGTTATTACCACCTGTGTTCTCGGCCCCTCCAGCATATCACCTGAATTTAAAATTGTATAAACACAATTCCAAGAATAGGATACAAATGAACAGTAAGTACAGATGAAGTTGACTAGACAGATACCACTGTGCAACAATATGTCGATTTCAATTTGGGTTTATTCTTTTTTGTGGGTGCTGCATTGAATAGCAGAAAAATCAGGCGATTGACTCGTGTTGTGGAACCTGTCATCAATCAAACAGCTATGGCACTTGGGAACATTACAGAGGAAATACAAATTGCGAGGATTGTAGCACTCCAAAATAGAACGGTGTTAGACGTGATTTTGGCTGATCGAGGTCGTGCATGTCGCATCATCTGTAGCAGTTGTTGTGTGTTTATACCGGATCACTCACCTTCAGTATATGATGCAATCTCAAAACTGCATAAGATTGCTGCAGAAATTCACCCAGAGACTGGTACATGGACATTTTCGAACTGGATATGGACACTCTTTATTACTTGGGGCAGGAAGCTACTGACGATTCTATGTATACTACTGGTGATACTATTTACATGCTGTACTTGTATACAATGTGGTCCTATGCTTTGCTCCTTGTGCATCACTGCTTGTACACCTTCCAAAAGAAATATTGCAAATATGAAAGCACAACAAATTTTAAATAAAGAAGTAGCTGAGATGATGAACATCAATGTACAGGATGCATATCTAGATTACCCCAGATAAACAAATGTCTTCAACTAATGCTGAAAGGGTTGTCTGTTGTAATTTAACAGCGATTAGGTTAAGCATTAGCTGAAGAGATCTTTATTTAGAGAATATCTTGTCCATTTTGTGGAATCCATTTTGTATTTCTGGCAGCCATTTTGTTTGCCATGTGCTTGACGAGATCTATTTAGCATCTTCCACCTTCGCCCGCTCAGTTGAGCTTGCAGCTGTTATAGTCTGTAACTGTCAGGATGTGTCCATCAGAATTAGCTAACTGTTAGCCCCTCCCACTTGTTGCCAGTACACTTTCTGTATGACCTTATATGTACCTGAAACCAGCATTCTGTACTTGTACCTCCTTCGTTTGAGCCCCTGTGAGGGTGTAAAGGACCAAGCTCCTTCTATTCAGTGTGCTACATCATACATTACCGAAGGGTGTTGTGTGAATGTGGTTGCACCTCATGAGGTTTAATAAACTCTGTACTTTCTATTCCAGTTTCTGTGCCAACTTCTTCCTATTGGTCTGAGGACTCTGTGCAGAGAAGGGGGAATCCCTTGCACTGGTAGGCCTTGCTGAGGCTCACCACCACAAAATCTGATGGACTAGTAGTATCACAGGATTCGTGGAACGGCTAGTTATTTTTTATGAACACTAAGCAGGTGTTCCATTCTGATTCCAGAATCCTATGCCTAAGTACCACCTGACCTTGCCCACCTATTCCAGACGGGCCAATTGTTCACTAAGTCTGCATTTCCATTTATTTTAGTCCTCAAAATGTATAGATGGAGGACGCATGCATACATTTTTGCATACCCCAAACTGTTGGTTGGTTGCTGCTGATGTTCTGCTAAGCCAATTACTCACTCACTAACAAACTACAAAATGATCTAAGGACTGTAGTAAGAAGCACTCATCAGCACAGATATGACATAACAGAGGATGCGTCACGCAGACCACAAACAAATTACAAACTAATACTAACTAACTAAGTAACTAAACTACCATTCAATCCACCACTATCTTAGTGACAGGAAGACTAAGGAAGGACTACAGTCTCTCTAGCATTACCTAACTTAAGTTCTCTAAAGTAAACTCTCTTACATAATGAGCCCAAGCGAAAAATTGCAAACAAGTAAGATTAGCAGCGCCGGCCACCTGTGTCTAGAAGAATAACAATCACAGAAGATTTCATACGTAATTTACCTGCAATGTAAGCAGCAGCATTCTTGCGATTGGGAAAAAATATATATTCGCAATATCAGTAACACACTCTAGAGAACATGCAATACACTAGTATTAGCTACTCACCAAGCCCCATGACCTCAACACCTAGCAGGTCCATCAGGTCCTGCTCCCTGTCCAAGATGTCTGACCACTGGTGGGTCTGGCTGGTTATGGGTGTGCCGGACCCCCGAGCAGCGAAACACTGCCCGGCGCACCCTCACGCACCGGCGGTGATGCTCCTGTGTAGCGTACCTGGAGGCAGGCCTGCCTCCTATTGCCAAGGTCAAGGGGAGGTGGCGCTGCACAAAAAAACAAGGGCGGCCACCTCCGCCTCGCTAAAAAGGGAACATGGCCTACATCCCTTCTGGGCGCAGTTTGCCGCAAGGAAGGCTGCACTTCTTCGGCACAGGCTCCTTGCCCTTGGAGCTGGTACCCTTAGTCATGGTTCTGGGGTGGGTGGGGGCGGAAAAGAAAATGTAGCAGTAAAAAATAAAGTTGGGGTAAGAAGTAGGAGAGTAAAAAGAAAGTAATATAAAACAGTAGGGAAAAGTTTAAAAAACGCAGTAAAAGTAGAAATAAAATGCAAAATATAGACTTAAGGACAGAGAGGGATAGATAATAAATAAAAAAGATCAGAAAAACTGTGTAAAAAACAAAGTTGTGAAAAAATTAGAGAGGGACTGAAAAACAGGCCTCAGAACCATGTAAAGAACAGGAAAATAAGCGACTACATGGTCAAATTTGCACGATATTTCCCCCGCACACGTAATCTGCGTTGCTGAACGCCAAAAGCATCTCGCAAGCATAAGTGAACATGCGGAAACAAGCAACTCTGCATGCTCACGTAACTCTGCGTAGCATTGCAGAGTTTTTGTGCCTCTTCGTGTAGCCTCACGTAGCGTGGCTAAGTGAACTTTGCCCAGGGTTAGTGATTTTAGAAGTGCATAGGTACTTCTTGGGTGATTGCAGGACTACTGAGGTAGTGCCTGGGTGAATAAAGGAGTGCAAAAGTAGTGCCTGAGTGATTTCTTAAGAGCATAGGTACAGTCAGCCTGCATGATTGCATGACTGCTGGGATAGAACATAACTAGTGCCTGGGTGATTACATGAAGGCAGGGGTAATATCCTGGAGATTACTAGAATACAGAAGAAGTGAGTGGGTGATTTTATAAATCCATAAGCACTGCCTGGATGATTACAGAAGTACTAATGTACTACCTGAGTGATCACAGGAGTGCAAAGGTAATGCCTGGGTGTTTTTATAAGTGCATAAGTACTGGCTGAGTGATTACATAACTACAAGAGTAGTGCCTGCATGATTGAAAGATAGCTAAGATAGTGGCTGGCTGAATGAAGCACTGTATACCTAATGCATTGGTGATTGCAAGAGTACAGGTAGCGCCTGGGAAATTAAAGGAGTACACGCATGAGTGACAGCATGAATACAAGGGTATTACCTCCGTGATTGAAGTAGTGCAAAAGTAGTGTCTGGGTGATTATATAAGTACACGAGTAGTGGCTACATGACTGAAAGAGTGCACGGGTGTTACCTTGGTGATTACAGCAGTGCATATGTAGTGCCTGGATCATTGGAACACTGCATGGGTTGTACTTGGGTGTTTTTATAACTGCATAACACTACTACAACTCTCTACATATTGTTAGAAGCATACCAACATATGTCTCTAGGTTTTCAAATCATCATCATATCTAAAAGAAATATGTACAAAATATTTGCGGAATATAGTAAAACCTAGAAATTGAGACATGTAATAGGTCTGCCTGAGTGATTGCATAACTTCATGGGTAATGCTTGGGTCATTGTATGAGTGCAAGGATAGTCACTGGGTAATTGCAGGAGAAGATGGATAGTGACTGGCTAATTCCATGAGTGCACACATAAACATTGAGTGCATTTATAAGTGTAAAAATAGCACCTGAAGGCACAGATGAGTCATGAAGTAGTACCTAAGTGAATAGAGGAGTGCAACAGTAGGGCCCGGGTGATTCTATGGCTGCAAGGCTAGTGTGTGGGTTATTACTTGACCACATAGGTACAGCCTGCATGATTGCATGACTGCAAGGGTAGTGCATAACTAGTGCCTGGCTGATTGCATGACTGTAGGGGTAATATCTGCATGATTACTGGAATACTTAGGAAGTGAGTGCCTGATGTTATGGGTCCATGAGTACTGCCTGGGTGATTACAGAAGTACTAAGGTACTACTTGAGTGATTACAGGACTGCAAAGGTGGTGCCTGGCTGAATTTATAAGTGCATGAGTACTGGCTGAGTGATTACATAAGTAGACTCTTATAAAGTACCATAAAAAATAATTCCTCTCCCAACATATCATAAACATCATTTTTCCAATACTACTGCTTCACTATTCTAGCAAAAAACAAGTAAAGAGCATAGATAACAGCAAAGCAATACTTCACGTATCTTTCATAAAAGCCTCCCCGTATTTCTAAATCCATGTATGCATATGTCTATACCTTTTCCTACCAGCATCATATATAAAAGTAAAAAACAGATACATGTATATGTGTGTTTTATACATCTATCATCTTCAAACACAAAACACATACCATAATATATGAGAAAGTAGACACATATATCAGTCACAACCCCATGCACAGCTCAAAACTTCACAGAGTACACTTCAATTTTCAAACGGACACTGAAAAGTATGTGGTATATATGAATATAACTTTCCTCACATCATGCAAATTACTCTAGTAAATAAGATCTCTACAAACATCTTAACCCTCACTTTCAGGCTGCTGCTTAACCATTTCACAACTACTTATAATATTACACCTACACCTACCCAAATACAAAGTAGAAACCTTTCACATATCTTTAGTAAAAGTCTCACCATATAACTAAAAGCATAAATGAATATGTCTGTACCATAACCTTAAAAATTCACAGAATAAACTTTGAATTTTAAGCAAACATCAAAAATGATGCGGCATATTTCAACTGTACCTCTCTAGAAACTTAAAAAAAGAAGCCTAATCAATAAAACCATAAGTCCGTATCTTTGAAACCACACTTTTGTCCTGCATCATCACCATTCAACTAGTGCTCACAGTCTTGAGCCTACCACATAACAAGCAACAACATCTCTATGTTATACATCATGCACCTTTAAATGTATAAGACATATTAAATACATATACAAGTAAAAATATACTTGCAAGAGAAGTCCATGCACACCTTAAAACTTGACAGACTCCACCTCCAAATTTAAAGCAAGAGCTCAAATTTTGCGGTATACTACAAATGTACATATCCATACACTAACACAAACTACCATAATCACTAATCCATCTTCCAATATACACACATTACGATACAGAATCTATTTTAAAAACATTCAACTTCAATAAAACAAACCACAATACACATCTGTACATTTAATCATATATTTCAAACATCACAGGTTTTCAATTATTTTTCAAATTTAAAATAATCCTAATACATAATACACCTCACAAATGTATAACTCACATTCAAAATAGATTTGTAGAATTTAAAATATCACAAACTCATAAATGATTTTCTTATTCACACAATCAATGTAATGCACCGGTCTCACCAAGGTGAAACCAGTAATGGCAAAGTTTCCCTCCTTTTCTTCACACAAATACATGTAATTTACAAATCACATACCTTCTTACATTATATCAAATTATAAAACGCATTTCTATTGGTTGGACATATGAACCCTTACCATCTGACTTTTAAAAGTGCCCAAACTGTTTATGGATTTTTTTGGAGTCGCGACTCCACAGTGCACCAACGAGATGGAGCCGCGAATCCATACAGAGTTAAAAAATATATTATAAATAAATATACCATTATTTTTTAAGAACACACCACTTCTAAACATACTACTGAATTGGGAAATCTTACTTTAATAGGATTTCGCTTGTATATCAATTACATTTTCACATTTTAATTCCAAAGTTAAGTTTCAACCCTTTCCCCATTCTGCTTAATGCCAGTTTCCATAGTAACAGTTCATGGAAGATTCAAATGAACTCACAGGTCACAAGTTCACCACACAATGCAAACAGCAGATGTGGTTGACATTTCCAAAATATGAGCTTATACTATCTACTGTACCTTTCAAGCAGTTTTTTACTAACCAATAAGAAACATGTTTTTTAAAGAAAGTAACATGCACCCTATTTTTGAATGTACAATGTTCTTAAAATGCCAATCAATTCTATATTTTTTTTTAAACACATCTTGTCCACCCTTTTACATACCTCTCATTCTGCCACCTGACAACCTCAGCTACACACATCGTTTCAAAACTTCCAGACATCCCTTCAAGATGCTTACATTGAGAATTGTTGGACACAGCTAAGTTTTCTGGTGCAAAAGTTATGCTGAACGCAGATCTATTGACAAAGACCTAGGATGCAAAATGTGGATATTAAATGAATTGCACAGAGAGGATTAAAGTGGCACCAACTTATGCCTTTGGTTAAAATCGTTTTTGCATCTCCAACCCCCTGACCTCATGATTGTGCACTGTGGTGGCAATGACCTAGGTACATTGACTGGGGTAGGCCTGGAAATGCTAATGAAGGATTAATTTGCACAAATGATGTTGTTTTTACTTCAAACTGTCTTTGTATACTCAAACATATGCCAAAGACAAAAATGGAAGAGGTCAAATCAATTCTGTCCACAGATTCAGAAAGCTAGAAAGAATGTCAATAAAGCTGTTTCTGCTTAACTCAGAGACCATAGGGTGGGCTCCATATATAAGAACAATATGCGTTTTTATATGAATGACATCTACAGAAGTGATGGAGTACACTTAACAGATCAAGGAAACAGAGTCTTTCTCAACAACCTTAAGATCTGCATTAGGCCTGGGCAGTAAATTCCGTTCCGCTTGCGGAATTAGTGGAATTTGGGTAATTTTGCGTTCTGTGGAGAACGCGTAATTGGCCAAAATTTTGCGTTCCGCGACTTCGCAAATTTTTTTACTTGTTCACGTTTTTAAAATGCATGTTTTTAAAATGCATATTTCCCCCTGAGCACGCAAACAGCAATTGTGAACAGGAAAAAAGCATCGGGAGCAAGCAATTCCACGTGTTCGGAGAATTTCTGCGTGTTCGCGGGGATTTTTACCGTTTCGCGGATATTTGCGTAACGCGATAATGCAAATTCTGCCCACCCATAATCTGCATCAGCACTTACATGTAGCTACAACAAATTCAAAAAAAAAACAAGGGCTCCTGCTGGAGCAAACATTGTTTTTTTGCAAGGGGTGCTGCTAACATGCAGCTCCCCTTGTCCAAAAGCAATGCTGCGTTGCTTCTTGGAAGCAAGAGCAGGTTTCCTGCTCTCACTTCCAAGAAGCAAAGGAGTGTTTACAGTGACAGGGCAAGAGCTGCTGTCATTGTCAACAGCAATGTCCCGGGGCTGAGTACCTTGGGACATTGCAGGAGCCGGTCCTGGGGGGTGGTATTCCCCAGGGTCATCGAGGGCTCCAGGAGGGGGGCCGTGAGACCCCCTCTCTTTGACTGCGAAGCCTTGGGGAGGAGGTGGTGGTCCCTGGGGTTAGTGGGGGCCTGTGAGGCCCCCCTCATTAATGAAGGAAGCCCGGCCAGGTTACGGAGGAGGCGAGATTCCGCCTTGTTCCGGGTCAATGGTGGCAGAGCCAGCGGGAGTCTTTGTGGAGCCGATGCGGCGGGAGAAGCGGGGAGAGCAACGACAAAAACCGCAAGTAGTGTTCTGTTCAGGGAGCGAAGCAGCGTATGCTTGGAGGCAGAGAGCCGCCGAGGGCAGAGGGGGTGTGAGCAGCACACGGGCTAGTGCTCTTGGAAGATTGTCACCGTCTAACGGCAATTTTAGGAGTACCCTGGAAAGGTGTATGGATGTGGAGGGAAGCGGTGACAAGGGCACAGGCGCTGGTGGTAAAGAGAATACAAACGGAGCCAGTAATACAGAGGAAAGCTAGATCCCGGAGACAAGAAATAGGTAGAGGTAACTATACATCCAGACATTGGTCTAACTAATCGATATTCGGCATCAGATGAGGATGGCCTGAGCGGCACGCAGGATATCATATTATCGGCTGGAAGCACAGATATGCCGAACACAGCGCACCCCTCTGACAGTACAGACACAGGTGCTAAGTCCCACACAGATAAACCAGACACAACTGTAGGGACATTGGCCACTATACTATTGGCCATGAAGGAAGAAATCACCAGTAGGTTTACAGTATCGGAAACTAACCAAGCTTAGATGGCCAACAGATTTACAGTATTTGAGGCCAACCAAGCAGCTATAAAGGCTTCATGCGAAGAACTGACCAAGAGGGTAGATGAGGTAACCCTTAGGACCGAGGAGTTGGAACTCCCTAAGATCAAGGATTCGATGAGTACTACTGAAGCAGAGGTTTCTAAGCTGTCTGCACAGAATAAGGAACTCAAGGAAGACATTGAGCGCTTGGAGAATTATTCGCGTCGGAATAATTTAAGAATCTTGAATGTGCCGGAGTCCATGGAGGGGGGTGATATCAAGGGGTTTATTATATCCTTACTGAAGGGGACAGTATTAAAAGATACACCAGAGGTAGATCTACTGCACGACATACAGAGGGTTCATCGTGACCCTTTTAGAAGAAATCTTACAAAACAAAAACCCAGAAAGATCCTGGTGAACTTCGTGACATACTCTATAAAAGAACAGATTCTTTCCACTGCACTAAAAGAAGGCCCTATACATTTCAACAGCTCCAACCCTTTTACCTTCTATATAAGATCCGACATATCACATATTACCGCAGCAAGGCAGTGGGAGTTGGGAAAGAGGCTGGAGGAGTTGAACAGCCTAGGAGCCAAGGCGCAGTTAAAATTCCCGGCACAGTTAAGAGTAATGTGAAATAACCATATGCACCAGATTAGGTCAGGGGAGGAAGCTGACGCTCTCATAGCCAAGATCAGAGACAAGAGGGACAGGGGTCGAAATAGATCAAGACCAAGACTAAGACAGATTAAATAGGCCTAAATAGGTAAATAGGTCTAAATAGACCTAAATAGGTGCCCCTCTTGCCGAGCCCAGAGACACTGTGGGAGATTGCTGTTCCCTCGGACTTTCTACTCAGCAGCTCGCCGCTCCCGCTGCGCGGGAGCCGCTTCGCTTTGTGGGTGGACCCACCAAACTTATCAACGCTGACCGCCACCGCCTGATTGCCGTGTTTGCCGTGAGGGAGGAACATCTGAGGAGGCTGCAGGGGTAGCGCGGCAGGGACTCACTATCCCAGGAGTCCCTGCCTGACCACGTGACATCCGGTCAGCGCCCCCCTGAGTGCCCCGCCCATCACTGCCCAGCCTATAACATCAAGAGAGAGGCTATCTTGCGGGACGCAAGCGGGCCGCCGGGCGAAGCCCGGGCAAAGGGCGGGCCGTCTGTGGCCATCCGGGGCCAGCAGGGGCCGGGACGGGCCACCCCTCTAACAATAAAGGTACGACTGAGAACTGTTTTGCTGGTCTACTTAATTACTATTCCTTTTAGCGATAAAGATCTCTATGCCTGGATATTCCCCAATGGCTACCCGCTCCGGTAGATGCTCACGGAGAGGGGGGAACAGCACGCTAGGAACTATGGATAATTTTATAACACGTGCTGTTTCTGTTGTAGAAAAGGAAATCATCTTGGCAGAACGCAGGCTATCACGAGAGTTCGTGGCTCATAAGCGTTCCTCCATGGGGTCACTGGCGCAGGCCAAATCCCCAACAAACACTATTCCATTGGGAAATCAAGCCAATACAATTCCTAGTGATCTGCAACCTTGCATCGTTGATCAGAGATTAGATAGTGACATCTTTGACATCATCTCTGACCCAGCACCTACAAACAAAACCGCAGGTGACACCAACAATAGACATTGTTTTCCATCCTTAGCCCCTGATCCACCGGCTTTGCCTATAATAATGATACATGATACTCCTTTAGAAGATGCCACACAATCCCCTCCTCAAAAACCTAGTAGGGTTGCTGTAAAAAGGAAAAGGTTAGTTACCCCACGTAAAGCCTATAGATTAAAGGCCTTAAAGAGAATCCGAAAAAATTATATGAATGGGGAAACGTACTGTAAATCCCAAGTTACTGACTCCGCGAACACTGGGACCGAACTAAGAGAGCAAGGAGAGGGTGATCTATTAATAACAACTTCCGACGGCCCTGCTCCGGTCATTGAATTAGTAAACAGCCTTAAAGATCCACCAGTAGCCAATCTGTTGACTGACCAGATTCAATATCTTATGACTACCTTATTGCAACCGGTAGTCGAAAAACTGGAAGTGCTCACGAAGCGCCTGGACAAATTTGAGCAAACATCTTTAGACAATTTTTTTGCCCTAAAATCACTGGTCAAACTCCACTCTAAGATTGGAATAGACACCGCAATAACGGAATCAAGTACAACGGCTTCCAAACCAGTGCAACAAACTCGTCCATCCAGGAAAGATAAAATGATAGATCAAAGCAGGCCTAGCGCTGTCCTGGGGGGATCACGTGCGGAACCTTCAGAAAGGCACTCAAATAGTGGAGGAACACAACAGGTTGTTCCCCCAAATCCCCCCCAAACACAGCACCTCCAAAACCCATGGAGGGAATAGGAACTATAGCTCCCACTTCAACCAGTGGGAATAATAACAACATTCAAACATCTGACCACAATATAGACAATTCTGTGCCGAAGAAGGCCCCAAAAGCACACCTTCCACCAGGGTGCCAACCGTATGTGGTAGTGCTCACCGGTGTCCCTCCTTTAAAACCTAACAGAAGGGAATCGTATGACGAACTAAAAAATAAGACCTTATACTGGTTGAGAGAAAACAGACCCTTACCATATACTGTTAACTGCCAGGTTATCCAAGTGCGAAGAGTAAGTTGGTTGGGCACTAGGCCGAAAGACATTGAAGGAGATTGTATCCTAGTGAATTTCAAAGACCCCTCAACTGCAGAGCTTGTATACAGCCAACAACCAAGAAGAGGTAATCTAAGAATTGGAACCTGCGATCTAAGTTATTTCTACCCAAGGCAATGGATTCAAGACAACAGAGTACCACCCAAAGTGGGGTTCATAAATGATAATAGATTCTCATTCTTTGATCCCCCAACTCCTGCTAGCTTAATAAATCCACACAATATGGATATGGACAAAAACTGGTCATGGTGGGGCCATTGACAAATAAAAGTCTACGGAACAGGCGGAACCCCTCCCCCTATGTCTAGAGTGTCCTTAGTGGAATCATATGCATCAGCGAATGCACGGACCTGTGAAACGCCCTTGGTAACTGAGATAGCAGAACTAATACGGGCTGAGAAATCATCAAATAATATCTTGGTTGATTATCAAGGAAGAGACTCAGCCGATCTTTGTATTATTGAGGATCAAGATATGCTGTTAACATTAAATAAAGAGGCCCTAAATCTGGCAAGTGGAAATGAGCCCTTGGAGGCCCCAAAGGAAGGGGAAAACCCAAATCTGTGTACTAATGATCCTGGCAACCCAGTACAATGTAACCTGAAACGAGAGTTAAAAATCCTATCATGGAACATCGCGGGTTTGACAAGGAATCTTCGAGACAGGAATTGGAGTTCTTTCTTAGAGGAGCACGATATCATTCTCCTTCAGGAAACTTGGGCAATCAACATGGTACATAGGCTTGGTTACAAGGTGTATCATTGTGGGGCAATTGCATCAGTAAGAGGTCGACCTTCAGGTGGGCTATTAATTTGGATAAGGATATCCCTGAACGTTGTGGTTTTACCCTTGTATTTTGCTTCTAATGACTTGCTGGGGGTTAAGATAGCCACGAAAGACATGGGAGATGTTTACTTGATAAATATTTACAATAGACCAAATCCCCGAAATAAGGAATCAATGGTTGTAGAGCAGCTTAGTTTATATCTGTGTAACTTAGAGCCTGATTCCAAAATAATCATAGGCGGGGATTTCAATTGTCAATTCGAGCCCGTATGTGGGCTGGAAAGTCTGCTAGAAAATGAAGACAGGGCTAATGATATCCCTCCCCTAGATAGTGTGAAATCTGTAAAAAGTACAGTGGCAGCTATGCAGATTTATGAACTAACTGTATCCAATAACCTAAGGGCATGCAATGGGCGTTTAGCTTCTGATAATCCAGCTAATTCTACATATAGTAAGGGGTCGTCTAAATCATTGATTGACTTTATGCTGATTACGATTAACCTATGGTATCTGTTGTCAGACTTCAGGGTCGTGAATAGACCAGAGAGTGATCACTCTCCCTAGCAATTGGGGATGTCTTTGGAACTATTTTCTATGTCAAGTGATGAGCCCAAACTTAGCAGGGAGGTGGCCGAGGTTACTGTCTCTAACAAGAGGAAAGCAGTAAAGTGGTCATATATCCTAGGAAAAGAAGACACGCTTTTGGGTATTTATAACACCTTCTCAGATATCATCCCCTTATATGGAAACGTGAGGTTGGGATCTAATGATGTTCTCAAAATGCATTATCACTTAGTAGAGTCACTAATCCCCCTTCTGAGTAAAACTTGTTGTAAAGAAACAAAAGATAATATAAGACGGCAGCTGGAATTAGAGACACCTTGGTTTAATAAACAGTGTCGCTTAGCCAAAAACAACTTAATCATTGCCGTGAAAACCAAGGACCAGCTGAGGGTTAGAGAGTGCAGACATGAATATAAAAGACTCCTGTATAATGCAAAAAGGGAATGGGATGATTCAATCTGGGAGGACCTTCTAAATGCAGCCAGGAAACATGACCAATGTACCTTTTGGAGCCTGATAGCTAAAAATAACAAAAAAGGTAGCTCCAATAGGGATTTTTTCCTAGATGAAAAAACTTGGTTTGACCATTTTGTAAAATTATATGATGCGGCCGAGGTGACCCCAGATTACAACCATTTTGGACTGACCCCCCAGTGTACTAATCCACTTAAATTTAGCATGGAGGAATCCTTGGGTGCTATAAAAGCAATCAAGGCGGGCAAGGCACCAGGCCCGGATAAATTACCCGGGGATTTATTTACTCACAATATTGATGTATGGTGCCCCTACATAAACTTTTTGTGTAATTCCATCTTGTTGGGAACCCCGATCCCTGAATCATGGAAAGGGGCAGAAATAGTAACCATCTACAAAAAAGGGGATCGTTATAACCCAGGTAATTACAGACCAATAAGTTTAATCGATATTTTACAAAAAATTTATGCCAGACATATTTTAAACCGACTTTTAACTTGGATAGAGGAATCCAAAATCCTCTCAAAATATCAAGCAGGATTTAGAGCTAAGACAAGCACTGTGGATCAGGTGTACAGGTTTATGTGCATCTGTTGGAAATATATTCAACTTAAGAAGAGCAGCATATACGTAGCGTTTGTAGATTTACGCTCAGCGTTTGATCTTGTCCCTCGCTCCCTATTATGGGATACTTTAATGAAGAAGGGCGCCCCTGATGAATTGCTGGTTAATCTTATAAAGCTTCACACTGATAATTTTGCTAAAGTAAGGTGGGGAAGAAATGGCGAACTCACTCAAGCCATACCAGTGAAAAGGGGTGTAAGACAAGGGTGCGTGCTGGCCCCGACCCTTTTTTCACTTTTTGTAAATGATATCCCCCCATACTTGGCTCAATGTAATCACGATTCCCCTAAATTGGGTAATGAGGCCGTTACAGCTTTGTTATTCGCGGATGACACTATTTTAATATCACAAACACCGAAAGGCTTGCAAAATCTAATAAATCAATTTCATAGTTATTGCGAGTCAAAGGGGTTAGAAATCAATTCATCTAAAACCAAATATATGGCCATTAACCCCCCAAAACTTTTAAAAAGAATTTGGCTCTAAATAATACTAAACTGGAGTATGTGGAATTTTTTGATTATTTGGGCATCAGACTTGACAGTAAAATGTTTCGGACACATCAAATAGAAGAAAGTAGGCTAACACTCAAGCATAACTCTCTCCCCATTTTAAAAATTCATGGAGGGAGTACTTTAAAAGCTATAACTCCTGCGATTGAAGTGTTTAAAGCCAAAGCGCAATCTGCAGCCTTGTATGGGGCTGAGATTTGGGGGCCTCATTCAAATCAAAAATTCTCCACTGATGAGAATGTGTTTTTTAGACGCCTATTAAAATTATCAGTAAGAACGCCTCTAGTACCTGTCTATTTAGACATTAATTTAAAACGCACAGATTATTTGTGTTGGTTGAGGCCACTGATCTATTGGGTAAGAATATGGTCTACCCCGGAACTCGCTGACTATAAAGCAGGCCTGCTGGAAATTAGGGAACTGGACACTTTCAATTCAATTAAGTGGTTGAAGCATATATCTACTTGGTTTACAAAAATAGGCCTTTCAAACTTTTGGAACACCCCGATCACGTCAATTACCTCGTTAGTTACCTGTAAAGAACTAGTAAAATCTGCTTATTGGAACTATGTGAATATTAATGTATATGAACGTGCTACTGGTTCTCTAACTCATAAGTTCCTGCAATTCAAGGATACCCCTCTATTTGAACAATTAATGGATGATGTCGAACCACCCTTGGCTAAAACCGTATATCTACACTACAGATATGGGGTTTTACAGATAAACGCTAATACTTGTCGATGGGGAAATTCCAAAAAAACCGACTCCCTTTGTAAATTGTGTGACTTAAACCAAAAAGAAGACGAGGCTCATATCCTTTTTTTTTGTCCGTTGTATAAATTACATCGTATGAAATGGATCAGACCCCTTTGCAATAACTTAGGTACAGTTCGTATAAAGAGGCAGAAAGGATACTTAGATCCTCAACTACTAGGCTGATAACATTTGGAGTGAGCAGGTACCTTCTAAATGTCTGCTTGATTAGAAAGAAAATAGGAATGAAAATGTAGTATTTTAGTGTTTTTTTAAGCTGGCATTTGTAATATTTTGATTATTTATAACTGTATTAACTTGTTTTAATAATTGGTCTTGTATTATATGGAAGAAAGGTTGATTGTATTGGAACAATTAATCTACTGCCCCAAAAATTGTAATCAAATTGTGATGATGGTTATGGTTTCGTACACAATGCACTTTTTGCACCTATTTGTATTGTGAATGTATTGTTCAGTTTTTAATATATGACTATGTGTGTATTTTTATGTGATGGCTTAATGACAAATTGTCGAATAAAAGCTTTACTACTAAATAGGCCTTCAATTAAAAACAAAGTGTAATTAGTAAGAAATGTTATAAACAAATAACTGGGTTCACATAGGCGCTCCATGGGGGGGGGGGAAGATGGCTAAATAGGCTTTTGCCTATTAGTAGGGAGGGTTCCTCACGGGTAGAGAGGGCACGGGGTCAAGGGGGGGGTCCGGGAAGGAGGGGGGGCACATGGTGGGGGTGCAGTCGGAAAAAAACTAATTTTTTTTTTACCTCATTCAAACCTTTTGTATATCTATGACAATTCTTACCTCAAAAAGGGTCAATGCTTTCATGTAGGAAAAGAGGACGATGGCAGGTGTGATTTTAAAAAACAGAGGGATAATATTTGTCACATGGAACGTTAATGGTTTAAGGTGCCCTCGGAGGCTGAGGTTAATCCTCAAACAATTGGAATTATCAACTGCACAAATATTTCTATTACAGGAGACACACTTGAGTTATGAAGAAAGCACCTCAATTTTCTCAAAGACTACGTGGGTAAAGTGCTTTGGTGTTTCAAAGCAAAACAGCCCAAAATTGAGGGGTCGCTATCCTATCTAAACAAGGGACGCCTTGCAACATAAAAAAAGTTCAGTCTGATCCCTCGGGGAGATGGTTGACCATTACATTAGCATTCGAAAACCAGGATATGGTTTGTGCTTCTTTTTATGGTCCAAACACGGACGATCCAGCTTATATTCACAAATTACAATCTGTGTTGATGCTGGAACCTCCACCATACGTGATAGGGTGAGATTTTAATGTCCTGATAGACCCCCTCAAGGATAGATCTAACTTAAGTCATTACAAAGGTGCGGTGAAGGTACGTCGGGCATTAGTTAATATGTTACACGATATGGACTTAGTTGATCTATGGAGGGAAATAAAAGGAGACGAGAAGGGTTTTACCTACTGTAGTAAAAAGCACTGTCATTCATCTAGGATTGACTACATTTTCTTAGTTAGAGGCTCAATAGCCAATCTACGAGAAGTTTCAGTTCTCCCGAGTCACTTGTCCGACCATGCACCACTACATTTCCTATATCAGATTAAGGAGGTACAGCGACAAGCATCAAGATGGACCCTTAACAGGGCCAAGTTGCAGGACCCCGAGGTGATTGCCGCTGTACTGGCCCCGTCCTTGGAGTTTTTCTTGCTGAACTCAGGCTTTACAACACCTGATGTAGTTTGGGATGCCTACAAGGCCTGGCTTAGGGGGAAACTACACGGAATTATCTGTTATAAGAATAAGATCGAAGCTGGGGCACTAAAGGGTATTGAAGAGAAGATAAGTGGTTTGGAGAGAGAAAGAGATGGTGTTAGCAACGGGGACCGGGAGCAACTCACTCAGATCTTGGGGAAGTTGGAAGAGGCGAGATCAGAATACAGAGGGAGACTAGAAGCCAAATGTAGGGTGCAGTGGGACACCAGTAGGATGCATAATTATGAATATGGGGAAAAGGCTGGTGCCTTATTAGCATGGAAAGCCAGAACTGACCGAGCTAGGAATGACATAAAATAACTTACAATCAATGCTAGAGGGGATACCTCAGGATATACAGACCTGTCTTCTCTCTATGTTCTCAGGACTGTATAGGGAAGACTTGGCTCCCCTGCCAAGTTTGATTCAGTCATTTCTCAGTAATAAACAACTCCCCGTACTCTCAGAAGAAAGCAAAAATAACTTAGATGCCCCCTTTACGTCAGAGGAGATCACAGCTCAGATAAATAAATCCAAGAACAAAAAAGCTGCTGGATCAGATGCACTCCCGAGTGAAATATATAAACACCTTAAAGTGGAGCTCTTAGAAGTATTGGAAGATACATTTAATTCAACCTATAGCTTAACGGGGAAGGTCCCTAACACCTGGAAAGAGGCAATAATAGTTCTGATATTAAAACCTGGCAAGGATCCAAAAAAGGCAGACTCTTATCATCCAATCTCCCTGCTGAATGCCGATTATAAGATCTTTATGGGCATTTTAGCAGGGAGACTGGCCAAACTGATACCCAAGTTAATACATCCAGATCAGAAAGGCACAGCTCCTAATAGGCAACATCGATCTGGCTATCCAGAGGAAAGAACCCTTGGCCATTGTCGCTGTCGAAGCGGCCAAGGCCTTTGATAGAGTCTGCTGGGTATACCTATGCGAGGTCCTGAAGGCTATGGGATTCGGTCCAATCTTTATACAGACCTTGCAGAACTGTTATCAGGGTGCCTCTGCCCGAATATTTCTGAATGGGTTCCTCACTGCGAGTTTTAATATTCAGAGAAGAATGAGGCAGGGGTGTCCGATATCACCTCTTTTGTTTAATTTGTACGTGGAACCATTAGCCCAGATGCTCAGACTGGATGATTCAATCCACCCATTTAGATCCGAACAATATTGCTCAAAAATAGCTTTGTATGCTGATGATTTGTTACTGTATACAAGAGACCCAGATACAGCCATCATGAGGGCGGCAGAGTGCATGTGTGAGTTTGGATCGCTCTCCGGGTTTCTTGTTAATAGAACTAAGACGGAGGTGATGTGTTGGAACCTGGAGTGGTCAGGGACAGTAAGTGAAGAGATGAGATACTTGGGGATTTATGTAGTGAAGGAAATTGAAAAGATTCCCGAGTTGAATCTAAAGAGGGTGGTAAAGGAAATTGACAGTCTATTTAGTAGATGGAGAAATCTCCCACTGACCATCTATGGGAAAACCAACTTAGTGAAGATGGTTATCCTTCCTAAGCTGTCCTACCTCTTCTCTTCAATCCCATTAACATTTCCAAGCAAAAATCTGATGAAAGTACAGAGTAAGATCAGCAGTTTTATTTGGGGTAATAAAGGGGTCCGCCTGGCGTGGAAAAAACTTAGACGCAGACTAAAAAAAAGCCGGGTTAGCCCTCCCAGATGTAAGGTTGTACGCAGCAGCATTCCAGTTTAAAAGCATACGGATGCTGCTAGTAAAGCCAGGGGAATCAGCCTGGGGGAGGCTGCTGGGTGAAATGGTGCGGGTGGAAGGAAGAGGAGATGGTGAGGCGTTTCTGTATAAATTTGGATCACCTAGGTTCTTCAAAAGGGTGCGTCTGAAAGTTTTACGGGCATCTCTGGAGTTATGGTACAGGCTCAGGCGTAGCTGGGGCATTGGATACTACTCTGAAAATGCCCCTGTGTGGGATGCACCAGGAACTCCGGACTGCCTGCAGGATTGCTTGGCATTGCCAATAAAGAGGGCAGGTATCAGAATTTGGTCCGAACTGTTGGACTCTGGGGGGATATATCCCTGGGAGTATCTGAGGGCGAAGATTGGCCCGGGGCTCTCGAGATTCAAATACATACAGTTAACATCATGGTATGAGGCAGAAAAGGGGGAGATCATGGGAAATAGAGAGATTGAAGATCTGTTGCAAGGGGTATGCCCATTGAATAAGGAAATCTCTATGTGGTACAACAGCTTGTTGGAGGCAGAGGACCAAGAGACACCTGCCCTTGCTGCAGTGTGGATGGAAACCCCATTTGGGCCATCAGCAGACTCTTTGTATGAATCATCATTAAAGACCTTATACAGATCTGTTAAACCTGCCTGCTTGAAAAAAAAACATTTCTTCGTCATTAATAGACTCTACTACACCCCTGCAAAAATTGCAAAGTTCACCCCTGATTCTGTCCCCAAATGCCCTAGATGTGCGGCACCTCTTGCCAATGACCTACATATCTTTTATGAGTGCTTAATACTTGCAAGATTTTGGACTGATGTGGGAGACAATCTATTGGACATCTTTAACACCTTCATAGAGATAAATATGCAACTGGTATTCTTTGGAGATGATGGTCGCCTCAGTCAGACCCTTTCGCAGAAAGACAGGGGTCTATTATTGTATTTGCTACTGCTGGCCAGAAGGGAAGTGTGTAAGAGGTGGAAAGACCCCCTACCCCCGCAAAGGGAGGATTGGCTTAAAGCTGCATTCTCCATGGCACGATTAGAGTACGACGGAGTGGAGGATAAGATCTCAAACATTTGGCACCCCCTCGTGAGCTGGGGTAAGAATTTAAGATTACTGTAACATCATTGGTCTTATGATTACACCAGGGTCCCTTACAAAACAAAGGGACCGGTTGGTCGACCCAAGCGAGCGCGGTAAGCCGTAGGGGCGACAGATAACAAAGGCGGCTTCATAAGACCCGCAGAGGCTTGAAAGGTGAGATGAGGACCAAAAAAAAAAAAAAATGCATTTAATCGAAGTCATTGTATATCTAGGCCACTCTGCTTACCTTCTGTAAACACTGTGGCCAACAGAGTTCACAACTTTAACTCAGCTTTGGTTGTACACTGCAGACTGTTTTACATTCATCCTCGGCAGAGTGGACAGTAGAGTAGCTTCCATGACTTTACAAGAGAAAGAGAAAAGATGTGAGAGAGAGTGAGAGAGAGAAAGAAAAAAATAACTTTAAAAATGTGAGAGAGAGAAAGTTATAGATGGAGCTGTTAATACTGGAGAAAATCTGCGTAGCTCACCTTTTTGCCTCCTTTGTGTGTCCAAGAACGTACCGGTTCATAGTGCACCCTCTAGTTTAGTGATCTGAAAGATAGTATATAGAGTTGGTAATAGTATAGTACATACAACTGCACACGCATATCTTTGCTTTATTTATTTGTACACTCAGGATAATGTATTTCATCCAGTTCCACTGTAAGGAGGTGTCTGTGCGCTGTTTTTCTTCCAAAGTAGTAAATCTCATCCGGAGGGTTTTCTTGGGAAGTTAGAGGCAGATTTAGAAGCTCCTTGCTCCTCTTTTCTCATGTTAACAGTGACAGAAAAGTGGCGCAATGGGCTTGTAGATCTGCCCCTCAGACTGTTGTAAACTATCCTCACTGCTCAGAGGTAATTGTATATTCCTACGCAGTGAAGCTGCTGCACTCTACCCACTTTCTCTTTTCACAGATAAGATGTTGTGGTTTTGGAAACAAGTTTCTTTGCTCACCTTGTGCCATTGGCGTGATTCAAAGAGGGTGCACCACGTGTCGAAGCACGCTTCTCAGACGTTGTTAAGATGGCCACACATCATCGCAGAATACACGAACGTAGAGCTTTGTAGGTTTTTTGGGGGGCGGGTTTGAAGACACTTTGTGAAACACAACCTGTAAGATAAAAAAGAAGTTAAGATTGTGCGTCATTTCTTTATGTAAGGGGAGAGGAAGTGAGAGAGTGACTGAAAAGAATATTCGCAGCTCACGTTTCTGTCACCGTTGTGTTTTTCTCCAGGTGCCAGGACATAATGCACCCTGAAGCTCTACATCTAAAAGATAGTAAAAGAAATATGGTATTATTGATATTTGTTACTATCTTAATGTGGAGTACAATTACATCGCCCTTTCACACACCTTCCCTCCCGCATTAAAAAACAACTATTGATACATTTTATATTCCGGACGTTTGACCGATTATAAAAACGTTCCTGCTATTGGAAAAAAATATACATTAATGGAATAAGAGTCAGTATATAGGAGTGCATTCGTCTAAATCGCTGCGTCGGTTTTTTTAATCCAGTCTGCTGCAGCCCATCGACTCCCTCCGATGCGCACCCAGTCCTCTCTTCTCACCTTTTCGTGGACAGGACACCTTCTACATCATGCAGTCCTGCTCTGCCACCAAGAAGTCTCACATATGGTGCTGAGTCTTGATATCGCTATTGCTAACAACATACATGTGCCACCAAGAAGTCTCATATATGGTGCTGAGTCTTGATATCGCTATTGCTAACAACATACTCGTGCTCGCATCATCATTGCAGGTTCTTCACCCGCTCATTCCTTCCGGTACCACTAACTCAGTGACCAAAGAGGCCATGCACGTAGTGGTGGGCCCTTGTTCTCGGTGGTTCGGGCCTACATGAGGCAGCCAAACCACTAGGACGGGCCATCACAGCGCTTGCGATGGGAGTAACTCTAAAATGGTGTAGAGCACATGCGCCCCATATATTTTATTGGTAGGGTCACGTGTGTAGTGACGCAGGCGCTGGATGGGTGTGGTGTGGATGTATACCAGCCATGAGGGAGGATGTGTGTGCCGTTCTGACAACTAGAACTAAGAAATCAGTACAATGGAAATCTGGGCAATGTTTTATTTTTGTTTTTTCCTGGTAGCTTAAGTAGAATGGGCTGGCCTGACCTATACCAGTGATGCGCGAGGCTCTAAACCATGATTCCGGAGCTATGGGCGTAGTCCCGTTTTGAGCTGTATGAGAAATCAATTGATTCAGGTGTCTGTTTTGTAGTGTTGACGTCACCCGGGTCTTAAACGCAAATGTCCAGCTGTCCTGTGAAACATCGCTTGAGCTACTATCCCGGTTGCAATCGGGCTCACCTCTGGATGCTTGTCCAGCAATATGTCTGGGCAAGGTGGCTTCAGCTGTAAACAGCTTGCTGAACCCCTTGCTTAATTTGTCACTGAGCTCCGGGGTGGTTCCTCAAGAATGGAAGCACGCTCTTATCCTGCCGCTAATCAAAAAACCTCTGCTAGATCCCTTGCAGCTGGCCAACTATAGACCGATCTCCCTCCTCCCTGCTCTGGCGAAGGTGGTGGAGAAACATGTTCAGCATACTCTTACCACCTTCATTGAGAATAACAAACTGCTGCATGACTCCCAATCCGGTTTCCGTGCGAATTACAGCACGGAGACAGCCCTCGTGGAGGTGACCGACGCCATCAGGGAGACGCTCGATCAGGGGGGTTGGTCTTGCTGGACTTGTCGGCGGCATTCGACACCGTCCCTCACGCAGGTCTCCTTCTAAGACTCAGGGAGATAGGATTGCGGGGGACGGTGTTGGATTGGTTTCAATCCTTCTTAGCCGACCATCGACAGGTGATCTGGGCTCCACCGTTCTCCGCGGAAATGCCTTCGCTAGAGGTGGGGGTGCCTCAAGGATCCATCCTCAGCCCCACCATCTTTAACATCTATATGGCCCCTCTGGCGGAGGTTGCGGAGGCATTTGGAGCCCGGGTCATTTCATACGCTGATGACACCCAGCTCCTGTTTACTTGCAAGAAGGGAGAGGTCTTCGACGGCGGCAGAATTAGAGACTGTCTGAGTGCAGTCTTTGCGTGGTTTCAGCGGCACAGCCTGAAATGCAACTCGGATAAGTCCGAGCTGCTCTTTTTCGGCTGTGCCCCCGATCCTGGCTGGAAGTCGTGGTGGCCCCCGGACATGTTTCCACCTGAGAAGCCATCTTCCCAAGTAAAAAACCTTGGAGTTGTGTTGGATTATGATCTCTCTTTTCGTCCACACATTATGGGACTATCAGGGAAATGTTTCAGCATCCTCAAGATGCTCAGGAAATTCCTCCCACTGCTCTCCCTGCAATACCGCAAGAATGTAGTTCAAGCGCTTGTGGGATCTCGTTTGGACTATGCAAACGCGCTTTTTGCAGGATTGCCTAAATATCTTTTGTCCAGATTGCAAATCGTTCAAAATTCGGCGGCCAGAGCCATCTTTGGCCTGCCGAGGAGAGCCAGTGCCTCTTTGCTGCGGGTTAGGTTGCATTGGTTACCGATGTCCAGCAGAATTAGGTTTAAAATCCTCACGCTGGCGTTTAAAGCCCTCCACTCTACTGGTCCCAATTACCTCAGGAAGCGTATTGCTTTCTATGTTCCACGGAGGACGTTAAGGTCAGCTGACTTGGCTAAAGTGGAGTTGCCTGCGGCCAAACGAGTTCGGATGGGAGGCCGGTCTTTTCAGTACATGGCAGCTCGCTTTTGGAATGAGCTCCCTCTCTCCCTCCGCAAAGCTAATAACCTTCTGGCTTTTAGGAGGGAGCTGAAGACCGTGCTCTTTTCCGTGTAATCACTGCGACTGTAGTGTGTCTGCCTTTGGATTTCTGGGTTTTTCAGGCCTCTTTTGCTAAAGCGCCGGGACACCCTTTGGGGTAGCCGTGCGCTCAAAAAGTACGGCTATAACATAACATAACATAACAAATGTGTCATTATATCTGTAAAATTCCACAACTTGGCCAACATGGAAGGTACTGTGTATGACTGACTCTATATTGGTTCATAGTTGCACACATAGAAGATGGTGGACATTACGCATTTCTGCGATTATGAATGTTTGTTGTACATTCAGTGGAGTGTTGTAGCTGTAGTAATACAGGGCTGTGAAAGGTTTAAGTTGCAGTTTTTGGCACATGAAGGGCAGCTAATATATATACGTATGTGGTTATTCAGGTACACTGCAGAACTTGGTGCTGGAAATCAGTGTTTGAGGCTCGGAGTTGCATCCACAACCTGTTATTGTAGAGTTATGACGTAATGTACGCATGCATGAAAATGTATTAGTTTTGGGTTGATTTTGCGCTATATAAATATGCTAAAAAAAATTACATTAAAAGGAGGAATAGCCCACACTTACTGTCACAGGTAAGATGGTTGCATACACTATTTATAGCACAATATAAGGTGGTAGGGCGGAGGAGCAGCATTTTACAAACACAATAAATACACAGATACAGATAGGTAGTTGAAGTGGGTACTGTCATGTGTGCTCGACTTCATTTTATTACGTTGTTGTTGGTAACAAGTAGAAGAGTAATCATGATATCATGTACAGATATTTATTCATAAACGGTTTATGACTTCTGCTGTATAAAGGTAGGAGCACTGTATGTGAAATAATACACAGAAGATTATATCGTAAAGAGTTCAAGAGTTGTAGTGCACTGAGGTAGGGGCGGTTTGTGTGGAGCCTGCGATGATGCCTTGGCCAGGCAGACCGCTAGTAACAATGTGTTTTGACTATTGAATTTTGCCTTAACAAGGGCACGTGGCGATTATTTACAGTGTACTGAGTTAGTGGTACGTCTGGTGTTTATCGCGTTCTCACCCTGCGATGATGCGTGGTCTGAACGGGCTGCACTGAAATCATTTACTGCATCTACCATGATGCCAAGGGGCAACTCTGCTGGGAGGTGAAGCCGTGTGTTTCCACATCAGTTTCTTACTTAAAGGCTTCTTCGAGCCGCTTTGAGCTGACGAGCTCGTGGAGAGGCACCTGCGCGCCTGGAGAGATACTGCATTCCAAGAATACGGCAGCCTGCTCAGCAAACCCAAATAATTTTGCCTAATCTCTGCTGATGACGTATAATAATCGAGAAACACGTGTCCAGAGATGGCCAGCACTAATCTGCACCCACCTGGTGAAACACTCAAGACTCTCCAAGTGTACTCGCTTGTCGAACTGAACTGCATCTACCATGATGCCTAGGGGCGACTCTACTGGGAGGTGAAGCAGTGTGCTCCCACATCAGTTTCTTACTTAAAGGCTCCCTCGAGCCGCTTTGAGCTGAAGAACTCGTGGAGAGGCACCTGCGCGCTTGGAGAGATACTGCGTTCCAAGAATATGGCAGCCTGCTCAGCAACCCCAAATATTTTGCCTACTCTCTGCTGATGACGGATAATAATCCAGGAAACACGTGTCCAGAGATGGCCAGCACTAATCTGCACCCACCTGATGAAACACTCAAGACTTTCCAAGTGTACTCGCTTGTCGAACTGAACTGCATCTACCATGATGCCTAGGGGCGACTCTGCTTAGAGGTGAAGCAGTGTGCTCCCACATCAGTTTCATACCTAAAGGCTCCCTCGAGCCACTTTGAGCTGACGAGCTCGTGGAGAGGCACCTGCGCGCCTGGAGAGAGACTGCGTTCCAAGAATACGGCAGCCTGCTCAGCAACCCCAAATAATTTTGCCTAATCTCTGCTGATGACGGATAATAATCCAGAAACACGTGTCCAGAGATGGCCAGCACTAATCTGCACCCACCTGGTGAAACACTCAAGACTTTCCAAGTGTACTCGCTTGTCGAACTGAACTGCATCAACCATGATGCCTAGGGGCGACTCTGCTGGGAGGTGAAGCAGTGTGCTCCTGCATCAGTTTCTTACTTATTGGCTCCCTCGAGCGGCTATGATCTGACAAGCTCGTGGAGAGGCACCTGCGCGCCTGGAGAGATACTGCGTTCCAAGAATACGGCAGCCTGCTGAGCAACCCCAAGTAATGTTGCCTAATCTCTGCTGATGACGGATAATAATCCACAAACACGTGTCCAGAGATGGCAAGCACTAATCTGCACCCACCTGGTGAAACACTCAAGACTTTCCAAGTGTACTCGCTTGTCGAACTGAACTGCATCTACCATGATGCATAGGGGCGACTCTGCTGGGAGGTGAAGCAGTGTGGTCCCACATCAGTTACTTACTTAAAGGCTCCCTCGAGCCGCTTTGAGCTGACGAGCTCGTGGAGAGGCACCTGCGCGCCTGGAGAGATACTGCGTTCCAAGAATACGGCAGCCTGCTCAGCAACCCCAAATAATTTTGCCTAATCTCTGCTGATGACGGATAATAATCCAGAAACACGTGTCCAGAGATGGCCAGCACTAATCTGCACCCATCTGGTGAAACACTCAAGATTTTCCAAGTGTACTCGCTTGTCGAACTGAACTGCATCTACCATGATGCCTAGGGGCGACTCTGCTGGGAGGTGAAGCAGTGTGCTCCCACATCAGTTTCTTACTTAAAGGCTCCATCGAGCCGCTTTGAGCTGACGAGCTTGTGGAGAGGCACCTGCGCGCCTGGAGAGATACTGCGTTCCAAGAAGACGGCAGCCTGCTCAGCAATCCTAAATAATGTTGCCTAATCTCTGCTGATGACGGATAATAATCCAGAAGCACGTGTCCAGAGATGGCCAGCACTAATCTGCACCCACCTAGTGAAACACTCAAGACTTTCCAAGTGTACTCGCTTGTCGAACTGAACTGCATCTACCATGATGTCTAGGGGCGACTCTACTGGGAGGTGAAGCAGTGTGCTCCCACATCAGTTTCTTACTTAAAGGCTCCCTCGAGCCGCTTTGAGCTGACGAGCTCGTGGAGAGGTACCTGCGCGCCTGGAGAGAGACTGCGTTCCAAGAATACGGCAGCCTGCTCAGCAACCCCAAATAATTTTGCCTAATCTCTGCTGATGACGGATAATAATCCAGAAACACGTGTCCAGAGATGGCCAGACTTTCCAAGTGTACTCGCTTGTCGAACTGAATTGCATCTACCATGATGCCTAAGGGCGTCTCTGCTGGGAGGTGAATCAGTGTGCTCCCACATCAGTTTCTGAAATCATTTACTGTTGCATACTTGACTATATGAACTTTGAGGGGGGGGAACTAGCATTGATGGTTAGCAATTGCTGTTCAAACTAGGTGTAATGATTGCTCCCCATAACAAATTAAATAATTCCTCTTCACGCAGTGCATTGTAGCTTTCACAAATTGGGGAGGTATGTCTGGTGGCAATGTTGAAGGTGATACCCCAGAGGTACTTGGTATTGCTGGTGGTGGAGGTGCATTTTAGCGCAATCTTCTACATTCTTTGTTATCATAGTTCACACGATGCAGCTATTGAAGGTGTTGCACATATTAGCAGTGCAACAGCGCTATTTTTTTCTCTGCTTTAAATAAATCAAGGCTGAATTTAATGCTGTCTGTTGTGAAGATGAAAAGGTAAACACAAGTTGTGAACCCTACTGTGCACAGTGTACATAGAAGCTAGTAGTTAGTACAGTTATAGAACAATATTTCAATGTTTTTTTCACTTATTTTAACAAAATCTGAATACAGACAGTATAATTGTCTCTGCATTAAATAAATCAAGTTTGAATTTCCTACTGTCCATAGTGGAGATGCAAAAGTGAATTCAAGTTGTAAACCCTGCTGTCCGCAGTGTGGATCTTAGGGTGGAGTGCATCGTCTGCAATTATGAAGTGGAAGATAGAAAAAGTATGCAGAGTGCATTTTTTTATTCAACTAAATCTATAAGTGAAAATACAAAGAACAAAGTGGAAGGTGCACTCAAATGAAGTCAATAGAAGTAATAGTTTAAAGTGTCTTCTTCTTTATTCAAAAAGTATTCGTGAAACATAGGCACAGCCAACGCGTTTCGTTCCTCTTGCCTTTTAGGAACTTCGTCAGGGCTGTAAAGGTTACAAACATAAATATACACATAAATATACATTTAACATAGCACATATAGACAAGAATGATCATAAAAGACTAACCCAAAACATAACAAGTGACAATAACTACTAACTAAAATCCATAATCAAACAACACGAAGTATTATAGTACATACTGAAGAACAGACAAAGGTTATCCCTAAACATAATAGAAAAAGATAAAAACTGTAGTAACACATATTGAGATGTATCTTATTTACAAGAGTTTGGGGTTCGAGAGTTCCAGGTTCAATATCATAAATATTTACACAGAATTTTATTAAAAAAGAAGAAGGGAGGAGGGCAAAATTGCAAAAAAAGGGGATGCTTACCGTGATGTAGACCTAAACATGTAAGTGCAGTTACCCACTATAACTCCTAAATTGGGGAGGTTTGCGGCATAGCGAGGGGGAAAAAATCCGAGGGTAGACAGTATTAAGGTATGTTCCAAAAACATGTGTCTAGCAAGAGGTGATGACTCATCAGGATAAGGCGGTAGAGGTAATTAAAGAAATTTGTGCGCTTACCGAGTTCTGTATGTGGGATCAACTGGAATCAGAGGCGGTCATATGGTGTTAAATCAAGGTGGCCGTTAAATTCGTCGGACCAAAAGAAATAACCTGAGATGGAACAACAAATAATTTTTATACTTATTTTTAAAAGTAAGGTAAAAAAGGAGAAAGAATACTGAAAACTACACGCCACAAATCCACAGTGCTCTTTACTGCGTGAATAGAGCAAAGTAAATAAATGCTCCAGAGAGTGGATCGACTCACCCCTCTAGGACTGGGTTCGCTTAAGATAGGATAGGTCGGAAGGGGTGGTCTTTGGGTGCGTAAATGAGAAAACAGCAAGGCACACAGAGAATGGTGATTGCACAGTAAGGTAACGCAAGATGAGTGTTCTAAAAGGTGGGTGAAGTCACAGCTCTGAGACTGCAGTGGCGTAATTTGGGTAGGTCCAGAGTAAAGCCATAGTGTGTATAGGTATGAGCACAGTAAGGCAGACAAGGAGTGAAAGTCACACCGCATTTTACTTGATTCAGTTAAGGAGGTAGGGTCACTATAATGCATTACAGATGTATCCCAAGTTCCCATTAGATATGCTGTCTATATATTAACTTTGATCTGAGCATGCTTCCCAAATAAATACGGCAAATTCTAAAATCTCATCCTTACCAGCAGTCAGCGTCCAGTCAAGATTAATGTAGGGTATATTGACCTCGTGCACTCCTCAACCAAGATTCTATAACAGGAGAGAAAGACTTATTTTCAAAGCGGGAGAACCGATGGATCACACGATAAATACCCATCAAAAATCTGAGCTTTAGAAGGTTCAAAGTGAGAGAAGGACCAAGGATTATATACATTTATTTCAAATTGAGTTCAGACGTGCTCACATAGCCACAGTGGTTAATAGGAAGCATAACCGCTGAGATAAATATACAGCCACAGTCTAAAGTATTTGCAATTGAAGTGACCGTTTATAGAACATGAAAAGTTAAAGTGCAAATTGAAATTGCGTGCGAAAGCACATAGCAAATACCTATAATAAATCGCGCGGTGCTGAAAGCATCGGATCCCACGAGAAAGACCTCCGAAGTAAGGAAATCAAGTAAGTAGTTCTTTCGCCGCCGGTCCGGTTTTGACCCGAAAATATATGGCGAAGAGCCCAGAGCGCCTGCATCCGAAAAATTAAAAACAAGCAAACACAACTAGGTGACTGACTTATAAGTCTCAATATACACAGCAATTCGGTAGACTAGCCATTCCAGAGCATGTAGTCCCCCCGTCAGGCGTCTAGCAATCCTACCTATGATATGGCGCTCGATTCCAAAGTTTGCATATCTAGAAGCCTTAAAGCTGAGAAGAATATACAGCCACAATCTAAAGTATTTACTATTAAAATTACCGTTTATAAAGCATAAAAAGTTAAAGTGCAAGTTGGAAATGCATGGGAAAAGCACATAGCACGTACCTATAATAAGTTGTACGGTGCTTAAAGTATTTACGATTAAAGTTGCCGTTTATAAAACATGAAAAGTTAAAGTGCAAAATGGAAATACATGCGAAAAGCACATAGCAAGTACCTATAATAAGTCGTGCGGTGCTTAAAGCATTGGATTCCACGAGAAAGACCTCCGAAGTAGGGAAGTCAAGTAAGTCGTTCTTTCGCCGCTGGTCCAGTTTTGACCCGAGCATATATGGCGAAGAGCCCAGAGCGCCTGCAGCCAAAAGGTTAAAAACAAACAAACACAACTAAGTGACTGACTTATAAGTCTCAATATACACAGCAAGTCAGTAGACTAGCCGTCCCAGAGTATGTGGTCCCCCCGTCAAGCGTTTAGCAATCCTACCTGTGATATGGCGCTCGATTCCAAAGTTTCCGCACAGACGGCGTCCTGCAACGAAACCAGGGACGCCATGCTGTTTATATGCGGAAGTAAACACCCGGCCCGCCTGCTAATTCCTTGTGAGGCCCGCCCATAAGGCACCCGTCACGTGACGGGCCGAGTAAGGCTTCGAAGACTCCGCCGGCGCCATTGCGATACAGTAATATGGCTATGTATTGTGCAAATTTTGCCGTCCATCTCTAAAGTTCCTGGTACCAGGCAAATAATCCGTACTGGACCTATTACAATGCTACTATATTGTTTCTAAGTTGATTATCTCGGCATGAAATCGTAGGGAAAAGAAAGGGGGAAATGAAAGGGTGAAAAACTACTCGGCAATATCGTACTATAAATATGGTTGCAAAATCTCATGTATATAATAAAAAGCGAGAAATATATAAGCAACAAGTAAGGTCAGGTTTATTTATTAAATAATAACCGAAAGTAAATAAAAAATTAAATAAAAAATATAATAGATTATAACGAAGCTCAGGAGAGCCCATTTGTATATATAGCTGGGTAATTGCACAATGTCCAGATCTACCAATCACTAGCATCAAGGTTATATTTAATATCACGGTGAGCACATGTACAAATAGTAAAAAATAGAAAGGCAAGTATCTTTATCAGAGACCACTGGGGTGACATTATATTTTAGCGATGATTTAGTGACTTGCTGTGCTCATAAGGCAACACATAGGTACATTTAGGAGATTGTTGCCAAAATTTTCACAGTCAGTTCAGAAAGTAATGAAGTTCCCTATCAGTATTGTGCCCCATTTGGACGGCCCTCAAGCGGCAAATCCATTTTGCTTCCCTTTGTCGGAGTGCTAGTTCTCTGTCTCCCCCCCGACTGTCCTGTGGGATGTGATCAATTCCATGGAACCAAAAGGTTAAGTCATTTGGATGTTTGTCGTGGTAATGTGCACTAACTGGGTATCGGATGTCTTTATTGATTATAGCCCTGCGGTGCTCTTGAATCCTAGTTTTTAGTGGGCGGGCAGTGCTACCAACATATATAATGTTGCAATTGCACCCCAGTACATATACCACGTGTGGCGTGTTGCAATTGATAAACTCATTAATCTTATACCTCTTGGGAGAATTGAATGTGAATTCATGAGTCTTATTGTGACCGAATGGGCATATGTTACACGACCCACAGTTGAAAAAGCCAGTAGGTTTAGGTGGAAACCATATTTTTCTGACATTAGTCACATAGCTTTTACAGAGGGTGTCTCGTAGGCATCTGCCTTTGCGATAAGTTATTTTTGGCTTTGTCAGAAATTACATTTGTAAGTCCTGTGATGCCTTTAAGAGTTGCCCAATTCTTTTTGAGAATACTGTACACCTTGTTGCTGTTGATGTTATACTGGGTCACAAATCTTACTGGGCAGTCTTGTTTTGAAACAGTTCTTGAATGTTTTTGTATAGTCCGCAAGGTGTCATCTCTCTTTAGTTTGCTCACTCTTTCGGTAGCTCTGTGTACGGTATCCTTTTTGTATCCCCTCTTAAAGAATCTGGTGCTAGCTTCCTGTATGTTGTTAGTAAAGGTATCCTCCTGGCTACAGTTTCTCCGTATCCTCACCATCTCCCCATAGGGGATATTCTTCATCACGGACTGTGGGTGAGCACTTTCGGCCCGTAGTACTGCATTGCAAGCCGTTTCTTTCCTAAAGAGAGTGCTTTGGACGACATCATCCTTGATGTAAAAGTGAATGTCCAAAAAGTCAATACTTTTTCTCCCTTGTTTCATGGTAAGTTTGACGTTGCAATTATTGTCATTTAGATAGGAGTGGAAGGATTTTAGTTGCTCATCAGTTCCAGACCATAACACTATGATGTCGTCTATGTACCTCCCTCAGAACACGATGTGTTCTGTCCAGGGGGAGGCACGACTGGCCCATGCATGTTCCCGCTCGTACCACCCCATGAACAGGCACGCGTATGATGGCGCAAATTTTGTACCCATGGCAGTCCCACAAGTTTGGTGGTACCAAGTGCTGTCATGCAAAAAATAGTTGTTGTTAAGAATGATATCGATCATTTCCAATATCATTTCGTTGTAATCATGCAATTCCGCTCTCTCCCTGTCCAGGAAGTGCTGTATAGCCGTTATGCCAAGGTTGTTCTGAATACATGTGTATAAACTTTCTACATCGAAAGTTACAAAAGAGAGTTCTTCCGACCATTGTAGACCATTGAATTTGATTAAGATGTCTTTGCTGTCTCTGATGTAAGAAGGGAGATTAATGACATACTTCTGTAATGTGAGGTCAACAAACTCCGAAAGTTTTTCGGTTAGTGAACCAATTCCAGAGATTATGGGGCGTCCTGGTGGAAAGACGCCCCCCTTGTGTATTTTCGGCAAGATATACATACATGGATATCTTGGTTTTTCAACCTTCAGATATCTGAATTCATTTTCACTTATGAGGCAGGTTTCGCGCCATTCAGTGAGTTTAGCTGTTATCATACACCCAATTTTGTGTACGGGGTTGGCAGGAATACGTTGGTAACAGTTGGTATCGCCTAGTTGTCTCTGGATTTCGGACATGTAATCATGATGATTCATCACGACCACATTTCCGCCTTTGTCGGCCTCTTTGATGACAATGGTCTTGTCAGTTCTTAAATTCTCCATGGCAAATCTCTCCTTAGCAGTGATGTTATGATTTGCGGAAGTATTCCATTTCTCAGTTGTTTCCAATTTGTACAGATCGTTTGTTACTTGGTCATAAAAAGTATCGATACTGGGATGATAGTTGTAAGAAGGAGTGAATTTAGATCTTGGTTTGAGATTACTATCAGTATCAAGGTCCTGTTGGATACCCAATTCATCCAATATAGAAGCCATATCATGTGTCTCTTCGTCATCAAGATTAAGTAGCAATTGTATATTCCTGACATCGGAGACCGTGTGTGACCCTACCACCTCCTCTGTGATGTTATCATTAGTTTTGGGTATCTGACGAGAGAAAAAGTCCCTTAATTTTAGTATTCCTATAAATTTGTATAGGTCTACATGCACATCCGCAAGGTCCCCGCCCTGAGTGGGACAAAAATTTAAACCTTTACTCAACACAGAGATCTCATCGTTGTTCAAAACTTTATTAGACAAGTTAATAACCTTCAGGTCCAAATTACAATCAGTATCATGGGTAGAAATATCAGAAGAGATAACATTTGTTATTTCTGTCTTGTCCCAGTATTCGGTTTGTTTGTTGTATTGTTCACCTGGTTCTTTCCTGTACCTGCCCTTGCCCCTCCTGCCCCCCCTCCTTGTTTTGCTTGGTCTCTGGGCGGGTTTGTTAATTCCCTTTTTTGTTGGAGCCTGTTGCTGATACGTAAGTTGGCCATCTCCTTTTGAAAAGGAGTGTCCCCCTCGGCTAAAGGGGTCTCGCGTGTTGAATTAGAGGCAGTACTACATGAGGATGCAGAGGTTATACTGCTCCCTGATCTTGCATCATCGTTGTCATCCCTTTCCTCTCTTTGTCTTTTTTTGTCCTCATTGCCTTGTAGATTATCAAATTTTTTGGCGAATGTGTATATTCGTCCATCTTGGTAATCTCTGTCGTCCCTTCTTATTTTTCTTAATTTTTTCTCTTTAAGGTAAGCCTGATGTTCATTAATTACCTTTTTGAGAATTTCAAAGTTCTTATCAATTAAATCCTTCTGCTCCATTCCATTGATTTCTAGTATTAGGGCCTCAATTTTATCCCGCAACTTGTCTCCCTTCTCTCGTGCATGTTTAATTAGTATTTGCATCATGATTTTAGATGCATGCTCAAGATTCCCTTCCCATTCAGTAAGTAAAATATCACTTAGGTCCTCGAATGTGGGAAAAATAAAAATTCTCAGACCTCTCGGTACTTTCTTGTTGTTTAAGTACTGTTCTAAGGTGACCCCGTCCCACCATCGGGACAGCTCTAATTTCTTCAAGCGTTCCAATTTCAGAAAAAGAGCTTTTAAACTTGGTTTGCTAGAGTTCCCTTGTGGGGTTATGTCTTTGGGTTTGTCAGTGCCAAATAGGTTGAGGGCCAATTCCTCCCTCCCATCATCAAATCTAGCCATATTTTTTGGGTAAGTTCAAGTAAAAGAAAGAACCGGTGCAAGACAGTCAAATTCAAACAGTGAAACCAAAGGACCAAGGCAGTAGACCAGGTCAAGCACTACGGAGCGTCTAGTTCTTAAATCAAGATGGTGCAATCTCTTCCCACACCCTCTGCCATAGGATGTACAGAATAATGAAAATACAAAGAACAAAGTGGAAGGTGCACTCAAATGAAGTCAATAGAAGTAATAGTTTAAAGTGTCTTCTTCTTTATTCAAAAAGTATTCGTGAAACATAGGCACAGCCAACGCGTTTCGTTCCTCTTGCCTTTTAGGAACTTCGTCAGGGCTGTAAAGGTTACAAACATAAATATACACATAAATATACATTTAACATAGCACATATAGACAAGAATGATCATAAAAGACTAACCCAAAACATAACAAGTGACAATAACTACTAACTAAAATCCATAATCAAACAACACGAAGTATTATAGTACATACTGAAGAACAGACAAAGGTTATCCCTAAACATAATAGAAAAAGATAAAAACTGTAGTAACACATATTGAGATGTATCTTATTTACAAGAGTTTGGGGTTCGAGAGTTCCAGGTTCAATATCATAAATATTTACACAGAATTTTATAAAAAAAGAAGAAGGGAGGAGGGCAAAATTGCAAAAAAAGGGGATGCTTACCGTGATGTAGACCTAAACATGTAAGTGCAGTTACCCACTATAACTCCTAAATTGGGGAGGTTTGCGGCATAGCGAGGGGGAAAAAATCCGAGGGTAGACAGTATTAAGGTATGTTCCAAAAACATGTGTCTAGCAAGAGGTGATGACTCATCAGGATAAGGCGGTAGAGGTAATTAAAGAAATTCGTGCGCTTACCGAGTTCTGTATGTGGGATCAACTGGAATCAGAGGCGGTCATATGGTGTTAAATCAAGGTGGCCGGTAAATTCGTCGGACCAAAAGAAATAATCTGAGATGGAACAACAAATAATTTTTATACTTATTTTTAAAAGTAAGGTAAAAAAGGAGAAAGAATACTGAAAACTACACGCCACAAATCCACAGTGATCTTTACTGCGTGCATAGAGCAAAGTAAATAAATGCTCCAGAGAGTGGATCGACTCACCCCTCTAGGACTGGGTTCGCTTAAGATAGGATAGGTCGGAAGGGGTGGTCTTTGGGTGCGTAAATGAGAAAACAGCAAGGCACACAGAGAATGGTGATTGCACAGTAAGGTAACGCAAGATGAGTGTTCTAAAAGGTGGGTGAAGTCACAGCTCTGAGACTGCAGTGGCGTAATTTGGGTAGGTCCAGAGTAAAGCCATAGTGTGTATAGGTATGAGCACAGTAAGGCAGACAAGGAGTGAAAGTCACACCGCATTTTACTTGATTCAGTTAAGGAGGTAGGGTCACTATAATGCATTACAGATGTATCCCAAGTTCCCATTAGATATGCTGTCTATATATTAACTATGATCTGAGCATGCTTCCCAAATAAATACGGCAAATTCTAAAATCTCATCCTTACCAGCAGTCAGCGCCCAGTCAAGATTAATGTAGGGTATATTGACCTCGTGCACTCCTCAACCAAGATTCTATAACAGGAGAGAAAGACTTATTTTCAAAGCGGGAGGACCGATGGATCACACGATAAATACCCATCAAAAATCTGAGCTTTAGAAGGTTCAAAGTGAGAGAAGGACCAAGGATTATATACATTTATTTCAAATTGAGTTCAGACGTGCTCACATAGCCACAGTGGTTAATAGGAAGCATAACCGCTGAGATAAATATACAGCCACAGTCTAAAGTATTTGCAATTGAAGTGACCGTTTATAGAACATGAAAAGTTAAAGTGCAAATTGAAATTGCATGCGAAAGCACATAGCAAATACCTATAATAAATCGCGCGGTGCTGAAAGCATCGGATCCCACGAGAAAGACCTCCGAAGTAAGGAAATCAAGTAAGTAGTTCTTTCGCCGCCGGTCCGGTTTTGACCCGAAAATATATGGCGAAGAGCCCAGAGCGCCTGCAGCCGAAAAATTAAAAACAAGCAAACACAACTAGGTGACTGACTTATAAGTCTCAATATACACAGCAATTCGGTAGACTAGCCATTCCAGAGCATGTAGTCCCCCCGTCAGGCGTCTAGCAATCCTACCTATGATATGGCGCTCGATTCCAAAGTTTGCATATCTAGAAGCCTTAAAGCTGAGAAGAATATACAGCCACAATCTAAAGTATTTACTATTAAAATTACCGTTTATAAAGCATAAAAAGTTAAAGTGCAAGTTGGAAATGCATGGGAAAAGCACATAGCACGTACCTATAATAAGTTGCATGGTGTTTAAAGTATTTACGATTAAAGTTGCTGTTTATAAAACATGAAAAGTTAAAGTGCAAAATGGAAATACATGCGAAAAGCACATAGCACGTACCTATAATAAGTCGTGCGGTGCTTAAAGCATTGGATTCCACGAGAAAGACCTCCGAAGTAGGGAAGTCAAGTAAGTCGTTCTTTCGCCGCTGGTCCAGTTTTGACCCGAGCATATATGGCGAAGAGCCCAGAGCGCCTGCAGCCAAAAGGTTAAAAACCAACAAACACAACTAAGTGACTGACTTATAAGTCTCAATATACACAGCAAGTCAGTAGACTAGCCGTCCCAGAGTATGTGGTTCCCCCGTCAAGCGTTTAGCAATCCTACCTGTGATATGGCGCTCGATTCCAAAGTTTCCGCACAGACGGCGTCCTGCAACGAAACCAGGGACGCCATGCTGTTTATATGCCGAAGTAAACACCCGGCCCGCCTGCTAATTCCTTGTGAGGCCCGCCCATAAGGCACCCGTCACGTGACGGGGCCGAGTAAGGCTTCGAAGACTCCGCCGGCGCCATTGCGATAAAGTGATATGGCTATGTATTGTGCAAATTTTGCCGTCCATCTCTAAAGTTGCTGGTACCAGGCAAATAATCCGTACTGGACCTATTACAATGCTACTATATTGTTTCTAAGTTGATTATCTCGGCATGAAATCGTAGGGAAAAGAAAGGGGGAAATGAAAGGGTGAAAAACTACTCAGCAATATCGTACTATAAATATGGTTGCAAAATCTCATTTATATAATAAAAAGCGAGAAATATATAAGCAACAAGTAAGGTCAGGTTTATTTATTAAATAATAACCGAAAGTAAATAAAAAATTAAATAAAAAATATAATAGATTATAACGAAGCTCAGGAGAGCCCATTTGTATATATAGCTGGGTAATTGCACAATGTCCAGATCTACCAATCACTAGCATCAAGGTTATATTTAATATCACGGTGAGCACATGTACAAATAGTAAAAAATAGAAAGGCAAGTATCTTTATCAGAGACCACTGGGGTGACATTATATTTTAGGGATGATTTAGTGACTTGCTGTGCTCATAAGGCAACACATAGGTACATTTAGGAGATTGTTGCCAAAATTTTCACAGTCAATTCAGAAAGTAATGAAGTTCCCTATCAGTATTGTGCCCCATTTGGACGGCCCTCAAGCGGCAAATCCATTTTGCTTCCCTTTGTCGGAGTGCTAGTTCTCTGTCTCCCCCCCGACTGTCCTGTGGGATGTGATCAATTCCATGGAACCAAAAGGTTAAGTCATTTGGATGTTTGTCGTGGTAATGTGCACTAACTGGGTATCGGATGTCTTTATTGATTATAGCCCTGCGGTGCTCTTGAATCTTAGTTTTTAGTGGGCGGGCAGTGCTACCAACATATATAATGTTGCAATTGCACCCCAGTACATATACCACGTATGGCGTGTTGCAATTGATAAACTCATTGATCTTATACCTCTTGGGAGAATTGAATGTGAATTCATGAGTCTTCATGTGACCGAATGGGCATATGTTACACGACCCACAGTTGAAAAAGCCAGTAGGTTTTGGTGGAAACCATATTTTTCTGACATTAGTCACATAGCTTTTACAGAGGGTGTCTCGTAGGGATCTGCCTTTGCGATAAGTTATTTTTGGCTTGTCAGAAATTACATTTGAAAGTCCTGTGATGCCTTTAAGAGTTGCCCTGCCCGCCCACTAAAAACTAGGATTCAAGAGCACCGCAGGGCTATAATCAATAAAGACATCCGATACCCAGTTAGTGCACATTACCACGACAAACATCCAAATGACTTAACCTTTTGGTTCCATGGAATTGATCACATCCCACAGGACAGTCGGGGGGGAGACAGAGAACTAGCACTCCGACAAAGGGAAGCAAAATGGATTTGCCGCTTGAGGGCCGTCCAAATGGGGCACAATACTGATAGGGAACTTCATTACTTTCTGAACTGACTGTGAACATTTTGGCAACAATCTCCTAAATGTACCTATGTGTTGCCTTATGAGCACAGCAAGTCACTAAATCATCCCTAAAATATAATGTCACCCCAGTGGTCTCTGATAAAGATACTTGCCTTTCTATTTTTTACTATTTGTACATGTGCTCACCGTGATATTAAATATAACCTTGATGCTAGTGATTGGTAGATCTGGACATTGTGCAATTACCCAGCTATATATACAAATGGGCTCTCCTGAGCTTCGTTATAATCTATTATATTTTTTATTTAATTTTTTATTTACTTTCGGTTATTATTTAATAAATAAACCTGACCTTACTTGTTGCTTATATATTTCTCGCTTTTTATTATATACATGAGATTTTGCAACCATATTTATAGTACGATATTGCCGAGTAGTTTTTCACCCTTTCATTTCCCCCTTTCTTTTCCCTACGATTTCATGCCGAGATAATCAACTTAGAAACAATATAGTAGCATTGTAATAGGTCCAGTACGGATTATTTGCCTGGTACCAGCAACTTTAGAGATGGACGGCAAAATTTGCACAATACATAGCCATATCACTTTATCGCAATGGCGCCGGCGGAGTCTTCGAAGCCTTACTCGGCCCCGTCACGTGACGGGTGCCTTATGGGCGGGCCTCACAAGGAATTAGCAGGCGGGCCGGGTGTTTACCACCGCATATAAACAGCATGGCGTCCCTGGTTTCGTTGCAGGACGCCGTCTGTGCGGAAACTTTGGAATCGAGCGCCATATCACAGGTAGGATTGCTAAACGCTTGACGGGGGGACCACATACTCTGGGACGGCTAGTCTACTGACTTGCTGTGTATATTGAGACTTATAAGTCAGTCACTTAGTTGTGTTTGTTTGTTTTTAACCTTTTGGCTGCAGGCGCTCTGGGCTCTTCGCCATATATGCTCGGGTCAAAACTGGACCAACGGCGAAAGAACGACTTACTTGACTTCCCTACTTCGGAGGTCTTTCTCGTGGAATCCAATGCTTTAAGCACCGCACAACTTATTATAGGTACTTGCTATGTGCTTTTCGCATGTATTTCCATTTTGCACTTTAACTTTTCATGTTTTATAAACGGCAACTTTAATCGTAAATACTTTAAGCACCGTACAACTTATTATAGGTACGTGCTATGTGCTTTTCCCATGCATTTCCAACTTGCACTTTAACTTTTTATGCTTTATAAACGGTAATTTTAATAGTAAATACTTTAGATTGTGGCTGTATATTCTTCTCAGCTTTAAGGCTTCTAGATATGCAAACTTTGGAATCGAGCGCCATATCATAGGTAGGATTGCTAGACGCCTGACGGGGGGACTACATGCTCTGGAATGGCTAGTCTACCGAATTGCTGTGTATATTGAGACTTATAAGTCAGTCACCTAGTTGTGTTTGCTTGTTTTGAATTTTTCGGCTGCAGGCGCTCTGGGCTCTTCGCCATATATTTTCGGGTCAAAACCGGACCGGCGGCGAAAGAACTACTTACTTGATTTCCTTACTTCGGAGGTCTTTCTCGTGGGATCCGATGCTTTCAGCACCGCGCGATTTATTATAGGTATTTGCTATGTGCTTTCGCATGCAATTTCAATTTGCACTTTAACTTTTCATGTTCTATAAACGGTCACTTCAATTGCAAATACTTTAGACTGTGGCTGTATATTTATCTCAGCGGTTATGCTTCCTATTAACCACTGTGGCTATGTGAGCACGTCTGAACTCAATTTGAAATAAATGTATATAATCCTTGGTCCTTCTCTCACTTTGAACCTTCTAAAGCTCAGATTTTTGATGGGTATTTATCGTGTGATCCATCGGTTCTCCCGCTTTGAAAATAAGTCTTTCCCTCCTGTTATAGAATCTTGGTTGAGGAGTGCACGAGGTCAATATACCCTACATTAATCTTGACTGGGCACTGACTGCTGGTAAGGATGAGATTTTAGAATTTGCCGTATTTATTTGGGAAGCATGCTCAGATCATAGTTAATATATAGACAGCATATCTAATGGGAACTTGGGATACATCTGTAATGCATTATAGTGACCCTACCTCCTTAACTGAATCAAGTAAAATGCGGTGTGACTTTCACTCCTTGTCTGCCTTACTGTGCTCATACCTATACACACTATGGCTTTACTCTGGACCTACCCAAATTACGCCACTGCAGTCTCAGAGCTGTGACTTCACCCACCTTTTAGAACACTCATCTTGCGTTACCTTACTGTGCAATCACCATTCTCTGTGTGCCTTGCTGTTTTCTCATTTACGCACCCAAAGACCACCCCTTCCGACCTATCCTATCTTAAGCGAACCCAGTCCTAGATGGGTGAGTCGATCCACTCTCTGGAGCATTTATTTACTTTGCTCTATGCACGCAGTAAAGAGCACTGTGGAATTGTGGCGTGTAGTTTTCAGTATTCTTTCTCCTTTTTTACCTTACTTTTAAAAATAAGTATAAAAATTATTTGTTGTTCCATCTCAGGTTATTTCTTTTGGTCCGACGAATTTAACGGCCACCTTGATTTAACACCATATGACCGCCTCTGATTCCAGTTGATCCCACATACAGAACTCGGTAAGCGCACAAATTTCTTTAATTACCTCTACCGCCTTATCCTGATGAGTCATCACCTCTTGCTAGACACATGTTTTTGGAACATACCTTAATACTGTCTACCCTCGGATTTTTTCCCCCTCGCTATGCCGCAAACCTCCCCAATTTAAGAGTTATAGTGGGTAACTGCACTTACATGTTTAGGTCTACATCACGGTAAGCATCCCCTTTTTTTGCAATTTTGCCCTCCTCCCATCTTCTTTTTTTATAAAATTCTGTGTAAATATTTATGATATTGAACCTGGAACTCTCGAACCCCAAACTCTTGTAAATAAGATACATCTCAATATGTGTTACTACAGTTTTTATCTTTTTCTATTATGTTTAGGGATAACCTTTGTCTGTTCTTCAGTATGTACTATAATACTTCGTGTTGTTTGATTATGGATTTTAGTTAGTAGTTATTGTCACTTGTTATGTTTTGGGTTAGTCTTTTATGATCATTCTTGTCTATATGTGCTATGTTAAATGTATATTTATGTGTATATTTATGTTTGTAACCTTTACAGCCCTGACGAAGTTCCTAAAAGGCAAGAGGAACGAAACGCGTTGGCTGTGCCTATGTTTCACGAATACTTTTTTAATAAAGAAGAAGACACTTTAAACTATTACTTCTATTGACTTCATTTGAGTGCACCTTCTACTTTGTTCTTTGTATTTTCATTATTCTGTACATCCTATGGCAGAGGGTGTGGGAAGAGATTGCACCATCTTGATTTAAGAACTAGACGATCCGTAGTGCTTGACCTGGTCTACTGCCTTGGTCCTTTGGTTTCACTGTTTGAATTTGACTGTCTTGCACCGGTTCTTTCTTTTACTTGAACTTACCCAAAAAATATGGCTAGATTTGATGATGGGAGGGAGGAATTGGCCCTCAACCTATTTGGCACTGACAAACCCAAAGACATAACCCCACAAGGGAACTCTAGCAAACCAAGTTTAAAAGCTCTTTTTCTGAAATTGGAACGCTTGAAGAAATTAGAGCTGTCCCGATGGTGGGACGGGGTCACCTTAGAACAGTACTTAAACAACAAGAAAGTACCGAGAGGTCTGAGAATTTTAATTTTTCCCACATTCGAGGACCTAAGTGATATTTTACTTACTGAATGGGAGGGGAATCTTGAGCATGCATCTAAAATCATGATGCAAATACTAATTAAACATGCACGAGAGAAGGGAGACAAGTTGCGGGATGAAATTGAGGCCCTAATACTAGAAATCAATTGAATGGAGCAGAAGGATTTAATTGATAAGAACTTTGAAATTCTCAAAAAGGTAATTAATGAACATCAGGCTTACCTTAAAGAGAAAAAATTAAGAAAAATAAGAAGGGACGACAGAGATTACCAAGATGGACGAATATACACATTCGCCAAAAAATTTGATAATCTACAAGGCAATGAGGACAAAAAAAGACAAAGAGAGGAAAGGGATGACAACGATGATGCAAGATCAGGGAGCAGTATAACCTCTGCATCCTCATGTGGTACTGCCTCTAATTCAACACGCGAGACCCCTTTAGCCGAGGGGGCCACTCCTTTTCAAAAGGAGATGGCCAACTTACGTATCAGCAACAGGCTCCAACAAAAAAGGGAATTAACAAACCCGCCCAGAGACCAAGCAAAACAAGGAGGGGGGGCAGGAAGGGCAAGGGCAGGTACAGGAAACAACCAGGTGAACAATACAACAAACAAACCGAATACTGGGACAAGACAGAAATAACAAATGTTATCTCTTCTGATATTTCTACCCATGATACTGATTGTAATTTGGACCTGAAGGTTATTAACTTGTCTAATAAAGTTTTGAACAACGATGAGATCTCTGTGTTGAGTAAAGGTTTAAATTTTTGTCCCACCCAGGGCGGGGACCTTGCGGATGTGCATGTAGACCTATACAAATTTATAAGAATACTAAAATTAAGGGACTTTTTCTCTCGTCAGATACCCAAAACTAATGATAACATCACAGAGGAGGTGGTAGGGTCACACACGGTCTCCGATGTCAGGAATATACAATTGCTACTTAATCTTGATGACGAAGAGACACATGATATGGCTTCTATATTGGATGAATTGGGTATCCAACAGGACCTTGATACTGATAGTAATCTCAAACCAAGATCTAAATTCACTCCTTCTTACAACTATCATCCCAGTATCGATACTTTTTATGACCAAGTAACAAACGATCTGTACAAATTGGAAACAACTGAGAAACGTAATACTTCCGCAAATCATAACATCACTGCTAAGGAGAGATTTGCCATGGAGAATTTAAGAACTGACAAGACCATTGTCATCAAAGAGGCCGACAAAGGCGGAAATGTGGTCGTGATGAATCATCATGATTACATGTCCGAAATCCAGAGACAACTAGGTGATACCAACTGTTACCAACGTATTCCTGCCAACCCCGTAAACAAAATTGGGTGTATGATAACAGCTAAACTCACTGAATGGCGCGAAACCTGCCTCATAAGTGAAAATGAATTCAGATATCTGAAGGTTGAAAAACCAAGATATCCATGTATGTATATCTTGCCGAAAATACACAAGGGGGGCGTCTTTCCACCAGGACGCCCCATAATCTCTGGAATTGGTTCACTAACCGAAAAACTTTCGGAGTTTGTTGACCTCACATTACAGAAGTATGTCATTAATCTCCCTTCTTACATCAGAGACAGCAAAGACATCTTAATCAAATTCAATGGTCTACAATGGTCGGAAGAACTCTCTTTTGTAACTTTCGATGTAGAAAGTTTATACACATGTATTCAGAACAACCTTGGCATAACGGCTATACGACACTTCCTGGACAGGGAGAGAGCGGAATTGCATGATTACAACGAAATGATATTGGAAATGATTGATATCATTCTTAACAACAACTATTTTTTGCATGACAGCACTTGGTACCACCAAACTTGTGGGACTGCCATGGGTACAAAATTTGCGCCATCATACGCGTGCCTGTTCATGGGGTGGTACGAGCGGGAACATGCATGGGCCAGTCGTGCCTCCCCCTGGACAGAACACATCGTGTTCTGGGGGAGGTACATAGACGACATCATAGTGTTATGGTCTGGAACTGATGAGCAACTAAAATCCTTCCACTCCTATCTAAATGACAATAATTGCAACGTCAAACTTACCATGAAACAAGGGAGAAAAAGTATTGACTTTTTGGACATTCACTTTTACATCAAGGATGATGTCGTCCAAAGCACTCTCTTTAGGAAAGAAACGGCTTGCAATGCAGTACTACGGGCCGAAAGTGCTCACCCACAGTCCGTGATCAAGAATATCCCCTATGGGGAGATGGTGAGGATACGGAGAAACTGTAGCCAGGAGGATACCTTTACTAACAACATACAGGAAGCTAGCACCAGATTCTTTAAGAGGGGATACAAAAAGGATACCGTACACAGAGCTACCGAAAGAGTGAGCAAACTAAAGAGAGATGACACCTTGCGGACTATACAAAAACATTCAAGAACAGTTTCAAAACAAGACTGCCCAGTAAGATTTGTGACCCAGTATAACATCAACAGCAACAAGGTGTACAGTATTCTCAAAAAGAATTGGGCAACTCTTAAAGGCATCACAGGACTTTCAAATGTAATTTCTGACAAGCCAAAAATAACTTATCGCAAAGGCAGATCCCTACGAGACACCCTCTGTAAAAGCTATGTGACTAATGTCAGAAAAATATGGTTTCCACCAAAACCTACTGGCTTTTTCAACTGTGGGTCGTGTAACATATGCCCATTCGGTCACAATAAGACTCATGAATTCACATTCAATTCTCCCAAGAGGTATAAGATCAATGAGTTTATCAATTGCAACACGCCATACGTGGTATATGTACTGGGGTGCAATTGCAACATTATATATGTTGGTAGCACTGCCCGCCCACTAAAAACTAGGATTCAAGAGCACCGCAGGGCTATAATCAATAAAGACATCCGATACCCAGTTAGTGCACATTACCACGACAAACATCCAAATGACTTAACCTTTTGGTTCCATGGAATTGATCACATCCCACAGGACAGTCGGGGGGGAGACAGAGAACTAGCACTCCGACAAAGGGAAGCAAAATGGATTTGCCGCTTGAGGGCCGTCCAAATGGGGCACAATACTGATAGGGAACTTCATTACTTTCTGAACTGACTGTGAAAATTTTGGCAACAATCTCCTAAATGTACCTATGTGTTGCCTTATGAGCACAGCAAGTCACTAAATCATCCCTAAAATATAATGTCACCCCAGTGGTCTCTGATAAAGATACTTGCCTTTCTATTTTTTACTATTTGTACATGTGCTCACCGTGATATTAAATATAACCTTGATGCTAGTGATTGGTAGATCTGGACATTGTGCAATTAACCAGCTATATATACAAATGGGCTCTCCTGAGCTTCGTTATAATCTATTATATTTTTTATTTAATTTTTTATTTTCTTTCGGTTATTATTTAATAAATAAACCTGACCTTACTTGTTGCTTATATATTTCTCGCTTTTTATTATATACATGAGATTTTGCAACCATATTTATAGTACGATATTGCCGAGTAGTTTTTCACCTTTTCATTTCCCCCTTTCTTTTCCCTACGATTTCATGCCGAGATAATCAACTTAGAAACAATATAGTAGCATTGTAATAGGTCCAGTACGGATTATTTGCCTGGTACCAGCAACTTTAGAGATGGACGGCAAAATTTGCACAATACATAGCCATATCACTTTATCGCAATGGCGCCGGCGGAGTCTTCGAAGCCTTACTCGGCCCCGTCACGTGACGGGTGCCTTATGGGCGGGCCTCACAAGGAATTAGCAGGCGGGCCGGGTGTTTACTTCCGCATATAAACAGCATGGCGTCCCTGGTTTCGTTGCAGGACGCCGTCTGTGCGGAAACTTTGGAATCGAGCGCCATATCACAGGTAGGATTGCTAAACGCTTGACGGGGGGACCACATACTCTGGGACGGCTAGTCTACTGACTTGCTGTGTATATTGAGACTTATAAGTCAGTCACTTAGTTGTGTTTGTTGGTTTTTAACCTTTTGGCTGCAGGCGCTCTGGGCTCTTTGCCATATATGCTCGGGTCAAAACTGGACCAGCGGCGAAAGAACGACTTACTTGACTTCCCTACTTCGGAGGTCTTTCTCGTGGAATCCAATGCTTTAAGCACCGCACGACTTATTATAGGTACTTGCTATGTGCTTTTCGCATGTATTTCCATTTTGCACTTTAACTTTTCATGTTTTATAAACGGCAACTTTAATCGTAAATACTTTAAACACCATACAACTTATTATAGGTACGTGCTATGTGCTTTTCCCATGCATTTCCAACTTGCACTTTAACTTTTTATGCTTTATAAACGGTAATTTTAATAGTAAATACTTTAGATTGTGGCTGTATATTCTTCTCAGCTTTAAGGCTTCTAGATATGCAAACTTTGGAATCGAGCGCCATATCATAGGTAGGATTGCTAGACGCCTGACGGGGGGACTACATGCTCTGGAATGGCTAGTCTACCGAATTGCTGTGTATATTGAGACTTATAAGTCAGTCACCTAGTTGTGTTTGCTTGTTTTTAATTTTTCGGCTGCAGGCGCTCTGGGCTCTGCGCCATATATTTTCGGGTCAAAACCGGACCGGCGGCGAAAGAACTACTTACTTGATTTCCTTACTTCGGAGGTCTTTCTCGTGGGATCCGATGCTTTCAGCACCGCGCAATTTATTATAGGTATTTGCTATGTGCTTTCGCATGCAATTTCAATTTGCACTTTAACTTTTCATGTTCTATAAACGGTCACTTCAATTGCAAATACTTTAGACTGTGGCTGTATATTTATCTCAGCGGTTATGCTTCCTATTATCCACTGTGGCTATGTGAGCACGTCTGAACTCAATTTGAAATAAATGTATATAATCCTTGGTCCTTCTCTCACTTTGAACCTTCTAAAGCTCAGATTTTTGATGGATATTTATCGTGTGATCCATCGGTTCTCCCGCTTTGAAAATAAGTCTTTCTCTCCTGTTATAGAATCTTGGTTGAGGAGTGCACGAGGTCAATATACCCTACATTAATCTTGACTGGGCGCTGACTGCTGGTAAGGATGAGATTTTAGAATTTGCCGTATTTATTTGGGAAGCATGCTCAGATTATAGTTAATATATAGACAGCATATCTAATGGGAACTTGGGATACATCTGTAATGCATTATAGTGACCCTACCTCCTTAACTGAATCAAGTAAAATGCGGTGTGACTTTCACTCCTTGTCTGCCTTACTGTGCTCATACCTATACACACTATGGCTTTACTCTGGACCTACCCAAATTACGCCACTGCAGTCTCAGAGCTGTGACTTCACCCACCTTTTAGAACACTCATCTTGCGTTACCTTACTGTGCAATCACCATTCTCTGTGTGCCTTGCTGTTTTCTCATTTACGCACCCAAAGACCACCCCTTCCGACCTATCCTATCTTAAGCGAACCCAGTCCTAGAGGGGTGAGTCGATCCACTCTCTGGAGCATTTATTTACTTTGCTCTATGCACGCAGTAAAGAGCACTGTGGATTTGTGGCGTGTAGTTTTCAGTATTCTTTCTCCTTTTTTACCTTACTTTTAACAATAAGTATAAAAATTATTTGTTGTTCCATCTCAGGTTATTTCTTTTGGTCCGACGAATTTAACGGCCACCTTGATTTAACACCATATGACCGCCTCTGATTCCAGTTGATCCCACATACAGAACTCGGTAAGCGCACGAATTTCTTTAATTACCTCTACCGCCTTATCCTGATGAGTCATCACCTCTTGCTAGACACATGTTTTTGGAACATACCTTAATACTGTCTACCCTCTGATTTTTTCCCCCTCGCTATGCCGCAAACCTCCCCAATTTAGGAGTTATAGTGGGTAACTGCACTTACATGTTTAGGTCTACATCACGGTAAGCATCCCCTTTTTTTGCAATTTTGCCCTCCTCCCTTCTTCTTTTTTAATAAAATTCTGTGTAAATATTTATGATATTGAACCTGGAACTCTCGAACCCCAAACTCTTGTAAATAAGATACATCTCAATATGTGTTACTACAGTTTTTATCTTTTTCTATTATGTTTAGGGATAACCTTTGTCTGTTCTTCAGTATGTACTATAATACTTCGTGTTGTTTGATTATGGATTTTAGTTAGTAGTTATTGTCACTTGTTATGTTTTGGGTTAGTCTTTTATGATCATTCTTGTCTATATGTGCTATGTTAAATGTATATTTATGTGTATATTTATGTTTGTAACCTTTACAGCCCTGACGAAGTTCCTAAAAGGCAAGAGGAACGAAACGCGTTGGCTGTGCCTATGTTTCACGAATACTTTTTGAATAAAGAAGAAGACACTTTAAACTATTACTTCTATTGACTTCATTTGAGTGCACCTTCCGCTTTGTTCTTTGTATTTTCATTATTCTGTACATCCTATGGCAGAGGGTGTGGGAAGAGATTGCACCATCTTGATTTAAGAACTAGACGATCCGTAGTGCTTGACCTGGTCTACTGCCTTGGTCCTTTGGTTTCGCTAAATCTATAAGTGATATAAAAAATTTTGGGAAGGAATCATACTAAAGGGATATTGTGTAGGGTTTGATAGGTATTTGGTTTCCACTGAGTTAGTGGTACCTGAAACAACAAGGTTCTGTGGACCCTGCAATGATGTGTAGTTTGGGCAGGCTGTACTGATAGTAATGTTTTTTATCTGGGGAATTCTGGCTTAGTTAGGCCATGTGGAGATTTTGTGTAGGTTTGAGGGACGTTACTTTGTTTGGTAGTGCACTTTATAAATAATGAACGAAGAATCAGTTAAATTCTGCCTTAATACGGCCATGTAGCGATGAATTATGGTGCACTGACTTAGTAGTACCTGTTGGACTGAGCATGTACGTAACCTGTGACGATACGTGGTCCGGATAGGCCACACTGGGGATAATTTTTTTGACTACTGAATTTTGCCTTAAGAAAGCCTCATGGCGATTATTTATGGTGTACTGAGTTAGTGGTACATCTGGTGTATAGCGTGTGCTCACCCTGCGATGATGCATGGTGCGAATGGGCTGCATTCAAAGAATTGACTGCTGCATACTGGACTGTATGTACTTTGAGGGGGAAAAAAAAGTACCATTGATGGTTATGAATTCTTTAGCAACAAAATGATCGGAATCAGAAGATTCTTCCAGTGGTGTAGCCATTTTTGTCTCCCCCAAAAAAATTCAGGTTTCCAATGAAGAAAAAGTGAGGTTCAAATTGTGAGCTATGCTATCCACAGTGTAGACTGTCATTAAGTGTACCTTTGCACTTGGAACGTGAAATGTATTATTCAAGTAAATCTATAAGTGATATAAAAGAAGTTGTTAAAGGAAGAATAATAAAGGGATATTGTATAGGGTTTGATAAATGTTATAGTTAGTTTTGTATTGTACTCTGCAAATAATAAATCAACAGTGTAATTAATTGTGAGCTCTGATGACCGCTGTGTAGGCAGGAGGCAGCGGTTAGCAAGAGCCCACGACCACGTGGCATTGATTAGAGCTTCACAGTATTGGTAATTTAGAGTGTGTGCAGCCAGCGATGATAATTGGTGTACAGAGTTAGTGGCAACGGAAGCAACAAAGTTCTGTGGAGCCTGCAACGATGCGTGTTCCGATAGCAAAGTCTTTAAAATCAAGTTTTCCTATACATATTGGTTGTCCTTTCACAGTAGTAAGTTGCAGTACATCTCCAAAAACTATGATATATTTTCTTCTAAATAAGAGATCTGACTCAATATGGTCATGTGGCGATGATTGGTGGTGCACTTAGTTAATAGTACCTTTGGCGCTTATCGTGTACATACCCTGCGATGATGCGTGGTGGGGGGAGGCACAGTAATTGAAGTAATGTCTTTTGTCGAAGGAATTGTGCGTGAATTGCATTTAAAAGTGATACTATTTCTCATTGCTGACATAAAACTTTGTGATGATTTTTGGTGTACTGAGTAAGTAGTATCTTTGGTGCTGAGCTTGTAGGTACCCTGCGATAATGAGTGTTAAAGGGGGCCGTATTCTGACCAATGCCTTTTCTCTATTGAATTCTGCCTGAATACGGCCATGTGGTGATGAATTATGGTGCAGTGAGTTACTGGTACCTTTGGCACTGAGCATGTACGTAACCTGCAATGATGCCTGGTCCGGGCAGGCCGCACTGGGAGCAATGTTTTTTGCCTAGTGAATTCAGCTTTAACAAGGCCACGTGGAGATGACTTGTGGTGCAGTGAGTCAGTGGTACATGAAGAACTCAGTGTGTGCGCACCCTGTAATGATTCGTGATTCAGGCGGGTCGCACTGGTACAAAGTCGCTTGGCTATTAGAATGCGCCATGTGCAATCGCCATTCCACCTGAATTGTGAGCCCTCACAATGTAGATTGAAGGCAGTTGTCAGCGATTTTTGTGACTTATGTAAACAAAATCTGAACACATACAGTAGAATTATCTCTGCATTACATAAATCAAGGCTGAATTCCCTACTGTTCGTATTGTATATGGAAAGCGGAATTCAAATTGTGAACCCTGCTGTCCGCAGAGTACATTTATGGCAGTAGTCCACAGAAATATCGGCAAATGCTTTTTTGTCACATACGTTAAGAAAATCTGATGACACAGTAGAATTACCTCTTCCTTAAATAAATCGAGAATGAATTCAATGTTGTCTGTAGTGTATATCCGCTTCTGGTATCAAGTTTTGAACTCTGTTGGTCGCAGTGTACATTTGAAGGCAGTACTTAGTACTGACATTGAGGAATGTTTTTTGTGGCATCCATTAACAAAACTGTCTCTGCCTTACCTAAATCAAGGCTAAGTTGAATGCTGTCCGTAATTGTCTCTGCATTAAATAAATGTACACTCAATTTCCTACTGTTCAAACTTTAACAAAATCTGAGGACATAGTACAAATTTCTGCTTCAAATAAATCGAGACTGAATTCAATGTTTTCTGTAGTGTTGCTGCGCAACTGGTATCAAGTTGTCAATTCTACTGATGGCAGAGTAGATTGAAGGCAGTTCTCAGCACAGATACTGACAACAAATTTCGATCCAAAGTTGAATTCAGGTTGTAAACCCTGCTGTCCGCGGTGTAGATCGAAGACTGTAGTCGATACAGACATAAGTCTGCGGTGCTGTGGCGCTGAGTTCGCAATGGCCCTGTATCAAGGAGGCACGCAGTCATGGCGGCAGCCACGTGGCAGGGTGCGGACCTTGGCTGTGGCCCAGTCTCTTCTCTTTGCAGAACTAAACCATGCCCAAGGCATAGCCTAATTTTATATAGTCTTACGTTGATGTTGGTTAGGTTGGACTAGCCCACTCCGCTTCTGTTTCACAGCGGGGGTTGAACACAGCTACATGACCGAAATATTCCCCAGTGTCTGAGATAGTATGGTTGCGTTCACTATGCAGTACACTACACGTATCAATGGTATCTCTACACACTGAAAAGTTTTTGGTTTGTAGTGAATTGTGTATAGTATTTCACCGGTAGTCTTAGTGTTGTGTACATTATTGTTAATGTTCGAGCTCTTTCACTTATACATACTTGGTTGCCACATCTCTATAAATTGAGCTAGTGTACTGTTGAGGGGATATATTATTTTGGAATGGTCTGTTGTCCTGTTTTGCGCTGCCTCTGAGGTAGTAGGGATGAGGGGGGATAGTTGTGGTGGTGGTGGTGGCGTTGGGTATTGTGATTTTCTTTGGTGTCGTGAATGATGTAATATGTGACATCATCTCCAGTGGATTGCGGGCGCGAGAGTTACAGTTAGAACAACTAACTATTACGGAGGAATTTCAATGATTTTGTATGAGTGAAATGTCCAGCTAACTTTAACACTACTGAAACCTATGTTGTTTTCAGTGAATATATATATATATATTACCTACTGGCGGTTGCCAGTAGGTATATATAGTTAGGATTTTTTCCCTATGGGATTTTTGAAAATTCTATGTCTAATAACTTTGGCGTTTGTGGACGGAATTGGCTGAAAATTTCAGGAAAATGGCACATTTTGTTTCTGATCAGCCCCTGAAAATTGGGCGGGGGTTCGTCCAGGGGGGGTCGAGAAAAAAGGTGGGTCCCAAAACGTGTTTTTAACATTGAGTTTTCCATAGGGCGGTTGGCCTCACTTTTAGCCCGAACGGCTGAATGGATTTGCACGAAACTTGGCAAAATTGTAGGGACTGGTAGCCCGATGTGCCTTTTGTAGGTCTCAATATATGTGCTCCAGTGGATTTTGAGAAATTAACTTTTAAAAAAAGATATATATCTGTAACAGCGGACCGGGCAGCGCCCCGGTTCGCGGACCTTACGCGTACCGGAACTTCGCGTAGCGAAGCTGATTGGCTCTCCGGTGTCTGTCAACATTCTAAACAGTCCGGAGCGGCCGCCATCTTGTCTCTCGGTAGGATTGAGAGACAAGAGGAGGCCAAAACAAAGGGGGAAATAACCATAAGGGGGCATAGTAGATCCTCCCTGACCCCCTAGGTTTAAAGTGGAGGCTTTAAAAGGGCCCCGCGGGGCAAAAAAAAATAAAAAAAATGTTTGTTTTTTTGCGTGGGTAGCGCCCGGTCCGCGAACCGGGAAGCGTTCTGGGCAGCGTACTGCAATGAAAAATGAATGATAGACTTTTCAAATACTGTATGTTAATTGATTGTTGGTTTTGTTGATTATTTTTTAATTTTAATTTTTTCTGTAAACTACTTTCCCACCTTTTTTGATGGTGCGCTTCCCAGGGAGCGACCCGGTACGCGAACTGTTGAGCGCCCCGGTTCGCGAACCTTAAGCGTTACGGGAGTCCACCATTTTGTGTTTCGGTCGAATTAAGATACAAAATGGAGGGCAAATAATGTTCAGAATGGGTAGAAGGGGGCACAGTAGACTTATCTTGACCCCCTAGGTTTTGTGAAGGTGGCTGAGGAGGCTTATATGTGCGAAAAAAAACCATTTTTTTAAAAAAAATTCGCGAGGTTAGCTCCCGGTTCGCGTACCGGGTAGCGCCCCGGGGAGCGTACTTTGTTGAAAATTAGTGAAAAAAGTTAGAGTAAAATAATAATTGTGAGTGATCAGATGTAGGGTAGCTCTGAGAAGAGCTTTTGGGTTTATGGTACATTTAGGTACTTATAAGTAGGTCCCAATGCACAGTCTTAAATTCAGAGTGAAAATTCTGTTGCCCTCATCTGAGAAGTGAACTCCATCTCCTCTGTAGATATCTTGCATGTAGTAACGCAAGTTATTGTTGTACAGGGAGCCCATTCCATGGTCTCTCATGTAAGCTGAAACAGATTTGTTTACATGCTTCCTCGACTTCTCAATTTGTGGACAAAATTGGTTTGACCACCTCCATTTCTGTCTTTGGCATATATTTGAATATACCAAGGCAGTCTGAGGAAAAAGTGCCATCAATTGCTCAAAGGTGTCCTTTAAAAGCATTTCCAGACCTACCCCAGTCAAAGTGCCCAAATCATTACCTCCACAGTGCACAATTAACAGGTCAGGTTTGGGCAAATGCATAAAGGTTTTCACCAATGGTATCAATTGGTGACATTTTAATCCTCTGTGGCCAAACCATTTAATTTCCACATCTTGTAAATTGAGGTTAGGTAAATTTCTGTTCTCAGCATACCTGTGAGCCCAGTGGATATAACTATGTCCAACAATCCAGACAGAAAACATGGTGAGAGAAGGTTCTGCTGCAGTCAGATGAAGTGTGGCAATGAAATGGCAGTTGAAAAAATGAGAGTTTAAAATGAAAAAAACTGTGGAGTTTCTGTGTTAATGAAGCAGTAACAGTGATTGGTGGATTTTGATTGCTGAAAACAGAAAGTTAGGGTGCATGGATGAGTTCTTTGAAAGATGTATTTTGAATGGTCAATAAATAATCATTAAATGAAAGATTGCAGTGGATACGCAGGTGCACTGAGAGTTCAGAGTTCAATTGCAACATTGTTGTGTGAACTTGCAAACACCAGAGGTCTTGCAAGAGGTGGTTGCTATACAGAAATGGCAGAGGGGGGAAGGGTTTTCATTTGAAAAAAAGTGAGGGAAGAGTTTTGATTGGGTGACATGAGAGATATGTGTGAAGAATTACAGCATTTCTGTGCTTTTGATAGCTGCAGACTCTGGAGTGCATACCTTTTGCTCTGCTGAAGACAAATTGGTGTGTTTCTGAGACTGTTTTCAAACTCAAAGTATTTGCTAAGGTGAGAAAATATTTCTTTAATTTAGATAGAGAATAGTGTGCTTTAAGGAGAAAATTATGAAGAAAGTTGTGTTTTTCAAATGTTGCTTTGTCTCAAGTGTTTTACAAATAGATTTTGTTTCTTTGAGAAAATGTAATTGGAGAAAATGTGAAGTATTCGTACTGACAGGGTGTTTTTCTGCATAGGAGCTGTGGAGTCTTTTCAAATTATGACTTGAGGATCGTTTTTGAGGAAGATGAATGGTTATAATATTTCTGACAAGGACATAATGGTGTATGCTTCTTTATAATGCAATTGAATGTCTCTGATGTTATTTTTCCCATTTTAATGTAAGACCTTTCTCTGTGGCGCAAATTGCTTGTAAATATGCTCCCACCTGTGCATGGTAAATTTAGATTTTGAATGTTTGTGTTACATAGCCATGTTAAAAGTGATACAAACATGCTGCAAAGGCAATCAAAAAATGCTTTTATGTGTCTTAAGGACATTTTAAGTAATTTTCCCATGTGCAGTGTTTTGAAATTATGATTTGAAAATCGTTTTTGGGGAAAAGGAATTGTTTTTAAATTTATGACAAGGACATAATGGTGTATGCTTTTTTATAAGGCAATTGACTGTCTCTGATGTTATTTTTCCCATTTTAATGTAAGACCTTTCTCTGTGGCGCAAATTGCTTGTAAATATGCTCCCACCTGTGCATGGCAAATTTAGATTTTGAATGTTTGTGTTAAATAGCCATGTTAAAAGTGACCCAACCATGCTGGAAAGGTAATCAAAAAACACTTTCATGTGTCTTAAGGACATTTTAAGTCATTTCCTCATGTGCAGTGTTTTCAAATTATGATTTGAAAATCGTTTTTGGGGAAAAGGAATGGTTTGTAAATTTATGACAAGGATATAATGGTGTATGCTTCTTTATAAGGCATTTCTGTGTCTCTGATGTCATTTTTCCCATATTATATTAAAAGACCTTTCTCCGTGGGGCACATTCATTGTAAATATGGTCACACTTGTGCATGTTAATTTTGGTTTTTACTGTTTGAGTTACATAACCATGTTAAAAGTGACCCAAAAAAATTGCAAAGGCTTTCAAAAAACACTTTCATGTGTCTTAAGGACATTTTAAGTAATTTCCCTGTGGGCAGTGTTTTCAAATTATGAATTGAAAATCGTTTTTGAGGTAATGGAATGTTGTTAAAATTTATGTGCGCCATATGCCCCCAAATTTCTTTTTCAGGGGTGCAGCAGGGTGTTCTTGAGACACCCCTGCACCTTTGGAAAAATTCCTAATTTGCGATGAGCTAATTGCTAATCGCAAATTGCACCTTCATTCATATGGGCATCCTGGCCCATGGAAATGAATGGGTAATTTGCAATTAGCAATTTGCTCATTGCAAATTAGGAATGGTAAAGAATTGCTATTTATTCCTTAAAATTTGCTATTTTGGAAATGCGAAATAGTTATATGATACATATGCCGGTTGATGTCTAACAAGATAAGAAGCTTAGGGATACATTTATGATGACTGGCGCAATGAAGTGGACATTACTTACTTCATTGGTAGAGCTTTACATGTATTATGTCCTCTGTATTCTTCATCAAGCGTAACTTTAATCTGCAATCCTGAGTAGGCCTCACCTTAAACAAACCTCTGGATAGGCCACACCTTATCGTCATCATGAATTAATCATTTAAAATGCTAGGGACAGATTTATGATAGGTGTATGCCTCTTTTGCGCCACTTACAAAACACTGTCCACGGGGAAATGACTTAAAATGTGCTTAAGACACATGAATGTGATTTTTTTAAAGCGTTTGCAATTTTTTGGGGTCACTTTTAACATGGCTATGTGACTCAAACAGTCAAAATCTAAATTCACCATGCACAGGTGGGAGCATATTTACAAGGAATGTGCTCCATGGGGAAAGGTCTTATAATGTAATATGGGAAAAATGACATCAGAGACAGTGAAATGCCTTATAGAGAAGCATACACCATTATGTCCTTGTCATAAATTTGCAAACCATTCCTTTTCCCCAAAAACGATTTTCAAATCATAATTTGAAAACACTGCACATGTGGAAATGACTTAAAATGTCCTTAATTCAAAATTTGCTATTCCTTATTTTGCGATTGCACTGAAGGATTTGCAAATTTTGCGATTTCTTAAATGCAATGTATCAAACAAAAAATATGTAAAAAATGACATTAAGGATTTGGAAACTACCACCAACTTCTAGTTTGTGGTAATTTGCGAATTCTTTTCAAAAAACATTTTTTTTCCAAAAAACAAAAGGTGCCATATGACGCCAATACATGTCCTTAGGGCATGTATGTGCGCCATATGCCCCCAAATTTCTTTTTCAGGGGTGCAGCAGGGTGTTCTTGAGACACCCATGCACCCTTGGTAAAATTCCTAATTTGCGATGAGCTAATTGCTAATCGCAAATTGCACCTTCATTCCTATGAGCCTCCTAGCCCATGGAAATGAATGGGTAATTTGCAATTAGCAATTTGCTCATTGCAAATTAGGAATGGTAAAGAATTGCTATTTATTCCTTAAAATTTGCTATTTTGGAAATGCAAAATAGTTATATGATACATATGCCGGTTGATGTCTAACAAGATAAGAAGCTTAGGGATACATTTATGATGACTGGCGCAATGAAGTGGACATTACTTACTTCATTGGTAGAGCTTTACATGTATTATGTCCTCTGTATTCTTCATCAAGCGTAACTTTAATCTGCAATCCTGAGTAGGCCTCACCTTAAACAAACCTCTGGATAGGCCACACCTTATCGTCATCATGAATTAATCATTTAAAATGCTAGGGACAGATTTATGATAGGTGTATGCCTCTTTTGCGCCACTTACAAAACACTGTCCACAGGGAAATGACTTAAAATGTGCTTAAGACACATGAATGTGTTTTTTTAAAGCGTTTGCAATTTTTTTGGGTCACTTTTAACATGGCTATGTGACTCAAACAGTCAAAATCTAAATTCACCATGCACAGGTGGGAGCATATTTACAAGGAATGTGCTCCATGGGGAAAGGTCTTATAATGTAATATGGGAAAAATGACATCAGAGACAGTGAAATGCCTTATAGAGAAGCATACACCATTATGTCCTTGTCATAAATTTGCAAACCATTCCTTTTCCCCAAAAACGATTTTCAAATCATAATTTGAAAACACTGCACATGTGGAAATGACTTAAAATGTCCTTAATTCAAAATTTGCTATTCCTTATTTTGCGATTGCACTGAAGGATTTGCAAATTTTGCGATTTCTTAAATGCAATGTATCAAACAAAAAATATGTAAAAAATGACATTAAGGATTTGGAAACTACCACCAACTTCTAGTTTGTGGTAATTTGCGAATTCTTTTCAAAAAACATTTTTTTCCAAAAAACAAAAGGTGCCACATGACGCCAATACATGCCCTTAGGGCATGTATGTGCGCCATATGCCCCCAAATTTCTTTTTCAGGGGTGCAGCAGGGTGTTCTTGAGACACCCATGCACCCTTGGCAAAATTCCTAATTTTCGATGAGCTAATTGCTAATCGCAAATTGCACCTTCATTCCTATGAGCCTCCTAGCCCATGGAAATGAATGGGTAATTTGCAATTAGCAATTTGCTCATTGCAAATTAGGAATGGTAAAGAATTGCTATTTATTCCTTAAAATTCGCTATTTAGGAAATGCAAAATAGTTTGATGGTACATATGGCGGTTCATCTGTAACAAGATAAGAAGCTTAGGGATAGATTTATGATGACTGGCGCATCACCAGGGATGTGCCAGTCATCCTGCGCCGCTGTTCCGCCACCCATGGTGTGCTGCATTTCCTTGCGGCGCAGCATGGGGCAAAAATGGCACAGATGCGTGACGTATCTGTGCTGTAAAGGTGGCGCATTGCTGGAATTGTATCGCAAGTGCGATGCAGCTCAAGCAAGGCTCAGGGGTGCCCCATCTCCACAATGTTGCGTCAAGACCTATGCCTGCTTAAAGCAGGCGCAGGGTTTTGACGCAGCTTTCTCCTATCTGATTGTAAATACGGCACACCATGGGTGGCAGAGCAGCGGTGCACGTTAACTGGTGCATGCCTGGGGATGTGCCATTTAACATAAATCTGCCCCTTTACATTTAAGTATGTGCAGGGGACACAGAGTTGGTGAGGCTTATCCAAGGTTAAGAAGAGATGAGTCCTGTTCACTGAAAAATTAGACATAGGCTTCACCTGCTCAGCATCGCTGGACATGGCTAAATAATAGCTGCAAAATGTTACTCTTGTTAAACAATTTTACTATTATAATCTCTGAGATTTGTCTCTTACTCTGCAACATCTCATTGTTGTTATCTTTCTTTAAAGATAAAGACAACATCAACATGAGCGACAATCTGCAATCAGTTGATTTTGACCTCATCATTGAACTTGTAATTGAAACATCAGTGGATGTTGATCCCTTGGATGATTTAAATCCTGAGGATGAAGAAGAGCGTGATGAGGATGCAGATTTGTCCGAATTATATGACATAGGGTGGGAAGCTGACCTGCTTGAGCCTATGGAACTATAAACATTTATTTTTAAAATTTATAATAAATAAAAAGTAAAAGTGTAAACCGTTTAATTTAAAAATAAAGACACCTTCAAAAACAGGTTATGTGTAGTGTCTTCAATAAAATATTAAAAAATGATCATAAAATTAGATCAGATTCACATATAAAATAGCACAGGTAACATGAATATAAATTCCATTTCTTTTCTGCTATTTCTGTATTGTAAATTTGCCAAGGACTAAAAAATCTTCTATTTAAAATGTCAAGTAGTGTGTTAAGTTTTTGATCACTGTTATTGATTTACTGTTTGGAATTGTGGTTAATAACATTTTTTAATATATTTTACCACAGATTCAACTGCAGATCATTTCAACATTTCACCATGCCAACGAAAGAAAGAGAGAGAAAGGCTGCAAAACGTCAAAGACAGCAGGCCAATCAAAAGAAGCAGCAGTCCTCTAACAAAAAGATTTGTCAAGTCACGAAGAAAGCACCGGGTAAGAGTACAAAAACATTCATAAGAAATATGTGTAGTAAAAAAAATATTACTACAGAAAATGTTTCAGTCCTTAAAAAGAGAAGCAATTCAAATGGAAAGGAAAGGCCAATCAAAAATGTTACTGCTAGAGCAAGAGATAACTCTGTGCATGATAGTAGAAGGAAACAACAGTTTAGGGACATTCGTAAACGAATGTTCCGCAACAGGATAATTGGCAATTTGTTAAAAAATATTAAGAAAGGTCAACAGAAAGTGGTTTTTTATAAGAGAAAAAAAAAAGTTGAGAAAGTTATTAATGAGGCATTTGAAATTAAACGTAAGTTATTTATTTTGATAATCAATAGAATTAGGAAGCTAAACAAGGCAATTTATGATTTCAAAAGAAATAGTAGATGGAAGAGAATAGTTAATCGTAGTAATTTTTGTGAAGTTTTTTCTGGAGAATGGATGCATAGTTCAAGCTCTGAGGCATTTTTTAATGAGGAGAGTTATTTCCAGGATAATGATTTGGTGCATGCAGTTGACACCAGTGGTCGTGCTTATGAAGTGAAAGATGGTTGTCCAGTTGAAAAAGAAAAACTTGTGACAACAGAGGCAGAAGAGGTGTTAGGTAATGAGGTTTTAGGAAGACGTGCTAAGGGTCCTGTGTACACCTGGAAGTGTAGTAGTATTTGTAGTGTGCGACAGGATTCCATCAATTTGCTTTGTGATTTTGTACGGTCATTTAATAAGAAAAGTTTGAAGCAGAAAATAAGGTTGTTGCAAGAATTAGATCCTTGCAGAGTGAGAGAAGTGACAGGTTTGCATGGTCATTCACTGGCTTGTCTTTCCAGGAGAGTATGCCAGAGTGTTTTTCATCATTTCAGGATGCTAGCAGTGCATCATAATAAAGTGAGGAAATTAGTTAGAATGTTGTATTATGCTAAGAGTCCAGCAATTATGCTTAAACAATTATGCGCTGCTCTTTTGCATGGTTCTGAAATAGATGTGAAGAATATATGTGAAGAAATTGAGTTTTGTTACTTTGGAAGTAAAGAGGAGAATGTTGAAATTGACCAAGAAGAAGCGGGTAATGTGGAAGATAGTGTACAGGTTTCCAGTACAGATAATTTCCAGAGGGAAATTGCGACGTTTCAGGTCAAATCAAGTCAGAGGCCAAATTTCACTTGTGTGTGTTGTCGACGCACTTATTATAAGAATCAGACTAAGTTAGTGGATTTATATGCAAAAAGTGAAAGGGAAAATAATAGTGAATGGAAGGATTTCACAACATACTTGATGGTAGAAAATTGTTTTGATTTGGGATTGGATCAACGTGTGTGTACTTATTGTTGTAACAAATTAAATCAAAACCAGATGCCTGCTAGAGCAGTTCATAATAATCTGGAATTGATTGAGATTCCTTCTGAATTGAAGGATTTAAATACTTATGAATCTATTTTGATTCAAAGTATCCATCCCTTTCAGGCTATTGTAAGAATGGCGCCAAAGACAGGGAAATTGCCTCCATCAGATTTACAGAGAGGATTAAAGGGAAGAGTTGTTTATTTGCCTCTAGATTTGAAGAAAAACATTAACACAATTGGAGTAGAAAAAGTGGAAGAGGAACCTCTGGTTATCTTAGTTAATGGGGTTCCGACAAAGAATAAGAAAATATGGCAAGATTTAGTAGATGTTAGGAAAGTTAAAAAGGCAACATTGTATTTGAAAAAAAATAATAAATACTATAAGAATGTATATGTTGCAGAAGAGGAAGTAAGTGAGGAAGAGGATAGCGATTTGTGTGCTGGTCAAATTGAGAAAGTAGAACCCTCTACTAGTGAAGAAATATATGAACATTATAGTGTTCATCCTTTGCATTCCAAGGAAGTCATGGGGAATGCTATTGAGTTGTTTCAAATGAAACAAGCCAAAGGGAGTCCCATTAGTGTTTGGGAGGAAAGTTTGGAAGCTCGGTGTTTCCCACAGCTTTTTCCAACAGGTCAGGGAGGAAGATATGATGAGCGACCTCATCAAATTCCTGCTTCTGAATACCGGACTTTGCGATTGTATGCAGGAGATGCTAGGTTTCGACAATGCATTCCTTATTTGTTTCATCTCCTGTTTGAAAGCGATCTGTCTGGACTGTCATATGCAGTGAACCACATCTTGAAAAGTGGTATACACATGCAAAACATCTCGGCAAGTGACTTTATGGATAAAGTCAATGTCCAAGACAGTATTTTGGATTCTCACCTGATTAATCTCATGGCGTGTCAGCGTGGTACTAATGAGTACTGGTACCGTCGTCATGGTGATTTAAAATGTATGCTGAGGAACTTAGGTACTCCCACATGGTTCCTCACTCTGAGCTGTGCCGAGTATGGCTGGGAAGACTTACTTGAATTTCTACGAGAGGCAAATGCTAACGTAGATAACATCGAATTCAAGACACCCGGAGAACTGTGCTCTTTGGATCCAGTCAATGTATGTAGGTACTTCAATCATAGATTTGAAGCTATGATGTCTTTCATCATGAATAAGAAGAATCCACCTCTTGGAGAGGTGTTGGATTTCTTCTGGAGAAAGGAGTACCAAGCAAGAGGTGCTCCTCATATACATATGCTGCTGTGGATCAAGGATGCACCTAAATTTGGAACGGATCCAGAAGACTCAGTGATGAGTTTCATCCAACAGTATTCTACGTGTGCTGTTCCAAACGCAAAGGAGAAGAAAAGCCTAAGAGAAAAAGTTCTGCGTTTCCAAAGCCATCGATGTGGAAAGTACTGCCGTCGTAAATTCCGAAACAAGGACAAGTTCTACACCAAATGTCGTTTCGGCTTTCCACGACCGGTGATTTCTAAAGGAAGAGTAAACAGTTTGATGTCTTCGCTGCGACATAATGTGATGAAGAAATCACCTAAAAACACATACAATTTGAAGAGGAACGAAGAGTCCAAGTACATCAACGACTACAACCCGGTGATTTTGTCCATGTGGAATGCTAACATGGATATACAGTTTGTGGCTGATAACTGTATGGCTGTGGCTCGGTATGTGACATCTTACATCACCAAAAAAGAGAAGACAGAATTGAAGGATATGTGGGAGGACATTTCCCATGAAAAGAGCCTCAGCAAGAAGTTGTACAGTTTCAGTCTGAAGATGTTGTCGCATCGAGAAATCGGAGCGTACGAATGCTCTGACCGGTTGTCTTCAGCAAGTCTCTATGCCAAGTCCAGGAGTATCGTTTGGGCGAGTCTTGGTCTTGCTGCAACGCGTAATCGAGTTCTGAAACCTGTGCGGGAAATTGAGTATTTGGCGGAAAAGGAGCCAAACAGTACTGACATTTTGAAGACCAACATGTTGGATACATATTATCCAAATAGAAGCAGTCACCTCGACAATGTTTGTCTGTATGAGGTTCTTCAAAATTACATATTCAAGAGGAACATCAAAGAAGATACTGAGAAAGGAGTGTATGCTGTAATAGGAAGTGAGGGATGTCTGGTCAAGCAAAGAAAATGCCACTTGGTAAACCATCGAAAATTGACTGGCGAATCTCCTGAAAAAAAGGAGTTTTTCTATTTAGCACTTTTGCAACTTTTCAAGCCTTGGCGTGCAGAAGAGGAACTGCTTGGAGATTTCCTCTGTTACGAAGACTCTTTCAATGCTGCCAAGGAGACCATAGAATGTCCTGCTTTTCCCAAATATGTAGAAATGTTGAATGCGGAAATTGAGCAGGAAGCAACAATTGCAGCCGAGATTGCCAGAGACAGTTCTCAGGACAGTCAGAGTTCTGCTTCATTGAGTCAGGATCCACTAGGAGGACCTGTTATCGAAAATGAAGCTGCCACTGCTATGAATGAAGTGGAAAGAGCCATGGCACATGCTCAGGAGGATGCGGTTAACTTAGAAGAGTTGGAAAGACAACTCAACGTTGAGCAGAGGAAAATATATGACGAAGTTACCATGCAAATTGATCATGGATTAAGTCATGACAAGAAAGAGTGCTCATGTACGTCATTGAAGCCTGTCCGACTGTACGTGAGTGGAGAAGCGGGAACTGGAAAAAGTTTCCTCATTAAAGCAATTTCATGCTATTTGCAGGAAAGGACAGAGTCATCGCTGTCTTGTTTTGTCACCGCTCCAACTGGACTGGCAGCACATAACATTAAAGGGATTACTTTATATCGTTTACTGATGCTGCCAGTGGAGCATGACAACAAATTACAATATCACAAGCTATCTGGAGATGCTTGTTTTGAAGTTTCAAGAATCTTGAGGAAAATGAAACTTCTTATCATTGACGAAGTAAGCATGGTTTCCAATGTCATGCTTGCCTTTGTGCATTTGAGAATGCAAGAAGTTCTCAAAACAGAGTATGATGTGTTATTTGGTGGCAAACACATCATTGTTTTCGGAGATCTTTTGCAGCTGACACCAGTGAAAGGGCAACCTGTGTTCAAAATGCTCACGCATGAAGATACCAGGAAGTGCCTATGCAGCATTGGCAACGTCAATATATGGTTAAACTTCAATTATGCTGAACTGCATGAAAATATGCGTCAGGCGAAGGATGAAGTTTACAAGACTATTCTACAAGATGTTAGAATTGGAAAAGTGACCGAGCATGGGAAAGAAGCTTTACATGCACGATTACTGTCAAATTTATATCCAGAACAAGATGTTGTGCCTGAGAATATTTTTCAGAAAATTACTGATAAGAAATCTGGAATATGTTTGATGCCAACTCTTGCAGAATGTGCCAAATTCAACAACAAAATGTTGCATTTAGAAAAGCAAGAGATTGTGAAACTGGAAGCTATTGACAGAGTAGAGCATATGGGATCAACAATTATTTTGTCTGAGAATCTGAAAACAAAATTGGATTCATTAGAGAAGAGTATATCTAAAACTGCAGGTTTTGAAAAGACTCTGAATGTGTGCTTGAACTGCCGTATAATTTTAAGAAGGAATTTACATGTTGAAAGAGGTCTGGTAAATGGATCAATGGGTAATGTTGTTGATTTTGTAAAATACAGAAATAGAGATGGAATTGAATTTTTAAAAATTAAATTTGATGGCATTGAGGAAGTACAGCTAATTGGTCGTTGCTCTGCTAGATTTTTGCTTGTAAAAGACTTATATGTTTACCGTAAGCAGTTTCCTGTTTGCTTGGCATATGCGGTGACAATCCATAAATCGCAAGGTTTAAGTGTAGACTGTGCATTGGTGAATATTGGCAGTTCTGTGTTCAAGGAGGGTATGGCATATGTGGTTAGAACTTTATCGGGATTGTACTTGATTGAGTGTGATGTCACAAACATATGTGCGGATCTAGATTGTGTTAAGGAATACAATAGGTTAAGAAGAGAGTATGCGCCACATTTGCCTCAGTATCCTTTGTTTGAGAAACGTGTGGTAGGCCGGAAACGAAGAAATGTGACCAATACTGGGGAGGTTGTAGCAAAAAGACGAAAAGTCGATGAACCTAAAATTACAAGCAGAAACAAAAAGGATTCTGTTGAAGATGTTGTTGGTTTTCAATTTGAAAACAGTTCTGGTGTCAACTGCTATGCTAATGTAGTGGTTAATGTTTTGTTTTCTCTAGAAAATGTAAAAGAAGAGATTGTGGTCAATTCTGATCAAAGATTTTGCAGTTTGTTAAATTCTGTGTTAGAGAAATGTAGCACTGATAGAACAAACATAGAAAGTGTGTCTGAAATTCGAAATCTGTTAGACAGATGTTCAGGCCAAACACAATTCTCTCAAAATATTCAGCAAGATTGTCAGGAGTTTTTAATGTATCTGCTTGATGTATTGCATGCTGAAGGTGTAGATGTAGATCAGCTGTTTGGGCTTTCTTATCAATGGCAGCATGACTGCGAGAACTGTATGGTATCAAGTACTACTAGTGTAGACTCAGAAAGATTTATATATTTAACTTTGCCAGACAGTAAATCAGTCTCCTTTAATAAGCTAGTAAAAGCAGCTGCTCACAACATGGAGTGTAGCCAATGTAAATCTGAAATGATGTCCACATTATTTATACGAACATATGGCCAGTATGTCATTTTAATGTTCCAACGATGTAGGCCTGATGGAACAAAATTGACAACTTTAATTAAAAATTTTGTAGCTTCGCAGTTGTCAATATCAGGAAGGACTTTTGTAACTGCAGCAATTATATATCATGACGGCCCTTCAATAACATCAGGACATTACACAGCTTATTTAAAGTCTAGAAATGGCTGGTCATTCTGCAATGATTCTGTTTTAATTTTCAAAAAAAAATTGCCGTATGACCTTAAAAACTCTTACCTGGTGTTTTTAAAACCAAAATTTTAGGGAAATAATCTCGGGATGTGCTCTGTGGAATTTCAAGAAGTTCTAATGGCTCCTACACAATTTGGCCTTGAGGATAAGTGTAGTTCAGAGACATAACTTCTAACCATAAGACTGGACGTCATGGAGAAATAAGTGCACTTTGAATGAGTTCAGAAAAACTATTTCTTTTTATAAGCTAATTGAAGCAGCCAATCAAAACATAGAGTAGAGGGAATGTAAGTCTGCAATGCTGTCTACTGTTTTACATTGCTTTGTGATTAAAAGTGATGTAGAGAATTAAATAATTGTAGTACTCATAGAGGTAGTGTAAGTCTGCTTCATAGTAAGCAGTATCAGTGTCATAGGAAATGTAGAACATGACTGAGCAAGAAGGGGAAGATATTACTATTCCAGGATTGTGAAAATGATCTTCAACATTTTAATTCTGAAAGTTGCAGAAATGCCAAATTACGGGATTGGCTTACAAGAAATCCAAGAGTTATAAATGGCTCTGACAAGATTTGGCCTTGTGGAAACTTGTGGTAGAGAGCAAGAAGTCATTTATTGCATGTAACATGTTTTTAAAAACGATGGAGATTTTCTTTCAGAAAGTGGCGGGTTTAAAGTAATAACAGCACAACAGAGTGTAAGCTGTTCATAGGACATTCTTTGACGTCATGGAAAGTAAGTTAACTTTAAGGAGTTCTGAATTCTGATTTGTTATGTTGTATGGGTTTTTTAAACACAATCATTTTGATTGTGTTTTTTTTTCCCCGCTGTTATATGATGAATACCTTCAAGTCACTGTTTTTAGTGAATTTTGATACATTCTGAGAACAGCAAAAATAAACCATTTAACATGTATAATTAATTCTGTACTGTTTGCATTTATGATGTATATGTAGAACTGTGTAGGAGGCATGGAGAAGGTGAGGCTTCTGTAAGTGTCAAAGTTGTTGCATGCAGTGCTGCACTTCTGCGTATTCTTTCATATGCTGGACTACATCTGCACAATGAGATACCTAAGCAAAGGAAACACAAGTGATGTGATTGTGAAATGAGCAAAATGAATTGCACGTATTTCATTTACATCACCTGTGTTTCCTATCATTACGAATCACATTGTGCAGATCAAGTTTAGGTCTGTCCAGGGAAACATAGGAGGTTTAGACTTTGTTCAAGAGTGCAGTGTACATGACTCACTTCATTGGTAGACCTTCACATGTATTATGTCCTCTATTCTCTTCAACAACTCGAAATTTCATCTGCAACCCTGAGTAGGCCTCACCTCAAACAAACCTCTGGATAGGACACATCTTATTGGCATCCTGAAGCAATCATTTAAAATTTTAGTGTCTTGCGACACTTTTCTGAGACAACAGCAATGCAAAAGATGCACCATGTTTTAAGATAGGCCTCACTTCATCTGCATCAAGATACTGTTAGTTTAAAATGTATATCTTTAGGACTGTGTAGGGGGCCTGGAGAAGCAGAAGCTTCTGTAAGTGTCAAAGTTGTTGAAAAACTGTTTGTCCTTCAATCTTTTCCCTTGTCTTTTGTAATTTTTAAATACATGTTTTAATATTTTTCAAATGGTTGTTCTCTCTTTCACAGATTGAAAGTATAAACACAAAAAGTGAGTAATTTAACGACAATTATAAGGTAAATGTTTTGTACTCTTTTCGTTACATTTCTATCACATTTAACTTCTATTAGTTCCACTGCTTAATTTCTTTAACCCTCAGTTTCCTGCCTTTGCTACTTCCCTCATTCCTTTCTCTATTACCTACTTACTCAACTCCTTCCACTCTTTTTCTCAGTCCCTCTCTTCTCATAGTTCCTCACTCTTGTTCACTCACTCCGTCTCTATTACTCTTAGTGTCTTTGACTGATCACTGTATCACTATTTGTTCATAATGCTTTCTCTGTGTAGTTGAAGCACACTAAGGGGCATATTATGAACACAGCCAATAAAATTATTGCTCTTTTTATTGGCAGAAAACTGGTGCAAAAGTGGTTTTAGCGGCAGTTTTCTGCCGCAAAAGCAGCTTTAGCGACACATTTCTGCCAATAAAAGCTGCAAAACTTTTATTGCATATGTTGATGATATGGCTCTATGTTACTTACATTTCTTTGCTGTTTCAATTAATCTTTTTCTGTTATTTTTTGTTTTCTGTTTTCTATTTTTTCTCTCTGTTATTCTTCATGTTTTAATCTTATTTTGAACATTCACTCACATTCTCCAAGAAACTCTTCTTTGTTAATGTTATACTCTCTTTTTTTTCTTTCACTTCGTTATCTATTTTGTTTTTCACAATTATACCCTCTTCCGTCTTTTCTTCGGTAAATAGATCTATTAAACAGTATCTCTTCTTTAGTCCCTATAGCTGTCTTTCTTTTAACATCACTCTCTGTTTACTTTCCTTATACTTACTCTATTTTTTTTAAAAAAAATTTTGGGTTAGCTCCCGGTCCGCGTACCGGGAAGCTAACCGGGAAGCGAACCAAAAGAAATAGAGCTTGCCAGAGTGCTAAACATTCTAGCAATTTTTTAATAACGGGGAGGTAGTTCTAAAAAGAACTTTTTTTTAAATATTTTTGTTGTTTTATATATTTTTTTTCTTTTTTGAACATTATTTTTTTTTTTGTATTTTTTTAACACTTATTTGTTTTTTTGTTTTTTTCAAAGGGAAAGAACAGAAAGAGGCATTGAAAAAGGCTCAACAGGAGCAAAAAAAAAAATTAAAACTTGCTGCGTTTGGAGCATCGGTGTTTCTCGAAAGCCAAATTAATTAATTTCAGACTCATGTTTGCGCATGAAATTAAAGTGCCACAATATAAGCATGTCAGCTTCATATGGACAATTTTTTTTTGAATATTTGGCACTGTTTCGTTGGCCTCTTCAACTGTGAGAGAGATATCAGTAGATGTTCTTGTCACCGAAGTTGGGGGGTTCTGTTGTAGTTCACGCATCTCTGCACGACTATAGTTGTTTGGATGCCACCTCTGCATATGTCGGTGCATCGTGTGATTTCCATAACTGTATTTTTTATTAGTGCCCCGGGATAACCTATCTTGGCAGATAAGGCACGTAGCATGGCGTGCATTGACTTTTTTCTCTCCTGGTGGAATGGAAAAAAATTGCCAGATAAAGCTAACTTTGCGATGAGATACCCGGGGTAACTCTTTGACAAATCGTGGTCCCTCTTCTTCCTCTCCGTCTTGTTCTTCCTCTTCCTCCTCTGTGTCTCCAATAAACTGTGCAGGTGGTCCTCTCTTCCTATGAGGAGATGGTGGTGGTTTTGGTGGGGGTGCAGAAGCTGAAGCTACTATTGAAGCCATTTTTTAATCAGAGCAAATGATCAGGTCTTCCTTTCTCAAAGTTGAAAGTCAGAGTGAGAAAAAAGGTGGGGGCTTTCATCATTTGGGAAAAAAAATAGTTCTAAACCAATGAAAAGTGTTATTTTTAGGTCACCTGACCTAGCCTTACATCATTATGAAACCAAAAGTGAAATGAACCAATGAAAAGTTTTATTAACAAGTCACATGACCTCTCACGCTCATGTTACGCGCTGCGGAACTCGCCCCGGTTAGCTTCCGGGTCGCTGCGCTTCGCGCCTCGGTCCGCGCCCCGGGGCACTTCCGGGTGCGCTAACGCGGTACGTCACAAGACGCATTACGCGGCAACGCGATATGTCGCGCTTTCGCGACGTGCCCCGGATCGCTTCCGGGGAGCTGCGTTTCGCGCCTCGGTCCGCGCCCCGGGGCACTTCCGGGTGCGCTAACGCGGTACGTCACAAGACGCATTACGCGGCAACGCGATACCGTCACTATGTTGATTTCTTACCGGTTCGCGGACCGGGTCGCGGCATCAATTTGAGCTAACGGAAAGCTTTCCGGTTCGCGGACCGGGAGCGAAACAAAAAAAAATATTTTAAAAAAATTATTAATAAACATATAAAATATATTTTTGGATTTAAAGAAGAATACATTTTACAGCTATAGATATTAGCTTTTAAAAAACCAATGAAATTCACTGAAAAAACCATAGGTTATAGACCATATATAGTTAGGAATTAGCATTTACAAAACCTTGAAAATTCACTGAAAAAACCATAGGTTATACACCATATATAGTTAGGAATTAGCATTTAAAAAACCTTATTTTACTCACACAAAACCAATGAAATTCCATATATAGTTAGTTGTACTAACTATATATCGCGCACCCGCAATCCACTGCTGATCATGTCACATATTACATCATTCATGACATGGTCAGTGACATCACTGATGACATCACTGATGACATCTCAAATGACATCACTGATGACATCACTGATGACATCTCAAATGACATCACTGATGACATCACTGATGACAACATCCAGTGACTGTATTTTTCTGTAAAGTTAAAATATGTCTTACATATTTAAGAATGAGTGGATGTATAAGTGTCTGGATGAAGGATTTAGTAGGTGCATGACTGACTGTATGAGTGAGTGGTTAAATGTGTCTCACTGAGTGCATGGGTTAGTGACTAAACTGTCTTAATTTGTGCATCATTATGTCTGTTCTTCTGTAAACTGCTGCATGTGTTGATCAGTAGCTATATGAGTAACTATATGGGTTATTGATTGGTTGCCCAAGCATTTGTATGGGAGACTGAGTGTGTGTGTGGGTGGCTGGGAGGTGTATGACTCTGTGCATAGATGTATGGGTTCAAAAGTGCATGTGGAAACAGCTGGATGGGTGGTTGACTGTGTGCATGAGTGTATTGGTGAGTGAATGGATATCTCAGTGCTACATGTCAAAGTAAGTACATATGTAAAATACAGTACATGTGAGAGTTGACATATATAAATAACTGTGCATAAGAGCCAGTGAATGTGTGAGTGGCTGTATGGATCATTGTGAACTTGTATCCAGGATTGTATAAGTGAGTAAATATGTTTTAGTATATGTTTGAATAAGTAAGGTGTGTATAACTGTATAGTTGTGAAAATGGAGGTGTGATTGATTCTTTGCATGACTGACTAGGTGTGTAAGTAACTCCATGGATGAGTGACAGTCTGTGAGTGTCTGTTTACACTGAGTGTATCTAAGGTTATAATAGAGTCTGAAGAGGTTCATCATATTATCACATGAATGATGTCATCAGTGATGTGATCAGTAATGTCAAATGAGATGTCATCAGTGATGTCATCAGTGATGTCATTTGAGATGTCATCAGTGATGTCATCAGTGATGTCATTTGAGATGTCATCAGTGATGTCATCAGTGATGTCACTGACCATGTCATGAATGATGTAATATGTGACATGATCAGCAGTGGATTGCGGGTGCGCGATATATAGTTAGTACAACTAACTATATATGGAATTTCATTGGTTTTGTGTGAGTAAAATAAGGTTTTTTAAATGCTAATTCCTAACTATATATGGTGTATAACCTATGGTTTTTTCAGTGAATTTTCAAGGTTTTGTAAATGCTAATTCCTAACTATATATGGTCTATAACCTATGGTTTTTTCAGTGAATATATATATATATATGCAGGAAACGCCATTCGCCATGCCCCCTATTACCATGGAGACCAAATAACGTAGAGTGAAACCACCATTCAGTGCTGATCCTTAGTGCTTTATTCGTGCAAAATCGTGCCAGCAATCTGCCATGACGCGTTTCGCCTCCCAAAATATATATATTCAATGAAAAAAACCATGGGTTTCAGGGGTGGTATAGTTAGCTGGACATTTCACTAGGTGGGTGCAGATTAGTGCTGGCCATCTCTGGACACGTGTTTCTGGATTATTATCCATCATCAGCAGACATTAGGCAAAATTATTTAGGGTTGCTGAGCAGGCTGCCGTCTTCTTGGAACGCAGTATCTCCCCAGGCGCGCAGGTGCCTCTCCACGAGCTCGTCAGCTCAAAGCGGCTCGAGGGAGTCTTTAAGTAAGAAACTGATGTGGGAGCACACTGCTTCACCTCCCAGCAGAGTCGTCCATAGGCATCATGGTAGATGCAGTTCAGTTCGACAAGCGAGTACACTTGGAAAATCTTGAGTGTTTCACCAGGTGGGTGCAGATTAGTGCTGGCCATCTCTGGACACGTGTTTCTGGATTATTATCTGTCATCAGCAGAGATTAGGCAAAATTATTTGAGGTTGCTGAGCAGGCTGCCGTATTCTTGGAACGCAGTATCATTCCAGGCGCGCAGGTGCCTCTCCACGAGCTCGTCAGCTCAAAGCGGCTCAAGGGAGCCTTTACGTAAGTAACTGATGTGGGAGCACACTGCTTCACCTCCCAGCAGAGTCGCCACTATGCATCATGGTAGATGCAGTTCAGTTCGACAAGCGAGTACACTTGGAAAGTCTTGAGTGTTTCACCAGGTGGGTGCAGATTAGTGCTGGCCATCTCTGGACACGTGTTTGTGGATTATTATCCGTCATCAGCAGAGATTAGGCAACATTATTTGGGGTTGCTCAGCAGGCTGCCATATTCTTGGAACGCAGTATCTCTCCAGGCGCGCAGGTCCCTCTCCACAGCTCGTCATCTCAAAGCGGCTCGAGGGAGCCTTAATGTAAGAAACCGATGTGGGAGCACACTGCTTCACCTCCTAGCAGAATCGCCCCTAGGCATCATGGTAGATGCAGTTCAGTTCGACAAGCGAGTACACTTGGAAAGTCTTGAGTGTTTTACCAGGTGGGTGCAGATTAGTGCTGGCCATCTCTGGACACGTGTTTCTGGATTATTATCTGTCATCAGCAGAGATTAGGCAAAATTATTTGGGGTTGCTGAGCAGGCATCCGTATTCTTGGAACGCAGTATCTCTCCAGGCGCGCAGGTGCCTCTCCACGAGCTTGTCAGCTCATAGCAGCTCGAGGGAGCCAATAAGTAAGAAACTGATGTAGGAGCACACTGCTTCACCTCCCAGCAGAGTCGCCCCTAGGCATCATGGTAGATGCAGTTCAGTTCGAGAAGCGAGTACACTTGGAAAGTCTTGGGTGTTTCACCAGGTGGGTGCAGATTAGTGCTGGCCATCTCTGGACACGTGTTTCTGGATTATTATCCGTCATCAGCAGAGATTAGGCAAAATTATTTGGGGTTGCTGAGCAGGCTGCCGTATTCTTGGAACGCAGTCTCTCTCCAGGCGCGCAGGTCCCTCTCCACAAGCTCGTCAGCTCAAAGCGGCTCGAGGGAGCCTTTAGGTATGAAACTGATGTGGGAGCACACTGCTTCACCTCTAAGCAGAGTCGCCCCTAGGCATCATGTTAGATGCAGTTCAGTTCGACAAGCGAGTACACTTGGAAAGTCTTGAGTGTTTCATCAGGTGGGTGCAGATTAGTGCTGGCCATCTCTGGACACGTGTTTCCTGGATTATTATCCGTCATCAGCAGAGATTAGGCAAAATATTTGATTTATACAGGGATGCACTTGCAATTCATGCGTGCACTTTTCTCATACACACCAACTAAGAAACTGATACAAACTGATACAAACATTTACACAGTTTTCTCACTAACCCATGTATTCAGTAATATACACTTAATCAGTCACTTATACAATAAGTCGCATATCTACTAAATCATCCATTCACACACTCATACACCCACTCATTCTTTAATACACCATGGCATATATATATATGTATATATATATATAAAACATATTTACACTTTATAGAAACACACAGTCACTGGATGATGTCGTCAGTGATGTAATTTGAGATGCCATCAGTGATGTCACTGACCATGTGGTGAATGATCTAATATGTACTGTCATCAGCAGTGCATTGCGGAGGCACGTGTTAGAGTTAGCTGAACTAACTATAACGCCGGAATTTCTCTGGTTTTGTACGAGTGAAATGTCCAACTAACTATAAAATGCCTGAAACCTATGGTTTTTCAGTGAATATATATATATATTCACTGAAAAAACCATAGGTTATAGACCATATATAGTTAGGAATTAGCATTTAAAAAACCTTATTTTACTCACACAAAACCATTGAAATTCCATATATAGTTAGTTGCACTAACTATATATCGCGCACCCGCAATCCACTGCTGATCATGTCACATATTACATCATTCATGACATGGTCAGTGACATCACTGATGACATCACTGACGACATCTCAAATGACATCACTGATGACATCACTGATGACGTCTCATTTGACATCATTCTTGTGCTAATACGATAAACCTCTTCAGACTCTAATATAACCTTAGATACACTCAGTGTATACAGACACTCACACACTGCCACTCATCCATGGAGTTACTCACACACCCAGTCAGTCATGCAAAGAAACAATCTCACCTCCATTTCCTCAACTATACAGTTATACACACCTTACTTATTGAAACATATACTAACACATATTTACTCTCTTATACAATCCCTGATACAAGTTCACAATGATCGATACAACCACTCACTCATTCAGTGGCTCTCATGCACAGTTATTTATATATGCCAACTCTCACATGTACTGTGTTTTACATATGTACTTACTATGACATGTAGCATTGAGATATCCATTCACTTATCAATACACTCATGCACACAGTCAACTTTCCACATGCACTCTTGAACTCATACACCTAGTGAATAAACTGCTCACACATCTATGCACAGAGTCACACACCTTCCAGCCACCCCCACACAAACTCAATCTCCCATAGAAATACTTGGGCAACCAATTAATAACACATATAGCCTCTCGTATAGCTAATGATCAACACATGCAGCAGTTTACATCACAACAGACATAATGATGCACAAATTAAGACAGTTTAGTCACTAACCCATGCATTCAGTGAGACACATTTAATCACTCACTCATACAGTCAGTCACGCACCTACTAAATCCTTCATCCAGACACTTATACATCCACTCATTCTTCAATATGTAAGACATATTTTAACTTTACAGAAACATACAGTCACTGGATGTTGTCATCAGTGATGTCATCAGTGATGTCATTTGAGATGTCATCAGTGATGTCATCAGTGATGTCACTGACCATGTCATGAATGATGTAATATGTGACATGATCAGCAGTGGATTGCGGGTGCGCGATATATAGTTAGTGCAACTAACTATATATGGAATTTCAATGGTTTTGTGTGAGTAAAATAAGGTTTTTTAAATGCTAATTCCTAACTATATATGGTCTATAACCTATGGTTTTTTCAGTGAATTTTCAAGGTTTTGTAAATGCTAATTCCTAACTATATATGGTCTATAACCTATGGTTTTTTCAGTGAATTTTCAAGGTTTTGTAAATGCTAATTCCTAACTATATATGGTCTATAACCTATGGTTTTTTCAGTGAATTTCATTGGTTTTTTTAACAGCTAATATCTGTAGCTGTAAAATGTATTCTTCTTTAAATCCAAAAATATATTTTATATGTTTATTAATAACTTTTTTTTAAAATATTTTTTTTTCTTCGTTCCCGCTTCGCGAATCGGGAAGCTTCCCGTTAGCTGACCTTGATGCCGCGAAATAGACCGCGAGCCGGTAAACGTTTCTTTACCGCAACTGCCGCGTTAGAAAACAACATCATCACGCCTCCCGTCCGCATGACGTTTCGCGTTGTCGCGTGATACGTCATATGACGTGCTACGTTAGCGAACTGGTACGCTTACCGAGTCGCAAAGCACAGGTTTCTGGAAGCAAACCGGGAGGCCCTGCAAAGCGCGTAACGTAAACACAGCAGGTCATGTGACTTGGTAATAACACTTTTCATTGGTTCATTTCACTTTTGGTTTCCTAATGATGTAAGACTAGGTCATATAATATAAAATGAACACTTTTCATTGGTTGAGAACTATTGTTTTTCCCAAATGATGAAAATCCCTCCTTCTTTCCTCACTCTGACTTTCATCATTGTTAGAGAAAGACCCTTTGTTACCAGTGAGCAATGGCTTCTTTAGTAGCTTCAGCTGGTGCTTCCCCACCACCTCCACCACATCCAAGGAAGAGTGGACCACCTGCTCAAGTTATAATTCAGCAAGAAGAGGAAGAAGAGGAACAGGACGACGAGCACGAAGAGAGGCACTTTTTGCCTGAGGAGCCCAGGACGTCTCACCGGAAAGAAAACTTCATTTGGCAATTTTTTAAAATTCCCAAAGGTCAGAAAAAAGTAAATGCAAGATACGTAACTTGCCTTATATGTCAAGATAGACTGTCCAGAGGGACCGACAAAAAATACAGTTTCGGAAACTACACAATGCATCGCCATATGACTAGGTGGCATCCTAACAACTACAGTGCTGCACAGTTTCGTAACGACCTAGATAATCTCCCTATTATGGCCGGAAGATCTGTTGTACCGGAAGTAACTGGACCAGAGGGCAGGGAGATGGTGCCAAATATACAAACAAGATTTCGTGAAGTAAAACAAGTCTGCGTACATTGCAGTGGATTCATTTGCTACGGAGAAAGAAGCATCACTCTGATCAACAGAGCTATTGACTATCATATGCAAGTTTGTACGAAACGCCCCAAATAATAAATTCTTTTTTTTTGTTTTGTTGCTCCTGTTGAGCCCTTTACAATGAATCGTTTTCGTTGCCCCCTCCGAAAAAAAACAAGAAAAAATATTAAACTGTTCAGAAAATTTCAAAAAAAGTAAAAAAATGTTCAGAAAAATAATAAAAAAAATATAAAACAACAAAAACAATAAAAAAAAAAGTTCTTTTCAGAACTACCTCCCCGGTATTAAAAAAGTGGTACAATATTTGGAAATGTGCCAACCTCTATTTCTCTTAGTTCGCTTCCCAGTTCGCTCCCCGGTACGCGAACCGGAAGCGAACCCAAAAATTTTTTTTTTTAAAAAAGAACAGTAAGTATAAGGGAAGGAAACAGACAGTTATGTTAAAAGAAAGACAGCTATAGGGGAGTAAACTAGAGATACTATTACCCGTAATCCACTGCTGATGATGTCACATATTACATCATTCATGACATGCTCAATGACATCATCAGCAGAGGATTGCGGGTAACAGTATCCCTAGTTTATTCCCTATAGCTGTGTTTCTTTTAACATAACTGTCTGTTTCCTTCCCTTATACTTACTGTTCTTTTTAAAAAAAAATTTTTAGATCAGTCAGAAACAGTGAAAGTAATGAAATATAAAAGACTACGTACAATATAAGCACTGTATGCAACAACTTTGACACTTACAGAAGCCTCACCTTCTCCATGCCTCCTACACAGTTCTACATGTACATCATAAATGCAAACAGAACAGAATTAATTATACATGTTAAATGGTTTATTTTTGCTGTTCTCAGAATGTATCAAATTTCACTAAAACAGTGACTTGAAGGTATTCATCATATAACAGCGGGGAAAAAAAAACACAATCAAAATGATTGTGTTTAAAAAACCCATACAACATAACGAATAAGAATTCAGAACTCCTTAAAGTTAACTTACTTTCCATGACGGCCAAGGATGTCCTATGAACAGCTTACACTCTGTTGTGCTGTTATTACTTTCAACCCGCCACTTTCTGAAAGAAAACCTCCATCGTTTTCAAAAACATGTTACATACAATAAATGACTTCTCGCTCTCTACCACACGTTTCCACAAGGCCAAATCGTGTCTGAGCCATTTATAACTCTTAGAATTCTTTTAAATCAATCCCGTCATGTTGTATTTCCGCAACTTTCACAATTAAAATGTTGAAGATCATTTTCACAATCCTGGACTAGTAATATCTTCCCCTTCTTGCTCAATCATGTTCTACATTTCCTATCACACTGATACTGCTTACTATGAAGCAGACTTACACTACCTTTATGACTAGTACAATTATTTAATTCTCTACATCACTTTTAATCACAAAGCAATGTAAAACAGTAGACAGCATTGCAGACTTACATTCCCTCTACTCCATGTTTTGATTGGCTGCTTCAATTAGCTTATAAAAAGAAACAGTTTTTCTGAACTCATTCAAAGTGCACGTATTTCTCCATGACGTCCAGTGTTATAATAAGAAGTTTTGTCTCTATACTACACTTATCCTCAAGGCCAAATCGTGTAGGAGCCATTAGAACTTCTTGAAATTCCTCAGAGCACATCCCGAGATTCTTTCCCTAAAATTTTGGTTTTAAAAACACCAGGTAAGAGTTTTTAAGGTCATACGGCAATTTTTTTTTTTAAATTAAAACAGAATCATTGCAGAATGACCAGCCATTTCTACACTTTAAATAAGCTGTATAATGTCCTGATGTTATTGAAGGACCATCATGATATATAATTGCTACAGTTACAAAAGTCCTTCCTGATATTGACAACTGTGAAGCCACAACATTTTTAATTAAAGTTGTCAATTTTGTTCCATCCGGCCTACATCGTTGGAACATTAAAATGACATACTGGCCATATGTTCGTATAAATAATGTGGACATCATTTCAGATTTACATTGGCTACACTCCATGTTGTGATCAGCTGCTTTTACTAGCTTATTAAAAGACACTGATTTACTGTCTGGCAAAGTTAAATATATAAATCTTTCTGAGTCTACACTAGTAGTACTTGATACCCTACAGTTCTCGCAGTCATGCTGCCATTGATAAGAAAGCCCAAACAGGTGATCTACATCTACACCTTCATCATGCAATACATCAAGCATATACATTAAAAACTCCTGACAATCTTGCTGACTATTTTGAGAGAATTGTGTTTGGCCTGAACATCTGTCTAACAGATTTCGAATTTCAGACACACTTTCTATGTTTGTTCTATCAGTGCTACATTTCTCTAACACAGAATTTAACAAACTGCAAAATCTTTGATCAGAATTGACCACAATCTCTTCTTTTACATTTTCTAGAGAAAACAAAACATTAACCACTACATTAGCATAGCAGTTGACACCAGAACTGTTTTCAAATTGAAAACCAACAACATCTTCAACAGAATCCTTTTTGTTTCTGCTTATAATTTCAGGTTCATCAACTTTTCGTCTTTTTGCTACAACCTCCCCAGTATTGGTCACATTTCTTCGTTTCCGGCCTACCACACGTTTCTCAAACAAAGGATACTGAGGCAAATGTGGCGCATACTCTCTTCTTAACCTATTGTATTCCTTAACACAATCTAGATCCGCACAAATGTTTGTGACATCACACTCAATCAAGTACAATCCCGATAAAGTTCTAACTCGTGACAATGCCACATATGCCATACCCTCCTTGAACACAGAACTGCCAATATTCACCAAAGCACAGTCTACACTTAAACCTTGCGATTTATGGATTGTCACCGCATATGCCAAGCAAACAGGAAACTGCTTACGACGAACATATAAGTCTTTTACAAGCAAAAATCTAGCAGAACAACGACCAATTAGCTGTACTTCCTCAATGCCATCAAATTTAATTTTTAAAAATTCAATTCCATCTCTATTTCTGTATTTCACAAAATCAACAACATTACCCATTGATCCATTTACCAGACCTCTTTCAACATGTAAATTCCTTCTTAAAATTATACGGCAGTTCAAGCACACATTCAGAGTCTTTTCAAAACCCGCAGTTTTAGATATACTCTTGTTGATCCCATATGCTCTACTCTGTCAATAGCTTCCAGTTTCACAATCTCTTGCTTTTCTAAATGCAACATTTTGTTATTGAATTTGGCACATTCTGCAAGAGTTGGCATCAAACATATTCCAGATTTTTTCTCAGTAACTTTCTGAAAAATATTCTCAGGCACAACATCTTCGTCTGGATATAAATTTGTCAGTAATCGTGCATGTAAAGCTTCTTTCCCATGCTCGGTCACTTTTCCAATTCTAACATCTTGTAGAATAGTCTTGTAAACTTCATCCTTTGCCTGACGCATATTTTCATGCAGTTCAGCATAATTGAAGTTTAACCATATATTGACGTTGCCAATGCTGCATAGGCACTTCCTGGTATCTTCATGCGTGAGCATTTTGAACACAGGTTGCCCTTTCACTGGTGTCAGCTGCAGAAGATCTCCGAAAACAATGATGTGTTTGCCACCAAATAACACATCATACTCTTTTTTGAGAACTTCTTGCATTCTCAAATGCACAAAGGCAAGCATGACATTGGAAACCATGCTTACTTCGTCAATGATAAGAAGTTTCATTTTCCTCAAGACTCTTGAAACTTCAAAACAAGCATCTCCAGATAGCTTGTGATATTCTAATTTGTTGTCATGCTCCACTGGCAGCATCAGTAAACGATGTAAAGTAATCCCTTTAATGTTATGTGCTGCCAGTCCAGTTGGAGCGGTGACAACACAAGACAGCGATGACTCTGTCCTTTCCTGCAAATAACATGAAATTGCTTTAATAAGGAAACTTTTTCCAGTTCCCGCTTCTCCACTCACGTACAGTCGGACAGGCTTCAACGACGTACATGAGCACTCTTTCTTGTCATGACTTAATCCATGATCAATTTGCATGGTAATCTCGTCATATATTTTCCTCTGCTCAACATTGAGTTGTCTTTCCAACTCTTCTAAGTTAACCGCATCCTCCTGAGCATGTGCCATGGCTCTTTCCACTTCATTCATAGCAGTGGCAGCTTCATTTTCGATAAGAGGTCCTCCTAGTGGATCCTGACTCAATGAAGCAGAACTCTGACTGTCCTGAGAACTGTCTCTGGCAATCTCGGCTGCAATCGTTGCTTCCTGCTCAATTTCCACATTCAACATTTCCACATATTTGGGAAAAGCAGGACATTCTATGGTCTCCTTGGCAGCATTGAATGAGTCTTCATAACAAAGGAAATGTCCAAGCAGTTCCTCTTCTGCACGCCAAGGCTTAAAAAGTTGCAAAAGTGCTAAATAGAAAAACTCCTTTTTTTCAGGAGATTCGCCACTCAATTTTCGATGGTTTATCAAGTGCCATTTTCTTTGCTTGACCAGACATCCCTCACTTCCTATTACAGCATACACTCCTTTCTCAGTATCTTCTTTGATGTTCCTCTTGAATATGTAATTTTGCAGAACCTCATACAGACAAACATTCTCGAGGTGACTGCTTCGATTTGGATAATATGTATCCAACATGTTGCTCTTCAAAATGTCGGTACTGTTTGGCTCCTTTTCTGCCAAATACTCAATTTCCCGCCCAGGTTTCAGAACTCGATTACGCGTTGCAGCAAGACCAACACTCGCCCAAACGATACTCCTGGACTTGGCATAGAGACTTGCTGAAGACAACCGGTCAGAACATTCGTAAGCTCCGATTTCTCGATGCGACAACATCTTCAGACTGAAACTGTACAACTTCTTGCTGAGGCTCTTTTCATGGGAAATGTCCTCCCACATATCCTTCAATTCTGTCTTCTCTTTTTTGGTGATGTAAGATGTCACATACCGAGCCACAGCCATACAGTTATCAGCCACAAACTGTATATCCATGTTAGCATTCCACATGGACAAAATCACCGGGTTGTAGTCGTTGATGTACTTAGACTCTTCGTTCCTCTTCAAATTGTATGTGTTTTTAGGTGATTTCTTCATCACATTATGTCGCAGCGAAGACATCAAACTGTTCACTCTTCCTTTAGAAATCACCGGTCGTGGAAAGCCGAAACGACATTTGGTGTAGAACTTGTCTTTGTTCCGGAATTTACGACGACAGTACTTTCCACATCGATGGCTTTGGAAACGTAGAACTTTTTCTCTTAGGCTTTTTTTCTCCTTTGCGTTTGGAACAGCACACGTAGAATACTGTTCTATGAAACTCATCACTGAGTCTTCTGCATCCGTTCCAAATTTAGGTGCATCCTTGATCCACAGCAACATATGTATATGAGGAGCACCTCTTGCTTGGTACTCCTTCCTCCAGAAGAAATCCAACACCTCTCCAAAAGGTGGATTCTTCTTATTCATGATGAAAGACATCATACCTTCAAATCTATGATTGAAGTACCTACATACATTGACTGGATCCAAAGAGCACAGTTCTCCGGGTGTCTTGAATTCGATGTTTTCTACGTTAGCATTTGCCTCTCGTAGAAATTCAAGTAAGTCTTCCCAGCCATACTCAGCACAGCTCAAAGTGAGGAACCATGTGGGAGTTCCTAAGTTCCTCAGCATACATTTTAAATCACCATGACGACGGTACCAGTACTCATTAGTACCACGCTGACACGCCATGAGATTAATCAGGTGAGAATCCAAAATACTGTCTTGGACATTGACTTTATCCATAAAGTCACTTGCCGAGATGTTTTGCATGTGTATACCACTTTTCAAGATGTGGTTCACTGCATATGACAGTCCAGACAGATCGCTTTCAAACAGGAGATGAAACAAATAAGGAATGCATTGTCGAAACCTAGGATCTCCTGCATACAATCGCAAAGTCCGGTATTCAGAAGCAGGAATTTGATGAGGTCGCTCATCATATCTTCCTCCCTGACCTGTTGGAAAAAGCTGTGGGAAACACCGAGCTTCCAAACTTTCCTCCCAAACACTAATGGGACTCCCTTTCGCTTGTTTCATTTGAAACAACTCAATAGCATTCCCCATGACTTCCTTGGAATGCAAAGGATGAACACTATAATGTTCATATATTTCTTCACTAGTACAGGGTTCTACTTTCTCAATTTGACCAGCACACAAATCGCTATCCTCTTCCTCACTTACTTCCTCTTCTGCAACATATACATTTTTATAGTATTTATTATATTTTTTCAAATACAATGTTGCCCTTTTGACTTTCCTAACATCTACTAAATCTTGCCATATTTTCTTATTCTTTGTCGGAACCCCATTAACTAAGATAACAAGAGGTTCCTTTTCCACTTTTTCTACTCCAATTATGTTAATGTTTTTCTTCAAATCTAGAGGCAAATAAACAACTCTTCCCTTTAATCCTCTCTGTAAATCTGATGGAGGCAATTTCCCTGTCTTTGGCTCCATTCTTACAATAGCCTGAAAGGGATGTATACTTTGAATCAAAATAGATTCATAAGTATTTAAATCCTTCAATTCAGAAGGAATCTCAACCAATTCCAGATTATTATGAACTGCTCTAGCAGGCATCTGGTTTTGATTTAATTTGTTACAACAATAAGTACACACACGTTGATCCAATCCCAAATCAAAACAATTTTCTACCATCAAGTATGTTGTAAAATCCTTCCATTCACTATTATTTTCCCTTTCACTTTTTGCATATAAATCCACTAACTTAGTCTGATTCTTATAATAAGTGCGTCGACAACACACACAAGTGAAATTTGGCCTCTCACTTGATTTCACCTCAAACGTCGCAATTTCCCTCTGGAAATTATCTGTACTGGAAACCTGTACACTATCTTCCACATTACTCTCTTCTTCTTGGTCAATTTCAACATTCTCCTCTTTACTTCCAAAGTAACAAAACTCAATTTCTTCACATATATTCTTCACATCTATTTCAGAACCATGCAAAAGAGCAGCGCATAATTGTTTAAGCATAATTGCTGGACTCTTAGCATAATACAACATTCCTCACTTTATTATGATGCACTGCTAGCATCCTGAAATGATGAAAAACACTCTGGCATACTCTCCTGGAAAGACAAGCCAGTGAATGACCATGCAAACCTATCACTTCTCTCACTCTGCAAGGATCTAATTCTTGCAACAACTTCATTTTCTGCTTCAAACTTTTCTTATTAAATGACCGTATAAAATCACAAAGCAGATTGATGGAATCCTGTCGTACACTGCAAATACTACTACACTTCCAGGTGTACACAGGACCCTTAGGACGTCTCCCTAAAACCTCATTACCTAACACCTCTTCTATCTCTGTTGTCACAAGTTTTTCTTTTTCAACTGGACAACCATCTTTCACTTCATAACCTCGACCACTGGTGTCAACTGCATGCACCAAATCATTATCCTGGAAATAACTCTCCTCATTAAAAAATGCCTCAGAGCTTGAACTATGCATCCATTCTCCAGAAAAAACTTCACAAAAATTACTACGATTAACTATTCTCTTCCATCTACTATTTCTTTTGAAATCATAAATTGCCTTGTTTAGCTTCCTAATTCTATTGATTGTCAAAATAAATAACTTACGTTTAATTTCAAATGCCTGATCAATAACTTTCTCAACTATTTTTTTTCTCTTATAAAAAACCACTTTCTGTTGACCTTTCTTAATATTTTTTAACAAATTGCCAATTATCCTGTTGCGGAACATTCGTTTACAAATGTCCCTAAACTGTTGTTTCCTTCTACTTTCATGCATAGAGTTATCTCTTACTCTAGCAGTAACATTTCTCATTGGCCTTTCCTTACCGTTTGAATTGCTTCTCCTTTTCTGGACTGAAACATTTTCTGTAGTAATATTTTTTTTACTAGATATATTTCTTATGAATGTTTTTGTACTCTTACCCGGTGCTTTCTTGGTGACTTGACAAATCTTTTTGTTAGAGGACTGCTGCTTTTTTCATTCACCTGCTGTCTCTGACGTTTTGCAGCCTTTCTCACTCTTTCTTTGCTTGGCATCCTAAAATCTTGAAATAATCTGCAGTTGAATCTGTGGTAAAATAGAATAAAAAATGTTATTAACCACTATTACCCAACAGTAAATTAATAACAGTCATCAAAAACTTAACACACTACTTAACATTTTTACATAGAAGAATTTTTTGTACATGGCAAATTTAGAATACAGAAATAGCAGAAAAGAAATGGAATTTATATTCATTTTACCTGTCCTGTTTTATATATGAATCTGATCTAATTTTATGACCATATTTTAATATTTTATTGAAGACACTACACATAACCTGTTTTTGAAGGTGTCTTTATTTTTAAATTAAACGGTTTACATATTTACTTTTTATTTATTATAAATTTATAAAATAAATGTTTATAGTTCCATAGGCTCAAGCAAGTCAGCTTCCCATCCTATGTCATACAATTCTGACAAATCTGCATCCTCATCACGTTCTTCTTCATCCTCAGGATTGAAATCATCCAAGGGATCAACATCCACTGATGTTTTAATTACGAGTTCAATGATGAGGTCGAAATCAACTGATTGCTGATTGTCGCTCATGTTGATGTTGTCTTTATCTTTAAAGAAAGATAACAACAATGAGATGTTGCACAGTAAGAGACAAATCTCAGAGATTATAATAGTAAAATTGCTTAACAAGAGTAACATTTTGCAGCTATTATTTAACCATGTCCAACGATGCTGAGGAGCAGAGGAGGTGAAGCCTATCTCCAATTTTTCACTGAACAGGACTCATCTCTTCTTAACCTTGGATAAACCTCACCGACTCTGTGTCCCCTGCACATAATTAAATGTAAAGGGGCCGATTTATATTAACTAGCACATCCCCAGGGATGCACCAGTTAACATGCACCGCTGCTCTGCCACCCACAGTGTGCCGCATTTACAATCAGATAGGACAAAGCTACATCAAAACCCTGCGCCTGCTTGAAGCAGGCATAGATCTTGACGCAGGTAGGCTGAAAGCTAAAGCAACAACTAAGTGTCGTGTGCAGAAGTTGCAAAAAAGGAAAAATGGCGTTTAAACCAGTAATGAGCCCATGCTAACTTAACACAGAGTAAAGATATCCAGGATCTACATCAGTTTGGGGTTCACGAACCTGGCAGGTACAAGGCACTGAGGCTTTGCACCGTGCATGTCTCATCCCAAATCATATGTTGTTTGTGAATGAAACAATTTCCCAGACCAAATGCTTTGGATTGGCTACTTCTAAAAAATTAAACACCCCTACTATCCCGGAGTTACAGGAATATGATGCTTGGAGTAATTTTACTCGTTGTCCATTAAAGATTTACAGGCCCTACTCCGTAATTCTTCCTTTAACATTTCCAGTATAAATCCAAAAGGTTGACTGCTTTGGCAACGTGCCTTATCCACGGTTTAATAACGCTGCCTTTTGCTTTATATAAGTTTTCAAATTGTATGAAATATATACCAATAGGTCGTTATTAACCTTTAGGTAGTGGTTTTCTTCATGAGGTCTGGTCGCTTCCATACACATACAGATTTTCAAAGATGATCAAGAAGTTTATCTGAATGGAGAGGAATGCACTGAGACGCCAGATCATTCACTAATGTGTAGGCACATACAGTTACACGGTTCATGCAACAAACACCGACCAAATATGGCTTGCGTGTTGCAAGGCACGCCAGTTCCTGCTATCATCCCCACGTTCAAGTTGTTGGAAAATGGTAGTTATTTGATGCTCAATAATGAAGATTGTTCTGGGTTAATTAAAAGTATTCCTTTTATCGTAACAGTAAGTGAACGGGTTATTTGCTGCAGAAATGTTCTATTTCCTCCCACACATGAACATAGGGAGTTTTCAATCTGGCCACAAATACCAACCTTGGGAGCACATTTCAACGGCATGGCAAGAATAAGAGCTCTTTTGTCTCAGAGAGAGGTGGCCTTGACTTCGGCCCGTGAAACTTTCGTGCTTCACATAGCGAACACCCGTACAGAGGTGCAGACCCTTTTAAATACAGATTCGCCTTTCCATTTCAGCAAGATGGTTCGGACTATCTCTAACGCGTCCTCTACAAAGGGCCTGGCAAACTTTTTTAAAGTTGTTACCAGTGGTCTCGTGACTTCATTTGAGAAAATCTTTGGAATCATCCCTGCTTTCTTTCATTCTATTTTTTCCACTGTGCTTGGTGGATTCCCATTTTTACTTGCATTACCAGCGGACGCTCTTGTGCTTTTTTACATTTTTAAATATGGATGTCCCTCCTGTGCAACCTCCCGCCCTGCAGCTGCTCACGCTGTTCCGCAATCGCATGCTTGAATATTATGGCACAATGCCGTTGGCGATATTAAGCACGGCATATGGATTATCTTTTCGATTCTCCTACTTCACCTGTGTCCAGCCTGTATTTCACTGCCTGACCTGTGATTTCGATTGGGCCATTGATTTGTGTCTCTGCGGACCGGTTTCTCCTGACGTCGACTTTAATCAGCTGATGAGTCCTATCATTACTCACGAGTTGGTTTGTCCTGGCGAAAGTATTATGGCTGTGGCATTGATCCATGGACTAATTGGTCCCTGGAATTTACTGGCGGCAACACAGTCTTTCTTGGAACAGAGCTTTCTTGAAAACCCACCGAGCTGTCCTCTGATGGTGATAGAGGATCCGGTGCTGGAAGAGCACGTATGTTCTTTTCCGCTTTTAAATTGGATGGCTGAACTCTTTTCGGATGAAGACGGTGACTTCCTATTAGAGGCTGTTGCAGCTTATTTTGCATACACAGTTATGTCATAGACCTTTTTCATGTTTGATATGCTGAGTACTAGCATTTCATTGACAAGTCATTGACTTATTTGTCAAGTTTTTATTATTTAGCTTGCCTATTGGCTTAAGCCTCGATAAAGTAGTTGGCTGTTTTATTTTTCTTTAGCATTAAATTTTCCTAGTTTTTAATGTTTTACATATAAAGTTGCAATCTGCTCTCATGAGATGGCACTTCTATTATCTTATTCAGTTCGTTTCCGGATCATGGGGAGGTGTCATGTAGATCCTATATATCTTTACACCGTGTTAAGTTAGCATGGACTCATTACCGGTTTAAACGCCATTTTTCCTTTTTTGCAACTTCTGCACACGACACTTAGTTGTTGCTTTAGCTTTCAACCTAATAGTTCATCGTGATTTACATGAGAATAATATGTTATTGCTCTACTATCTGCTTTACTTGTTAAACTATATCTGTACAGCGAGTGCTGAAGTTTCAAGAACAACACGATACAGAATTGTTATGAGGTCTGATCTCCACGACTTCATACTCATAACATAAGTGCAGCTTCTGCCAATTCTGGGCATGAGGCGGGTTTTATATTGCTTTGCCGAACACACATACACAACACTTGATGCGGTTCACATGAAGAGAGAGCTGGTGTATGCTGATGTGATTCCTTCAAATCTAAGACACTAAAGTATGGGCACGCCCTAAACCAACACAAAGAGACCTTCTTAGCAAATAATATAATATGTGTATTAGGGAGGGTGAGATATAAGCAGCCGCGGGCCGTGGAGGGAGTTACGGAGGGGCAGGGAGGCGGGGAGGGGGAGGGGCAGGGTGCCCCTCCCCCTCCCCGCCTCCCTGCCCCACCGTAACTCCCTCCACGGCCCGCGGCTGCTTATAAGTGTTGCTAACTCTTATTCATTTACAGCATGTTAACATACTGTCACCATTCGCTTTTTATGTACTAGTAACTGTGCTGGTAATTTTGCTACTGATAATATGTGTACTTGTATTATCTAAGATACTACGCCTGAGAAGACGGCATTAGTAAATAAACATTTCAAATACACATGTGTTCTTCTTAACTCCATGTTCTGGTTTCTAAGAAATATATAACGACCGACTGTTCATGAGTTCCACGTATCCTGAGGTACTATAAGTTCATATTCTGGATTGTCTAAACATTGAGAGTTTGTTATATCCAATGTGACACTGTACCTAGCTTGCTAAGGGGTTTTTGATTACTAAGGTGAGTTTTGGGGCACCCTAATTCACCGAGGTTCCAATCCTCTGTCCACAGTTCTGTGTGAGAACAGAAACCCTACGACAGGGGCACCCCTGAGCCTTGCTGGAGCTTCATCACACTTGCGATACAACTCCAGCACTGCGCCACCTTTACGGCACAGATACGTCACGCATCTGTGCTGTTTTTGCCCCATGATGCGCCGCATTGTAAATGCAGCACACCATAGGTGACGGAACAGCGGCACAGAATGACTAACACATCCCTGGTGATGCGCCAGTCATCATAAATCTATCCCTATGCTTCTTATCTTATTAGACATGAACCGCCATATGTATCATCAAAGTTTTTTGCATTTCCTAAATAGCGAACTTTAAGGAATAAATAGCGATTCTTTACCATTCCTAGTTTGCGATGAGCTATTTGCTAATTACAAATTACCCATTCATTTCCATGCAGCAGGAGGCCCATAGGAATGAAGGTGCAATTTGCGATTAGCAATTACCTCATCGCAAATTACAAATTTTTCCGAGGGTGCAGGAGTGTCTCAAGAACACCCTGCTGCACCCCTGAAAAAGAAATTTGGGGGCATATGGCACACATAAATTTTGAAAACATTCCTTTACCTCAAAAACGATTTTCAACTCATAATTTGAAAACACTGCACATGGGGAAATGACTTAAAATGTCCTTAAGACACATAAAAGCGTTTTTTGATTGCCTTTGCAGCATGTTTCAGTCACCTTTAACATGCCTATGTAACGCAAACATTCAAAATCTAAATTTGCCTTGCACAGGTGAGAGCATATTTACAAGCAATTTGCTCCACAGACAAACTTCTTACATTGAAATGGGAAAAATAACATCAGAGACTCTCAATTACCTTATAAAGAAGCAGACACCATTATGTCCTTCTCATCAATATTAAAACCATTGCTTTTTCTCAAAAACGATTTACAAGTCATAATTTGAAAACACTCCACAGCTCCTATGCACATAAAAACCCTGTCAGTACTAATACTTCACATTTTCTCCAATTACAATTTCTCAAAGAAACAAAATCTATTTGTAAAACACTTGAGACAAAGCAACATTTGAAAAACACAACTTTCTTCATAATTTTCTCCTTAAAGCACACTATTTTCTATCTAAATTAAAGAAATCTTTTCTCACCTTAGCAAATACTTTGAGTTTCAAAACAGTCTCAGAAACACACCAATTTGTCTTCAACAGAGCAAAAGGTATGCACTCCAGAGTCTGCAGCTATCAAAAGCACAGAAATGCTGTAATTCCTCACACATATCTCTCATGTCACCCAATCAAAACTCTTCCCTCACTTTTTTTCAAAGCAAAACCCTTCCCCCCTCTGCCCCCTCTCTGCTTTTTCTGCATAGCAACCACCTCTTGCAAGACCTCTGGTGTTTCCAAGTTCACACAACAAAGTTGCAATTGAACTCTGAACTCTCAGTGCACCTGCATATCCAGTGCAATCTTTCATTTAATGATTTTTTCTTCGCCACTCAAAATACATCTTTCAACGAACTCATCCATGCACCCTAACTTTCTGTTTTCAGCAATAAAAATCCACCAATCACTCTTACTGCTTCATTAACACAGAAACTCCTCAGTTTTTTTCATTTTACACTCTCATTTTTTCAACTGCCATTTCATTGCCACACTTCATCTGACTGCAGGAGAACCTTCTCTCGCCATGTTTTCTGTCTGGATTGTTGGACATAGTTACATCTATTGGGCTCAAGGGTACGCTGAAAACAGGAATTTACCTAACCTCAATTTACAAGATGTGGAAATTAAGTGGTTTGGCCACAGAGGATTAAAATGTCACCAATTGATACCATTGGTGAAAACCTTTATGCATTTGCCAAAACCTGACCTGTTAATTGTGCACTGTGGAGGTAATGATTTGGGCACTTTGACTGGGGTAGGTCTGGAAATGCTTTTAAAGGACACCTTTGAGCAATTGATGGCACTTTTTCCTCAGACTGCCTTGGTATATTCAAATATATGCCAAAGACAAAAATGGAGGTGGTCGAACCAATTTTGTCCACAAATTGAGAAATCGAGGAAGCATGTAAACAAATCTGTTTCAGCTTACATGAGAGACCATGGAATGGGCTCCCTGTACAACAATAACTTGCGTTACTACATGCAAGATATCTACAGAGGAGATGGAGTTCACTTCTCAGATGAGGGCAACAGAATTTTCACTCTAAATTTAAGACTGTGCATTGGTACCTACTTATAAGTACCTAAATGTACCATAAACCCAAAAGCTCTTCTCAGAGCTACCCTACATCTGATCACTCACAATTATTATTTTACTCTAACTTTTTTCACTAATTTTCAAGAAAGTACGCTCCCCAGAACGCTTCCCGGTTCGCGAACCGGGCGCACTCCACGCAAAAAAACTAAAAAAACGGTATATTTTTTTTTTGCCCTGCGAGACCCTTTTAAAGCCTCCACATCAAACCTAGGGGGTCAGGGACGATCTACTATGCACCCTTATGGTCATTTGCCCCTTAGCTTTGGCCTCCTCTTGTCTCTCGATCCTACCGAGAGACAAGATGGCGGCCGCTACGGACTGTTTGGAATGTTTACAGACGCCGAAGAACCAATCAGCTTCGCAAACCTCCGTAACGCGAAAAGTACGCGAAGCGGAGCGCTGTTACAGATATATATCTTTTTTTGAACGTTAATTTCTCAAAATCCACTGGAGCACATATATTGAGACCTAGCAAAGGCACATCGGGCTACCAGTCCCTACAATTTTGCCAAGTTTCGTGCAAATCCATTCAGCCGTTCGATTATTATTATTATTTTTTTTTTTGCCCCGCTGGGCCCTTTTAAAACCTCCACATCAAACCTAGGGGGTCAGAGAGAATCTACTATGCCCCCTTATGGTCATTTGCCCCTTCGCTTTGGCCTCCTCTTGTCTCTCGATCCTACCGAGAGACAAGATGGCGGCCGCTACGGACTGTTTGGAATGTTTACAGACGCCGGAGAACCAAAAAGTTCGCGAACCGGAGCGCTGCCCGGTCCGCTGTTACAGATATATATCTTTTTTTAAACGTTAATTTCTCAAAATCCACTGGAGCACATATATTGAGACGTACAAAAGGCACATCGGGCTTCCAGTCCCTACAATTTTGCCAATTTTCGTGCAAATCCATTCAGCCGTTCGGGCTAAAAGTGAGGCCAACCGTCCTATGGAAAACTCAATGTTAAAAACACGTTTTGGGACCCCCCTTTTTTCTCGACCCCCCCTGGACGAACCCCCCCCCAATTTACAGGGGCTGCTCAGAAACAAAATGTGCCATTTTCCTGAAAATTTCAGCCAATTCCGTCCACAAACGCCAAAGTTATTAGACATAGAATTTTCAAAAATCCCATAGAGAAAAAATCCTAACTATATATACCTACTGGCGACCGCCAGTAGGTAATATATATATATATATATATATGTATATATATATATATATATATATATATATATATATTACCTACTGGTGATAGCCAGTAGGTATATATAGTTAGGATTGTTTTCCATAGGGAAATCGCAACATTCTATTGGGAATAACTTTGGCGCCGGTTGAGGAATCTTCCTGAAATTTTCCTTAACTTTGCCTCGCGGCGCATGTCACTGACCATGTCATGAATGATCTAATATGTGACATCATCAGCAGTGGATTGCGGGTGCGCGAAATATAGTTAGTACAACTAACTATGTAGGAACAATTTCATTGGTTTTGTATGAGTAAAATGTCCAGCTAACTATAACACCACTAAAACTTATAGTTTTTTGAGTGAATTTCAAATGTTTTTTAAAAACTAATTCCTAACTATATAACTCCTGAAACATATGTTTTTTCCAGTGAATTATATATATATATATATGTATTCATTGAACACTGCTAACATGTAATATGTGACCACATCGCCAGTGGATTGCAGGCGCGAGAGTTACAGTTAGGACAACTAACTTTAACGGAGGAATTCCAAGTGTACTCGCTTGTCGAACTGAACTGCATCTACCATAATGTCTAGGGGCGACTCTGCTGGGAGGTGAAGCAGTGTGCTCCCAAATCAGTTTCTTACTTAAAGGCTCCCTCGAGCCGCTTTGAGCTGACGAGCTCGTGGAGAGGTACCTGCGCGCCTGGAGAGAGACTGCGTTCCAAGAATACGGCAGCCTGCTCAGCAACCCCAAATAATTTTGCCTAATCTCTGCTGATGACGGATAATAATCCAGAAACACGTGTCCAGAGATGGCCAGCACTAATCTGCACCCACCTTGTGAAACACTCAAGACTTTCCAAGTGTACTCGCTTCTCTAACTGAACTGCATCTACCATGATGCCTAGGGGCGTCTCTGCTGGGAGGTGAAGCAGTGTGCTCCCACATCAGTTTCTGAAATCATTTACTGTTGCATACTTGACTATATGAACTTTGAGGGGGGAGGGGAACTAGCATTGATGGTTATCAATTGCTGTTCAAACTAGGTGTAATGATTGCTCCCCATAACAAATTAAATAATTCCTCTTCACGCAGTGCATTGTAGCTTTCACAAATTGGGGACGTATGTCTGGTGGCAATGTTGAAGGTGATACCCCAGAGGTACTTGGTATTGCTGGTGGTGGAGGTACATTTTGGCGCAATCTTCTACATTCTTTGTTATCATAGTTCACACGATGCAGCTATTGATGGTGTTGCACATATTAGCAGTGCAACAGCGCTTTTTTTTCTCTGCTTTAAATAAATCAAGGCTGAATTTAATGCTGTCTGTTGTGAAGATGAAAAGGTAAACACAAGTTGTGAACCCTACTGTGCACAGTGTACATAGAAGCTAGTAGTTAGTACAGTTATAGAACAATGTTTCAATGTTTTTTTCACTTATTTTAACAAAATCTGAATACAGACAGTATAATTGTCTCTGCATTAAATAAATCAAGTTTGAATTTCCTACTGTCCATAGTGGAGATGCAAAAGTGAATTCAAGTTGTAAACCCTGCTGTCCGCAGTGTGGATCTTAGGGTGGAGTGCACCGTCTGAAATTATGAAGTGGAAGATAGAACAAGTATGCAGAGTGCATTTTTTTATTCAACTAAATCTATAAGTGATATAAAAAATGTTGGGAAGGGATCATACTAAAGGGATATTGTGTAGGGTTTGATAGGCATTTGGTTTCCACTGAGTTAGTGGTTCCTGAAACAACAAGGTTCTGTGGACCCTGCAATGATGTGTAGTTTGGGCAGGCTGTACTGATAGTAATGTTTTTTATCTGGGGAATTCTGGCTTAGTTAGGCCATGTGGAGATTTTGTGTAGGTTTGAGGGACATTACTTTGTTTGGTAGTGCACTTTATAAATAATGAACAAAGAATCAGTTAAATTCTGCCTGAATATGGCCATGTAGCGATGAATTATGGTGCACTGACTTAGTAGTACCTTTTGGACTGAGCATGTACGTAACCTGTGATGATACGTGGTCTGGATAAGCCACACTGGGGATCATTTTTTTGACTACTGAATTTTGCCTTATGAAAGCCTCATGGCGATTATTTATGGTGTACTCAGTTAGTGGTACATCTGGTGTATAGCGTGTGCTCACCCTGCGATGATTCATGGTGCGAATGGGCTGCATTCAAAGAATTGACTGTTGCATACTGGACTGTATGTACTTTGAGGGGGAAAAAAAAGTACCATTGTTGGTTATGAATTCTTTAGCAACAAAATGATCGGAATCAGAAGATTCTTCCAGTGGTGTAGCCATTTTTGTCTCCCCAAAAAAAATTCAGGTTTCCAATGAAGAAAAAGTGAGGTTCAAATTGTGAGCTATGCTATCCACAGTGTAGACTATCATTAAGTGTACCTTTGCACTTGGAACGTGAAATGTATTATTCAAGTAAATCTATAAGTGATATAAAAGAAGTTGTTAAAGGAAGAATAATAAAGGGATATTGTATAGGGTTTGATAAATGTTATAGTTAGTTTTGTATTGTACTCTGCAAATAATAAATCAACAGTGTAATTAATTGTGAGCTCTGATGACCGCAGTGTAGGCAGGAGGCAGCGGTTAGCAAGAGCCCACGACGACGTGGCATTGATTAGAGCTTCACAGTATTGGTAATTTAGAGTGTGTGCAGCCAGCGATGATAATTGGTGTACAGAGTTAGTGGCAACAGAAGCAACAAAGTTCTGTGGAGCCTGCAACGATGCGTGTTCCGATAGCAAAGTCTTTAAAATCAAGTTTTCTTATACATATTGGTTGTCCTTTCACAGTAGTAAGTTGCAGTACATCTCCAAAAACTATGATAAATTTTCTTCTAAATAAGAGATCTGACTCAATATGGTCATGTGGCGATGATTGGTGGTGCACTGAGTTAATAGTACCTTTGGCGCTTATCGTGTACGTACCCTGCGATGATGCGTGGTGGGGGGAGGCACAGTAATTGAAGTAATGTCTTTTGTCGAAGGAATTCTGCGTGAATTCCATTTAAAAGTGATACTATTTCTCATTGCTGACATAAAACTTTGTGATGATTTTTGGTGTACTGAGTAAGTAGTATCTTTGGTGCTGAGCTTGTAGGTACCCTGCGATAATGAGTGGTAAAGGGGGCCGTATTCTGACCAATGCCTTTTCTCTATTGAATTCTGCCTGAATACGGCCATGTGGTGATGAATTATGGTGCAGTGAGTTACTGGTACCTTTGGCACTGAGCATGTGCGCAACCTGCAATGATGCCTGGTCCGGGCAGGCCGCACTGGGAGCAATGTTTTTTGCCTAGTGAATTCAGCTTTAACAAGGCCACGTGGAGATGACTTGTGGTGTAGTGAGTCAGTGGTACATGAAGAACTCAGTGTGTGCGCACCCTGTGATGATTCGTGATTCAGGCGGGTCGCACTGGTACAAAGTCGCTTGGCTATTAGAATGCGTCATGTGCAATCGCCATTCCACCTGAATTGTGAGCCCTCACAATGTAGATTGAAGGCAGTAGTCAGCGATTTTTGTGACTTATGTAAAAAAAATCTGAACACATACAGTAGAATTATCTCTGCATTACATAAATCAAGGCTGAATTCCCTACTGTTCGTATTGTACATGGAAAGCGGAATTCAAGTTGTGAACCCTGCTGTCCGCAGAGTACATTTATGGCAGTAGTCCACAGAAATATCGACAAATGCTTTTTTGTCACATACATTAAGAAAATCTGATGACACAGTAGAATTACCTCTTCCTTAAATAAATCGAGTATGAATTCAATGTTGTCTGTAGTGTATATCCGCTTCTGGTATCAAGTTTTGAACTCTGTTGATCGCAGTGTACATTTGAAGGCAGTACTTAGTACAGACATTGAGGAATGTTTTTTGTGGCATCCATTAACAAAATTGTCTCTGCCTTACATAAATCAAGGCTAAGTTGAATGCTGTTGTCCGTAATTGTCTCTGCATTAAATAAATGTACACTCAATTTCCTACTGTTCAAACTTTAACAAAATCTGAGGACATAGTTCAAATTTCTGCTTCAAATAAATTGAGACTGAATTCAATGTTTTCTGTAGTGTGGCTGCGCAACTGGTATCAAGTTGTCAATTCTACTGATGGCAGAGTAGATTGAAGGCAGTTCTCAGCACAGATACTGACAACAAATTTCGATCCAAAGTTGAATTCAGGTTGTAAACCCTGCTGTCCGCGGTGTAGATCGAAGACTGTAGTCGATACAGTTAACTGAGTATTTGTATGGGAGTGTGAAAGTGTGTGTGGTTCGGTGGGGGGTGTGTGACTGTCCAAAGATGTGTGAGTAGTTGATTCAGTAGATATATGAAGTTAAAACTACATGTTCTAACAGTTTGGGTGAGGGAATCTCTTTATGGGTGTGGTGATGAGCAAATATATTTCTCAAAGGTACAGGTCCAACAAACTAGAAAAATAAAAGGCAGTGTATGTGTCAGTTGTTGTATATAAATAAGTATACATAAGACACAATGATTGTGTGAGTGACTGTATGAATAACTGTATACTTGTAATAATGATTTTATAATTCACTAAGTATGACTTACTAGCTAAATGAATAGAAGAAGTGGTGTTTGTATAAGTGTTTTGCTAAGTAAACATGTAAGCATGATCCATTGTTTGCATAAGTGAGTAGGATGACTTCATATGTGAATAGGATGCGTGCTGTTGTTTAATGTCGATATAGATGTATAAGTATTTTTGATAGTGTTCTATTGTTGATTGACAGCATGTATGAGTGAATCCATAGGTAAGTGATTAGATGTGATGTGTGTATACATCTATGAATCACTGAGTGGATTTTTAGATACTTGTATTGCTGTGACAATGGATTTAAATATGATACTCTGTATTTTACAAACAGTGATGAAAAATTGTAATAGTGTATGAAAAGGTGTATGTGATTGTCACTTGGATGATGCCATCAGTGATGTCATCTGTGATGTCATTTGAGATGTCGTCAGTGATGTCACTGACCATGTCATGAATGATCTAATATGTGACATCATCAGCAGTGGATTGCGGGTGCGCGAAATATAGTTAGTACAACTAACTATATAGGAGCAATTTCATTGGTTTTGTATGAGTAAAATGTCCAGCTAACTGTAACACCACTAAAACTTATAGTTTTTTGAGTGAATTTCAAAGGTTTTTTAAAAACTAATTCCTAACTATATAACTCCTGAAACCTATGGTTTTTTCAGTGAATTTCAAAGGTTTTTTTAAATGCTAATTCCTAACTATATAAGGCCTGAAACCTATGTTTTTTTCAGTGAATTTAAAAGGTTTTTAAAATGATAATTCCTAACTATATAAGGCCTGAAACCTATGGTTTTTTTCAGTGAATTTCAAAGGTTTTTTAAATGCTAATTCCTAACTATATAAGGCCTGAAACCTATGGTTTTTTCAGTGAATTTCAAAGGTTTTTTAAATGCTAATTCCTAACTATATAAGACCTGAAACCTATGGTTTTTTCAGTGTTTTTTAAAAAAAAATTGATTGGTTAACTGGCTTATTAAGTGTATCTTAGTGAATACATATATTAGCGAGTAATATTTAAATATTTAAATATATGCATGAGTGATGTAATATGTGACGTCATCAGCAGTGCATTGCAGACGTGCAAGTTATAGTGAGTCCAACTAACTATAACGTGGGAATTTCAATGGTTTTATGCGATTAACATTTCCAGCTAACTATAACTGGTGTGAAACCTATGGTTTTTTCAGTGAATTTCAAAGGTTATTTAAATGCTAATTCCTAACTATAACTGGTGTGTAACCTATGGTTTTTTCAGTGAATATATATATATATATAAAATTTCTATGGCAAAATGAAACCCCTCATTTTGTTCCTTTTCAAATTAAATGTATTAAGTGTTACCACTTTATTCCAATCAAGATGACTTCAGGTGTGCTATACTTTTGTCATAAGTAAGACTGTTAGCGTTCTAGTTGTTCTTTAGAACACTCTGGGACATTCTGTCATTGGGCTATAGTTGGGCTATATCTGGCTGATATTTGGGCTACATTTGGGCTCTTTTGTCTCTGGTGGCCATCTTGGGAGACTGCATATCAGAATTTTTTTAATGAAATATAAGAGGATTTGAGAAGTCACTCAAAATGTGCCCTAATTTTTCTTTCTTCAGCACTAATCATAATTTCTATGGCAAAATGAACCCCCTCATTGTGTTCCTTTGCAAATAAATGGTTTAAGTGTTAACACTTTATTCCAATCAAGATGACTTCAGGTGTGCCATACTTTTGTCATAAGTAAGACTGTTAGCGCTCTAGTTGTTTTTTAGAACACTCTGGGACATTCTGTCATTGGGCTATAGTTCGGCTACATCTGGCTGATATTTGGGCTACATTTGTTTTTTTTTGTCTCTGGTGGCCATCTTTGGGCTACATTGGGCTACATTGGGCTACATTGGGCTACATTGGGCTACATTTGGGCTCTAACATATATATAGCCCAATGTAGCCCAATATATATTTTTTCAAAGTTAATTTTCGTAAAAACCACTGGAGCACATATCTTGAGACATAGCAAAGGCACATCGGGCTACCAGTCCCTACAATTTTGCCAAGTTTGGTGGAAAACCATTCAGCCGTTCGGGCTAAAAGTGAGTCCAACCGCCCTATGGAAATTAACATGGGGAAAACACGTTTTGGGACCCCCTTTTATCTCTGCCCCCGCTTGACGAATCCCCCCCCAAACTTTCAGGGAAGGAGCGGAGCGCCGCGAGGCAAAGTTAAGGAAAATTTCAGGAAGATTCCTCAACCGGCGCCAAAGTTATTCCCAATCGAATGTTGCAATTTCCCTATGGAAAACAATCCTAACTATATATACCTACTGGCGATAATATATCTATAATATATATATATATATATATATATGCCATGGTGTATTGAAGAATGAGTGGGTGTATGAGTGTGTGAATGGATGATTTAGTAGATGTGCGACTGATTGTATAAGTGACTGATTAAGTGTATATTACTGAATACATGGGTTAGTGAGAAAACTGTGTAAATGTTTGTATCAGTTTCTTAGTTGGTGTGTATGAGAAAAGTGCATGCATGAATTGCAAGTGCATCCCTGTATGAAAGGCACACCTTTGGGTTCAAAAAATGAATTTCAAGGTTTGTTTTGGATTTCTTTTTAATGATTTTTTCAATTTTTCTCTCAAAATATCATGAATGTTTGTCCATTAATCCATTTTGTCCAACAAAGTAAAACTCCGATGCATTTCGGACTTTGTTAGCCCTTTGTCAAGAAGTGCTAAAAGATAAAGGAAGATATGACAAACCGTCACTGGGGTATACGTAAACAGGTATTGTGAGTTAGTTAAAGTTGTGCTCGTGACAAACGAGGAGAAAATAAAAGAATCCAGGTGTTACCAACCCTTTAACGTGAGGGGCACGGATTAACTGTGAGTTAACATGTGTTAACGGCTGTGAAGGGAATTAAGATGCGGTGCTCGAAAGGGGTGAAGATCATAAGTCTAAACTTACGGTTCGCCGACCTCCGCGGAGGACTTGGCGATCTGAAAAAAGTGTGGTGAAAATATGATTAGCGGTTACCTCGTAACCAGGCGTATTGATGGCAAATATCAAAAGAAACATGCTGTCAGCAGGTTTTCAGAGGGACGTGAGCGGTGGCGGAACTTACTTGGAAGCGCGAGCGCTGTGCTTGTGTTGTCCGTCAGTTCGGTAAAGAATTCAAAAGAGGAAGTGTGGGATGCACCATATCATGTGTGGTCATGGTTGAAAGGACAAGTGATAGAAAGAGGACTAGTAACGGGGAATTAGTGCAGAAAGAGTACTCGCAATAGTACTGAAAATAGTGGAGAGACTCGATGGGAATTTGAAATCAAAGAAAGACTAATGTTATCAAAATATATGGGAAAGATAAAAAATGAAATCAAAATAAAGGAGGGTAAATGCAGAAGACACATTATAAGAGCAATGCATGTATCACATTTATAAATAACAGCTGAATTCGATGCGATCATTTAGTCCAAATGGTTTCAATGTTTGGAGACGATAAATCCAATCTGTTTCGCGTTTTAGGAGAAATTTGCTATTGTCTCTGCCTTCGGTTTTTATGACGTTTTCCAAAATGATGAATTTTAGTTGAGCGATGGTGTGTTTGCATTCTACAAAATGAGTGGCTACATTGGATTTCTCATTTTTGGTGCGAATGCTGGACTTATGTTCGTTAATGCGCACCTTTATTTTCCTTTCCGTCTTCCCTACGTACAATTTCCCGCAGGGGCATTTAATGGCATAAATAAGGTTACTGGTGTCGCAGGTGGCGTTGACGTTGAGTTTGATAACGTGACCTTTCATAGGGTGCGTGATGTTGTTCCCTCTAATGATACAATTGCAATTGCTGCAGTTCATGCATGGCTGGGTTTCTTTGTAGTCTCTGGTGGTGGTAGATTTCTTTTCCAAAATTTCTTTGATGTTGTTACCACGTGTGTACACAAAAAGGGGTTGAATTTCAAAGATGTTGTTGAAGTCGGGCTCCATCTGTAGGATGGGCCAGTGCCTGAGTATGATTTTCTTGAATTTGACGCTGGATGTAGAAAATTTCGAGACTAGTACAATGCGAGAATCTTTGGGGTTGGTGACTTTTTTTAAAGCTGCTTGTCTGCTGATGTTTTAATGCGTTCAGCGGCATCATTCAGGATGGTTTCAGGATAACCTCTCTCGGCGAACCGATCATGCGTTTCAATGATTCTTTTTCTGAAATTGTCTTCATCAGATACAATGCGTTTTATTCTTAACATTTGCGAGAATGGCAAGTGTTTTTTCAACGATCCCTGGTGGAAACTTGTGGAATGCAATGTATTATTACGGTCCGTAGGTTTGCGGTGGATGTCAGTTACGAATCCTTGGTCAGTGATTTTAATGTTTAGATCCAGAAAGGAAAGGGAGGTCTCACTAACTTGCCAAGTTAATTGTAATCGATCGTCTTTGGTGTTCAGTACATTGAGAGCATCAAGTAAAGAATTCTTTGTGTCTTTCCAAATTATAAAAAGATCGTCGATGTATCTTACATATAATTTGATTTTGTCGTGGAAGTCGCTGTTGCCATAGATGTGTGTCTCTTCAAAGTTTTGCATGTAGATATTTGCGTACGTGGGAGCCGCACAGTTCCCCATCGACATTCCTGATAGTTGCAGGTACCAATTATTTTCATGTCTGAAATAGCTGTGGTAAAGTGTGTATAACATCAGATCCATAAGAAATTCTTGCATGGGTGTGTTGATATCGCTATTGAGAATGGCTTTTTCAAATGCTTCAATTCCTCCTTGATGAGGGATGGATGTGTAGAGTGAGCTAACGTCAGCTGTACATAGCACTATAGATTCTGAATCGTCGATTTTAAGTTCTGCCAGTTTCATTAACAAATTGGTGGTGTCCTTAATGTAGCTTCGCATTTCGGTGACTAATGGTTGCAAGTATCGGTCTATGAATTTACCTATGGGTTCGTGTAAAGATCTTCTCGTTGAGACTATAGGTCTGAAAGGTGGATCATTGAGGTTTTTGTGTTTTTTTGGTGAGATTTGAATCGAAGGGCTCCTTGGATGTTCACATAATAGATATTTCTTGGGGCGATCTTCAATTGTGCCTGCTTGGATGTATGACATCACAACGCATACTTTCACAATGCATGCCATTACGATGAAACTTTTACAACGCATACCATTACAACGCATAGTGCTTTGGGGCGCTGGATAGTGAATAGTTTAATATACTATTCCAACTCCAGTCCCTGTGGATAGTAGGGAAGGTGTTGGATAGTAAATTAAACCTATTCCCTATCCTAGAGCGCCCCCCAGCGCAATGCGTTGTAATGGTTTGCGTTGTAAAAGTTGCGTCGTAATGGCACTGCGTAGTAAAAGTTGCGTTGTAAAGGTTGTCCCCCGCCTGCTTCATAAGCTTTATGTACCAATGTTTGTAAGGTGGTTTTGAATTCATTTGTGGGGTTGTAATCCAATCTCATGTATGTGGTTGCATCATTGATGTGTTCATCCAATTTCCTGTTATACATGTCAGTATTAAGTATCACAAGGGCGCCGCCCTTGTCAGCTTTTATGCATCTGATCTCCGGATTGTTTGCCAGATTTTTCAATGTGTCTTTGTCTTTTTGGGAGATGTTACTTTGTGCCATTTTTCTCTTAAAACTGATTTTTGTTAGGTCCTTTTTGACTAATTTTTCAAATGTGTCAATACTTTTGTGGCTCAATCAATCAATCAATCATGCCATTTGTATAGCGCACAACTCACCCGGGAGGGTCTCAAGGCGCTTGGGGGGAGGGGTATGCTACTGCTCGAACAGCGAGGTCTTGAGTTGTTTCCTGAAGGCGAGAGGGTCCTGGGTCAGCCGAAGGTGGATGGGGAGGGAGTTCCAAGTCTTGGCAGCCAGGTAAGAGAAGGATCTTCCTCCGGCGGTGGCTCTTCGGATGCGTGGTACGGCTGCGAGGGCGAGGCTGGTGGACCGTAGCTGGCGGGTGGGTGTGTAGAAGGTCAGGCGGTCGTTGAGGTACTTGGGGCCCAGGTCATGGAGAGACTTGTGTGCGTGGGTGGGGAGCCGGAACGTGTTCCTCTTGTCGACGGGGAGCCAGTGCAGGTTCCTCAGGTGGCTGGAGATGTGGCTGCGTCGGGGGACATCCAGGATGAGTCGGGCGGAGGCATTCTGGATGCGCTGGAGTCTTTTCTGTAGCTTGGCTGTGGTTCCGGCGTAGAGGGCGTTTCCGTAGTCCAGTCGGCTGGTGACGAGTGCCTGGGTGACAGTCTTCCTGGTCTCGGTCGGGATCCAGCGGAAGATCTTGCGAAGCATACGCAGGGTGTTGAAGCACGATGAGGAGACGGCGTTGACTTGTCATCGAGAGGGAGGGGTCCAGGATGAAGCCCAGGTTGCGTGCGTGGTCGGTTGGCTTGGGTGCGGTGCCCAGGGCTGGGGGCCACCAGGAGTCGTCCCAGGCGGAGGGCGAAGATCCCAGGATGAGGACTTCCGTCTTGTCCGAGTTCAGTTTCAGGCGGCTGTACTTCATCCACTCGGCGACGTCTTTCATCCCTTCGTGTAGGCAGGTTCTGGCGGTGTTGGGGTCTCTGGTGAGGGAGAGGATCAGCTGGGTGTCGTCGGCGTAAGAGATGATGTTGAGGTTGTGCTGGCGTGCGATGGCTGTGAGAGGTTTCATGTAGATGTTGAAGAGGGTGGGGCTGAGTGAAGATCCTTGCGGGACGCCGCAGATGACTTCGGTGGCCTCGGAACGAAACTGGGGGAGGCGGACTCTTTGTGTTCTTCCGGCGAGGAACGAGATGATCCACTCCAGTGCCTTCTCTTGGATACCGATGTTGCTGAGGCGCTGGACTAGGGTGCGGTGGCAGACCGTGTCGAATGCAGCGGAGAGGTCCAGGAGGATGAGGGCCACTGTTTCCCCCTTGTCAAGCAGGGTCCGGATGTCGTCGGTGGCTGTGATGAGGGCGGTCTCGGTGCTGTGGTTGGCTCTGAAGCCGGACTGCGAGGGGTCGAGGGATCCGTTCGTCTCAAGGAAGGCGGTCAGCTGTCTGTTGACGATCTTCTTGATGACTTTATCCGGAAAAGGGAGGAGCGAGATGGGGCGGAAGTTTTTGAGATCGGTGGGGTCCGCTGTAGGTTTCTTCAGGAGGGTGCTGATCTCGGCGAGCTTCCAGCTCTCCGGGAAGGTGGCGGTGTTGAAGGAGGCGTTGATGATGTTCCGGAGTTGGGGTGCGATGGTGGAGTCGGCCTTGTTGAAGACGTGGTGTGGGCAGGGGTCGGTCGGTGATCCGGAGTGGATGGTGTTCATCGTGCGGGCTGTGTCTTCGGTGGTCACCGTGGTCCAGGTGCGAAGGGTGGCGGTGGGGGGCGTTGGTTCGACGGTTGGGTGCGTGGGTGGGGCGCCGAAGCTGTTGTGGATGTCGGCGATCTTGCGGTGGAAGAACGAGGCGAGGGAGTCGCAGAGGTCTTGTGACAGAGTGATGTCGTTGGTGCCGATGCTGGGGTTGGAGAACTCCTTGACGATAGTGAAGAGCTCTTTGCTGTCGTGGGCGTGGTTGTCCAGTCGTTCCTTCAGGGATTTCTTCTTGGTGGTGCGGATGAGCTGGTGGTGCTTGCAGGTATCGTGTTTGAGGGCGGTCATGTTGTCGGTGGTCCGATCGAGGAGCCAGGCTTTCTCGAGGGTGCGGCAGGTCTTCTTGGAGTCCTTGAGGTCGTCGGTGAACCAGGATGCCTTCTTGCTTCTGGGTCTGCTGGGAGGGTTCTTAAGTGGCGCGAGGTCGTCGGCGCAGGCGGTCAGCCACTGTGTGAAATTGCGGGCTGCTTCGTTGGGGTCCGTTGTGTTGGCGGGTGGGCTCTGGGCGAACCGATCATGCGTTTCAATGATTCTTTTTCTGAAATTGTCTTCATCAGATGCAATGCGTTTTATTCTTAACATTTGCGAGAATGGCAAGTGTTTTTTCAACGATCCCTGGTGGAAACTTGTGTAATGCAATGTATTATTACGGTCCGTAGGTTTGCGGTGGATGTCAGTTACGAATCCTTGGTCAGTGATTTTAATGTTTACATCCAGAAAGGAAAGGGAGGTCTCACTAACTTGCCAAGTTAATTGTATTCGATCGTCTTTGGTGTTCAGTACATTGAGAGCATCAAGTAAAGAATTCTTTGTGTCTTTCCAAATTATAAAAAGATCGTCGATGTATCTTACATATAATTTGATTTTGTCGTGGAAGTCGCTGTTGCCATAGATGTGTGTCTCTTCAAAGTTTTGCATGTAGATATTTGCGTACGTGGGAGCCGCACAGTTCCCCATCGACATTCCTGATAGTTGCAGGTACCAATTATTTTCATGTCTCAAATAGCTGTGGTAAAGTGTGTATAACATCAGATCCATAAGAAATTCTTGCATGGGTGTGTTGATATCGCTATTGAGAATGGCTTTTTCAAATGCTTCAATTCCTCCTTGATGAGGGATGGATGTGTAGAGTGAGCTAACGTCAGCTGTACATAGCACTATAGATTCTGAATCGTCCATTTTAAGTTCTGCCAGTTTCATTAACAAATCGGTGGTGTCCTTAATGTAGCTTCGCATTTCGGTGACTAATGGTTGCAAGTATCGGTCTATGAATTTACCTATGGGTTCGTGTAAAGATCTTCTCGTTGAGACTATAGGTCTGAAAGGTGGATCATTGAAGTTTTTGTGTTTTTTTGGTGAGATTTGAATCGAAGGGCTCCTTGGATGTTCACATAATAGATATTTCTTGGGGCGATCTTCAATTGTGCCTGCTTGGATGTATGACATCACAACGCATACTTTCACAATGCATGCCATTACGATGAAACTTTTACAACGCATACCATTACAACGCATATTGCTTTGGGGCGCTGGATAGTGAATAGTTTAATTTACTATTCCAACTCCAGTCCCTGTGGATAGTAGGGAAGGTGTTGGATAGTAAATTAAACCTATTCCCTATCCTAGAGCGCCCCCCAGCGCAATGCGTTGTAATGGTTTGCGTTGTAAAAGTTGCGTCGTAATGGCACTGCGTAGTAAAAGTTGCGTTGTAAAGGTTGTCTCCCGCCTGCTTCATAAGCTTTATGTACCAATGTTTGTAAGGTGGTTTTGAATTCATTTGTGGGGTTGTAATCCAATCTCATGTATGTGGTTGCATCATTGATGTGTTCATCCAATTTCCTGTTATACATGTCAGTATTAAGTATCACAAGGGCGCCGCCCTTGTCAGCTTTTATGCATCTGATCTCCGGATTGTTTGCCAGATTTTTCAATGTGTCTTTGTCTTTTTAGGAGATGGTACTTTGTGCCATTTTTCTCTTAAAACTGATTTTTGTTAGGTCCTTTTTGACTAATTTTTCAAATGTGTCAATACTTTTGTGGCTCAATCAATCAATCAATCATGCCATTTGTATAGCGCACTGCTCACCCGGGAGGGTCTCAAGGCGCTTGGGGGGAGGGGTATGCTACTGCTCGAACAGCGAGGTCTTGAGTTGTTTCCTGAAGGCGAGATGGTCCTGGGTCAGCCGAAGGTGGATGGGGAGGGAGTTCCAAGTCTTGGCAGCCAGGTAAGAGAAGGATCTTCCTCCGGCGGTGGCTCTTCGGATGCGTGGTACGGCTGCGAGGGCGAGGCTGGTGGACCGTAGCTGGCGGGTGGGCGTGTAGAAGGTCAGGCGGTCGTTGAGGTACTTGGGGCCCAGGTCGTGGAGAGACTTGTGTGCGTGGGTGAGGAGCCGGAACATGTTCCTCTTGTCGACGGGGAGCCAGTGCAGGTTCCTCAGGTGGCTGGAGATGTGGCTGCGTCGGGGGACATCCAGGATGAATCGGGCGGAGGCGTTCTGGATGCGCTGGAGTCTTTTCTGTAGCTTGGCTTTGGTTCCGGCGTAGAGGGCGTTTCGGTAGTCCAGTCGGCTGGTGACGAGTGCCTGGGTGACAGTCTTCCTGGTCTCGGTCGGGATCCAGCGGAAGATCTTGCGAAGCATACGCAGGGTGTTGAAGCACGATGAGGAGACGGCGTTGACTTGTCTGGTCATCGAGAGGGAGGGGTCCAGGATGAAGCCCAGGTTGCATGCGTGGTCGGTTGGCTTGGGTGCGGTGCCCAGGGCTGGGGGCCACCAGGAGTCGTCCCAGGCGGAGGGCGAAGATCCCAGGATGAGGACTTCCGTCTTGTCCGAGTTCAGTTTCAGGCGGCTGTCCTTCATCCACTCGGCGACGTCTTTCATCCCTTCGTGTAGGCAGGTTCTGGCGGTGTCGGGGTCTCTGGTGAGGGAGAGGATCAGCTGGGTGTCGTCGGCGTAAGAGATGATGTTGAGGTTGTGCTGGCGTGCGATGGCTGCGAGAGGTTTCATGTAGATTTTGAAGAGGGTGGGGCTGAGTGAAGATCCTTGCGGGACGCCGCAGATGACTTCGGTGGCCTCGGAGCGAAACGGGGGGAGGCGGACTCTTTGTGTTCTTCCGGCGAGGAACGAGATGATCCACTCCAGTGCCTTCTCTTGGATACCGATGTTGCTGAGGCGCTGGACATGGGTGCGGTGGCAGACCGTGTCGAACACAGCGGAGAGGTCCAGGAGGATGAGGGCCACTGTTTCCCCCTGGTCAAGCAGGGTCCGGATGTCGTCGGTGGCTGCGATGAGGGGGGTCTCGGTGCTGTGGTTGGCTCTGAAGCCGGACTGCGAGGGGTCGAGGGATCCGTTCGTCTCGAGGAAGGCGGTCAGCTGTCTGTTGACGATCTTCTCGATGACTTTAGCCGAAAAAGGGAGGAGCGAGATGGGGCGGAAGTTTTTGAGATCGGTGGGGTCCGCTGTAGGTTTCTTCAGGAGGGCGCTGATCTCGGCGTGCTTCCAGCTCTCCGGGAAGGTGGCGGTGTTGAAGGAGGCGTTGATGATGTTCCGGAGTTGGGGTGCGATGGTGGAGTCGGCCTTGTTGAAGATGTGGTGTGGCCAGGGGTCGGTCGGTGATCCGGAGTGGATGGTGTTCATCGTGCGGGCTGTGTCTTCGGTGGTCACCGTGGTCCAGGTGCGAAGGGTGGCGGTGGGGGGCGTTGGTTCGACGGTTGGGTGCGTGGGTGGGGCGCCGAAGCTGTTGTGGATGTCGGCGATCTTGCGGTGGAAGAACGAGGCGAGGCAGTCGCAGAGGTCTTGTGACGGAGTGATGTCGTTGGTGCCGGTGCTGGGGTTGGAGAACTCCTTGACGATAGTGAAGAGCTCTTTGCTGTCGTGGGCGTTGTTGTCCAGTTGTTCCTTCAGGGATTTCTTCTTGGTGGTGCGGATGAGCTGGTGGTGCTTGCGGGTAGCATGTTTGAGGGCGGTCATGTTGTCGGTGGTCCGATCGAGGAGCCAGGCCTTCTCGAGGGTGCGGCAGGTCTTCTTGGAGTCCTTGAGGTCGTCGGTGAACCAGGATGCCTTCTTGCTTCTGGGTCTGCTGGGAGGGTTCTTTAGTGGCGCGAGGTCATCGGCGCAGGCGGTCAGCCACTGTGTGAAGTTGCGGGCTGCTTCGTTGGGGTCCGTTGTGTTGGCGGGTGGGCTCTGGCTGAGGGTGGTGGTGAGCTGGTCTGCGGTGATCTTGCTCCAATTCCTGTGAGGTACCTGTTGCGGGTGGTGGTGGGTCGTGGATCTTTTGAAGCTGAAGTGGACGCAGCTGTGGTCGGTCCAGTGGAGTCCGGTGGCGTGGCTGAAGGTGATGTACTTGCTGGAAGAGAAGACGGGATCAAGCGTGTGGCCGGAGTAGTGGGTGGGGGTGTTGACCAGTTGCTTGAGTCCGAGGTTGGTGAGGTTTTCCAGCAGGGCGGTGGTGTTGCGGTCCTTGTTGTTCTCCAGGTGGAAGTTGAGGTCCCCGAGGAGGATGTAGTCAGTGGAGGGGAGGGCGTGCGGGCTGATGAAGTCTGTGATGTCTTCGCTGAATTGTGTGCGTGGTCCCGGGGATCCGTAGACGAGGGTGCCTCTGAGGGTCGTCTTAGGGTCGGTGTGAATCTGGAAGTGCAGATGTTCGGCTGCGGCAAAGGAGTCGTTGGCGTCGGTCGTGATGCGGATGATGTTCCTGTGGACGATGGCGATGCCACCTCCGGTCTGGTTGATGCGGTCCTTCCTGATGATCTTGTACCCGTCCGGGATGGCGATGGCGATGTCGGGTGCAGAGGAGGCGTTCATCTAGGTTTCCGTGAGGAAGGCGACGTCCGGTGATGTAGCGTCGAGGAGGTTCCAGAGTTCCACGGCGTGTCTGTGGATGGAGCGGGTGTTGATCAGGATGCACTTGAGGTGGTTGCTGCTGGTGTTTGTCTTGGCGGGTGCAGGGCAGGTTCGGAGGCAGGTGAACTTGCAGGTGCAGCAGGTGAAGGGTCCGTGGGTGCGTCTCGGGGTGGCTCGGCAGCAGGCGTGGGTCCGGCCGGCATTTAGTGCGTTGAGAGTGGCGTCGTCGTAGGTCAGTCGGGTCGTCTTGCCTCGGCGGGGAGGGCCAGGGGTCCCGGCGCTGGGCGCGGGCCAGGCGCGGACGGGCGCAGATGGGCTTACCTTTGGCGCACCTTCGGCGCTCAATCGGCGCTCCCGCTGCGCGCGTCCGCTGCGCGGTCGCTCTGGGGGCGTCATAAGTAAGGAGCCGGGAGGGAGGAGCAGCTGGGTGGCGGGAGCGGGGCAGCAAATGGAATCACAGGGGGGCGGGGCCGCAGGGAGGCAGCGGCGGGAAATTCCAAGAAGCAGCGGGCAGCGGGAAATTCCCAGGAGCAGCGGGAAATTCCCAAGAGCAGCGGGCAGAGAGCGAAGGAATCTGCAGGCAGGAGGTGGCAAAGGCAGGCAGGAGCGGCAGCAGTGAGTGGGGCGACCAAGCCCTGTGGAGGGCTGAACGGTCACCTGGCTGCATGGTGGTTGGTAGTTACTGGAGGGTCTCAGGCCTTTGAGTTGATCTTGTTTTTCCTCACTGGTCGGAGGTAACACGTTGTCAAAAAAATGACGAAGTCTCAGTTTTCTTGTTAACTTAAATGTACTCACTTCTAGTTCCAATAAGTTGGTTTGAGTAGTGGGTATGAATGATGTGCCTTTCTCAAGGAGGTGCATTTGATGTGCGGAAAGATTGGTATCCGAGATGTTGATAACTAAATGTTTTTCTTGGGTTTCTGGTCTTTCTTGGTTACAGTGCTGCATGTAGTTGGTGGACTTTTCTCTTTTTCTTTTCTTTTTGCTCCTCCTGAGTCTTCTATGTCCTCTTGGCCTGATTCTAAAAAATGAACCGGGGTAGGTTGTTGTCTTTCTCTTGAAGTAGATGCTTGGTCATTTGAATGTGAGTCAGTTGTTGGACCCACAGATGTCTGTATTGAAGTTTTTTTTGGGCGGTAAGAGGAGTCACTTCCTGATGATGAGGTGTCAGTTTGTGCAGTGTAAGGTTTATTGCGACGTCTTTGGGCGTATAACTCGGCCCAAGTATAAACTTCGTCGAGCTTATAATCAAGAGTGTCCTTCTTGAACTTCCTCACTTTTCTTTCATTAATCTCCTTGCTATGTTTATCTAAGACGAGGTTGATGTCTTCTAAGGTTTTTTTTAATTCATCAGATGTAAGTAACTCGGTTAGTTCTTTTTCAACTTCTTTGATTTCCTTGTCCAAGTCTTTTAAGATCCCAGATAGTTCTTCAACTATTAAAAGAATCAGGTCTAGACTACATTTATTTAAAATCCCATTCCATTTTTCTTTGAATGTTATTGAGTTTTTACAGAGGGAGGGCTTGAGGGCTATCCGTAGGCCGCGGGGATTCTTAGGGCTCTGTGGTGTCTCAGTAATGTGATCCCGTGGAGCTTTTGGTTAATGTGTCGCTTTGAGAGGTATAGAAGTTGTTTGTAGCATTGCTCTTTAGTGCGTCCGGTGGGTGCTTGACTGATATCTTCCTCTATCAGTGCATAGATGCGTTGGCGTTCTTCATCGCTGTAGGCAAGAATGTTGGCTTTGGCTTCAGTAGATTTACTGATTTCGTCGAATTGCATGTTTGCGTGCCACCCCCCTGTTGGGCGGAAAAGACGTAGTGACTAAAATGTTCAGTGGAGGGTGCACTGCTGGTAGTTCTTTACATAGGTTCCGTAGAGAGGAGAGTTTAGAACAAGTTTTAATGGGTCGGATACTCTTACAGGTAGCGCCTCCGTCCGGTGGGCGGGTATAAAACACTATGAGAAAAGTGCACGCATGAATTGCAAGTGCATCCCTGTATAAAAGGCACACCTTTGGGTTCAAAAAATGAATTCCAAGGTTTGTTTTGGATTTCTTTTTAATGATTTTTTCAATTTTTCTTTCAAAAGATCATGAATGTTTGTCCATTAATCCATTTTGTCCAACAAAGTAAAACTCCGATGCATTTCGGGCTTTGTTAGCCCTTTGTCAAGGAGTGCTAAAAGATAAAGGAAGATATGACAAACCGTCACTGGGGTATACGTAAACAGGTATTGTGAGTTAGTTAAAGTTGTGCTCGTGACAAACGAGGAGAAAATAGAAGAATCCAGGTGTTACCAACCCTTTAACTTGAGGGGATCGGATTAACTGTGAGTTAACATGTGTTAACGGCTGTGAAGGGAATTAAGATGCGGTGCTCGAAAGGGGTGAAGATCATAAGTCTAAACTTACGGTTCGCTGACCTCCGCGGAGGACTTGGCGATCTGAAAAAAGTGTTTGTGAAAATATGATTAGCGGTTACCTCGTAACCAGGCGTATTGACGGCAAATATCAAAAGAAATATGCTGTCAGCAGGTTTCAGAGGGACGTGAGCGGTGGCGGAACTTACTTGGAAGCGCGAGCGCTGTGCTTGTGTTGTCCGTCAGTTCGGTAAAGAATTCAAACGCGGAAGTGTGGGATGCACTATATCACGTGTGGTCGTGGTTGAAAGGACAAGTGATAGAAAGAGGACTTGTAACGGGGAATTAGTGCAGAAAGAGTACTCGCAATAGAACTGAAAATAGTGGAGAGACTCGATGGGAATTTGAAATCAAAGAAAGTGTGTGTAAGCAGGCACATGGGTTGGTGAGTAGCTACATGAGTGTCTACATGGGTTATTGTTTGGTTGTCTGAGTATCTGTATGGGTGCCTGAGTGTCTGTGTGGGTGGGTGAGAGGTATGACTGTGCATAGATGTGTGAGTGCTGATTCACTGGGTGTATGGGTTCAAGAGTGCATCAGTGAAGAGCTGTATAGGTGGTCCACACCTCTCCCTCACTCTGCTGCCTGTATGAGTGGGAAAACATCACACCTGTGGGTTTCTGCTTTGTGGCTCTGACCACATCCCCTTTCTCAGTCAGCCAGTAAGACACACTTTCTGGATTGAAGTGCGGGTGAGAATTTATGGATTTCCTTCCTGCCTCCTGACTATGATGCCCACGTTAGGTGAAGGACATAAAAGCAGCTGACCAGTAGCTTCCATCAGACAACATAAAGTTGTATTCTAAGCAACCTCCACTAGGAGGAACTTATTCAGAAATTGCAGCAAGAGGTCAAAGCGAAGACCTAACCAGCCCAGCTCTCAGGCTTACAGAGAACCTACTTTAAAAGCCTGCTACTTTAGACTACTTATTCATCTTTTTAGGCCCCAATCTTTTCCTACCTTTCCCTGGAGGATGAAATCCATGCTTTGGCATTCAGTGGCAGAGTTTAACTCCTGAGGTTTAGGCAGGTGGCAGGCCCGACACTCCAACAGAGAACTCCAGAGTGTTTACCTACCCTTTTCTGTTCAGGTACTGTCCTAAGCCAGAAGTACCACTGGGTCAAAATCCAACTCACTATGGTAGATAGTGTCTTTATTCTTTCTTGTTGCACATTCTGTTCCCCAAAGCTCCTTCATTGTGAATTGGCTAGGGAAGAACCCATGAGAGTTTAAGACCTGTTCTTTCTTGGGCATTGTATGTTCTATTCCCAGAGATCCTGACCTGACACCTTCCCTCTTGACTTTGTGTGGGATTTCTCGATTGTTAAATGGTCAATGTCTTGCACAAAGTTGGTTCTCAATGGGTATCTTTACAACATGTGCAAATATTTAGTCTTCAAGTAAGAAAACAAAGGTATTACTTTTCCAGCTCCAGTTTTAGAGGTGTCTCTGAGAATACTGTGTTCAAAATCTACAAACATTCAGGTTAAAGCTATACATGAGAGGGCCCTAGATTTCATTAATTTAATTATCACAGGTTTGACTCTCATTAGCCTAACCTAGTGGACCCTAGTGGAGCTAGCACAGTCAAGCCTTGGAGCAAAATGTACTTACATTAAGGGAAAAGTACAAACTTTTTGAGGGAGCTAGATTTAATTTCTTTTGAGTGTTTTGCAAAACGTTTTTATGACTGATATGCAAAATATATGTATTTACAGTTTGTCATTACAAGTTCTATTCTCCAAGGAAGAATATTCGGAGCTGCTCTTTTTCTAGTTTTTATCATTATAAACTCTACTCCCAGAGATTCCAGCCTAACCCGTTCCACTTAACTTCGTGCTAGATTTCTGATTTATGTGATGATCAGAGTCACAGATATAGTTCATTGAGAGAGGGCATCTGACTACATTGTGCAGGCCACTAAGACTATAAGTAAGCATTAAGGTTTCAGAACTGCATTGATTCTAGTCTTTATCAAAGTTACTGGCACTATGAGCTTTAAAATGCTTAATTGCCAAAACATTTACCTGTAAAAATGAAGTCCCTGAGACTAACCAGATGGGGTTACATGAAACACCATGGTCCGTGAATGTTGGCCTGATTCTTTGCAAGTCCCCGGGCATAATTGTGATCCCAATTCAACCTTGCTCTTGGTTCTGTGGAGGAGGACCAAGTCAAGCATAAGGTAGGTGGGTCTGGACTATTGACTATCACAATAAAAGATAGGAAGATGTCGCTATATGAGGGTCTCATGACCCTGCTGTGAGAAAATATGACAGATTTCGACAGTGATGTTAGGAGTGATTACAACATCCATATTTTTAGCCCTTTTTTGAATAGTCTGTGGTCGGTACAGGCCCGCAGGTGTGTAGGGATCTGGCTCCAATAATAGGGGCTAGGTAAGTAAACTATTTGCAGCCATTTCTCTCTGTGGGGGCTCTATAGGGGAGAAATAAATATTTTCCACACGACCGAAGATTCCTTTTTGGTGCACACCTGTTAGGCATTTTCTTTGTAATGACAGTGGTCCATTTCCTTACAATGATTTCTGTGTTAGGCAAATTAGTTAATGAGTTTAAAATGTATTTGTTTCCTTATTGGTGACCAGTGTAGATTTATAGGATGGGGTCAAACAGTGAACGTGGAGGATGATGAGATACCAACCGTACTTCAGTGTTTTGTACCACATGGAGCCTGGTATATAGTTCTTCATTCATAAACACCATTAAGGTGTTTCCGAAGTCCAGGCTACTTATTAGAAGTGCTTGGACTAGGGATTTCCTTGTGGTATCCATTGGTATATTTTTCGTAGGGTGAGCATGATGCCATAGCTGGTGAATGATAAGTAGTTTACATTTTCCTACAAGTACAGTTTGTTGTCTACTATTATTCGTAGATTCCTTACTGATGCTTTTGGGATGGGGCTTGGACTGAGACTCGTTGGCCACCAGTCTTCTGACTAAGATTTGTATGCCTTCCTGAAAAGTACCACCTCTGTTTTCCTTGCATTCAGTTGTAGGCAGCTCATCTGCATCCAGTTGGCAATACAGTTTCCAAATCTCATTTTGCTGTCTGCGGACTTGGGTCCCATGGTTATGACCGGATATGTGTCATCTGCATGAGGTGACATTAAATCCAGATGATTTGTTGACTTTTGCTAGCGGTGCAACATATACACTTTTAACGAGTACAGCTTGGGGAACACCTTTGTCATTGGATATAGTGCGGGATACATAAGCCTCTAGCTGTACCAAGATTGTCCTTCCCTTCAGGAAGTTCTTTAGCCAGCTGAAGGCTTTCCCGTCAAAACCATTCTCTTCTTACCTTTTTGTTACGATAGTATGGGAGTTGGTGTCGAAGACAGCTGATAGAGTTAATAGGACCAGCATTGATAGTTATTCCTCATCTAGTCAGTGTGTTATGTTGTCTTCCAATTCTACGAGTGTTGTTTCTGTGCTGTTTTTTGCCCAAAAACCTGACTGAGAAGGGTCAAACAATTGTCTACCTTCTAAATATGTTGTGAGTTGTTTATTCACTAGTGTTTCCATTACCTTCCCGAAGAATGGAAGTAAGGCTATTGGTCTAAAGTTTCCTAATTCATTCGGGTCTGCCATTCATTTTTTGAGGATTGATTTATCCTTGGTGATTTCCATTTTGCTGGGACTGCTTCCATATTTAATGACATGTTAAGTATGTCTGTAAGACTGTTAAGTAAGTCGGGTTAGAGTGGACATTATATAGGGAGGGGCTGGATCTTCTGGTGATCCTGATCTCACCTTATTTACTATGGTCCAAATGTCTTCTTTGGTTACTCCCGTAAACTCCTTTAACAGTACCGTATAGGTGATTTCCGTCCTACTTCACTCAGCATTTTGTTGGGAAAGGTGTTATGGATGTTGGTTATTTTTGCCTCGAAAAAGATAGACAACTTTTATACCAAGCCCTGTGATGCTGGAATGGTAATTACAAGGATATGGTATTAGTGAATTCCTTTAGTATTCTATATAGTTCCTCGTGTGAATTGTCCACTTTTTCGATTCTATTGAAGATGGGGATTTTTCTTGCATCCTTAATATTGTTTAGATATTGTCTGTGGGCCCTTTTGTTGGATAATCTAGCCATGTTTGTCTACATCTACATTCTATATTAACTATTTCCATCATTTATCATCATCAATGTCCAACACTTAATTGCTATGTCAATACACAGGTAAATAAACCAATCATACTGCCTTAATTGGCTAATTCTTTCCAACCTGCATAATGGTAAATTCAATTTGACGTTAACGTGCCTGGATATCAATTTGTCATCAATATACCCCACTTATGGATATGCCATGGAGAAAGCAATAATCCAGTATGAATATTTCATTCACTGTGTATGAACATTTACTCTAAATGGAATTTTGGAAATTTGAATTGAAAAGAAAACACCACCAATCAGGAGATTTCCCCCCTACAACAAGCTAGACAAAAAGGAATACCGTAATAGAGGAGGCATAGATAGATGTCTATATGGCTCACCAGTGCAGCTTCTAGATCAGATTAAACAAAGGAAAGGCAAACAGAAGCTCCTGAGAGTTTAATTGAGCAGTGATTAAGTTGATCTCCTTGCTTCATGAGACTTTCTGAGTGACTGAATGGATTTCTTTCGCAAATATCAATTCAATTCTGTTGTGACTTTTTCCTTAAAACAAGGTTCAGTGGTAGATCCTGCATCCGGCTGTCGTGTTAACAAGTTGTATATTAAGATTGCAATTCACACTTCTCAGCTTAATTGTATCTCCTTGTCTCATGCTAGTGGGCTGTAATTTGTATGTTTTCCCATTACCTCATTGTTTTTGTCTCTCTTGCTACAATGATTATGCTACATGAGTCCTACTTCTAACTGACTTCAATTTGCACCTCAAATTGTACCTTATAGCTGAAAAGTTTTTTCAAGATTGCAGTTTTGGAGATTACAGTCTTGTTTGTCCTTTCTTTCCTTTGAGCTCCTAATTTGTGATGTGAATGCTGAACTGTGTCGTATCATAACATAACATGAGCTATGATTGATTGCATAGAAGCATTCAGCTACTCCCCTGTTCACCACTTGGCTTGTGATCTATTAATATTTTATTTGATCTTAATTTGAGCATAATACACTCAGTCCCAAGATTTATTTTTTGACTAAATTTAATGCAATGCTGTGTTCCAATCATAGTATCCAAATAATTCTGGGACATGAAATAAGCTAAAGCTAGCCATTTAGCTTATTGCTCCTTGCCCACATGTTTCCAAGTGTAACTGAGGTTTTAAAAATATTTTTACTCTTACTTCATCCCTGCTTGTTTCTTAATTGGCACTTGATTGCTGACTTGGTAAGATGTAGCACTTTCCTTTCATAAGTTAATACTTCTATATTCCCATCTGCTGCTGCCTTCCTCCTCCTAGGGTGGGCTCTCGCTCCGCCTCTGCTATCCCAGATTGGTCTGCCAAGTCCCTTACCAAAAGAAAATCCCCTGTGTGGAAGAAAAGTCAGGTATGAAGGTTGAAAAAACTGTTAGCTACCCAGAAATTGATGACAAGTTCACTGGTTAATTTTACCCATCTGTCACTTCATGCTACTGGGTTGTTTGGTGCATTTCACCTTCTAGGATATGATTCAATTGCTCTGCATTGTGGACTATGTGTGGTAAATGAATGATGCAGAGTCCACTTGATGAGTTAAGATCCTTTATTGCTAGTTCCTTCCAAGTTAGATAAACAGGTTAAGATTATAAGGAAGACCCCACCAGGAGCTCGTTGTTGGTAGCTCAGCCTCAGATGACCAACTGCCACAGTAAGTAATAGAAAGGCACAGTGAGCTAGAGGGACACCCTGGCATTCTATGATGTCATATGTATCATAGTACAGTCTAGCCAGAGCAGAACAGTGAAGAGGACATTTACTACACATCCTCTCCCTTTACGGAGTAATAGCAGAACAAAGGAATAATCAGCTACAATACCTAAAATGTTATAATCAGCAGGTAAGTACACAAATAAGAAGAACCATAAGTAATAGTGTACAACAAGAGATGACATTAACATGAGGTATCATTAGCAGAGAAAAGAACAAAAAATCAATATTATGTCATAGTATGCCACATCCCCCTCCCTTAACGAAAGAGTAAGGTTTTGAAACAAAACCAAGACTAATAGTTAAGTTAGATGTTGACACTTATAACTACCCCACATATAGGTACACCTCAGGGTAAACATCCTATAAACAAGAATGAGAGTATTCTGGGAGAGAGAGAATGGGTTAGAACTCTCTTAAGTTAACACTAGAGAGTAAATTCCTTTGACAAGCATACACCAAAGAGAATTTGTTTTTGTTTTTTAACAAACAAACTAACCCTGATGAAGATATGTCGACACCAAATGTATGATAAAAACACATCTCAAAATCTTACCTAAATGAAGCCCTGGCCAGTAGCTGCAAGAAGGTAGACTCAGACAAAAACATAGTGTACAAACAATCTCCACCCAAAAACAGGGGACAGTGTATAATAAGGAGAATGGACTACTCACAGACACTGAACCTCCCCTGAAAAGGGTATGCTGCTGGACAGCATGGGCGTTGACTACCCAAAACGCACAACCTCCCCTGAAAAGGGTACACTGTAGGACAGCATGGGCGTTGACTACTCAAAAACGCACAACCTCCCCTGAAAAGGGTACACCACAGAGTAAGCAAAATATCTCTGGGAAATGGGCATGGACTACCCATTAATACTTAACCTCAAAGAGTACAACGCAGGACAGAAATGTTGGGAATAGACATGGAAAATGGACTACCCGCAAGTACCCAACTTGCCCTGAAAGGAGTAAAACGCAGGATAATGATAAAAATCCTGGGACAAACCATGGGCATGGATTACCCACAAACACCAACATTCCCTGAAAAGGGTACAACTATGGGCATGGACTACCCACATACACTAATATCCCCAGAAAAGGGTACACCACAGGATAAAGACAATAACCCTGGGACAAACGATGGGGCATGGACTACCCACAATACCAATTTCCCCAGAAGAGGGTACACAGCAGGATTAAGACAATAACCCTGGGACAAAAGATGGGGCTTGGACTACCCACATACACTCAATTACAAAATGTACACCGCAGGAAAGAAATCCTGGGGAAAAAAAACATGGGGCATGGCCTACCCACAATACCAATTTCCCCAGAAGAGGGTACACCGCAGGATTAAGACAATAACCCTGGGACAAAAGATGGGGCTTGGACTACCCACATACACTCAATTACGAAATGTATACCGCAGGAAAGAAACCCTGTGAAAAAAAAACATGGGGCATGGACAACCCTCAAATACCCAACCTCCCTTAAAAAGGTTACACCACAAGGTAAGGACAATAACCTTGGGTAGATAAATAACAAGGACTAGTGGCAATACACACCCTGTGAATTGGTATGGGCATGGACTACCCATAATGACACTACACCTTCACTGATAAATGAAACAACACCAATCTTTACATAGGATACACCATGAGGTACATCATAACCCGAGTAAACTAATATTGACAAAGACTGACTCAGAATTCTCCTAAAAGAAGAATATACTGTAGAGTTAACAGATGTCAACCTGACTCTACATACAAACGATAAGGCAAACACAGCAGAGACCACCAAATAGTTAAATCATCAAAACAAACGATTGTGCTTAAAACAGTATACAATCATCATAAACATTAAGAAGTTAAGTACTTCATAACAAAATGGTAAAAATTGCCAGCTCCGGTGAGCGACCTCTCACCCGGGTTCTGTGTATACTGCTCTCTGTCGACGCTGCTGAGCTCCCTGCAGTCTCCATGGACTTCCATCAGTCAAGTATAGAGTGATCAAGTCCATGAGTAAGATCTTTTCCTCTCCGTTGCTCCACACTTCTTTTAAACGAAACATCATGGTGAAGAAATTGTAGAGATTTTAAATATACACAGGTGTGTATATCACCGAAAGAAAAACAAACGCCCCAAGACTCACGCTGTGAGACTAGACTGTGAACGCTACAAGTGGCAGTTGTTGCTATAGTGACTCAAACAAACACAAGATGGTTGCCACGTTGGTCGTAGCGGCGTGAGAAGCGTGAGGGACGTGTCTTCAAAGGACGGCGTCACAGGCGTCACAGGACATGAGGAGAATGTCGCTTCACCAACTCCCAGAAGCATTCCAGGGACGTCATCAGATGGACGGTAGATGGGAAGGAGAGAATATCGCTGCAGACCAACCGTCGACCAACGGACATCGGCATACAAGACGGTGAGTGAAAGAGCTTAGCAAGGCAAAGCAAAACTTGGGAGACTAACGCTGAGGCTGTCCAGGCTTTACACACTGCTTAAAGCAACCACATTTTTAATAAGTTTACCCAATCGAGTTGCCATGCAGAGAGATACATGAACACTCTACTTTTGAAGTAAAAGAGTTCTGTGCAGACAGTAGCGAGTTTTCGGGTAATAATTAAAAGTGCAGAAGGTCACAAGAAAGACTGTTCCTTAATGTTGCTACGCTTGTCTACATGCGCTGCATATGAATTAAAACAGATCACTCACTTGAAAGCAATGTTTCAGTTGCACCGACTCAGAAAAGTACTGCCAATGTACTTAAACAAAACGTTGCTGGATTCTACAGAAGTATTCCAGATGGCAGCAGAGATCACAAGCACACAGGTTGTAGGCTGTGTGGAGACAAGCAGACATCAAAGTGTAACACACGCTCTGGGTGCAGGCTGTCCAGATGGAACAAGACACTGGTGGGATCAGGAGGGTGTTACCTTTCATCTGAATTTGAAGTCTTTTAAAACATTTTGATTTCTTAAGTTCCTTCCTTTTTCTTGTTTAGATCCTTACGTAGTTTTTATCCTTAGTTTAAGCGTAGGTTCATCCTTTTAAGAAACGTCGCCAAAATGTGGTAAATGAATGATGCAGAGTCCACTTGATGAGTTAAGATCCTTTATTGCTAGTTCCTTCCAAGTTAGATAAACAGGTTAAGATTATAAGGAAGACCCTACCAGGAGCTCGTTGTTGGTAGCTCAGCCTCTGATGACCAACTGCCACAGTAAGTAATAGAAAGGCACAGTGAGCTAGAGGGACACCCTGGCATTCTATGATGTCATATGTATCAGAGTACAGTCTAGCCAGAGAAGAACAGTGAAGAGGACATTTACTACAGACTACTTTACATCTCAAAAGACAAAAACAATCATGACACTTTTTATAACATTAATTCTCATCAAATTGCCATCCCATACTACCACAAAACCAGTCCATCTTCATCATATTACCACCTCAATACGACTGCGCTACTATAAGTGCCTTCCCCCATATCAATCAATCAGGGGGATTGTAAGCGTGCTATCCACCTGTGAGGGTCTCAAGGAGCTGAGGGGAGGGGTCCGCAAAACTGTTTAGCCGAAGAGCCAGGTCTTGAGGGTCTTCCTGAAGATGTTCAGGGAAGGGCGCGCATCTGATGTCTGCCAGTAGCTCTTTCCCGGTCCTGGCTGCAATGTGAGAGAAGGATCTTCTGCCTGCTCTGGCTCTGTAGGTGTGCAGGGTTTTGGCCAGTGCAAGGTTGGAAGATCAGAGGTTTCTTTTGTGTATGTGGAAGCTGATTCTGTCATTGAGGTATTTGGGTTTGTTTTTGTGTACACATTTTAGGTGTGAGTGAGGATTTTGAAGGTGACACTTTTCTCCAAGGGGAGCCAGTGGATTCTATATAGGTGTTGGCTGATGTGTTCGTGCCGGGGGATGCCAAGGACGAGTTTGGCGGCGGTGTTCTGTATTGTCTGGAGTTTGCGGAGTAGGGATTTGTTGATGATGGCGTAGAGTGTGTTTCCATAGTCGAGTCTGCTGGTGATATGTGCATGAGTGATTGTCTTCCTTGACTCAGGGAGATCTATTTGAAGGTCTTGCAGAGGACATGGAGGGTGTTGAAGCAGCTGGAGGTGACAGCGTTGACCTGTCAATTCATGGAGAGTGATGAGTCAAGTATGATGCCATGGTCTGAGTGGGTAGGTAGGCTTCCGAGGGCAGTTGGCCAACAGGTGCTGTCCCATGCTGAAGGGGTGATTCCGAGGACAAAGACTTCTGTCTTCTCGGCATTGAACTTCAGGCAGCTGTTGGTCATCCAGACTGCGACATCTTGCATTCCTTTCTGGAAGATGAGTTTGGCGGTGATGGGGTGTTTGGAGAGGACGAGCTGGGTGTTGTCGGAGTAGAATACGATGTTAAGGCCGTGTTGTCATACGATTACTGCAAGGGGGGCTATGTAGATGTTGAGGAGGGGCGGGCTCATGATGACCCCTGTGGGACTCCGTAGGTGATTTTTGTGGGATCAGAGAGGAAGGGTGGTATTCTGTTGACTTGGCTTCTTCTGGTGAGGAATGACCGGATCCAGTCCAGGGCTGTTCCTTGTATGCCGTTGTCGTATAGTCTGGCGATTAGTGTGCGGTGGGAGACGGTGTTGAAGGCCGCTGATAGGTTGAGTAGGATGAAGGCTGCAGAGTGGCCTTGGTCCAGAGGGTGCAGATGTCTGAGACGGAGAGTAGGGTGTCTCGGTGCTGTTATTGCTTCAGAATCTGGATTTGGATGGGTTGAGGACAGCGTTCTCTTTGTTGAAGCGAGTCAGTTCCCTGTTGACAGTTTTCTCTGCAAATTTGGCTGTGAAGGGGAGGAGCGAGATGGGCCAGTAGTTCTTGAGGTTGGTAGGGTCAGCTGTGGGCTTCTTGAGATGGGGTCTGACGTCAGCACGCTTCCAGTCATCTCAGAAGGTGCCTGTTTTGAAGGTGGTGATGATGGTGCATTGTAGTCCAGGTGCGATGATGCCCACTGCTCTGTGGTAAATGTGAGGAGGGCAGGGGTCTGTGGGGGGCCCCGAGTGGATGCCTTTCATGGTTAAAGCAGAGTCTTCGGTCGTGATCGGTGTCCGATTGGAGATGGTAGTGTTAAAAATAGAAACCTTCTCAGGGGTCTCACTGATACACCTGGTTCTTTAAACCAAACAGAAAAGAGATTGGCACAGGAGCTGTAATATAAAAGATATCTTTATTAACCTCAGATGAGGGAGACTACGTCACACAGTCCCCTCAGAAACTGTAGGAGGCATTCTAAGGAGTACAGAAAACAGGGGCCTTTTATAAGCTTAGGTTACATTAGTCAGCATAAAACCAAGGTGAAGTTCTGGTACATGTAAGCATGCAAAATGACTAATATGGGTATACAAGATCTGCTTGTTCAACAAAGTGGGAGGAGAGACATTTCTCCCTACATCAGCAAGAATAGCCTGACCGGTATAACATAAGAGCAGGTGCAAGGGGGAGAAAGCACATTGCGAGCACATGGCTAACTAAAAAGGCTGCCAAGTAAAAATGGCTTTCAGCTCATGCTAACAGATCCCTGCAATCTTTAACAGAGGCTGGCTGATGTCTCTGGAAGGGAGGGGCCGGCTATGGCATCTGATGGATGGTCAACAAAGTTGTCATAGAGGTTTTTGATCTTGAGATGGAAGTAGGTTCCAAGCTTGTCGCATCTGTCTTGGGAAGGGGTGATGTCTGTGGCTTTTCTGCACGGATTAGTGAATTCCTGAATGACATTGAAGAGTTCCTTGGAGTTGCTGGAGTTGGCGAGGATTTTGTTGTGGATGAAGTTGTTCTTGGTGGTTCTGATTTGGTTGTGGTAGTCCATCATGGCGTCGTTGTAGGTGGAGTAATTTTCGGTTGACTTGGTGTCTTTCAAGATCTTCTCACGGCGTCTGCAGGTGCGCCTGGCTTCTTGGAGATCGGAGGTGAACTAGGCGGCTTTCCTGGGGCATTGTTTGTTGATGTTGCGTAGTGGGGTGAACTCGTCTGCGCAGTTGGAGATCTAAGTGAGGAGTCCTCTAGCTGCGTTGTTTGCATTGGATGCCGAGGCGTGGTTCTTTTGGATGAGGGTGGAATTAAGTTGCTTGTCGGTAACCTTGCTCTAGTTCCTTCGTGGTGGGTGTGGGGCTGGTTTGGGTGCCTTAGGTTTGTCTACAGGGAAGTGTTCGCAGTGGTGCCTGAAGTGCACGCTGTTTCCTGCAGGGAAGATGACCAGCACCACTCTATCAGCATGCATCCTTACACTGAAGCACATCACTTGTGTACTATCACACCCTTATGGACATTTCCATCTATTTATCTATCTTTATACCACTTACTAAGCATGGGCGCAAAATCCGTTCCGCTCGCGGATTTTGCGGATTTTCGGCAAATTTGCAATCCGCAAATTCTCGCGAATTTGCCGAAAATCTGCAAATCCGCCAGCGGAACGGATCCGGGGCAAAAGTTCAAGCTTCAAGCTTGTAACATTCTAAAATAGTTACTAAGTTAGCTGCAACAGGAAGCACTAATAGAAGCAGGTGCTCAAGTTTAACTGAATTCGAGCACCTGCTTTATTTATCTATTAGTGCCTCCTGATGAAGCTAACTTAGTAACTATTTTAGAATGGCGCTGGCAGCTTGCCGGCGCCATTCTAAAATAAAACAGGAGAGGGGCAGAGGGCTGAAGGGCACAACAACGAGTGGGGCAGAGGGCAGAAGGGCACAACAACAAGTGGGGCAGAGGTCAGAATGGCACAACAACGAGTGGGGCAGAGGGGCAGAAGGGCACAACAACAAGTGGGGCAGAGGGCAGAATGGCACAACAACGAGTGGGGCATAGGGCAGAAGGGCACAACAATGAGTGGGGCAGAGGGCAGAATGGCACAAAAACAAGTGGGGCAGAGGGCAGAAGGGCACAAAAACGAGTGGGGCAGAGGGCAGAATGGCACAAAAACGAGTGGGGCAGAGGGCAGAAGGGCACAACAACGAGCGGTCTCGCACAAAAAAAAACCCGCGAACACGCAAAGCGGCCCACGAACACGCAAATCGCCCCGCGAACAAGCAAACCGCCCCGCGAACGCGCAAAAATTTAAAAATCTGCACATTCGCACGAATTCGCGAATTTTGCAGATTGCGAATTCGTAAATCCGCAAATTCACAGATTGCGAATTCGCAAAATTCGCCCATACTTGCCACTTACCATCTCACATCATTATGATTCTCCAGTGATCACCACACTACTGATGTCCCTGCAACAGGACTCCACCACTGCTTCAGCATCTAATAGACACACACTACCAACCAAACCACTACAAAGCCAAATAATGTGACAATATTCTGACCTCTCACCACTACCAGGCCTTACCAAACATTATCACTGCACTGCCAAGTCACACCATTAAAATGACAATAATACCATCTCCCATCACCTCAAAAGTACCTCCCAGTAGTACAACACAACTGAGCATTCTCACACAGCCACTTACTGCAATTCTACACTGTTGGACCTGTCACCCTTAGCGTGGTCTTCCTCTAAACATTTTACCTTTAGTCTTCTATTTCTATGAACTTATTTGTGTTGGCCATAGGACTCTGTGCATTTTACCACTTCTACCCTGTGTTAAAGTGCGTGTGCTCACTTTCTAAAACATGGTAAACTTGGATTACCTGATTGCCATATTTCATTTACTTAGAAAGCTCTAGTAAAATAGTATACCATATTCCCAGGGCCTGACAATTAAATGCTACTCGTAGGCATGCAACACTATTTGTGCCACCGACTTAAGTACCACTGTAAAAAATGCCTCAGGCTTTTCATTGCAGATTGTCAGTAGTTTTAAGTTGCCAATTCAACTTGGCAATATAACCCTCATCCCAAGTATAAAACTCCCTTTTTATTACAGATATCACCCCTAAGGTAGGCTCTAAACCGCCCATAGGGTATGGTACATTGTAATTAAAAGGTTGGAGATGTACTTTTAGGTTTTACAGGTTGTGGAAGTGAAAAACTCACACATTCGATTTTCACCAATGTGAGGCAAGACTCTTTCATAGGATAACATTGGGAACAGATAGAACATCATGTTTAGTATCTTAGGAATTGTAATTTAAAATCCTCTTCAATGGAAAAGTCAAATTCAATGTCACTATTCTAAAAATACCAATTGTAGAAAGTAGACATTTTCTTGTCCTTACCATTTGGTGCCTGAACCCTGTTTCTGGGTCACATGACAAGGTGTGAGTGGCAGCCACACAATAGAGGGATTATGTATGCCTGGATGGGCCATCTCAGGCTGGCTGGGGAGTGGAGCTAGGTACAGATCCACTTAGACATCAATAGGCTGAGCCCTGACCTTATACAGAGAACTTCAATCTCGCCCATTGTGCCTATAACCAGGCTAGAGCCAGGGCAAGGATCCTGGAAATTCTAGAGACTGCTGTGAGGGAAAACCTTCAGAGGTTTCCCCCACTTCAAAGAAGGTACCAGGGAAGAAACAGGGACTCTCTGACACACTCTTTATTTCATTCCTGGGCCAGTGGAAGGCCACTCAGAGGTCTCCTGCTGCTCTTTTCTGCTTCAGAGGGATGGCTTTGCTGTACCAAGAAGGACTACTCTGCTACCTGAAGCCTGTTCTGAGCCCCAAGGGTCTGCCTTTCTACTTGAGACCTGCTCTTCTCTGTAAACTCTGGGCTTTCAGAAGTAACTTCAGGGGCTAGTTGACTGCCCTCCTAATCAAAGCCTCAGGGACGAAAAAGGCTCCAAACATATCAACGCCTCACCTGGACCCTGTCTGAGAGCCCTGACACTTCAAGTGGTGTCTTCTCAGTCCTTGCAAAGGGTGCTAAAGATGCCTAAATAATACGATTAAACTTTGTTTACCCCAAAAAGTGGCACAAGAACCAACAGGCAAACAGGAATAACATGCTTGTCAATCTGCCCAAGGTGCATTATCTGTAGGCCTTCCTTCACGACAGTCGACAGCTCCTGCTACCTTCTTCTCCAAAGTAGCAAATCCTGTACAGCTGCTCAATATGCAGCATTGTGGAGCCCTCGCTTGCTACAGTCTACAGCTTCGTCCCGCTGGAGAGATCTATGACTCCCCAAAATGACCTTGGCCTGGGGCTCCTTGATAATGAAGCCTCCTTGGCAGACACCACCATCATATTTTACTATAAAATCGCTTCTAAGTCCGAAGGTAAGTGGATACAGGACCAAATCCTTTTCCTGTATCAGACCTGTTCTCCAACGTAGTCAGTCATAACTTTTGACTTTGCCTGGTCTCATAAATGTACTTGGTTGGCACTTTGATCGTTTAGGTCCTAGTTATCACTTTAAACTTTAAAAATTCAACACAGCACAAGACGAAATCAAAAAGTAACACAGCACAACACTACACACATTACACCTAACAATTTAGTAATGAAAAAATAGCAACATATGTCTACTTTAACTACCTACTTACAACAACAAAAGACATAATTCAATAACAGAGATAGAATACAACACCGACAAAACAACAACACAGGCAAAAAAACACAACAGCATACTAAAACAAGTCTAGACACATCAACATAATCACCAAACATTCCAAAACGATTCAACACATCTATACACAATAACAATATATCAACACAACAAAAATCGTGCAACAACACACCACACAACAAAACAACATACATAACCTGAATAAAAACACAAAACAATGCAACAAACATGATAACATCAACAAAACACAACACACTAATAAACACAGATCAACGGGTTTAAGTAGCAAGGTATATGAGCTACACATTATGGACATAATTCTGACCCTTGTATAATGGTTGGTGTTCTTTGCATACTATGGACATGCATGACATAATGGTACCCGCATCTGGCATAAGGGAGTTCCTGAGCCCAGCCCAGAATAATATTGGTAATAAATAGCAGTTTAATACCATAATCACGTGTGTCTAGGCTTCAGTTTGGGTCAGCTTTCTGCACCCATTGATGGGGTTGATTGACATGTAAAACATTCTTTTACACATACAACCATCCATCCATGCAATCATTTTATTAATTTTACTGGCATTCAGTCACTACATCATATACATCAATCTATGTATTCTTCTATCTGTTTGAGTGCCTAAGTGTTCTCACATTTATTTAATCACATAGGGCCAGATGTAGGAGCCAAAATACCGGTCGGTAACGGCCGATTTCGGCCGTTACCGACCGGTATTTAAGAATTGGCATGTAGGGGCCATATTTTACCGATTCGGTAAATTTACCGAATCGGTAAAATACCGAATCGATATTTTTACCAATTCGGTAACTTCAAGATGTAGGTGGGACTCTTCTGGGACTATAATGCTGAAACATGTCGACCATCATTGCTCACAGATATTTTGTTAAATCTGATCTTGCACTTTGCCTTTTAGATTTGGAAGACTGAGAAAGAAAAACAAAGTTTCACACTTACTCAGTATTATCCAATTTTAATTGTTTTTTCACTCACATTTTGATTTCACACTGCTTTTTCCAGTCGCCACTTATATTTAAAATAACGAAACTTAGTACCGACATCACACTACGCTAAAGGTTTTTGGAACAGCCTTAAATAACATCAATAGGCTGCCTTCCTTTTTCCCTTTTCCTCATGGGCAAGGAGAACCCAAATGATGTCAATAAGGGCGGTACAGAGTGGCTACTGATGGGAAAATTCACCCATGCCTTCGAGCTTTAGTTTACACACTGGTGTCACACTTGGGAGCACACTTGGGTCTCTACCTTTAATTCACAAACTTATTGTTTTTCCATGTTGAAGTCTTGTTCTCACAGTGAGTTTTTCTGCTTCTTTTTTTACCCCTAGATATAATTGTTGTTGTTACTCTTCTGAGTCCCACAGGCCTTACAGATTCGGTATTTTACCACCCAATCCAATTGGGTGGTAAAATACCGAATCCAGGTGTGCATGCACATGTGTGCATGCACACCTATGCCATGTGACAGACAGACATGCCCTTAGGGCATGTCTGTGTGCCACATGGCACACATGCCTGTATTTGGGGTGCAAGAGGGTGTCAAAGTGACACCCCTTGCACCCTTGCAGAATTCGGTATTTACCGATTTGGTAATTACCGAATCGGTATTTCCCATTGATTCCTATAGGCTTCACAGCCCATAGGAATCAATAGGAAATACCGATTCGGTATACCGAATATTAACGATTCGGTATTTCAACATCTGGAAATACCTACATCTCCCCCCTTCATATTTACCGATTCATAAATACCGAATCGGTAAAATTCGGTATTTATGAATCGGTAAATAACATTTACCTACATCTAGCCCATAGTGTATACACATACACATGCACACACACACGTATGCCAATCACTAGAAAAGCACTTAACTTAGCAAATAGCAAGGCATATTGCATTTGCCGATGCTTGTTTTTAAATTCTTTTTTTTTTAACTTATGTACCTCAACTCTGTGTCGATGACCAGAACATTGCTTTTTTCTCAGGTGGTGCAAATATTTGATAAATTGTGTTTGACCTTCAGTCGGCATGTGTTTGTGTAACAGCAATCCCAAGGCAAATTTAGCTTATCCAAATATTTTCTCATTTGTATTTCTTCAGTACTAAAATTAGTAATATAAATGTAGTATACTATTTCAGAGAAGAATGTGCGGTGCCATAGTCTATTTTTCCAAAATATCATTCTACTCTTAGTCCTAGTTAGATCTGAGACTGTGGGCCTTGACAGTATTACTGACAATTATAGTTCCTTGCATTGAATACCAACACACATGTTGCCTGGAGGAACTGTATGTGAAGTCGCAAACAGTGGATGTGAAATCACAGAAAAAAAAAAGCATTAATGGAAAACAGCCACCTACTTTACTTCGAAACTTGAAAGAATGACCAGCCCTCTGTTTTACTAAAGATAGCCAAAGCGGTAAAGAGAAATCCTCTTTTCTTTATTTAGAAGACTATTTGTTGACAAAATACTGAAACTAATGCATTTTGATAAGCGGAGTCCATATGTGACAGTTTCTAATATCTGTGACAGCAATCAGTAAAGTAAGTATTTGAGAGTTGTGTAATATTTCAAATCTCCAAGTTATGTTTCAAGAGGTTGAAGCAAGAACCTCTTAATTTGCTAAACGTGCATTCTCTTGTATACTTTTCCAAGAAAGGTAAACGTTGAATGATCCACCAGATTACACGCAATAAGACCAATGTAATTCTTTGTAAGCTTTTCCTGGCAGATCATCCAATAAAATGGCAATACATGTAGAGTATGTAAGGTTTTTCTATAATATGCGTGATTTTAAAGATTTTTATCGCTGAATATTTCCTCAGTGTTTAAAAATATACTATAAACGTGTGACTTTCCCTTGGATAACTTTTACATAATTTCACAAATGCCCTTCACTTCAAAAATCTTTAAATTTCTCTCTTGCTTTTAGGACACCATACGATCTATGCATCTCAAGACCAATATTCCCTCCAGAAAGAAATGTGTGGTCATTAAACCCACCAAAGTGAGAGTGTGGGGTAAAACAACTTCCAAGCGTGTGTAAGTATGTGTGCCATGAAGAAAAAGGAAGTCTCATGGACCCAAAGTATGTCTTGACCTGATTTTGTAGCACATACCGCTTACATTTTCTGGCCGCTGTCAGCAAGCAAGTGTCACATTGAGGTCAGGTGGCAAAAGGTTGAGTTAAAGGACAGTTTTGATGGTGAAACATTGGTCAGGGAAGGTTTGCACATTTCTGGGAGAGTATTTATGCTTCCTTATGCTGCTGCAGGAGTCCGTCAAGAGTCAATTAACGTGCAGCATTTGAAGGGTTCAGTATCTCTGTACTGGCATTTTCGGTTTCAGAGTTTACAGACCATATCATTCCAGGATCTCTCCTCCTAATTTTCTAACAAACACAAGTTTGTTCACATATGCACCTCCAGACCACAACACATCCCGATCACCTCCGGGGTCACCTAGGGTTCCATACTGTATTCTGTCATCTTCAACCTTTACTTGGAGCTGCTTGGGGCTCTACTCACAGACAAGAGCATCAAGATTCACCACTATGGCAATAGTACACAACTCAACTCTGACAGTCTCCTCTTCTTCAAGACAACTAATGCCTCAAACACTGCTTGCAAATCATCCAGCACTGCTCTGATCTCCAGCCCTTACCTGAAGCTCAATGCAACCAAGACAGAATTTCTATTATATGCCAAGAAAATCAAAAAAAGCTTGAGTACAAACCTGGCTCTGTGACATGAACTTTGGTGAACGTTAATAGTTTTGAATCCCAGTATTCACCGAATGTCAAATCACTAGGACTCACCCTGGACATCAACCTCAGCTTCAAGGAACATATGACGAACTGATGCCAGCTCTCTACCCCAAATAAAATCAAACCATTTCTTCCGGAAAGTAACTACAAAACTTGTTCAAGCACATCTTTTCTAGAAACTCATAACGATGTTTTTCTACATCTGATGTTGCAATTCATTACTTTGGGCCTTAACTGTTTACTACCCCACTGTAGTCTCCTTCCAAAAGGAGTGGATAAAGCTTGTGTGGTTTGGAAGCATCTGAAGCGGGCAAGCTTTCTCTGTCAGTGCACCAATGACAAGGATAACTTGTGTGGTTTGAGAGCATCTAGCCTGGGGCAGATTTCTTTGCCAGCGACAAACAGCAAGGAAACAAAGAAAATTCTGGATAACTCAAAGTAGTATGGATATGCACAGACTAACAAAATGCCACCTACCTCATTGCATAATAACAAATACTTCTGTCGCCCCCATTTGACCTCGCAGAATGAGTAAGGTGCACTTGTTCCTTCTAGTATCAATTCTTCCAATTTCCTGAATACTATTATTTCCTTGTTGCTCAGGGAGCACAGCCACAGTTGACCTTTGATTGGGAGGATAAGGCATGGACTCTTTGTGTCTGGTGGCTCCTAGTGTGGCTTGCTAAGCTAGAGAGAGGCTCAACATTATTTCCGCTTTGGTAGCAGAATACCTAAACCATTAACTAGCATGTTTAGATGCTGGTTGTGTGGTTGCATAACCAGCAGATTAGATATTCAGATGTATTGTGGGGTCAAAATCAATCAAAGTTTGTGCTTTAAATGTATTTCTTTTCGGAAGTTATTTTGATACCTGCAATGTAAATATTTGTAAGTCCCATTTATTACATAGTATTGAGTTCATTGCTATTTTTTGCTATTCTGGAAATGTTTTGGTCCTGCTGCCTACTACTCTGAAAACAGATACATAATTATAAACCCTTCAGCATCACAGATTCCCCACCTGAGGTGATGTCCGAGTAGCACAGCCAGGGAAGTTGGGGCTCTAAAACTCCAAGATGTTACTGGACGGGAGAGGCATCTTTTCAACTCACTGTAGTCTTTAGACTGGTACATTCCATAAAACATACCCGCAGAGGCTGAATTTCTTCAGCAACTAACCTCCGCCCCTGAGTGTTGAACATTCTGTAAACAAGCTAGAAGTGGGCAGGGTAAGTGTGGAAATGACAGGTATTATGAATCTTCTCACTATTACAGGTTCTTAGACACAGATGAGAGCCAGTTTGGGAATAATCAATAGACACCTACAGTAACCATGCTCAATAGGGAACAACTTAATTGTAAAAACATCCAGATAGTTAAATAGATACAGTCACTAAAAAGAGATCATGCATGAAAAGTGATTATCCCTTGATTTCAATTCAACAATACAGTAGATGGCTAATAGGATATCTATCATGTGTATGATGGAGGACCCCTTCCAGCATATCTAAATCAGGCCCTTGATTTCTTCAAGGCTTCAACAAAAGAATGTAAAGCACAATTATGTTTGGGAACACTGGGAACATCTTTTTGCAGACCAATTTCATAGTAGTCACTAAGAGAAACTCACAATTGATATTATGTTAATTTCCCCTAACACTCATACGGGTTGGAGGTTTTAAATTAAAAAAAAATATTTATCTGGGAGCTTGAGAAAGTCAAATGTACAAAAATTGTCTGTCTCTCCATCACCTCACACTCAGGGTTCATTTTCTATATTTAATAACAATAAGGGCAGGAATAATCTTTTTATGCATTTTGTTGTGAGATAGAATCGGCAAGTGTTAGAAATGGGATCTCGGTTGGCTAAGGCTTGCGCCAAAGCCAGGCAGAGACCACCACTCCAGTCAGGGCAACGGAGTTACATGCTAAAGATAACTCCTGCTCACCCCCTTGGTAGCTTGGCACGAGCAGTCAGGCTTACCCCGTGGCAATGTGTAAAGCATTGGCGCAACACACACAGCAATAACATACTAGACACACCACAAAAAAGGAACTCCACACAAGGTTATATATAAAAGTAGCCTTTGTATTATCATAAACCACATTAGGATAGTAATAACACAATATACACTGTGCCAACTGGCACAGAGCAATATTTACAGGGTATTATATACACATGGATTATATACACATGACAGGACCACGTGAGCCACTGTCAGAATCATCATTTAGTAAAGATAATAAAAGTAAGACATATCATGAACTTAGAACACAACCAGTAATTACTGGCAAACACTATACTCAGCATCATCCTGTAACATAAATCATATCATGTACAGTATCACATTAGGTGAGAAATACATTCTGCGCCAACCTCATAAGCCTAAACATAGTAGACCATAACCTCCTAAACATAACTCGCATTAGGGGCATAACACACAGCATAAACCACTGTAGAGAATCACTCAAACATAAACACAGTATGTAAAACCTTATAATCATAAAACCACATTCAGAGATATAAATCACGGTGCATAAAACAGTACATGAATTACATTTCCTGTACACCTACATAAATAACAGTAGGGCCTGGCGCCCTACAAACCTAATAGTCCCCCTGGCCAACTGGCCATCTCAAAAGGGGCTCAAATACCCTATGTCCAAGAGTCAGGGAGCGCTGCCATGCAGCAGAAGTCAGGGGTGCGCAATTGCGCAGTCCTAAATGTTGCAGCTGGCACTAAGTTCTGCACAGCTGTGAATGTATGGGGCAAAGGAGTGCATCTCACTCCTAACTCAAAAGATGCCCCTGAAGAAAGAATAGCCTGAACGGTGTCGCTGGCACTAAGTGCTGCGCAGCTGTGAGGACCAAATGGGGCCCTGGGCACTCAATGTGCCCTCTTAAAATAACTATGTCCACCGTTGGAACCACAATGGGCTCTAAAATATTAATGCCCACGTTGCTGCAGCGGCCCGCAACTGCGGCGCCGCTGTAAAAATCAGCACCACACTGGGGTCGGGCACCGACCATGTGCCTCAACACCCCCCCCCCGGAAAACACTCCAAGATTCAGCCCCACTCACCGGGCTGATTGGAGACTTATCCTAAACAGCGCGGAGGGGCAGGCACCGACAATGTGCCTTGCACCCCCTCCGCACCAGCTCCACTCACCGGAATCCTCTTGCGGCGGCCTGAGGGGTCGCTGCTTGCTCCTGCTGCAACAATTGAGGGGGAAATGAGTAGCACAGAAGGCAGAAAGGTCACAAAAAGGGCAAAAGGTTACAAATATACAGGGGGAAACAAGTGGCACAGAGGCACAAAGTTCCCAAGAAAGGGCAGAAAGGTCACAAAAAACGGGGGAAAATGAGTGTCACAGAGGCACAAAGGTCGAAAGAAAGGGCAGAAAGGTCACAAAAAAGGGGGGAAACGAGTGGCACAGAGGCTGAAAGGTCCCAAGAAAGGGCAGAAAGTTCACAAAAACGGGGGAAACGAGTGGCACAGAGGCATAAAGGTCCCAAGAAAAGGCAGAAAGGTCACAAAAAACGGGGGGAAATGAGTGGTAAAGAAGGCCGAAAGGTCCCAAGAAAGGGCAGAAAGGTCACAAAAAAATGGGGGGAAACGAGTGGCACAGAGGCACATCATTCCACCATTGCCCCATATCCACGGGGTCCGGTAGCAGGAGACGCTAGGTGCAAAATGGGTGGCAGGCGTTGCGGGCGTAAGATCTCCAGACCACCCTTACTTCCAATCAGATAAGTAATCTGTGCACACTCTTTCTTTTGTTTTAACTCAGTTTTTCGGCTTTCTTGTTATCCCTCCACAGGGTGTGCCATTGTCACTTCCCCCCCCTCCCGAGACCCATGGGGTGTGGATCTTGTGCATTACAAGTGAGAACCCTGTCCAGTATTTGTCAATTATTTCTTTTTTGACGCCATACTTTACATCACCTTTTGCCCCATTTTCGGGATAGTTTGATCGCCTAACCACGAGTATTGTGTTACCGGCCGATCTGTCTAACGGCCATTTCTACGTGACATAGTGCATGTTTCTACGATGTTCCCACCTATAGGACGGCGTTTTCTTGCACTAAAATAGCGTTTATGGCACCATGATCACCTTCTCAGTAGTCTCAAGCACGTCCACACAGAGTTTTTACGCTGCAAAAAACCCTTGAGATGGATCGCACTAACTGTGTGTTGTTTGTCTTTTGTGTATGTATGTCCTTTTCTTTCAGACAGTACAGGGACCTCAAATTGAAGGTTTCCCATCACTTTTGTTTGGTTTTTGCACTTTATTTTACATACTTGTTTTTAACTTTCACGTCCTCTGGTAAGGGTGGGCCTTAGCGCGCCCATACCGCCGAGGTACACCACCTGACGGTCCTGATGAAAGCCCAGTAAATGACACATAGACGGGCAGAAACATGTTGACCCCACTTTAAGTGGAAACAACCGAGTCATTAACTGGTAAGTTTCCCACACATATTTTACTTATGTCAAACTGACCATTGAATAAAACAATTTCCGTATGGTACAGTTTTTGACATTTTTAATTCACATTTCTTTTTGACACTTTTGCCACAAAAACCTGCTCCGCAGTAATCTGGCGTTGTAGCACACCAGGGAGGCATTTGGCTTCTCCTGGTGGGCCCGATGATGAAGCATGTCACCACCCAGGGTGGTGAGTGAGGGCTTCCTAAAAACCCCCCCGCTGATTTCCACTGTGACTTCTTCAGGGAGATTTCTTCCCTGTGTCTAGTGCTTACACACTTCTCTCTCGACACTCTTTTGTTGTTTTACAAGATGTAACAGGGGGACCAAGAGTGCCTTTTTCCCTCTCTCTCAATTTGTTATTACTGATTAAGCAGCGGATAGCTGTGAGAGTTACCTTTATTCTTATTCTTTCACTCCCTTCCAACTGTCAAACATGGCGAACTTCGGACTTACATACTCAGAGGAAGAGGTAGATGCACTACTTGCAGATCCAAATCTTTTTGCTGATCCAGCAATATCACAAGCCATTTCCCACACTTCGGAATGGGAAAAACTGACGGAGCAAAAACGTGAACGGATTAGAACAATCCTACATGGAACCATTTTAAAACAATACCTATCCCCCAACACTGCACCGAAAGGCCTACTGGTTACAAATGCCCCGCAAATCTTTCTGAATGACGCCACATTCCGTAAAGAATGGGCCATGATCGCATGGCATTGTACGCGTGATTGGTTGGTTTTAATCATAAAGACGGCATTACGCCTATCCGAAGCGCTTATGGTGGAAATCCAACAGACAGAGTCACACTTTAAGACAACCATTACCGGCTATAAAAAGAAACTTGAGGAAATTAATAAGGAGCTTACTGAATACAAGGATTCACTGATGCAAGCAAAGGTCACAACATTTCAAAAAGACCTTAAGAAATGTGAATACAAACAAGTGTATCCCTACTCAGATCCGGACTACACTGCTCCACGCAGAGGCGCTAATAGGTCAGACGATTCAGATAGTAACTCCTCAAACAGCAGTACATCTAGCAACTATGGCCGAAAACAGAGAGGGCGATGAGGAGGCAGAGGTAGATCAAACTACCAAAACCAACAATAGAGATGGCCACACTATGGGGCACCCAACAATGGCCCTCCGCCCCCCCTTTTCTTCCAACCACAGCCACAATTTCCAATGATGGGCTGGAACCCATTTATGCAGCCCCAATATCCCCAAAATCAACATCAAATGCCTTTTTTAGAGAGAGGCAGGAAGGGAAGAGGAAGAAGAAGAGGCAACAGCCAAGTAACCTGGGAAGTGGAGGATCCTGTGGGGAACCATACCAGGAGCAAGTCATCAGCACCGGGCACGAGTGCGCAGGGAGTCTAATAACCAATGTCTCTGACAAAACCCTGAGCCCGTCGCAAACCAAGGTACTAGAGAAAGGCCTAGGATTTGTACCAAATGCGAGACCTGATAAGTTCAAACTCCATTGTGAACTATCTGAGTTCTTCAGGAAATTAAAACTCAAGGCTTTCTTTGAGTCTACTGTGGACTCAACAAATGACATTACACCTAGCGCAGATACCAACTTAAGATTGAAATCAACGTTTGTTCCACCTCCACACACAGTCCCTGCCGAAATAACAGCATTTGAACAGGCAGTATTCAATGACATGGAAACTTTACCCACACCTACTCCCTTTAGGAATTTCTCAACTTCAGAGTACCAGGCACTCGAAGACCTTAAAAATGACAAATCAATAACAATTAAACCAGCGGATAAGGGCGGTGGCTTGGTGATCCAGAACACCCAGGATTTTGACAAAATGTGTCGGGATCTCCTGGATAATTGAACCAACTACACCCCGCTCTCTACAGACCCTACCCCAGAACTGAAAGAACGCATCTATAACATGGTCAAGGATGCAGAAGAGAATGACCAGATTTCCAGACACGAGGCGGCATATCTCAATATCTCACGGCAGGAGGCAGTACAATCCCATATTTCTATACTCTGCCCAAAACGCACAAAAACAAAACTCCTCCACCGGGCAGACCTATTGTGTCGGGTATCGGCTCTGTGCTCGAACCTTTTTCCACTTTTTGTGATCACTACCTTAAACCACTCATACAAAATACATCCACGTACCTGAGAGACACAAAAAACCTCCTACAATTACTAGAACAAATCACCTTCCCTGAAGGTTCCATCACCCTGGCTACTCTTGACATCGAGAGCCTTTACACGAGTATCCCACAGGACGACACCCTTAGAGTCATAGGAACAGCTTTAGACTCTATCCCCTGGGAATACCAAACGCCCAAAGAATTCATACTGCAATGTGCGACCATGGCTCTGAAAGAAAATTACTTCGAGTACCAAGGAAAGCTTTTTCTTCAGTCTACTGGAACTTCCATGGGCAGTACCTTTGCTCCTAGTGTAGCGGGGCTGTATGTCTACAATTTTGAGACTAAACATATACTGCCCACCAATAATCCCTTTATCTCCTCCATAGGATTATGGAGGAGGTATATCGATGACATCATCCTTATCTGGAAAGGGGACGAGAGAGAACTCGAAGAGTTCTTCAGGTGGATCAATGCCCTTGATCCTTACCTGAAATATACACACTGCTCAAGTAAACAGTCAGTGGTATTTTTGGATGTGGTGATCACAGTACAAGGAACGCTTCTAACAACTAGAACTCATTATAAACCATCTGCAAAGAACAACCTCCTTGAGTTCTCCAGTCATCACCCCAGACCCCTCAGGGAAAACCTGCCCTACGGGCAGTACCTTCGGATACGCAGGAACTGTAGTGACATCAAAGACTACAAAATACAAGCTGGGGATCTTACAAACAAACTCAGAGCAAGAGGCTATCCCAATAAAATCCTGGAGAAAGGAAATAAACGTGGCAGGAACCAACCACGTGAAGCACTTCTGGAGGATAACATCAGGGAACCAGCAGAGATTCCCCTTACCTGTGTGACAACTTATAGTTGTTTATCTGACGCCATGAAAAAGTCCATCAACAAACACTGGAAGATTGTGACAAGCAACAAGAGGACCTGGGAAAAACCTCTCTTTTCGTTCAAAAAAGGCAGAAGTCTAAAAGACTCCTTGGTGCACACGCGTCCGAAAGGACCAGTGTCAAACTCTCACGTTGAGAGATCCGTCACAAACGTGTGGGGTCTACCACCTATTGTTGGGCACTATCCCTGTTCCAACTGCAGTGTGTGTCACTTGACCACACACACACTAAAGAACTCTCCTTAGAACCGGGCAAGACTTGTACACAAAGGACACACACTAACTGTAATTCCACCAACGTTGTTTACTTGATCACGTGCCCCTGTCTAAAAAGATATGTGGGCATGACCACTCGCAAGGTAAAACAACGAATCTGCGAGCATCGCAGCAACATCAGATGTCGCAAGATCACAACAAGGATGAGTGAGCATTTTCTCCAAAATAAGCACACTCCAAATCATTTACATTGGACCATCATAGAACAAATCACAACCGAAAAAAACACTGCCAGCCTCCTTTTTGAAAAGGAACAACGCTGGGTCTATAGATTGGGTACCCATCGCGATGGCCTTAACGATCAAATTCCCTGGAGCTCAGTACTGAAGCGGTAACAATTGTGATGGGCTACACAACCACCTCGCTTGCCCTTCTTTGTTACAGAGGGAATTTTACAAAACACTGAACGCTTTGCCCTGCAATTCGATAATCAGTAACCTTGCTTACCTTTGCCTATTATTGGGGCATCCTTACTCAAGACTGAACATTTCGTTTTTAATATTTGAATTACTTTTTTGCCAGTTCCACTTTTTGCTCCTGTAGTATGGCGCTGTGTAATTCCACCTTTATCAGTCAATAAAGCATCTAATTATATCGCTCTCCCGATCCAAAAAACTGATCACAAAAAACCAATGTATTTTTTTTCGATTAAATAAAGTTAATGAAGTTCATTTCCATCCTGAGTTCCAAGCCTCTTCTTGGCCGAACTCTCTGATAGGTCCCTATGACTCACATGCTCACTATCCAAACCTCACAGTGATGCTGTAACCTGATTGGCTGCCTCTCCCAAGCCTCACTTGCAGTCCTTCCAGGGATTGGCTATTCCGCCTGGGCCAGCAGTCGCCGCCCCTGTCAGCACCACACTTTAGCTTTTTTCCACCATTGCCCCATATCCACGGGGTCCGGTAGCAGGAGACGCTAGGTGCAAAATGGGTGGCAGGCGTTGCGGGCGTAAGATCTCCAGACCACCCTTACTTCCAATCAGATAAGTAATCTGTGCACACTCTTTCCTTTGTTTTAACTCCTTTTTTCGCCTTTCTTGTTATCCCTCCACAGGGTGTGCCATTGTCACTTCCCCCCCCTCCCGAGACCCATGGGGTGTGGATCTTGTGCATTACAAGTGAGAACCCTGTCCAGTATTTGTCAATTATTTCTTTTTTGACGCCATACTTTACATCACCTTTTGCCCTATTTTCGGGGTAGTTTGATCGCCTAACCACGAGTATTGTGTTACCGGCCGATCTGTCTAACGGCCATTTCTACGTGACATAGTGCATGTTTCTACGCTGTTCCCACCTATAGGACGGCGTTTTCTTGCACTAAAATAGCGTTTATGGCACCATGATCACCTTCTCAGTAGTCTCAAGCACGTCCACACAGAGTTTTTAACTGCAAAAAACCCTTGAGATGGATCGCACTAACTGTGTGTTGTTTGTCTTTTGTGTATGTATGTCCTTTTCTTTCAGACAGTACAGGGACCTCAAATTGAAGGTTTCCCATCACTTTTGTTTGGTTTTTGCACTCTATTTTACACACTTGTTTTTAACTTTCACGTCCTCTGGTAAGGGTGGGCCTTAGCGCGAGCATACCGCCGAGGTACACCACCTGACGGTCCTGATGAAAGCCCAGTAAATGACACATAGACGGGCAGAAACATGTTGACCCCACTTTAAGTGGAAACAACCGAGTCATTAACTGGTAAGTTTCCCACACATATTTTACTTATGTCAAACTGACCATTGAATAAAAAAAATTCCGTATGGTACAGTTTTTGACATTTTTAATTCACATTTCTTTTTGACACTTTTGCCACAAAGAACCTGCTCCGCAGTAATCTGGCGTTGTAGCACACCAGGGAGGCATTCGGCTTCTCCTGGTGGGCCCGATGATGAAGCATGTCACCACCCAGGGTGGCGAGGGAGGGCTTCCTAAAACCCCCCCCGCTGATTTCCACTGTGACTTCTTCAGGGAGATTTCTTCTCTGTGTCTAGTGCTTACACACTTCTCTCTCGACACTCTTTTGTTGTTTTACAAGATTTAACAGGGGGACCAAGAGTGTCCTTTTCCCTCTCTCTCAATTTGTTATTACAGAGGCACAAAGGTCACAAAAAAGGGTAGAAAGGTCAGAAAAAAACGGGGGCAAATGAGTGGCACAGAGGGCAGAAAGGTCCCAAGAAAGGGCAGAAAGATCACAAAAAACGGGGGGAAACGAGTGGCACAGAGGCACAAAGGTCACAGGAAAGGGCAGAAAGGTCAGAAAAACTAGGGGAAACGAGTGGCACAGAGGCACAACAGTCCCAAGAAAGGGCAGAAAGGGCAGAAAAACGGGGGGAACAAGTGGCACAGAGGCACAAAGGTCACAAGAAAGGGCAAAAAGGTCACAAAAACGGGGTGAAACGAGTGGCACAGAAGGCAAAAAGGTTACAGAAATGCAGGGGCAGCTAAGCAATAGAAGGAAAAACCGGGCAGGGAGACACGGGGGCAGCGAGGGGAACAGAGGGAGAGAACGGGCACAGACTACGTACCAGCAGCGGGGGAGACAGACAACAGCAGTCACAGACATAACAATGAAAATGAAGTCACTACAACAGGAGCAATGAAAGAAAATACAGGCAATACAATGGAGGATGAGCAAACCTATGGCCTACCACTGGCCACCAGGGATGAGGCACAGGTGGTAGCCTGCGGGTAGAGGAGGGCCTCGAACTTCCTCAGCAGTGGCAGCTGGGGCAGGGACACACAGGCGGTGCTGTGCGGAGGGGGAGCGACCTACCAGGAAGGGTCAAGGGTCAGAGCGATTCACATGAGGTCAGCTAGTTACAAAATTAAATCAGCTACAGAAGCCTAGTCTAGACATAGGGAAAAAAACTGTGTTGGACAATAATATGAGTTACTATAGCAAAGCATAAATTATACTCATTACCAATGGGGTAAAGGTGGAGGGGGAAAAGGAAAAAGGGGAGGAAAAAAGATCGGGCCAGGTAGAACCGGCAAGGAGGGAAGTACTTAAAGTTAACCAGAAGACAATGTGAAAAGTCAAACAAATCATCTGGGGATCAGTAATAATAACATCAGGAGTCACAGTGACAGAATAAGAAGAGAGGGGAGAGGGAGATCAAGGGGGGGAAATCGGAGTAAAGGTTTGTCTGGCGACAAAGGGCGTAGTCCTGCAGAATGTGAAATGGTCGAATTTACCAAGATGGAGGACGAGGGTCATGGGCACCATTTGCATAGTAACAAAGAGGCGGGGCACGTAAAAAGTGAAATCTACAAAATTACAAGGGAGCTGGCTCCTGGGGGCAGGGTTGAAGTGGAGAGCAGTCACAGGAGCAGGGAGGGAGGGTGGTTAGAGTTTGCCTAACACAATCAGGTTGTTTAACGAGCATACGCTCAGGCTGCAGGGGCAGCAGAGTGATAGGTCGGCAAGTCCTAAAGTCAAATTGAGTACCCAGGCAGTAGCCCCAGAGAATGGAGGCAGCCACGGGGATCAGGATGGCATGCCTCCCCCAATGCAAGAAGAGAAAAAACGCTTGGAGGCATTTGTCCGCAGTGCTTTGGAACTTTCTCCTATTATCCCCGACATGGGAAACAGCACTTGCGCATCCCAGATACCCTTGAGGGAGGCAAAGCAAGGGGACAAGCATAAGCGTTAAAGCTCGGAAAGCAGGCGACGGCTGGAGTGTTGATTCCCAGCCCATCCCCTCCACATCCACAAAGGCATCCCCACCGGGCAACGGAAGCAATAAAATTGGTTCCGCCATCGGCAGATCCTCGGTGTGTCGCTGGAAAGGCCAGGAAGGAAGGAGATACTACAGAGAGACGAAGGTAAGTGTGCCCAATGTCTGTCTAGGTAGGTGACGGCCGAGGGGTGAACCAAAGCTAATCTCCTCTATAGCTATCAAGGTAGCTCCAACGGGCATCGGCCACAACGCTAGGTCTCCACAATCGGCAGAACACTCAGGGTTCCTCAAAAGTTCCAGAGGCAGGTCTTGAATATTCATAGACAGTAGATTCCAGGGGATAAGCACCAAAAAGGCAAACCATAGCCGGGGAGCTCCCAGCCGGAGCTCCTCACCTGTCAGCCATCTTGATTTTTATATTCCCCTCCCTGCTTTTGTGATATGGTAACATCATGTGCACAGAGAAATAAGCTTTAGAGCACTTCACATTCTCATTTTCTCATCCTGACAACATTGCTCTCTTTATTAATGACCAGAGTGTAAACCTGCCCCCAACAGTAAGGTATTATTGTAATTTGGTGTCATTTTTTTGGGTTAAAAATGAATTGGGATAAATCCACCATAATTCTGCTAACACATAAGAGACACAAATGCGAGCTAGAATTGCCACTTGAATGGTAGAATGGTCTTTTCAATCCATTAAATATCTTTGGATCTAGACCCACTCCAAAGTGGAAACAATTAAAGGGAAACCCCAGGGAAATAGAATTTGTATAAAATTCCCATTAACCATGGTTGGCAGAACTGAACTGATCAAAATGATCCACACTGGTCCCACAATTCCAAGAGAGCCAGCTTAAAATGCCAGATCCAATTCTCTTTTAAAACTGCATGCAAGCACAGTTTGCATATTACTAAAATCACCCTTCTTGGACTCCGCAGCACATGATTGTTGTGTTGAATATAGCTGACCCCACAACCTTGTGAACCATTCTATGCCAGACAATGCTCAGATCCCTCCAGAATATCAACTGGGTAGCTAGTGCAGTTAATGCATGGTGGTACATATCAAATATTCAGGGACACCACGATTATACTAGCCCCATTTACCCCTTGTAGGCAATTCACTGGTTCCTCTTTGCTGCAGGGGGTGAGGCTGTCATCAGCTCAGCAGCAGCACCAGGAGCAGCACCTAGTTTGAAATACTATTTTATAATGACCATGACACTTAAGTTTAATGGCCTACTGGAGGAACTCAAGATGATTTCCTTTACAAAAGGCTCAAAATTATACTTAAACAGCTTCTTGGGGAGCTCTCCTAACTTATTGTTGCATCTGGGAGTAAACAGATGCTTTCCAAATTGTACCATATGTTGACTAAACCGAGGACCTGCTTAAGGCTAAGAAAAGATGGGAGGAGGGCTAGGTAGGCAGAGAACTGATGTACAGTGGAGCTATTGTTACTAACGAACCAAGACGATATGAATACATTGCTGACACATGGTAATTCATTATAGGTTTCTTCACATGTAAGTAATTAGGCTCATAATTGCGCCAGGAGCATGCAGCTCTGTACATAGGCAAATTGTGTATGCTGTGTTCATCTTGCTGATTTTTTACACCTGGCATACAGCTGTTCTAAGGTGACACAATTTTGGACACATATATTTAAATTAAATACTTCATGGTGATGACTGGGGTGAGCCTAGTGCCAGATCTGTTGGAAGCCCTCCTAGTTTATATGTATGATCTTCCCAATCCTTTTCACAAGTTTGTAGCCATATCCTTGCCGCTGGCTAAGAGAATCTTAACCTTGGGATGGATCGGAGCCCCCTCCCCATGCCAAGTTGTTGCACAAGCACCTGACATGTTACAATGACAACAATGAGTTTCACGATCAGTTTCAAACTCTGAGAATGTAACCCAGAAATTTCTGGCAACAATTGCTCAGTTTCGTCACCATGTATTGCACAACAAGGGGACCCTCCAGTTTTTAGAGAATCTGGGGGAATAAGTACTTTCAGAAAACAAATGGTTCACTAAGGTCAATAGGTCCTGGGAGTGTTATAGAAAAATCACAGTATTTTCTAAATATTTTTAGGACCCAACATTATACAATGTATAAACAACAAGTATAGAGTAGGACACTTTTTAGCATTGTGATTACGATTGATCGTTTGATTATTAGGCTTTATTTCGATATAAAATATCATAAAAGCTTAATTGAATATTCTCATTTCATTCTTTGAATTGTTATATAAATATCATGGGTACAGTGTTCACAGATAAATGAAAAACGTGCTGTGGTGAGTGAAAAAACATTAAAATATGCATCAATTTAAACAACAAGGAGCTATTCTCCTTTTAGACAATTTGTTACATAATAAAGTAAGGAGTTAGGTTGTTCTATGATCGATCGATGGTGTTCAGATCTCATGTACTTGAGATCATCATCAGGACAGGTGTGTGAGCACAAGATAAAAACAAAGAATGTTGGTGTCATGCTTTTCAACACAGAGGTCTGCATAATTCTACACCTATTAATTTATAGTGAAAACTTGCCTAATGAGCGAGGGAGAGGAAACCCAAATCAATAGATTGATTTTACAGACATAATTGAGAAGGGCACGCCTGCCGCTGTCTCCTGCCTGCCTCCTGCCTGCTGAAAGCGCGACCCAGCCGCCGCTGGGCCGCCCGGATCACCCCCCTGCTGCCACGCTCGGAGTGCCCACTGCCCAGGGTTCCCGCCGCTGCCCCCTGCGGACCCGCCCACCACCAGCCCATTCGCCACCCAGCTGACCCGCCCTCCCAGGCTCCTTACTTAAGGGGCACACGGGGGAGACACAGGAGTGACCACTGCGCCTTCGACGAGGCCTGGTCACCCCTCCTGCCTCCCACGCCTGCCGCTGTCTCCTGCCTGCCTCCTGCCTGCTGAAAGCGCGACCCAGCCGCCACTGGGCCGCCTGGATCACCCCCCTGCTGCCACGCTCGGAGTGCCCGCCGCCCAGGGTTCCCGCCGCTGCCCTCTGCGGACCCGCCCACCTCCAGCCCATTCGCCGCCCAGCTGACCCGCCCTCCCAGGCTCCTTACTTAAGGGGCACACGGGGGAGACACAGGAGTGACCACTGCGCCTTCGACGAGGCCTGGTCACCCCTCCTGCCTCCCACGCCTACCGCTGTCTCCTGCCTGCCTCCTGCCTGCTGAAAGCGCGACCCAGCCGCCGCTGGGCCGCCCGGATCACCCCCCTGCTGCCACGCTCGGAGTGCCCGCCGCCCAGGGTTCCCGCCACTGCCCCCTGCGGACCCGCCCACCACCAGCCCATTTGCTGCCCAGCTGACCCGCCCTCCCAGGCTCCTTACTTAAGGGGCACACGGGGGAGACACAGGAGTGACCACTGCGCCTTCGACAAGGCCTGGTCACCCCTCCTGCCTCCCACGCCTGCCACTGTCTCCTGCCTGCCTCCTGCCTGCTGAAAGTGCGACCCAGCCGCCGCTGGGCCGCCCGGATCACCCCCCTGCTGCCACGCTCGGAGTGCCCGCCGCCCAGGGTTCCCGCCGCTGCCCCCTGCGGACCCGCCCACCACCAGCCCATTCGCCGCCCAGCTGACCCGCCCTCCCAGGCTCCTTACTTATGACGCCCCCAGAGCGACCGCGCGCAGCGGGAGCACCGAATGAGCGCCGAAGGTGCACCAAAGGTAAGCCCGTCTGCGCCCGTCCGCGCCTGGACCGCCCCCAGTGCCAGGACCCCTGGCTCCCGCAGACACCAGCCCACCCGCCGGACCTACGACGCCACCGAACTCTACGCACTCAACGCCGGACGAATCCCGGGATGCTATCGAGCCACCCCGAGACGCACTCACGGACCCTTCTGCTGCCACTCCTGCAAGTACACCTGCATCCGGACCTGCACTACTCCAGCACCGACTAAGACCAAGACGGGCAACAGCAGCAACCACCTGAAGTGCATCCTGCTCAACACTCGCTCCGTCCACAGACACGCCGTCGAGCTCTGGAACCTGCTCGACACCACAGCCCCAGACGTCGCCTTCCTCACGGAAACCTGGATGAACGCCTCCTCAGCGCCCGACATCGCCATCGCCATCCCAGACGGCTACAAGATCATCCGGAGGGACCGCATCAACCAGACTGGAGGAGGCATCGCCATCATCCACAAGAACACCATCCGCATCACGACCAACACCGACGACACCCTCGCACCCGCCGAGCACCTGCACTTCCAGGTCCACATCAACCAGGCACCCTCATCTACAGACCCCCGGGACCACGCACACAATTCAGCGAAGACGTCGCCGACTTCATCAGCCCGCACGCCCTCCCCTCCACTGACTACATCCTCCTCGGGGACCTCAACTTCCACCTGGAGAACAACAACGACCGCAACACCACCACCCTGCTGGACAACCTTGCAAACCTCGGACTCAAGCAGCTGGTGACCACCCCCACCCAATACGCCGGACACACACTCGACCCCGTCTTCTCATCCAGCAAGGACATCGCCTTCAGCCACGTCACCGGACTCCACTGGACGGACCACAGCTGCGTCCACTTCAGCTTCAGAAGGACCACGACTCACCACCACCAGCAACAGGTTGCACGCAGAAGCTGGAACAAGATCACAACCGACCAGCTCGCGACCTCCCTGAACAAGAACCCACTCACCAGCGCAAAGAACCCCAGCCAAGCGGCCACCAACCTCACGGAGTGGATCAGCGACTGCGCAGACGACCTCGCCCCCCTGAGGACCCCACCCAGCAAACCCTGCAGCAAGAGAGCCCCATGGTTCAGCGACGAACTCAAGAGCTCCAAGAAGAACTGCCGAGCCCTCGAGAGAGCCTGTCGCAGAGACCCAACACCAGACAACATGACTGCCCTCAAGCTCGCCACCCGAAAACACCACCAACTGATCCACGCCACCAAGAAAACTGCATTCAAGGAACAACTGGACAACAACGCTTACAACAGCAAGGAACTCTTCAACATCGTTAGAGAGCTCTCCAACCCCAACGCCGGAAACAACGACATCACCCCTTCGCAAGACCTCTGCAACTCCCTCGTCGCCCACTTCCACAACAAGATCGCGGACATACACAACAGCTTCAGCACTCAACCGACGCACGCCACGACCGAACAACTGCCCCCCACCACCACCCTCCGCGCCTGGACCCCGATCAGCACCGAAGACACCGTCCGCACGATGAACTCCATCCACTCCGGATCTCCGACCGACCCCTGCCCTCACCACGTCTTCAAAAAGGCCGACGCTGTCATCGCACCCCACCTGCGGGACATCATCAACACCTCCTTCGCCACCGCCACCTTCCCGGAGAGCTGGAAGCACGCCAAACTCAGCGCTCTACTAAAGAAGCCTTCAGCCGACCCCACCGACCTCAAGAACTACCGCCCCATCTCGCTGCTCCCGTTCCCTGCAAAAGTCATCGAGAAGACCGTCAACAAGCAGCTGGCCGCCTTCCTCGAGACGAACGGATCCCTCGACCTCTCGCAGTCTGGCTTCCGGGCCAACCACAGCACCGAGACCGCCCTGATCGCAGCCACCGATGACATCCGAGCCCTGCTCGACAATGGAGAAACGGCGGCCCTCATCCTCCTGGACCTCTCCGCGGCCTTCGACACTGTCTGCCACCGTACACTAGTGCAGCGCCTCAGCAACGTCGGAATCCAGGAGAAGGCACTAGAGTGGATCACCTCCTTCCTCGCCGGAAGGACACAGAGAGTCCGCCTCCCCCCGTTCAGATCAGAAGCCACCGAAGTCATCTGCGGCGTCCCTCAAGGCTCCTCGCTCAGTCCAACCCTCTTCAACGTCTACATGAGCCCCCTCGCTAACATCACACGCCAGCACAACCTCAACATCATCTCCTACGCCAACGACACCCAGCTGATCCTCTCCCTCACCAACGACCCCACCACCGCCAGAGCCAACCTTCACGAAGGGATGAAAGAGGTAGCCAAATGGATGAGGAACAGCCGCCTGAAGCTGAACTCGGACAAGACGGAAGTCCTCATCCTGGAATCCTCACCCTCCGCCTGGGACGACTCCTGGTGGCCCCCCGCCCTAGGCAGCGCACCCAAACCAACAGACCACGCACGCAACCTGGGCTTCATCCTGGACTCCTTCCTCTCCATGACCAGACAAGTCAACGCCGTCTCCTCGTCGTGCTTCAACATCCTACGCATGCTACGTAAGATCTTCCGGTGGATCCCCACCGAGACCAGGAAGACGGTCACCCAGGCCCTCGTCACCAGACGTCTGGACTACGGCAACTCCCTCTACGCCGGAACCACCGCCAAACTCCAGAAAAGACTCCAGCGGATCCAGAACGCCTCAGCACGACTCATCCTGGACATCCCCCGTCGCAGCCACATCTCCGGACACCTGAGAGACCTGCACTGGCTCCCGGTCAACAAGAGAATCACCTTCCGTCTCCTCACCCACGCACACAAAGCCCTACACAACCAAGGCCCAGGATACCTCAACAGCCGCCTCAACTTCTACGCTCCCAAACGCCAGCTTCGATCGACCAGCCACGCCCTCGCCGCCGTCCCCCGCATCCGAAGAGCCACCACAGGGGGACGGTCCTTCTCCTACCTCGCCGCCAAGACTTGGAACTCCCTCCCGACCCACCTCCGCCTGACCCAGGACCACCTCGCCTTCAGGAAGCAACTCAAGACCTGGCTGTTCGAACAGTAGCGGACCCCCCTCCCCTAGCGCCTTGAGACCCTCTGGGTGAGTAGTGCGCTATATAAATGCTATGATTGATTGATTGATTGATTGTTTTAAAAAAATAATAATAATAAATCAACTTGGGGGATTTTTAATTTTGGAATAAAAAACAGGCTGTTTTTTCTAAATATAAGTAATTGAAAAATGCACTTAATTAATGCCCAGCCGGACCGGCCGTTTGGAGGCATTCTGATGAAGTGAAGTCACGTAGAAATCGGCTCACGTTAAGGTGCCCGAGGGGGGTGTCAATCCTGAAATTAGAGAGAGACCAGATGTTAGGGCAAGTAATGGCCCTGTTAGTAAGGGAAGGAGAGTGCTCAGCCACTTACTAGTCCCACGGCACATGGCTTTGTGAGTCTTAGTAGTTGTCAGGTTATTGTTCAGTGATATGCTGCATTCATTGAGAGTGGGTCGTGATTCCTAAAATATAAAAAGGACCAATCTATATCTCTGTAAATGGGATGACTGGTGCTGGGCGAAAATAGGGGGTTAGGCACGTACTTACTTCTTGGACGATCATTCAAACAAGGAGAAAATCTGGAAGCTGGGTTGGTGCTCTGGTATCTGAGGGAAAGTCGCACTAGAAGGGTGAGTGCGGAAGTGAATAAACATGATCCGGAAGTGTATGCGCTCCAGGCTAGGTGTGGGCTAGAGCACTGACCAAGCGTGTGAATGAGCATGCACAATGGTAGTGAAAGGGCATGCTTCCCTTAGAATGTAATTGTCAGATTGCTGGGGGGTGGCACTGAGAAGTTCCTACAGTTCCGACAGAGAAAAAATGGTTATGCTAGTCAAGAGTATATAATTCCATTAGGTTGATCCGAAATAGGTCAAGGTACTGATTATTAAGCAGAGTCCTAGGCAACACTCAATGTTATATTTATTTATAAATTGTAGGACCCCACTGGTATTTAGGGTGATCTATGACTAAATCCAGGAAGACCATTTTTTAGATGAAAAATATATAAACAACAAATGTATTACAACAAGGTGTATTTATTTTTTATTTTTAAATGTGTGTCTTCTGTGTGAAAAAATAATTGGTCTGAACAAATATACATAAATACACAATTACACAATTGCATATTCAAGTTTCAAGTTTATTTTATTTATTTGATTTGGTTCTCAACTGAGGACCACAAATATTTAGTACACCATAATTAATTTTAACCGTTTTGTTAAGAAGCTTTCATTTCTAATACAAAGATAAAAAAGGTTTTAAAAATTTTAAAAAGTTATAACATACAAATTCATTTGGCGGAGCTTTACATAGATTAGTCATTTCATGTACTGAGTTGATTCTACATTTAACATAGACTGGTTGTAGAAACCTTTTTCTCGCCTTAACAACTGTTGCATTTGGGCAGGTGAACAATAGATGCTCTAAGTTCTGCTCTCCACCATTACACAGATTGCAAATAGGGCTTTCTTTTAAGTGCCACCTAGATGTAACGGCTTTTACAGGGAGTATTCCTAGTCTGAGCATGACAATCAATCTCCTAGCCCCGTGGTTAAGGTTAAATGTAATATACTGTTGAGGTTTCTTGTATTCGATAGACTCTGGGACATTTTTGTATAAGGGCAATTTAAAACAGTGCTGAAAGTCAAGGTCAAAGCTAAGTCTTGGGGTAAAATGCTTTAAGTAAAGTTTCAAGTGGGCAGGGGTCCTGGATAGTAGCAGATTAGTATTAGTCTCTGAAAGTTTGAAAGCCGTTAAGACATTTCTTGAAAATACATGCTTCAAAGATCCGCATTCAAATGTTTCTATTTTAAGCAAGGAGCATGTAGGAGATTGTATGCCCACCTGATGATATTGGCGATTCCTCTGGCGTAGGCACTAGTTAATGAAAATTCTAGGCGGAGGGCTTGTACTGGAACTGCCTGGGACAGCTTCGTCAATTTCCGTAAGATCTTTCCTTCACTTAGGTCTAGAAAGCTCCACTGACCTATTGGTATGTATTCCAGAGCATATGACAGAACTGGTGGGATTTTAACTCTGTATATTTTAAGCATGGAGAAGAAGTGTCTTTGTCCAGATGCGGCGTACAGCCTAGAGAGCGCTCCCGCGTGCATATCCGATTTCCGGGTCAAATTCAGAGTGTGAGGCCTATTCTGCAAAGACTTGGTAAAGATTCGACCTAAATAAGTGTATTCATTTGCGACTTCCACCCTTTTTTCCCCCTAGGGACCAATGGAATTTGATACTCTTTTTCCTTCCTGAAAACGGGACTATTTTTGTTTTCGCGATGTTTGGGATTAGATAATTTTCCTCCGAGTATCTGTGGAGTGCCTGGAGGCTCTTTTGCAGACCGAATGGGGTTAGATCTAGTATAATTGTATCGTCTGCATATAACATCGTGTGAATTTTGTGGAAGGCAATTTTTGGTGGAAAGTTACATATCTGCTGAAAACAATGAGGCAAGTCACTGAGGTACACGGAAAACAGTAGGGGAGCGAGGAGGCATCCTTGCCTTAGGCCGTTTGCAGTCGGGATAGAAGTTGTGAGACCCTTTTCTCTTCCCATTTGAACCTGGCACCAGGTTTTTGTATGTAGTGATATTAGTATGTGTAATAATTTGTCCGGGATGCCCATTTTGCCAAGTTTTCTCCAGAGTGTTCCTCTATCCACTCTGTCAAATGCGGTGGAAAAATCGATAAAAGCAGCATATACGACCTGAGATTTAGCAGTCACATATTTGTCTAGGATGGTTTGTAATACCGCAATGTTGTCCGTGACCGAATGCTTTGATCTAAAACCGGCCTGATATAGCGGAATTTGACCGGATGAAAAGGCCCAATCTTTAAGATGATCTAAAACCGTTGCAGTGAAGATTTTTCCTGTTGCATCCAGGAGGGCGATTTGCCTATAGTTGCCGGGATAAAGCCGTGTACCCTTTTTATGTATGGGTATTACTATACTCCCCTTCCATGATTTGGGGATTTCTCCAGTAGTGAAGATGTAATTGAAGAGGGGAGATAGCATCTTGCTCCATTCTTTGGGGTTACACTGTAGGACCTTAATCGGTATTTGATCTGCACCTGATGCTCCTGTTGTTCGCGCCTTTCGTATGTGCAGCTCAATTGAGAAAGGACTCGATACTACACTATTTAGAGGTTTTGTTTCTGCGTTCATGGCATGATTATGGATCGTTTCCGAATTGGTGTTTAGTTTGTATAAGTTGGCAAGGTAAAAATCCCATTGCATATGAACCACATAACATTTACAACATGAACCATGTGTCAAATATATTCATAGTACCCTATGAATGGTTAGTGACATAATCTACCATCTTGCTCTTTTTGGGTCTCAATTGTGTCGCAAGTACAGTAGTTTAGAGAGAAGGAGGTGATGGAGAACAATATTTTTGAAAATAAAATCTGCACAATGAAATTCCTCCTAATGCATGCTTTGCGTGAAACTAGTAATATAACAGGAGAGTTAAAAACATGTGAATTGTGCACAAGGCACACTAGTTTGATTAAAATAATGAGAATTATGTTTACTGAATGTTATTCTGTCTTCCTAACTGCAGGAAAACAAACGACAAATGAAAAAGCTTTATTCTTTGTGAAAGTAGTGTAGGTTTTTAGAAATTATATTCTGTTTTGCTAAAATAATATAGGCCTCAGAATTGGTAGAGGATGTACTTTCCTTGCTCCTGTCCTTCAAATGTTACAAATGCTTCCTTATAGTGCAGAAATGTTGCCTGTTTCTGAATAGGTCTTTAGAATCCATTCCCGTCTAGGCTAGGGATGCAGATGATGAATGTAACTGTTATAAAATAATAAATACATTTGTAACTAGGTTCTTTTCCTTTTGCTCTCTTGGAATTTATACAATATTCTGAAAAAGAGTGTTTAGAAAATAGTAGGAAAGTCACTGTCAGTAGATTGTCGTATCATTATGTATAACCAATAGAGAGGCTTGCTGCAGAGAGAACATGAAACAATATTAACAAATTAAATGAAGTAGAGTACTATAAAGATTCCTGTGGGAAAGTGTTCATCGGCTCGTTCACAAAATTGGTGACCTGTCCTGCATTTGTGGTTATGCTACATGCTGTGCTGATTTCCTGATTCTCTGACTGACAATTCCTGCGGGTCCTAAGAGACTTTCTTGAGACTTTGCACATCAACGGCTGATGGTGCTGCCCTTGCTATTCCCTAAGGGCCGTGGAATTAGCTTTTCAGACTAATTGCATGCTGTGGATTATATTTTCATTTCGTAAGTAAAATATTGTTCTGCTGATTTTTCTGTCTCTCTCCTCTATACCTCATTTTCTTATATTTCATGAATGGACTGGTATGATTTTTGTGAATCCATTCTGTATGTTTATGAACGAAATAATGACATTCTAATTTTTATTTTGTGCTTGACCATTCATACTATGAAATAACAAGAGAGACTAATGAGAAAAAATTGTTTGTCTTTATTACTGAGTTCTTGAGGTATTTTGGACATGTTTATAATGACCTATGTTTAGAGCACTTCTTCATTGTAGGACCTCATGGAGAAATAGTATTTTGTCCTTCATTATTTAGTCCCTTTTAGCTCTAACAAAAGTTCATCGGAGGACCTTTGATATTGCTAACTGTGTGATGATAACATGAAGGCCTGTCATTAAAGTTACATTTCTACATGTCTGATTATTGGGAAACAACCTTTACAACGCAACTTTTACAACGCACTACCATTACAACGAAATTCTTACAACGCAAAAACCATTACAACGCATGTATTTACAACGCATGTTTTTACAACGCAGGTACCTTTACAACGCATACCATTACAACGTAAGTATTGGTAAGTATATAATTATATTTAAAATGTTATATGTTTGGTTTTTTTAGGGGTATTTTTAGGGTTCAGGGTCAGTTTTCAATTTTTGGGTAAAAGGGTATTTTTAGGGTTCAGGGTCAGTTTTCAGTTTTTGGGTAAAGGGGTATTTTAAGGGTTCGGGGTCAGTTTTCAGTTTTTGGGTAAAGGGGTATTTTTAAGGGTTCAGGGTCATTTTTCAGTTTTTGGGTAAAGGGGTATTTTTAGGGTTCAGGGTCAGTTTTCAGTTTTTGGGTAAAGGGGTATTTTTAGGGGTTCAGGGTCAGTTTTCAGTTTTTGGGTAAAGAGGGTATTTTTAGGGTTCAGGGTCAGTTTTCAGTTTTTGGGTAAAGGGGTATTTTTAGGGTTCAGGGTCAGTTTTCAGTTTTTGGGTAAAGGGGTATTTTTAGGGTTGAGGGTCAGTTTTGGGTTTTTGGGTAAAGGGGTATTTTTAGGGTTCAGGGTCAGTTTTGGGTTTTTGGGGTACAGGGGTATTTTTAGGGTTCAGGGTCAGTTTGGGGTTTTTGGGTAAAAGGGTATTTTTAGGGTTCAGGGTCAGTTTTGGGTTTTGGGGTAAAGGGGTATTTTTAGGGTTCAGGGTCAGTTTGGGGTTTTTGGGGTACAGGGGTATTTTTAGGGTTCAGGGTCAGTTTTGGGTTTTTGGGTAAAAGGGTATTTTTAGGGTTCAGGGTCAGTTTTGGGTTTTTGGGTAAAGGGGTATTTTAAGAGTTCAGGGTCAGTTTTGGGTTTTTGGGGTACAGGGGTATTTTTAGAGTTTATGGTCAGTTTTGGGTTTTTGGGGTACAGGGTAAAAATAAAATTAAATTAAATTTAAATCAAATCAATTAAATGAAAATAAATTAAATTAAATTACATTAAATTAAATTAAATTAAATTATATTCATTTCAATTAATTTAAATTAAAAAAATAATATATACTTACCAATACTTACGTTGTAATGGTATGCGTTGTAAAGGTACATGCGTTGTAATAGTTTTTGCGTTGTAAACATTTCGTTGTAATGGTATGCGTTGTAAAAGTATGAGTTGTAACGTCATACATCCCTGATTATTATATAGTGGTTGGTCTGGATAAGTGAGCTGACCAAAATCACCCAATGCTTCCGCTGCATCAGACGGAAAGGGAGGTAGAGGAAGACTTCCATTCTTCCTGCATTATCAGCCCATTCATTATTGATTGGTATTTGAATATCCACTTACATTGTAGTCTTTTGAGTATCATTTGATTGTTTCCGCCTCTTGGTTGTGGTCTCAGGTTGTCAATTACTTGTCTTGTCATTTTCTGAGTGACCTCTGTCCACAAAGCGCTCGACCAAAGGGGCTGGGATTACTTTGCAGTGTATTCTGCTCTTCTGCTTTGAAATCCTTGACTTTATCTTCTGCATTGTTTGATTTATCTATGCTAAATTACATGGGCAGCGTATACAGTAAATAGATTACATGAGTTGGAATTGGAAAAGAAACCAAGGGCTTCTTTTTTGGTGATGTTCCGTGCTACAGGAGCCTTTACCATATTCGCGAGGCAGCACCAAGCCACTTTTTCTTACTTAATGCTGCCTCGTAAATATTGTTCCCTTTAATGCAGTTGTCTGCATTCTCAGGAACCTCCATGGCCTATTGACACAGCCCCAGATTTATTAGAAATTGTAACTCTGATGCAGCGCTAAAAATGTACACCTCCCCAGGGGAGTGTAAGGGTGACACAGAGAGGAGAGATATATTTATTTCTCCTCGATTTTCTTTTACTATGTGTGCTGCATTCTGAAGCACACATAGAAAGAGGAAAAAAACTCTTGTGATTGTTTTAGTGCTGGACAATTTCTCTTTGTGCACAAAAATAATCATCCCTGCAATGTAGGCACCCTTACATCATGGTGCAAAGGTGCCTGCGTTGGCGCATGGCAGCCCATTGTGCACCGGCACAAGGGCAAGGACAGGAATGCACTGTAGCTGATAGATATGGTGCATCCCAGGCCTTTGCTTTAGCCATAAGCAAAGCAGGAAGGCCTGCAGTGCTGCCCTATGGCAAAACCTCCTAAATGAGGCCACAAGAGTCTGATTTATGTTGTCAACTCCAAAGTTTTCGTGCTGATCATTAGGCATAGGCCAACCTGTTGCCACATTTGTAGTGACCTTGAATTGTGGGGAACCCTAGAGAGGAATGGATTCTGTTGTCAATCCGTTTGGGCTTGTGTGCTTTTACCAGGTGATCCCTAATAGTGCGACCCCTTTAACAGAGAATAAGGAATGTCAGAAGTAGTTAAGACATTCCAGTGTTTTTTATGCTTTTTGTTAATTTGTTATAAATTGAGCAAAAAGTGGTCACACGTGATTCGCGACATGAGTGTTCTATGGTTGGCCTGTTAAAGAATCTCTGTGTGAGTACCAAAACCGTTTGAGTGAGAGTTTTATCAAGCGTTTTGGGTGTCCCCCTATAGTGAAGTTTCTTAGAGAGCACTTCAGCTTCTCTAAAGAAATCGTCCTTGAATTTACAGTTACAGCGAATGTGTGGGAATTGGCCATAGGGGAGGCCATCTCTTAAAGTTCTAGGATGGGAACTGGAGTATTGAAGTAGAGTGTTCCATTCTATGCGTTTTCAGAACAGTGTGGTGGTTTAGTTGGCCATCCATAGTTTTGACATGGATGTCCAGATAGTCAGTGTGTGCGCTACTGAAATGGTACGTAAACTTCAAGTCTGGTTGGCAGTTGTTAAGCCAGTTGCAAAACGTAAAAAGTTCAATGCTCGCATGCTCATGGAATACCTAAGAGCACACAACAATATTTTTTTGCATCACTTTAAGACATAATGAACCACGAGATTCTTTAAATTATATTTTGTCAGAACGTCCAGCCAGCTGAGACTCCATCATCAAATATTATCTTTTAGTTCCATTTCTCTTTTGACTATTGATGCTTTGTGGTAAAAAAGATCAATTTGTGCATTTTATCTTTAAATACATCTTTCCAATAATGCGTTCTGCAGTTGAAAATCAACAGTGACCCTCACAAAAAAAACGAACACAGTCCAATTCACCATAAGGCCAGTTCATGTAAACTAGCACTCGATATTGTTCGAATATTTTAGGACAAGTATGTAATTCAGGTATACACGTAAGTAAACCGTTTGATTGCTTTCTTTTTGACCACGTTTAAATATCTCAGTTGCGGAAAAGGTCCTCTGCATGTTTTGTATAATCAGATTCACCCAATGAAATGGAACACATGTCTATTATTTTAACTGATTATTTCCTTCAATTCATTACTGAATGCAGAGTGGGAAATGGCCATCGTAAATTGGCAATGACCTTTTAAAAATATCTGAATAATTATGTATTTGTTCATTTTGACGTTGCCAAGGGCATCTATGAAATATCTGAGCCTGGGTTCTGAAAACCTATAATTTATTCATATTTGTGTGCAAAGTTTTCTAGCTTAGGATCAATTCATATTGATCACACGTGCAGAACAATGAGCCGGACAGGAGGGTGTTAGGTTTGTTCAGTTCAGTTTGACAAAGATTCAAGCATAGACTGGCAAACACATATTGGGGGCCATTTCGAAATACCTGAATCTATCAAGAATTTTCATTTCAAAATCTCACAGAATTACTTTGCCAGAGTTGAAGACATTAAACATTTTCATCTTCTTCTCTTGCTTCCCACACTCATTCATTCACATCCTAATTTAGAAAGACTGCTGATTGCGTAAATGCATTATAGAAAGCAGACAATCTAAATAAGCAGTAGCAATCTGTCGTCAACCAGAAGGTTTTTCTTTTCAGAGAATATTATGTGGCATAATAAATCATTTTTATGAACCAGAATACTTTTCTGCACAAAGGCGAATATTTTTTCAAAGTACATGTTCAAACATTGTAGTGAAAACCTGTAAATACATTATGTATTCAAACTGTTTGGTGTGTTTTGGTGCCATAGCCGTTGGTTGCATAGTCGATTCCCACAACACCATAATGTTTGATTTATGGCAACTCCTAATGAGTCCTAGGATGTAAAATGATTTGATACCACGGAAGTGTTTTCTTAAACTTTCAATGCTGGTGGCCCCAACAGATAAGGGTTAACAACAGCGGCGGTTGGTGAACTTTCAAATAGGTAGAGAGTAAATGCCTACACTGCATGTTCCTGAGTGACCATAATAAGGTAGCCCAAGCCCCTGCGGCGGGTTTGGGGTAATCCCTTCACCAAGAAATGTTAGTTAAAAAAATAGATGCCAACCACTGCATTGATGGCATTTTCTTAAATTATCTAACTCCTCAATTGTTCAACAAGTCAATATGAGGAGAAATTGTTGAAAGCCAGACTGCAACAGCTGAAACTATTTTCTTCACTGGCTTCCACCAGAAAATACTTCTGACAGCGTAATTTCAATTGCTAGGAGACGACAATGCCAAAATCAAAGCATTTGTATATGTCTGTGCTGCGTCAGTAGTGACTCACTCATCTTTGACAATACACAAAGAGAAGAGACAGAGAATTATACAAACTTCAACCAGAACATGCCCTGTGCTGACAGGAGGACCATAGTGTTTACCAAATTTACTAAATATAGAAGCACACTGGCATAGTAAAGCCACCTTTGGCCCAAATGCAAGCAAGAAAATGTGACCTCCCTGCTGCAGATTGGCTGCGAAAACAGGGGAAAAGGGCCCATCACACTACAGGGTCCCGGTGCAACTAGACCTGTTGAAGTATCGGTAGCTACACTCATTCATTCTCACGTGCTAGCCGCTCCTATGTCTCACAGGTTTTTTTTTGCATTCCGGTTTGTGTGGTAGTGATAGTGGTAGAAATAAAGAGGATTATCACTGTATTAAAAAAAGTCAGTTGAATGGATTCATAAAAATCAGAAAGCTCTATGAATTCTGCGGGCAGAATCTTTCACCAGTTTAGCAGACCATTTTTTCACAAGCCTTTTATTATACAGCCTGGATTATTTCACTAGTTTTACTGACAGGTTGTATTGCAGGTTCCAATCCTCGTTATCCACTGGGGGCAAGAACTCCCACCCAACAGGCTTTCATATGGCACACGCTTATGTGTATAAACATATACACTCCCAGGCATGCATTCATGACAATCATCCTGACATGCATACAAGGACACCCACACTCATGTAACGTAAAACTTTCAAATAAATAACGTACCCAAGGAAGGCCTCTTTACCACGACCTAGCATACTTTACTAGCTGGGTGCGATTTCTGAATAGCAGAATGTTAAAAAGTGCTGTCACACCAAAAATAGTCCATTAAAAGACTTTATTCCAATACATCACCACCAGCTGTTTCCACACTCTCCAACTCCTTCAGGCTCCAAGACTCCTCTCAGGCATGGAATCATGAGGAGCAGAAGGACTGTACAAGTAGAATAGAATTACAGTATGTCACAGCACAAAACAAAAGAGATCAGTAAAGTACATTACAACACATCCCCTATACTAAAGAAAATAGAAAACATTAGACGAGAAATAAAAACATGTGCATAATAACACAGTATTTGCAAGTAATGGTACAGTAATTGGTAAAACAAGATAAAGAGAATAAACTTAAACGAAGTCTCTGTAACGTGCAGGAGCTTGATGGGTTTTCTGTGGAAACCTCCTTGAAGACACTCCACTTTGACCAGAAGGAGAAGGAGGAGAAGAGGTAGAATGGTCTAAGCTGGAAGAAGCTGGAGGAACCACATGAGAAAACTTAACAAGCCTGGACATACTCCATTTACACCCATTTTGCATAGTAACAACATTCTTGGAAATACTAGTAATCATGAAAGGACCCATGAACTCAGAAACACCTTTTTTAGAAAACCTTGGTTTTTTAACCAAAACCCATTCACCTACATTCCACAACACAGGTTTGGTTGAGTTTTTAACGTCATATCGTTCTTTGTATTTTTGCTGATAACAGAGAACTCTATCCTCCACATTCCCCTTATCCTAAGGGAGAAGAGACTTAGCAGGAAGCCAAGAAGGATTTAACTTAGAATAAGCTTGCCTGCCACGTAGCAAAAAAACCGGAGAGGATTTCGAAATGTAATTGACAGTGGTGCGATGGGCCCACCAGGTATCACGCAATTCATCTTTAAGAGAACTTTTCATGTCAATTGTTCTCTGTACGCACCCCTTGACAACACGATTCATTCGCTCCGCAAGCCCATTGGCCTGAGGTGCATAAAGCGCAGTTTTGAGATGAGATATGCCATGATCTTTCAAAAAGGTTTCCATATCTGTTGAAATAAACTGCACACCATTATCAGTAATAATGCATTTGGGAAACCCTTCAGACACAAATTCATCTCGTAAAAAATCAATGACTACTTTGGAGGTAACTGAGGCTACACATTTAGTGGACACCCAATTGGATGTATAATCGACAAGAAGAATCACAAACTTTTCAGATGGCAACAACAAGTCAAAAGGACCCATGATATCCAAACCCAGTTTGGACCAAGGTTGGTCAGGAATGGTTACAGGTGACAATGGAGCTTTACTTACAACTTTAGATTTGTCATTAAGGCCACATTGATAACAATCTTTAACTACAAGTTCGACCTCACTATCCATATTGGGCCACCAATATCTTTCTCTCAAACGTGCCTTGGTAAGACTCCACCCATATGTCCATCATGGGCAAGATTGATTAACTTCGATCTTACTGAAGAGGGGGGGATCAACCTATCACCTCTCATGACAACATCATCAACAATAGTGAGTTCATTACGGACTGACCAAAAAGGCAAAAGCTCCTTGCAAATATCTCTACTGTTAATAGGCCAACCTTTAACCACTAAATCTTTTACCAAACGAATAACTTGATCATTAGACTGAGCACTAACCTATTCCTCTAAGGATATGGCACTTTCACTCACCCAGGATACTTTGACACTGTCTAAATCAAGAATTTCAGTCTCATCTTGTAAGGGTAACCGTGAGAGACAATCCGCAGCCTTATTCAAAGAACCAGGAAAATACTGCACAATGAAATTAAATTCTTCGAATCCCTCACTCCATCGTTTAAGTCTGGGAGTTAGCTTCTCACTTTCCATGCATGAAAACACTTGTATCAAAGGTTTATGGTCAGATTTAACCACAAAAGGAATACCCCACAAATAAAACTTGAAGTGTTTAATAGCCCAGACAATAGCAAGAGCTTCCCTTTCAATGCAAGAGTATTGTTTTTCAGCTTTCTTCAAGGCTCTGGAAGCAAATGCCACAACTCTTTCCTCACCATTATCCAACTGAGAAAGAACCGCACCTAACCCAGACAGATTAGCATCAGTGGTGAGGAAGGGTTTTTTTTTGTATCAAAATGACCCAAACTAGGCAATTGACTGATAGATTTTTTCACAATCTGAAACGCTTCAATGCAACCAGCACACCACTCAAAATGAACACCTTTCTTGAGGAGATTCCTAATAGGCTCAACAACAGAAGCAAATTCTTTTATAAACTTTGCATAAAATTCGGCTAGACCAAGAAAAGACCTGACCTGATCTTTATCACAAGGAGTAGGAGCTTCTGCAATACTCTTAGCCAATTCCAACTTAGGCTGTATACCTTCCCCAGAAATTACATGGCCAAGGTAGGTCTCTGAAGTTACACCAATCTTACATTTAGCTTTGTTTACCGTTAAACCTTTGTCAGCTAATCTTGATAAAACTGTCCTCAACACATCATCATGTTCAACATTGTCTCTGCCAAAAACTAAAATGTCATCTTGGAAAAAAATGACATTAGAAACATCGCCCACTACCAATTTCATAGTTCTTTGGAAACAAGCCGCTGCAGATGCTAACCCAAAAGGCATCCTGACAAAACGAAACGCTCCAAGAGGTGTAACAAAGGAGGTGAGGTGTTTAGAATCATGGTGAAGCGGAACCTGGTGGTAGGCTGAGGACAAATCCAATACAGAATTTTTTTTAGCTCCAGACAACATAGTGATAGATTCAGGAATGTTGGGTAGAGGTTGCCTATCCACCCATATGCATTTGTTTAACCCTCTGAGGTCCACACACATGCGAATGCTCTTCCCACTATCCTTGGGGGCCAAAACTACTGGGGCCAACCATTCTGAGGACTCAATCTCTTCAATAACATTTAACTCCATAAGTCTGGAAAGTTCTTGTTTAAGTGGGGCAATCATCATATTGGGAACTTCCCTAACTTTATACACACATGGAATTGCATTTCTTTTTAAAATAATGCGATGTTCATAACCTTTCAGTAAACCTAATTTGTCTGAGAAAACATGGGGGAATTCCTCAAAAAACATGTTGGAAGAAAAAATCTGATCAATAAGCATTACTTGATCAGAGGGTTTAAGGGCATTAGGATTGAGGATAATGCCTAAGTCCCTCTGATGTCTCCAACCTAAAAGATTGTCACCTCTGTAAGCAACGTAGATCTTACCAACAGTTTCATGACCTTTGAAATGGATTCTCATAACAGTATAACCTGACACTTCTATACGGGAACCATTGTAACTAACAGCATTAATATCAGGTTTAAATAAATCAACTTTGGGATAGGTTTTGTTCCAGTTTTCATTGCCAATTAGAGTGAAAGGTGAGCCAGAGTCTGCCAGAACTATGAAATTTTCCCCACCAATTATTACATTACATTCAGGCATGAAAATAGGATCAGCATCAATACTGCCATCACTTGTGACACTCGAAATTACCAATCTGGGAGCATCTTGGGAAGAAACTGGACATTCAATGGAACGTACTTTAGTAGTGGATTTGCCAACCCTGGCATAGTGTCCTTTTATACCACATTTCAGACATGTGGAAGACTTGGCATAACAGTTGGGAAAAGAAGAGGAATGGTTAGAACTACCACATCTATAGCACTTGATCTTACTACGATCAAAAGGAATTTTCGTCTTAGGGTTTTGCATAACCTTGCAAATATTGTCATCAGAAGTGGGAAGTTGAGTAGGGGACATAGCTTGAGTGACTTCATGTATACTGCTGGAGGTGGAAGAACCATCAGGAGAAATTGTTTGTTCTTTCATCTCTTTTGCCCACCCAAAGTATTTTCAATACCTTCAACAATGGCCAAAGCTTCTCCCAGGGAAGGATTTTTCGATAGGAGTTTCTCTTGTACCCTAGCGCTGTTAGTGCATCTGACTAGTTGATCACGAATGAATGAATCTGTAAGTTACCCAAACTCACAAGTACGTGCAAGGGTTTTCAAGGAAGCCACATAATTCCCAACCTTTTCTTTGGGTTCTTGTACTCTCATAAAGAACTTATGTCGTTCTAAAACAACGTTAATCCTGGGACGAAAATAGTCTTCTAACATTTTTAGAGACATATGAAAAACATCAGAGGGAGAGTCACCAGAACCATCATTTAGAGGTATTTCATCAATACTATCATATATATTGCGACCTTCAACACCTAAATTGTGGAGTAAAATTGCTTTTTTCCTTACAGCAGAAAATTGTTCTCCACCAATAGCTAGTAAATAAGAGTCAAAAAGATTTCTCCATCTTTTCCATGGGAGAATAGGTTCACCTTTCTCACATAAAAAAGCAGGGGGTTGAGTCATAGAAGAAGAAGAACTCATAGTCAAATAAATTAAAACAACAAATAAAGTGTGTGTATCACTGAAAAATAAAAATATACAGTCTGAGTGTGTGTATCACAGAAGAAAGAAAATAATACACTGTTTGAATCTATGCAACACGAGACAAAAAAAATGTGAAGGCCAAAAAGTGAAGTCAGCAATCCAAAATGCAAATTAAATCTCACCAATCCGGGTGAAAATGTTAGAAATCCAATAAGTAGTGCGAATCCTTCAAATCTAGTTGAAAACTAACTAAAACAAGCGAGTATTTTGCCGAGTCCGTGTACCAAGCTGTAGGTAGGCAACTGAAGAATCAAAGATGGTGGCACGCATGCGTGTGACGTCACCACGTCCAAGCGTCACACGCAAAGCCGGTCAGGAAGCAGGAAGAGGAGTGGGAGAACGGCGCAAAGGCAGGACGTGCAGACAAGCAGCGCGTCACCAGCGCGTTCGAAGCTGAAGCAGAGCGAGGAGGAAGAGCGAGACTGAGCGTGCACAAAACGGCAGGTAAGGCCGTTAAGACTCGAATGTAAACAACTTGGTTTCTGCCCCTAGCGTCGAGCGAATTTGCAGGGAAATGGGGCAGAAATGGTAGAAAGTACCAAATACAAGCGTTACTGGTGCAGTCTGTGGCAGTCTGTTTGCAGTCAGTGGCAAAGTTGTAACAATTAGAATAAAGTCCAAAAGGTTTCGTCGAGAGTTTGATCACTTTAGCTCAGATCAAATCAGTTCAAAACTAAGACCAATGAAATCTAGAAGATTTTTCCTTTTCCTTTTTTTTTTTTAGGCAGATGAAAGCTAAATTCATAAATCCACGTATTCCAAGTAATTCCAAATCCAATTCAAAGGCAGTAAATCCAAGTGAAGGATGGGTTCAGAGTTAGGTGGTGATGTAGCTTGTCCCTTCCAAGCTGCCCAACGTCGCCAATGTTAAAAAGTGCTGTCACACCAAAAATAGTCCATTAAAAGACTTTATTCCAATACATCACCAACAGCTGTTTCCACACTCTCCAACTCCTTTAGGCTCCAAGACTCCTCTCAGGCATGGAATCATGAGGAGCAGAAGGAATGTACAAGTAGAATAGAATTACAGTATGTCACAGCACAAAACAAAAGAGATCAGTAAAGTACATTACAACACAGAACTCTGGCAAGCAGCTCATCAGAGCTAGGTCAAATGGCTTCTATCCAATCAGAAGCTAGGATAGAGTTAGAGGTAAACTCCTTTTCTCTATTTCGACTTCTGATAGGGCAAAAGGGCAGATGATGGACAATACCTGTAGCTCTATTATTTGACAGGCTGCACTGCGTGATGCTAGTACAGCATGTCAGATATGTATTTCAATTGAAGGAGGCCGGGCTGTAACAGACCCTGTCCGACACATGCACAACTAGTAAAGTCCTCGCCTGCTGCCAAGTGGACATTACAGCTTTAATTGCAAACAAATGATCCAAGGTCGTTTGTTTTCATGTAAAAGCGGTATGAAACACCTGAAGCAATTATCTGCAGTGAGAGGCAGTGGGTCGATGCTCTTGCACCCCCTATGGAGGAGCCACTAGTGGTTAACGAAGCAGTCAATTCCACTGGCAGTTGCTGAAAGCAGAATTCTGTGGGTATCATTCGCACTCCACAGGATGGATATTAACGAATCAATCAATCAGTATTTGTTAAGTGTGGCTAATCACCCATGAGGGTCTCAAGGTGAAGGGAGGGGAGCTGTAGGTCCTGATGGGCACTGAGGTTCAGTCGAAGAGCCCAGTCTTGGGATCCTTCCTGAATTGGGACAGTGATGGGAAGAGCCTGTTGCAGAGAGGCAGGATGTTCCAGGTTTTGGTGGTGAGGTAGGATAAGGATCTTCCTTTGGTCCTGGTCTTGCAGATCCAAGGGATGGTCAAAAGGGTCCGTTTGGCAGGCATAGCTTGTCTGGTGGGTATGTGGAATGAGAGGGGGTGGTTCAGGCATTCTGGTCTGGCATTGAGGATGGCTTTGTAGGTGTGTGTGAGGAGCTTGAATGTGACTTTTTTGTTGAATGTGAGCAGGAGATGTTGAGGACCAGTCTGGCTGTGGAATTCTGAATGTTCTGTAATTTATTGAGGAGCTTCTGGAAGATGCATGCGTTGAGTGCATTGCTGTAATCGAGTCTGCTGCTGATGAGTAGCCATCTTTATGGCCTCCTTGGGGATCAATCTGAACATCTTTTAAATCAGGCGAAGAGTGTGGAAGCATGATGAGGAGACTGCATAGATCTGATGGTTCATTGTGAGTGAGGAGCCCCAGGATGAGGACTTTGGCTTGTACGAATTCAGCTTGAGGCAGCTGTCTCTCATCCAGTTCACGATGGTCTTTATCCCATTGCGGAAGTTGTTTCTGGCAATTGTGGGCTTGTTGGTTAGGGAAAAGGTCGGCTTGGTGTCATCGGCTTAAGAGACAATGTTGAATCCATGGTTCCTGACTATGTCTGTGAGCAGTCTATGTATACTGACTGGTGCATTGCTAACAGGGTGGTATGATCAGACAAGGAGGATTAAGAGGTCAGAGGAGGGAGTATAAAAAGAAGGAGGACTATTAGGACACATAGGAGACAATGAAGTCAGAGCAAGACTAAGAGGACATGAGCGACTATCAGAACAAGCAGCACTATGAGGAAAGACACGTGAAAATAAGGAAACAGGGCAAATATCACAAGACAGGGGACAGTATAAGCAGAAAGAGGTAGACTGTGAGGAGAGACCGTGGAGATTTTTGAAAAAGAGGCAGGTATAATTCCTTAAGGTACACTGACGCTCAGTGTGATACTAGACAAAAATGTTAAAACCAAACATTTTACCCAAAACACATTTACTACACTAAAATTTTTAATTGACTGGACACATTCCATGTATACAACACCTACATTTCACTGAGCAATCTTGACTCATTTTGCAAATACATTTCCCATTTCCTCCATTATTTTTTTACCAACATTACATCCAAAAAGTAGATACAATAGAACAAGAAAGAGGCCCAAGAGGCTTGTAAATCTGCCCAAGAGTGTATGCAGCAGCCTATGTATACCGACTGGTGCATTGCTAACAGGGAGGTATGTTCAGACAAGGAGGATTAAGAGGTCAGAGGAGGGAGTATAAGAAGAAGGAGGACTATTAGGAAACACAAGAGACAATGAAGACAGAGCAGGACTAAGAAGACATGAACAACTATCAGAACAAGCAGCACTATGATGAAAGACACGTAAAAAAACAAGGAAACAGGGCAAATATCACAAAACAGGGGACAGTATAAGCAGAAAGAGGCAAACTGTGAGGAGAGACAGGGGAGATTTTTGAAAAAGAGGCAAGTATAATTCCTTAATGTACACAGACGCTCAGTGTGATACTAGACAACAAATTTAAAACCATACAGTTTATCCAAAACACATTTACTACACTAAAACCTTTAACTGACTGAACACATTCCATGTATATAACACCTATATTTCACTGGACAATCCTAACTCCTTTTGCAAATACATTTCCAATTTCCTCCATTATTTTTTTGCCAACATTACATCCGAAAAGGAGACACAATACAACAAGAAAGAGGCCCAAGAGGCTTGTAAATCTACCCAAGAGTGTATGCAGCAGTCTATGTATTCTGACTGGTGCATTGCTAACAGGGAAGTATGATCAGACAAGGAGGATTAGGAGGTCAGAAGAGGGAGTATAAAAAGAAGGAGGACTATTAGGAGACACCGGAGACAATGAAGACAGCGCAGGACTAAGAGGACATGAGGGACTATCAGAACAAGCAGCACTATGAGGAAAAGCAAGTGAAAATAAGGAAAGAGGGGAAATATCAGAAGAACGGGAACAGTATAAACAGAGAGAGGTAGACTGAGAGGAGAGACAGGGGAGATTTTTGAAAAAGGAGCAAGTATAATTCCTTAATGTACACAGACACTCAGTGTGATACTAGACAAACATTTTAAAACCATACAGTTTACCCAAAACACATTTACTACACTAAAACATTTAACTGACTGAACACATTCCATGTATATAACACCTACATTTCACTGGACAATCCTGACTCATTTTGCAAATACATTTCCAATTTCCTCCATTATTTGTCTGCCAACATTACATCCAAAAAGGAAACACAATACAACAAGAAAGAGGCCCAAGAGGCTTGTAAATCTACCCAAGAGTGGATGCAGCAGTCTATGTATACTGACTGGCGCATTACTAACAGGGAAGTATGATCAGACAAGGAGGATTAAGAGGTCAGAGGAGGGAGTATAAAAAGAAGGAGGACTATTAGGAGACACAGGAGACAATGAAGACAGCGCAGGATAAAGAGGACATGAGCGACTATCAGAACAAGGAGCACTATGAGGAAAAACAAGTGAAAATAAGGAAAGAGGGGAAATTTCAGAAGATAGGGAACAGTATAAACAGAGAGAGGTAGACTGAGAGGAGAGACTGGGGAGATTTTTGAAAAAGGAGCAAGTATAATTCCTTAATGTACACAGACACTCAGTCTGATACTAGACAAACATTTTAAAACCATACAGTTTACCCAAAACACATTTACTACACTAAAACTTTTAACTGAGTGAACACATTCCATGTATATAACACCTACATTTCACTGGACAATCCTGACTCATTTTGCAAATACATTTCCAATTTCCTCCATTATTTTTTTGCCATCATTACATCCAAAAAGGAGACAGAATAGAACAAGAAAGCAGCCCAAAGGGGCTTGTAAATCTGTCCAACAGTGTATGCAGCAGCCTATGTATCCTGACTACAAAATTGTAGATTTAGAACACAAGGCTAATTCTAAACAAGCAACACTGTTAACTACTCTTCAACTAAAAAAGTGACTGCACACATTCTACATTTTTTTAGTACTGCGCTATATTTCACAAAGATGACTAACTAAACACATTAACTTACCAAATGATTGTATCACAATAGTAATCCAAATGTAGACAAACTCAGAATATGATTCTACAATCTTTGCAAGGATAAACACATTACTCTTACTAAAAATAAAATGCACCACATACAGTCCCTTACAAGTTATCAACTCACCTTTCAAACTGCTTGGAAGATTAAGAAGAATACCACTCACACAGCAGATAGTCTTACACAGAATCTCTCTGCTTCAGTGCTTGCAGCAGAACCAAAAATGGCACATTTACCCTCTCAATTTACACATATGTACACATTAAGAAAAAATCAAATTCATTCCCACACTAATTCAAAATCAAAGTCACATTTCTATTGGTTTAAAATTGCAAGCCTTTCCAACTGACATAACTTTCCACCCTACCCCCAACAGATCATGCAAAAGTCAACTGTCAATACAGGTCAAAAGTTCAGCAAGCTATAAAACACATCTCCTCAATAACTTTAAACTATGCATTGGTACTTGCTTATACGTACTAATGAAGAGAAAAGGTTTCATTAGAAGCAACCAACACATAAACACATAAACTTGATAGATATCTGTAAAGTATATTTTTCTGATTGATTTTTTTCTTGCTTAGGTACGCTTACAGGACGACTTACAGACTTTGCACCGTACGTCATACGTTCGAGCATGATACACATGGGGTAAAGTTATCGTAAATAAAATAGCTTGTATTACTAATGTTTTATAATCCCCGGGGACCCCATCTCCCGGGACTAAAATACAACGTTGGGGGCCATGGGGGAAGCCCCAAAGCCCCCACGGTCCCAGCCGGCTCCCTCCGTCCTTCGGGAGCCGGCATTGCTTTTCGTCAGAGAGAGCAGCTTACATGCTGCTCTCTCTGATGAAAAGCAATCTGCTTTCCTACTTGAAAGAGAGAGCAGGTTTCCTGCTCTCTCTTTCAAATAGGAAAGCAGTTTGATGTGGTATGGTGGGAGCCGCGAGGCTCCCTCCCTACCATAGCAAACAGCTGTGTCAAGGGGGTAGGCACCCGGGACACTGCAGGAGCCGGTTCTGGGAGGTGGTTGTCCCCAGGGCCATCGGGGCTCCAGGAGGGGCAACAACAATTGTAAAGCCCCGGGGGGTGGCGGTAACCAGGGCTGGGGGTCCATCACTGACCCCACTGTTTGAAATATTAATGCCCCGGGGTGGCGGTCCCCGGGGATGCGGGGGGGCAGTGTGCCCACACGCTACCATAAATACATTGCCCCGGGGGGTGGTGGTCCCCGGGGCAGTGTGGGGGGGATTGGGCCCCCCCACACTTCTTGTCATAATGCCCTCGGAATTTGGTCCTCTGGGGGCTAATTTAAAAAAAAGCAGACCGATTTTTTTTTCACGCGGAATGCGTACCTACATGTACCACGCGATTTTTCTTAAAAAATAAATAGTTTTGGACTTGGGGGTCCTTGTGGGACCCCCTGAGCAGGTCTAGGGGGTTAGGGTGTTTCTACCCTGCCCCCTTTGCATGTTTTTCACCTTTCTTTTACTGCTTTCTTGTGCCTCTGTTCTACCGAGGCACAAGATGACTGCCAACACTTCCAGGTTTGGAGTGTTGACAGACAGTTGACAGCCAATGAGTATGCAGCTCGTGCTCGTAATGGTACGCATTACCGTACGCTTACCGTACGCGTACGGTAAGCTCCTCAAGATATATCTATGATTTTACTTTTGATTTTCTCAGGAACAGATTTACACCATTTAACAAAAAGGGTAATCTGCGAACCGAACTCTACCTTTTTGCCAAAGTTGGTGTAATTCTGTTCAGCCGTTCGGGCTGTAGCCCAGGCTAAAGGTCCTATGGAAAATTGCATTGGGAAAACATGTTTTGGGACCCCCTTGTTTCTAGGCCCCCACTTAACGAATCTACCCCACACTTTCAGGAAAGGAGCGGAGCGGAGCAGGCCATCTTCTTGGAGAATTTTGCGAAGATTCGTCTGCCGGAGCCAAAGTTATTCCAAATAGAATGTTGTGCATTTCCTATGGAAACTAGGTCCTAACTATAACTACCTACTGGTGACCGCCAGTAGGTATATATTTGTGAAGTGCTTTTAAATCACAGTGAATGGACATCAAATAGCACTGTGAAAGTCTTTAATTTAATTGGACTAACAGGACCCACTGTGGGTTTCACTAATGGCAGTAATGACTACAACTCCCATAAGTATCTGGGGATCACGTGCTACAAAGCACCCAGGCTGCATTACTAAAATGTTAGCTGGAACTGCCTTCAACATTGTTTTGCCAATTGCCCCTGAGGAAAGTGCGAAGTGCACTGAAACGCGTTGGGCGGACTGCAAGAAATGACGGAGATTGGTATTCATCCTGGAATGCAATAAATAACAGTTTTTTAACTGGCCTGTTGCCGAGTGATCCTTCGAAAGCTGAGCCTTTGTGAAAAACAAATCTACACGACAGCTGCGTCGTGGAAGGAGCACCGCCTCAGGAAGGTAGGGGGGCCGGTCTGCAGGGACTGTCCCTGATGGAAATGGCGACAGCAGGCTGCTACCAATGCGGGAGAATCCAAAAACCGGAGCACACTGAAGTGCTTTTAAATCACAGTGAATGGACATCAAATAGCGCTGTGAAAGTCTTTAATTTAATTGGACTAACAGGACCCACTGTGGGTTTCACTAATGGCAGTAATGACTACAACTCCCATAAGTATCTGGGGATCACGTGCTACAAAGCACCCAGGCTGCATTACTAAAATGTTAGCTGGAACTGCCTTCAACATTGTTTTGCCAATTGCCCCTGAGGAAAGTGCGAAGTGCACTGAAACGCGTTGGGCGGACTGCAAGAAATGACGGAGATTGGTATTCATCCTGGAATGCAATGAATAACAGTTTTTTAACTGGCCTGTTGCCGAGTGATCCTTCGAAAGCTGAGCCTTTGTGAAAAACACGACACGACAGCTGCGTCGTGGAAGGAGCACCGCCTCAGCAAGGTAGGGGGGCCGGTCTGCAGGGACTGTCCCTGATGGAAATGGCGACAGCAGGCTGCTACCAATGCGGAAGAATCCAAAAACCGGAGCACACTGAAGTGCTTTTAAATCACAGTGAATGGACATCAAATAGCGCTGTGAAAGTCTTTAATTTAATTGGACTAACAGGACCCACTGTGGGTTTCACTAATGGCAGTAATGACTACAACTCCCATAAGTATCTGGGGATCACGTGCTACAAAGCACCCAGGCTGCATTACTAAAATGTTAGCTGGAACTGCCTTCAACATTGTTTTGCCATATGTCCCTGAGGAAAGTGCGAAGTGCACTGAAACGCGTTGGGCGGACTGCAAGAAATGACGGAGATTGGTATTCATCCTGGAATGCAATAAATAACAGTTTTTTAACTGGCCTGTTGCCGAGTGATCCTTCGAAAGCTGAGCCTTTGTGAAAAAAAAAATATATATATATATATATATATGTATATATATATATATATATATATATATATATATATATATATATATACATATATATATATATTCACAGAAAAAACCATAGGTTAGAGACCATATATAGTTAGCTGGACATTTTATTGACATAAAACCAATGAAATTCCATATATAGTTAGTTGCACTAACTATATATCGCGCACCCGCAATCCACTGCTGATGATGTCACATATTACATCATTCATGACATGGTCAGTGACATCACTGATGACATCACTGATGACATCTCAAATGACATCACTGATGACATCACTGATGACATCTCAAATGACATCACTGATGACATCATCTAGTGTCTGTGTGTTTTTGTAAAGTTTAAATATGTTTTACATATTGAAGAATGAGTGGATGTATGGAAGACTGAGTGTGTGTGTGGCTGGCTGGGAGGTGTGTGACTCTGTGCATATCAATGTGTACTTGTATCAGTGATTGTATAAGAGAGTAAGTATGTGTTAGTATATGTGTGAAAAGTATGGTGTTCTGTGTTTAACTGTATAGATGAGGAAATCGAAGTGTGATTGATTCTTCACAGGACTGACTAGGTGTATATGATAGTGTTGTAATAATGAGTGACTGTATGTATGAGTGATTGTATGGGTGAATGAGTGAATGTGTGTGTAGACGTAGGAATCAGTGAGTGCGTATGTAGTAACTGGTATTGGTGTGTCATGATGTCATCAGTGATGTCATTTGAGATGTCATCAGTGATGTCATTTGAGATGTCATCAGTGATGTCATCAGTGATGTCACTGAAGTATGGTGTTCTGTGTTTAACTGTATAGATGAGGAAATGGAAGTGTGATTGATTCTTTACAGGACTGACTAGGTGTGTGAGTAACTGCATGGATGAGTGGCAGTGTGTGAGTGTCTGCATAGGTGTATGAGTGCATATGATAGTGTTGTAATAATGAGTGACTGTATGTATGAGTGATTGTATGGGTGAATGAGTGAATGTGTGTGTAGACGTAGGAATCAGTGAGTGCGTATGTAGTAACTGGTATTGGTGTGTCATGATTTCATCAGTGATGTCATCAGTGATGTCACTGACCATGTCATGAATGATGTAATATGTGACATCATCAGCAGTGGATTGCGGGTGCGCGATATATAGTTAGTGCAACTAACTATATATGGAATTTCATTGGTTTTATGTCAATAAAATGTCCATCTAACTATATATGGTCTCTAACCTATGGTTTTTTCAGTGAATTTTCAAGGTTTTGTAAATGCAAATTCCTAACTATATATGGTCTATAACCTATGGTTTTTTCAGTGAATTTCATTGGTTTTTTAAAAGCTAATATCTATAGCTGTAAAATATATTCTTTATTACGTGACGTATCACGTAGCCACGTGAGACGCCTCATGACGCGTCGCATAACCGTGACGTATCGGCTCTGCAGCGCAAACAAAACCCGTAACGTAAGCGTGCCGGAGCACGCTTACAGATATATATATTTTTTTTAACCTTAATTAGACAAAATCCACACGTGCACATATCTTGAGGCCTTGCAAAGGCACATCAAACAAACAGTCCCTACAATTTTGCCAAGTTTGCTGGAAATCTATTCCCTTAATTTTTTTTTACTGTTTCTCTTGGTTTTCCCCTTGTTACGCTTACCGGGACGCTACCCGGTACGCGAACCGGACGCTCCAAAAACACAAGATGGCGGACTCCCGTTACGCTGCCGGTTAGCTGCCCGGTTCGCGTACCGGGAAGCGCCTCTACCGCGAAAAATCACGGGGGACTTTAATATCCCCCTCATCAATCCTAGGGGGTCAGGAGGGGTTTACCTTGCCCCCTTTCCTTCATTTCCCCCTTCTTTTTTCACCACATCTTGTCAATCGAACCTACCGAGAGACAAGATGGCGGCCGCTCCGGACTGTTTACAATGTTGACAGCTACGCTGCCGGTTAGCTGCCCTGGTTTTTTTTTTTTTTGCCCCGCGGGGCACTTTAATATCCCCCTCATCAATCCTAGGGGGTCAGGAGTGGTCTACCTTGCCCCCTTTCCTTCATTTCCCCCTTCGTTTTTCACCACATCTTGTCTCTCGATCGTACCGAGAGACAAGATGGCGGCCGCTCCGGACTGTTTAGAATGTTGACAGACACCGGAGAGCCAATCAGCTTCGCTTCGCGAAGTTCCGTTACGCGTCAGGTACGCGAACCGGGGCTCTAACCGGAGCGCTGTCACAGATATATATATTTTTTTAAACGTTAATTTCTCAAAATCCACTGGAGCACATATATTGAGACATAGCAAAGGCACGTCGGGCAAACCATATCTACAATTTTGCCAAGTTTCATGTACATCTATTCAGCCGTTCGAGCTAAAAGTGAGTCCAACCGCCCTATGGAAAACTGAATGGGAAAAACGCGTTTTGGGACCCCCCTTTTTTCTCGGCCCCCCCTTGACGAAACCTCCCCAAATTTTCAAGGCCTGCTCAGAAACAAAATGTGCCACTTTCCTGAAAATTTCAGCCAATTCCGTCCACAAACGCCAAAGTTATTAGACATAGAATTTTCAGAAATCCCATAGAGAAAAAATCCTAACTATATATACCCACTGGCTATCGCCAGTAGGTAATATACATATATAAACATATATAATCTGCATATCTATATAAATATAAATGCATGCATACATATACATATATGCATACATATGCATGTTATTTACATGAAAGTTTTAAAAACACTAATAAAAGCAAAGCTAAAAAGCCACCTCATTACAAACAGAATGGCTTTAACTTAAACGAGGGCGAGATCTATTGCATTTTCAATGCTTGTTTACTTTGGTTCTATCAAGAAGGCATTCAGATGTGTCACACATTTGCCATAAATTCTGAATGTTAGCACTCTAGTTGCTCATTAGATCACTGTAGTAAAGCTAGTGCTCACCAGGGAAGTCTGCTGCTAATCATGGTTTGCAGCCATTTTCCCGCATTTTTTATCCCGCAGACTTTCAGTCCGCATACCATTATCCCGCAAGGTCATTGACCTCGCATACCATTATCTCGCATTTTTTCAAAACGCATGTGCATTTATCGCGCATGCCTTTACAAAGAATTACGTTTTAAAGGCATGTATGGTAAATGCATTTGCGTTGTGAAAACCACGATGACGAGAGAGGTAAGTGGGTTTGTGTTAATTTTTTCGTGGGTTAGTGATTGTGTAGTGTAGTGTAGTGTTGTGTAGTGTAGTGTTGTGTTAGTGTAGTGTAGAGTTGTGGTGGTTGTTTAGTGTAGGGTCATGCTGGGGGTAGTGTTTTAGGGTTTAGGGTTGTGTTGTAGTGTTTGCGTAGTGTAGGGTCATGCTGGGTTAGTGTTTTAGGGTTTAGGGTAGTGTTGTAGTGTTTGCGTAGTGTAGGGTCATGCTGGGGGTAGTGTTTTAGGGTTTAGGGTTGTGTTGTAGTGTTTGCGTAGTGTAGGGTCATGCTGGGGCTAGTGTTTTAGGGTTTAGGGTAGTGTTGTAGTGTTTGCGTAGTGTAGGGTCATGCTGGGCGTAGTGTTTTAGGGTTTAGGATAGTGTTGTAGTGTTTGCGTAGTGTAGGGTCATGCTGGGGGTAGTGTTTTAGGGTTTTGGGTAGTGTTGTAGTGTTTGCGTAGTGTAGGGTCATGCTGGGGTGTAGTGTTTTAGGGTTTAGGGTAGTGTTGTAGTGTTTGCGTAGTGTAGGGTCATGCTGGGGGTAGTGTTTTAGGGTTTTGGGTAGTGTTGTAGTGTTTGCGTAGTGTAGGGTCATGCTGGGGTGTAGTGTTTTAGGGTTTTGGGTAGTGTTGTAGTGTTTGCGTAGTGTAGGGTCATGCTGGGGTGTAGTGTTTTAGGGTTTTGGGTAGTGTTGTAGTGTTTGCGTAGTGTAGGGTCATGCTGGGGGTAGTGTTTTAGGGTTTTGGGTAGTGTTGTAGTGTTTGCGTAGTGTAGGGTCATGCTGGGGGGTAGTGTTTTAGGGTTTTGGGTAGTGTTGTAGTGTTTGCGTAGTGTAGGGTCATGCTGGGGGTAGTGTTTTAGGGTTTTGGGTAGTGTTGTAGTGTTTGCGTAGTGTAGGGTCATGCTGGGGGTAGTGTTTTAGGGTTTTGGGTAGTGTTGTAGTGTTTGCGTAGTGTAGGGTCATGCTGGGGGTAGTGTTTTAGGGTTTAGGGTAGTGTTGTAGTGTTTGCGTAGTGTAGGGTCATGCTGGGGGTAGTGTTTTAGGGTTTAGGGTAGTGTTGTAGTGTTTGCGTAGTGTAGGGTCATGCTGGGGGTAGTGTTTTAGGGTTTAGGGTAGTGTTGTAGTGTTTGCGTAGTGTAGGGTCATGCTGGGGTGTAGTGTTTTAGGGTTTTGGGTAGTGTTGTAGTGTTTGCGTAGTGTAGGGTCATGCTGGGGGTAGTGTTTTAGGGTTTAGGGTAGTGTTGTAGTGTTTGCGTAGTGTAGGGTCATGCTGGGGTGTAGTGTTTTAGGGTTTTGGGTAGTGTTGTAGTGTTTGCGTAGTGTAGGGTCATGCTGGGGGTAGTGTTTTAGGGTTTAGGGTAGTGTTGTAGTGTTTGCGTAGTGTAGGGTCATGCTGGGGGTAGTGTTTTAGGGTTTAGGGTTGTGTTGTAGTGTTTGCGTAGTGTAGGGTCATGCTGGGGGTAGTGTTTTAGGGTTTAGGGTTGTGTTGTAGTGTTTGTGTAGTGTAGGGTCATGCTGGGGGTAGTGTTTTAGGGTTTAGGATAGTGTTGTAGTGTTTGCGTAGTGTAGGGTCATGCTGGGGTGTAGTGTTTTAGGGTTTTGGGTAGTGTTGTAGTGTTTGCGTAGTGTAGGGTCATGCTGGGGGTAGTGTTTTAGGGTTTAGGGTAGTGTTGTAGTGTTTGTGTAGTGTAGGGTCATGCTGGGGGTAGTGTTTTAGGGTTTAGGGTAGTGTTGTACTGTTTGTGTAGTGTAGGGTCATGCTGGGGGTAGTGTTTTAGGGTTTAGGGTAGTTTAGTTGTTTAGTGTATGCTAAAGGCATATTCGTTCTAAAAGTTTTCGTTATTTTAATTTGCGGCCTAATAGTACATGCAGGATTTTTTTTGCGGACTGATGGTATGCGGGATTTCGTCATATATTCGCTAATCATACTTTCTATGGCAAAATGAACCCCCTCATTTTGTTCCTTTTTAAATTAAATGTTTTAAGAGTTACCACTTTATTCCAATCAAGATGGCTTCAGGTGTGCCATACCTTTGTATTAAGTAGGACTGTTAGTACTCTAGTTGTTCTTTAGAACACTCTGGGACATTCTGTCATTGGGCTATAGTTGGGCTACATCTGGCTGATATTTGGGCTACATTTGTTTTTTTTTGTCTCTGGTGGCCATCTTTGGGCTACATTGGGCTACATTGGGCTACATTGGGCTACATTGGGCTACATTGGGCTACATTTGGGCTCCAACATATATATAGCCCAATGTAGCCCAATATATATTTTTCAAAGTTAATTTTCGTAAAAACCACTGGAGCCTATATCTTGAGACATAGCAAAGGCACATCGGGCTACCAGTCCCTACAATTTTGCCAAGTTTGGTGTAAATCCATTCAGCCGTTCAGGCTAAAAGTGAGGCCAACCGCCCTATGGAAAATTGCATGGGAAAAACACGTTTTGGGACCCCCCTTTTTTCTCGGCCCCCCCTTGACGAAACCCCCCCGAATTTTCAGGGGCTGCTCAGAAACAAAATTTCAGCCAATTCTGTCCTCAAACGCTAAAGTTATTCGACATAGAATTTTCAAAAATCCCATAGGAAAAAAATCCTAACTATATATACCTACTGGCTATCGCCAGTAGGTAATATATACACACATATATATATATATATTCACTGAAAAAACCATAGGTTATAGACCATATATAGTTAGGAATTAGCATTTAGAAAACCTTATTTTACTCACACAAAACCATTGAAATTCCATATATAGTTAGTTGCACTAACAAAAAATAGCAAACACTACAACACTACCCTAAACCCTAAAACACTACCCCCAGCATGACCCTACACTACGCAAACACTACAACACTACCCTAAACCCTAAAACACTACCCCCAGCATGACCCTACACTACGCAAACACTACAACACTACCCAAAACCCTAAAACACTACCCCCAGCATGACCCTACACTACGCAAACACTACAACACTACCCAAAACCCTAAAACACTACCCCCAGCATGACCCTACACTACGCAAACACTACAACACTACCCAAAACCCTAAAACACTACCCCCCAGCATGACCCTACACTACGCAAACACTACAACACTACCCAAAACCCTAAAACACTACCCCCAGCATGACCCTACACTACGCAAACACTACAACACTACCCAAAACCCTAAAACACTACACCCCAGCATGACCCTACACTACGCAAACACTACAACACTACCCAAAACCCTAAAACACTACACCCCAGCATGACCCTACACTACGCAAACACTACAACACTACCCAAAACCCTAAAACACTACACCCCAGCATGACCCTACACTACGCAAACACTACAACACTACCCTAAACCCTAAAACACTACCCCCAGCATGACCCTACACTACGCAAACACTACAACACTACCCAAAACCCTAAAACACTACACCCCAGCATGACCCTACACTACGCAAACACTACAACACTACCCTAAACCCTAAAACACTACCCCCAGCATGACCCTACACTACGCAAACACTACAACACTACCCAAAACCCTAAAACACTACCCCCAGCATGACCCTACACTACGCAAACACTACAACACTACCCTAAACCCTAAAACACTACACCCCAGCATGACCCTACACTACGCAAACACTACAACACTACCCAAAACCCTAAAACACTACCCCCAGCATGACCCTACACTACGCAAACACTACAACACTATCCTAAACCCTAAAACACTACGCCCAGCATGACCCTACACTACGCAAACACTACAACACTACCCTAAACCCTAAAACACTAGCCCCAGCATGACCCTACACTACGCAAACACTACAACACAACCCTAAACCCTAAAACACTACCCCCAGCATGACCCTACACTACGCAAACACTACAACACTACCCTAAACCCTAAAACACTAACCCAGCATGACCCTACACTACGCAAACACTACAACACAACCCTAAACCCTAAAACACTACCCCCAGCATGACCCTACACTAAACAACCACCACAACTCTACACTACACTAACACAACACTACACTACACAACACTACACTACACTACACAATCACTAACCCACGAAAAAATTAACACAAACCCACTTACCTCTCTCGTCATCGTGGTTTTCACAACGCAAATGCATTTACCATACATGCCTTTAAAACGTAATTCTTTGTAAAGGCATGCGCGATAAATGCACATGCGTTTTGAAAAAATGCGGGATAATGGTATGCGAGGTCAATGACCTTGCGGGATAATGGTATGCGGACTGAAAGTCTGCGGGATAAAAAATGCGGGAAAATGGCTGCAAACCATGATTAGCAGCAGACTTCCCTGGTGAGCACTAGCTTTACTACAGTGATCTAATGAGCAACTAGAGTGCTAACATTCAGAATTTATGGCAAATGTGTGACACATCTGAATGCCTTCTTGATAGAACCAAAGTAAACAAGCATTGAAAATGCAATAGATCTCGCCCTCGTTTAAGTTAAAGCCATTCTGTTTGTAATGAGGTGGCTTTTTAGCTTTGCTTTTATTAGTGTTTTTAAAACTTTCATGTAAATAACATGCATATGTATGCATATATGTATATGTATGCATGCATTTATATTTATATAGATATGCAGATTATATATGTTTATATATGTATATTACCTACTGGCGATAGCCAGTGGGTATATATAGTTAGGATTTTTTCTCTATGGGATTTCTGAAAATTCTATGTCTAATAACTTTGGCGTTTGTGGACGGAATTGGCTGAAATTTTCAGGAAAGTGGCACATTTTGTTTCTGAGCAGGCCTTGAAAATTTGGGGGGGTTTCGTCAAGGGGGGGCCGAGAAAAAAGGGGGGTCCCAAAACGCGTTTTTCCCATTCAGTTTTCCATAGGGCGGTTGGACTCACTTTTAGCTCGAACGGCTGAATAGATGTACATGAAACTTGGCAAAATTGTAGATATGGTTTGCCCGACGTGCCTTTGCTATGTCTCAATATATGTGCTCCAGTGGATTTTGAGAAATTAACGTTTAAAAAAATATATATATCTGTGACAGCGCTCCGGTTAGAGCCCCGGTTCGCGTACCTGACGCGTAACGGAACTTCGCGAAGCGAAGCTGATTGGCTCTCCGGTGTCTGTCAACATTCTAAACAGTCCGGAGCGGCCGCCATCTTGTCTCTCGGTACGATCGAGAGACAAGATGTGGTGAAAAACGAAGGGGGAAATGAAGGAAAGGGGGCAAGGTAGACCACTCCTGACCCCCTAGGATTGATGAGGGGGATATTAAAGTGCCCCGCGGGGCAAAAAAAAAAAAAACCAGGGCAGCTAACCGGCAGCGTAGCTGTCAACATTGTAAACAGTCCGGAGCGGCCGCCATCTTGTCTCTCGGTAGGTTCGATTGACAAGATGTGGTGAAAAAAGAAGGGGGAAATGAAGGAAAGGGGGCAAGGTAAACCCCTCCTGACCCCCTAGGATTGATGAGGGGGATATTAAAGTCCCCCGCGATTTTTCGCGGTAGAGGCGCTTCCCGGTACGCGAACCGGGCAGCTAACCGGCAGCGTAACGGGAGTCCGCCATCTTGTGTTTTTGGAGCGTCCGGTTCGCGTACCGGGTAGCGTCCCGGTAAGCGTAACAAGGGGAAAACCAAGAGAAACAGTAAAAAAAAATTAAGGGAATAGATTTCCAGCAAACTTGGCAAAATTGTAGGGACTGTTTGTTTGATGTGCCTTTGCAAGGCCTCAAGATATGTGCACGTGTGGATTTTGTCTAATTAAGGTTAAAAAAAATATATATATCTGTAAGCGTGCTCCGGCACGCTTACGTTACGGGTTTTGTTTGCGCTGCAGAGCCGATACGTCACGGTTATGCGACGCGTCATGAGGCGTCTCACGTGGCTACGTGATACGTCACGTAATAAAGAATATATTTTACAGCTATAGATATTAGCTTTTAAAAAACCAATGAAATTCACTGAAAAAACCATAGGTTATAGACCATATATAGTTAGGAATTTGCATTTACAAAACCTTGAAAATTCACTGAAAAAACCATAGGTTAGAGACCATATATAGTTAGATGGACATTTTATTGACATAAAACCAATGAAATTCCATATATAGTTAGTTGCACTAACTATATATCGCGCACCCGCAATCCACTGCTGATGATGTCACATATTACATCATTCATGACATGGTCAGTGACATCACTGATGACATCACTGATGACATCACTGATGACATCTCAAATGACATCACTGATGACAACATCCAGTGATTATGTGTTTCTGTAAAGTTTAAATATGTTTTACATATTGAAGAATGAGTGGATGTATAAGTGTCTGAATGAAGGTTTTAGTAGGTGCGTGATTGACTGTATGAGTGAGTGATTAAATGCGTCTTACTAAATGCACGGGTTAGTGACTAAACTGTCTGAAAGTGTGCATCAGCATGTCTGTTGTTGTGCAAGCTGCTGCATGTGTTGATCAGTAGCTATATAAGTAGCTATATGGGTTATTGATTGGTTGCACAAGTATTTGTATGGGAGACTGAGTGTGTGTATGGCTGGCTGGGAGGTGTGTGACTCTGTGCAGATCAATGTGTACTTGTATCAGTGATTCTATAAGAGAGTAAGTATGTGTTAGTATATGTTTGAAAATGTAAGGTACTCTATGTTTAACTGTGTAGATTAGAAAATGGAACTGTGATTGATTCTTTACAGGACTGACTAGGTGTGTGAGTAACTCCATGGATGAGTGGCAGAGTGTGAGTGTCTGTATAGGTGTATGAGTGCATATGATAGTGTTCTAAAGATGAGTGATTGTATGTATGAATGATTGTATGGGTGAATGAGTGAATGTGTGTGTAGACGTAGGAATCAGTGAGTGCGTATGTAGTAACTAGTATTGGTGTGTCAATGGTTTCAAAAATTATACTCTGTATTTAACACTGGGTGTAACAGAGGTTATATTAAAGTGTGAGGAGATGCATTGTATTGTCACATTAATGATATCATCATTGATGTGACCATTGATGTCAAATGAGATATCATCAGTGATGTCATTTGAGATGTCATCAGTGATGTCATCAGTGATGTCACTGACCATGTCATGAATGATGTAATATGTGACATCATCAGCAGTGGATTGCGGGTGCGCGATATATAGTTAGTGCAACTAACTATATATGGAATTTCAATGGTTTTGTGTGAGTAAAATAAGGTTTTCTAAATGCTAATTCCTAACTATATATGGTCTATAACCTATGGTTTTTTCAGTGAATTTTCAAGGTTTTGTAAATGCTAATTCCTAACTATATATGGTCTATAACCTATGGTTTTTTCTGTGAATTTCATTGGTTTTTTAACAGCTAATATCTGTAGCTGTAAAATGTATTCTTCTTTAAATCCAAAAATATATTTTATATGTTTATGAATAATTTTTTTTTTTAATATTTTTTTTTCTACGTTCCCGCTTCGCGAATCGGGAAGCTTCCCGTTAGCTGACCTTGATGCCGCGAAATAGACCGCGAGCCGGTAAACGTTTCTTTACCGCAAGTGCTGCGTTAGAAAACAACATCGTGACGCCTCCCGTCCGCATGACGTTCCACGTTGTCGCGTGATACGTCATATGACGTGCTACGTTAGCGAACTGGTACGCGAAGCGAGTCGCAAAGCGCAGGTTTCTGGAAGCAAACCGTGAGGCCCTGCAAAGCGCTTAACGTAAACACAGCAAGTCATGTGACTTGGTAATAACACTTTTCATTGGTTCATTTCACTTTTGGTTTCCTAATGATGTAAGACTAGGTCATATCATCTAAAATGAACACTTTTGATTGGTTGAGAACTCTTGTTTTTCCCAAATGATGAAAATCCCTCCTTCTTTCCTCACTCTGACTTTCATCATTGTGAGAGAAAGACCCTTTGTGATCACTGAGCAATGGCTTCTTTAGTAGCTTCAGCTGGTGCTTCCCCACCACCTCCACCACATCCAAGGAAGAGTGGACCACCTGCTCAAGTTATAATTCAACAAGAAGAAGAAGAAGAGGAACAGGACGACGAGCACGAAGAGAGGCAGTTTTTGCCTGAGCAGCCCAAGACGTCTCACCGGAAAGAAAACTTAATTTGGCAATTTTTTAAAATTCCCAAAGGTCAGAAAAAAGTAAATGCAAGATACGTAACTTGCCTTATATGTCAAGATAGACTGTCCAGAGGAACCGAGAAAAAATACAGTTTCGGAAACTACACAATGCATCGCCATATGACTAGGTGGCATCCTAACAACTACAGTGCTGCACAGTTTCGGAACGACCTAGATAATCTCCCTATTATGGCCAGAAGATCTGTTGTACCGGAAGTAACGGGACCAGAGGGCAGGGAGATGGTGCCAAATATACAAATGAAATTTGGTGAAGTAAAACACATCTGCGTATTTTGCGATGGATTCATTTCCTACGGAGAAAGAAGCATCACTCTGATCAACAGAGCTATTGACTATCATATGCAACTTTGTACGAAACGCCCAAAATAATAAATACTTCTTTTTTTGTTTTGTTGCTCCTGTTGAGCCCTTTACAATGAATCGTTTTCATTGCCCCCTCCAAGAAAAACCCCAAAAAATATAAAACTGTTCAGAAAAATTCAAAAAAAGTAAAAAAATGTTCCGAAAAATAATAAAAAAAATATAAAACAACAAAAACAATAAAAAAAAAAGTTCTTTTCAGAACTACCTCCCCGTTATTAAAAAATTGGTACAATATTTGGAACTGTGCCAACCTCTATTTCTCTTAGTTCGCTTCCCAGTTCGCTCGCCGGTACGCGAACCGGAAGCGAACCAAAAACAGTAAGTATAAGGGAAGGAAACAGACACTTATGTTAAAAGAAAGACAGCTATAGGGGAGTAAACTAGAGATACTATTACCCGTAATCCACTGCTGATGATGTCACATATTACATCATTCATGACATGCTCAGTGACATCATCAGCAGAGGATTGCGGGTTTTTTGGCAACGTGCCTTATCCACGGTTTAATAACGCTGCCTTTTGCTTTATATAAGTTTTCAAATTGTATGAAATATATACCAATAGGTCGTTATGAACCTTTAGGTAGTGCTTTTCTTCATGAGGTCTGGTCGCTTCCATACACATACAGATGTTTCAAAGATGATCAAGAAGTTTATCTGAATGGAGAGGAATGCACTGAGACGCCAGATCATTCACTAATGTGTAGGCACATACAGTTACACGGTTCATGCAACAAACACCGACCAAATATGGCTTGCGTGTTGCAAGGCACGCCAGTTCCTGCTATCATCCCCACGTTCAAGTTGTTGGAAAATGGTAGTTATTTGATGCTCAATAATGAAGATTGTTCTGAGTTAATTAAAAGTATTCCTTTTATCGTAACAGTAAGTGAACGGGTTATTTGCTGCAGAAATGTTCTATTTCCTCCCACACATGAACATAGGGAGTTTTCAATCTGGCCACAAATACCAACCTTGGGACAGATTTCAACGGCATGGCAAGAATAAGAGCTCTTTTGTCTCAGAGAGAGGTGGCCTTGAGTTCGGCCCGTGAAACTTTCGTGCTTCACATAGCGAACACCCGTACAGAGGTGCAGACCCTTTTCAATTAAGATTTGCCTTTCAATTTCAGCAAGATCGTTCCGACTATCTTTAACCCATCCTCCACAAAGGCCCTGGCGCACTTTTTTAAAGTTGTTACCAGTGGTCTCGTGACTTCATTTGAGAAAAGCTTTGGAGTCATCCCTGCTTCCTTTCATTATATTTTCTCCACTCTGCTTCGTGGATTGGCATTTTTACTTGCATTACCAGCGGACGCTCTTGTGCTTTTTTACATTTTTAAATATGGATGTCCCTCCTATGCAACCTGCCACCCTGCAGATGCTGACACTGTTCCGCAATCGCATGCTAGAATATTATGGCACAATGCCGTTGGCGATATTAAGCACGGCATATGGATTATCTTTTCGATTCTCCTACTTCACCTGTGTCCAGCCTGTATTTCACTGCCTGACCTGTGATTTCAATTGGGCCATTGATTTGTGTCTCTGCGGACCGGTTTCTCCTGACGTCGACTTTAATCAGCTGATGACTCCTATCATTACTCACGAGTTGGTTTGTCCTGGCGAAAGGATTATGGCTGTGGCATTGATGCATGGACTACTTGGTCCCTGGAATTTACTGGCGGCAGCACAGTCTTTCTTGGAACAGAGCTTTCTTGAAAACCCACCGAGCTGTCCTCTGATGGTGATAGAGGATCCGGTGCTGGGAGAGCACGTATGTTCTTTTCCGCTTTTAAATTGGATGGCTGAACTGTTTTCGGATGAAGACGGTGACTTCCTATTGGAGGCTGTTGCAGCTTATTTTGCATACACAGTTATGTCATAGACCTTTTTCATGTTTGATATGCTGAGTACTAGCATTTCATTGACAATTCATTGACTTATTTGTCAAGTTTTTATTATTTACCTTGCCTATTGGCTTAAGACTCGATAAAGTACTTGGCTGTTTTATTTTTCTTTAGCATTAAATTTTCCTAGTTTTTAATGCTTTACCTTGCGGACCGTCCACATATAAACTTGCAATCTACTCTCATGAGATGGCACTTCTATTATCTTATTCAGTTCGTTTCCGGATCATGGGGAGGTGTCATCTAGGTCCTGGATATCTTTACACCGTGTTAAGTTAGCATGGGCTCATTACCGGTTTAAACGCCATTTTTCCTTTTTTGCAACTTCTGCACACGACACTTAGTTGTTGCTTTAGCTTTCCACCTAGTAGTTCATCGTGGTTTACATGAGAATAATATGTTATTGCTCTACTATCTGCTTTGCTTGTTAAACTATATCTGTACAGCGAGTGCTAAAGTTTCAAGAACAACACGATACAGAATTGTTATGAGGTCTGATCTCCACGACTTCATACTCATAACATAAGTGCAACTTCTGCCAATTCTGGGCATGAGGCGGGTTTTATATTGCTTTGCCGAACACACATACACAACAGTTGATGCGGTTCACATGAAGAGAGAGCTGGTGTATGCTGATGTGATTCCTTCAAATCTAAGACACTAAAGTATGGGCACGCCCTAAACCAACACAAAGAGACATTCTTAGCAAATAATATAATATGTGTATTAGGGAGGGTGAGATATAAGCAGCCGCGGGCCGTGGAGGGAGTTACGGTGAGGCAGGGAGGCGGGGAGGGGGAGAAGCAGGGTGGAGCCCTCTCTACCTTGCCCCTCCCCTTCCCCGCCTCCCTGCCCCACCGTAACTCCCTCCACGGCCCGCGGCTGCTTATAAGTGTTGCTAACTCTTATTCATTTACAGCATGTTAACATACTGTCACCATTCGCTTTTTATGTACTAGTAACTATGCTGGTAATTTTGCTACTGATAATATGTGTACTTGTATTCTCCACCCTGCTTCTCCCCCTCCCCGCCTCCCTGCCTCACCGTAACTCCCTCCACGGCCCGCGGCTGCTTATAAGTGTTGCTAACTCTTATTCATTTACAGCATGTTAACATACTGTCACCATTCGCTTTTTATGTACTACTGACTATGCTGGTAATTTTGCTACTGATAATATGTGTACTTGTATAATCTAAGATACTACGCCTCAGAAGACGGCATTAGTAAATAAACATTTCAAATACACATGTGTTCTTCTTAACTCCATGTTCTGGTTTCTAAGAAATATATAACGACCGACTGTTCATGAGTTCCACGTATCCTGAGGTACTATAAGTTCATATTCTGGATTGTCTAAACATTGAGAGTTTGTTATATCCAATGTGACACTGTACCTAGCTTGCTAAGGAGTTTTTGATTACTAACGTGAGTTTTGGGACACCCTAATTCGCCGAGGTTCCAATCCTCTGTCCACAGTTCTGTGTGAGAACAGAAACCCTGCGACAGGGGCACCCCCGACCCTTGCTGGAGCTTCATCACACTTGCGATACAACTCCAGCAATGCGCCACCTTTACGGCACAGATACATCACGCATCTGTGCTGTTTTTGCCCCATGATGCGCCGCATTGTAAATGCAGCACACCATAGGTGACGGAACAGCGGCACAGAATGACTAACACATCCCTGGTGATGCGCCAGTCATCATAAATGTATCCCTATGCTTCTTATCTTGTTAGAGATGAACCGCCATATGTATCATCAAAGTTTTTTGCATTTCCTAAATAGCGAACTTTAAGGAATAAATAGCGATTCTTTACCATTCCTAGTTTGCGATTAGCTATTTGCTAATTACAAATTACCCATTCATTTCCTTCATTTCCATAGGGCGGTTGGACTCACTTTTAGCTCGAACGGCTGAATGGATTTGCACGAAACTTGGCAAAATTGTAGGGACTGGTAGCCCGATGTGCCTTTGCTATGTCTCAAGATATATGCTCCAGTGGTTTTTACGAAAATTAACTTTGAAAAATATATATTGGGCTACATTGGCCTATATATATGTTGGAGCCCAAATGTAGCCCAATGTAGCCCAATGAAGCCCAATGTAGCCCAATGTAGCCCAAAGATGGCCGCCAGACACACAAAAAAACAAATGTAGCCCAAATATCAGCCAGATGTAGCCCAACTATAGCCCAGTGACAGAATGACCAATCCGCTTCGCAAACCTCCGTTACGCGAAGCGGAGCGCTGTTACAGATATATATCTTTTTTTGAACGTTAATTTCTCAAAATCCACTGGAGCACATATATTGAGACCTAGCAAAGGCACATCGGGCTACCAGTCCCTACAATTTTGCCAAGTTTCGTGCAAATCCATTCAGCCGTTCGATTATTATTAATATTATTTTTTTTTGCCCCGCGGGGCCCTTTTAAAACCTCCACATCAAACCTAGGGGGTCAGCGAGGATCTACTATTCCCCCTTATGGTCATTTGCCCCTTCGCTTTGGCCTCCTCTTGTCTCTCGATCCTACCGAGAGACAAGATGGCGGCCGCTACGGACTGTTTGGAATGTTGACAGACGCCAGAGAACCAATCAGCTTCGCTTCACAAAGCTCCGTTGCGCGAAAAGTACGCGTCCTGGGCCGCTGCCCGGTCCGCTGTTACAGATATATATCTTTTTTTAAACGTTAATTTCTCAAAATCCACTGGAGCACATATATTGAGACCTACAAAAGGCACATCGGGCTACCAGTCCCTACAATTATGCCAAGTTTCGTGCAAATCCATTCAGCCGTTCGGGCTAAAAGTGAGGCCAACCGCCCTATGGAAAACTCAATGTTAAAAACACGTTTTGGGACCCCCCTTTTTTCTCGGCCCCCACTGGACGAACCCCCCCCAAATTTTCAAGGGCTGCTCAGAAACTAAATGTGCCATTTTCCTGAAAATTTCAGCCAATTCCGTCCACAAACGCCAAAGTTATTAGACATAGAATTTTCAAAAAACCCATAGAGAAAAAATCCTAACTATATATACCTACTGGCGACCGCCAGTAGGTAATATATATATATATATATATATATATATATATATATATATATATATATATATATATATATATATATATACATACATACATATTACCTACTGGCGGTTGCACGTAGAACGTAGATTTATGATGGAATAAATCAACTTTTGGATTTACAAGTGGATTGTGGCCTGATTATCTTACGCCTGAGTGCTCGTGAGGGACGCCGTTTTTTCACGAACATATATATATATATATTCACTGAAAAAACCATAGGTTATAGACCATATATAGTTAGGAATTAGCATTTAAAAAACCTTATTTTACTCACACAAAACCATTGAAATTCCATATATAGTTAGTTGCACTAACTATATATCGCGCACCCGCAATCCACTGCTGATCATGTCACATATTACATCATTCATGACATGGTCAGTGACATCACTGATGACATCACTGATGACATCTCACATGACATCACTGATGACATCACTGATGACATCTCATTTGACATCATTCTTGTGCTAATACGATAAACCTCTTCAGACTCTAATAAAACCTTAGATACACTCAGTGTATACAGACACTCACACACTGTTACTCATCTATGGAGTTACTCATACACCTAGTCAGTCATGCAAAGAATCAATCACATCTCTATTTCCTCAACTATACAGTTATACACACCTTACTTATTCAAACATATACTAACACATATTTACTCTCTTATACAATCCCTGATACAAGTTCACAATGATCCATACAGCCACTCACACATTCAGTGGCTCTCATGCACAGTTATTTATATATGCCAACTCTCACATGTACTGTGTTTTACATATGTACTTACTATGACATGTAGCATTGACATATCCATTCACTCATCAATACACTCATGCACACAGTCAACCGCCCATGTAGCTGTTTCCACATGCACTCTTGAACTCATACACCTAGTGAATCAACTGCTCACACATCTATGCACAGAGTCACACACCTCCCAGCCACCCCTACACAAACTCAATCTCCCATACAAATACTTGGGCAACCAATCAATAACATATGTAGCCTCTCGTATAGCTAATGATCCACACATGCAGCAGTTTACATCACAACAGACATACTGAAGCAAACATTCAGGCAGTTTAGTCACTAACCCATGCATTTAGTACGACACATTTATTCACTCACTCATACAGTCAGTCACGCACCTACTAAATCCTTCATCGAGACACTTATACATCCACTCATTCTTCAATATATCTAACATATTTAAACTTTACAGAAACACACAGTCACTGGATGATGTCATCAGTGATGTCATCAGTGATGTCATCAGTGATGTCACTGACCATGTCATGAATGATGTAATATGTGACATGATCAGCAGTGGATTGCGGGTGCGCGATATGTAGTTAGTGCAACTAACTATATATGGAATTTCAATGGTTTTGTGTGAGTAAAATAAGGTTTTTTAAATGCTAATTCCTAACTATATATGGTCTATAACCTATGGTTTTTTCAGTGAATTTCAATGGTTTTTTAATAGCAAATATCATAAGCTGTCGAATGTCAAGTACGTGGTAAGTAAAAACATTTTCGTGTTTATGCACACTGATCTGCTTTGAATGCTGCCCCCCACCCCTCATTTCTATTAGGAGTACTCTCTCTTTGCAGATAGTGAAGGGTAGTTAACGCAGGCCTTTGCCCCCGTTGTAATCCGTCGTGTCTGCTTCTCTCTCCATTTGATTGATTGTTCTCTTTGGTTCATTCTCTATTTACGAACAAGCACAGAGTCGCAATACTCTGTTTAGTCTTTGCAGATAGCGAAAAATCGTGTAAAAAAAGAAAAGGAATCGAGCAAAATCAGTAGGCCACTAATGGGATCTCTTTTTGACCTCCCTAAAATAGAAACATTAGGAACAACCTGTTGATAATACCAATGTGTATGTACATAAGCGGCGTTCATTTGTGTTCACAGTACCCCTTCTTGATTGTTTGAATCGAGCATTGAATTGTTCGAAGTTGGTTCTCTTAAGCATCTTCTCTGCCTGCAAACGAGGAAGAATAGGAATATTCTCTCTCCCTTTGCAGATAGTGAAGGGTAGGTAACGCAAACCTTTAACACGTCGTGCCTATTTCGTTCCTCATTGATTGATTGTTTCCCCAAACATTGACTGTGTGGGAATTGGTTCTTTTTGGAGGTATTCCCTGTTTGCAAATATACATAGGAAAATCTTTGCAAATAGTGAAAGGGTACGTAATGCGGACCTTTCTCCCCCGTTGTAATCTGTCATGCCTATCTACTCCCCACTGATTGATGCACCTGTTTCACCCGGACCATTTACTAGAGATACGTCACCTGGCCCGACCAGAGAGCACCCCTAGTGAAAAGGACATATGCAATAATAACGAAGTGATCACTGTATCCTGTTAACAGAAACTTTAGCATGAAACAACCTGGAAAGAAAAGAATAGGAAAACGAAAATCAGTAGGCCACTGATGAACATAAACTTTTATTAAACAACGAACAAAGAAACGATAACATAACGTAATGATAAAACCTATTAATGTCCTAGAAACAAGAAAACGTTAGAAATATGCCAGTGGTGAGAGACCAGAAAAACAGTAAGAGAAACCAAATCACCCCTCGCTGTCCCACCGCCTGCCACGCCAAAAAAATCGATAGACTAGGGAAAATGCAAGTCAGTAGAACATCCGCCCCCACTCTGGAAACTTCCAAGGTGGGGCAGGGTTGCGGCTACGCCAAGCCGGGAGCAGCCCATATAAGGCGGATCCTGCTGCCACGCCTCGGCCAGGAGATCCTAACGTAGGGTGTAGCCGGAGGAGAGGCCGAGGCCAGCGGGACCCGGCCAGGGGATTGCCTTTACAACGCTGAAGAGTTTCAGGGGGGGGAATGTCTCCTCGACCCTCCCCTCTCTCTCCCAGTCCGGCCGCGGTGGCCCTTGAGAGTTGCAGGTAGTCCCGCCACATGCTCTTCCGGTCCGGCCACCAACGGTCGGGGGCCCGAGGCCGACGAGATCCGGCTGCAGCCGATAAACCAAGAAACCCGTTCATGGGGCCAGAGCCAGGGGCGTCCGGCCGACATCCACCGGAAGCCCGGCCCGAAGACGGACGGGACACTTCTTCTCTCTTGAATAATGGCTGCGACAACACTGGGGGGGGATGTCTTGCACATGCCTCCGACCCCCCCCCCTCGTCCTCATCGCCTGGTCCGGCCATAACAAATCTCCAGCGAGACGCCGTGGGGTGCACTGGGAGGGAGAGACGATGCGAACAGGCCTCTCCCGCCTCCCCAGTGGAGGCTTCCCACCTGCACCCTCGGCGCTCCAAGCGCCCGGAAAAGGGTTCTTCCACTGTGGCGATGCTGCAACGTCTCGCCCGGCAGGGTGGAGCCCGTCCGCTCATTTGACCCCGCGATCGCCAGTAGCTACCGAACTCTCAAAATGGCGGTCGACCTGGCAAGAGCGGGCCCAGCATAAAGAAATGGCCCGGTCACTGGTTGACTCCACCACCGTAGTCCTCCACGACCTTGAAGATTCTACAGGAGCCGCGGGAGTCTCCGACCCCCGCAGACACCCCCGATGGGGAATGACTGCCATAATCGCCCGTGGAGTGACGAAACTGTATCCGCGGGACGTCGGCGCTCCCATGCTGGCGCCAGCCTCACTTTGAATTACTAGAATCCTGCAGACCTCAGTTCCGGTGAAAGCACAGTGTGACCCGGTAGGAAAAATTGTTGCACCCCCTCCCCTTTTTGACTGATAGTTCAAACCACCAATCCTTTCCTTTGCCCTTTTAACGGAACTTTGGACTGCCTCCCCCTCTTTTACATTTTCTAGAGAAAACAAAACATTAACCACTACATTAGCATAGCAGTTGACACCAGAACTGTTTTCAAATTGAAAACCAACAACATCTTCAACAGAATCCTTTTTGTTTCTGCTGTGACCCTGCTACAGCACAGGCATTGTCCCCAGCAGTAATTCTGCAATGCCGGTAAGAATAGCTGTGGTGCCTACTGGACTCACTCACCCCCGCGGCGCCCCACGCCGTTTTTTGCTGGGCGGCAACTTACTAGACATCACTTTCGTGCCATCTAGATTTCAGCGCGTTCTGCTGCCTTGGAACTATTCGCACAACAGACTGCTACTGACGACCCACCCCCAGGCAACATCTTCTGAATTTTCATAATTTGAAAGAACTAGTAACATGTCCTCATCAGGAATTCAAAAGAAATTGCCACGGTCTCTTCGTTGTTTAAATGTTTTTACTGTTTTTGTTTTGTTGTATATATTTATATGTTATTAAAGTTTTATATTCCTACTACTTTGTTGGAGTGCTATATATTTTTAATGTGACACATAATTGTAAAAACTTTGATGTACAAAGAGTCATTCCTGGAATCTTCCACTTCAGGCTCGGTCCCCTCCACAATCACAATACAGGATGGTTTTCAGATAGTAGGAACACGTGTGGTGTGACGGATCTCATCGGGTGTGGGCCTTGATCTACTATAACTCCTTTAAAGAGGGGTGATTCTTTACAGCTGGAGCCATAAACTACATCTGCAGGGCTAGCTGATAGCCTGGACAATCGGACACAGAGGAAGAGGAGTGTCAGAGGGTGCGGTAGTGAATAGGGCGAAAGGGAGGTGTCGGGCGGGCACAGAGTGTGATTCTCAGGGAAGAGCAGCGCAGATGGGGGGAGGTTTATTGCCCATGCATAAGACAGAGAGCGGGGGTGACCAGTGCCTGGGGAAGATGCTTGCGAGGGTGGGGAGCCATGCTACGAATCGACAGCGTGCAGAGAGTGGGTCTGGTCAAGGCATCTAAAATGGCTGCCGTGCACGACAAAAGTGTGGCATTTCAAAAAAGGCAAGATGGCGCAAACAATGTTTTTCAACACTTCCTCATTTCCTTCTAATCGAACGTTAACAGACGTTGGTGCATATTACCAAAGTTAAGCGATATTTATCGCTAACGATGCTTACCAACGAATTTCTTACCGCTAAGCATCGTCAGAAATTATCGAAGATAAACCTTGCTATTATCAAGGTTTATCGCAAATGCGATAAAAAACGGCCGCAATGCATGAATATCGCTAAAAAGTCAGCGATATTCATGCATTACCGAGCTAATGCTCTTAGCCATGTTATCCACCTCCCATTGGATAACATGGCTAAGAACTGCTCAGGGCAGGTATAACTTTTTTGAGATATTCGCGCTTAGCGCGAATATCTCCAAAAGTTGGTAATAGGAGATAGATATCTTGCATGTTGTAATGCAAATTATTGTGGTATATGGAACTCATACCATAATCTCTCAGGAAAGCAGAAACTGATCCTTTTGGGACCGCCTGAAAAGGCCTACGGGGTGAGGGGTACTCTACTTTGCCCCCCTTTCACGTTCCGAACTATTTTATTTTACTCTCTTCTGTAATTACACAAAATAGCAGCGATAAGATGCATCGGAGACACACAGTGAGAGAAAGGAGGCCGGAGATGAAGAAGAGATGTCAAATACACATTGGAGATAATATAGTGGCAGAAGGGAAGTAAATATGAGTAAACTTACCATGTAACATAAAAATGTTGCACTCTATACTATAAGTCTCATTTTATACTACAATCACTTCGCTACAACCTCATAAATTAAAAATAAAAATGAATAATGTCTCAAACAATTTTTGATTTCTAAATATAAATTTATTCTTCAGAATTTTCTAAATTTGAAAGAACTAGTAACATGTCCTCATCAGCAATTTCCTCATGAAAAGTCTGCAATGATGATTCTTGTAACTCTATGGTCTCCAAACATTCGATAAATTCGCCATCAACAGATTGATAAAAAAAATCATTCAAGTCATCTCCTCCTTGTGACAATATTTCATTATTGGTGCTGTCAATTTCAATCAATGTAGTGGAATCATTCAAGTCATCTCCTCCTTGTGACAATATTTCATTATTGGTGCTCTCAATTTCAATCAATGTAGTGGAATCATTCAAGTCATCTCCTCGTGACAATATTTCATTATTGGTGCTCTCAATTTCAATCAATGTAGTGGAATCATTCAAGTCATCTCCTCCTTGTGACAATATTTCATTATTGGTGCTGTCCATTTCAATCAATCTAATGGAATCATACAAGTCATCTCCTCCTTGTGACAATATTTCATTATTGGTGCTCTCAATTTCAATCAATGTAGTGGAATCATTCAAGTCATCTCCTCCTTGTGACAATATTTCATTATTGGTGCTGTCCATTTCAATCAATCTAATGGAATCATACAAGTCATCTCCTCCATGTAACAATATTTCATTATTGGTGCTCTCAATTTCAATCAATGTAGTGGACAATTCAAAAGAAATTGCCACGGTCTCTTCATTGTGAGCCATTTTATTTTGAAATTGCTTGCTGTAAATTGCAGAAAAAAATAATCACTTTCATTTATCGTTTTTAGTAATACATAATATAAAACTAACTTTATCAAGTATTTAGTATAACAGAAAGGACTGCAAATAAATAACAGAAAACATTTTTCAAATTATCTTCAAGTGTACAACATAGTTCCCCTTACAAATTAACAACTCACCTTTTTAAAAGTAGGAGAAGTGTTAGTACTGTGTAAATCAAACACCAGAAATTCACCACCAAAAATTCCTCACAAATGTACCTCAGACAGTAGTATCACAAAATGGCTGTGGTTTCCTCTCATTTGACATATATACATAACCAATTAACTTTCATCACACACAAATACAAAACCAAAGTAACATTTTAATTGGTTCTAAATTTCAACACTTTCAAATGTGTTTTTCCCATGCAATTTTCCATAGGACATTTACATACGTCTACAGCCTGAATGGCTGAACAGAATTACACCAAACTTGGCAAAATGGTACATCAAACCTAAGAGGTCAGGAAGGATCTACTATGCCCCCTTATGGTCATTTCCCCCTTCGCTTTGGCCTCCTCTTGTCTCTCGATCCTACCGAGAGACAAGATGGCGGCCGCTACGGACTGTTTGGAATGTTGACAGATGCCGGAGAACCAATCAGCTTCGCAAAGCTCCGCAACGCGAAAAGTACGCGAAGCGGAGCGCTGTTACAGATATATATCTTTTTTTGAACGTTAATTTCTCAAAATCCACTGGAGCACATATATTGAGACCTAGCAAAGGCACATCGGGCTACCAGTCCCTAATATTTTGCCAAGTTTCGTGCAAATCCATTCAGCCGTTCGATTATTGACATTTAGATACGTCTACAGCCTGAATGGCTGAACGGAATTACACCAAACTTGGCAAAATGGTACATCAAACCTAAGAGGTCAGGGAGGATCTACTATGCCCCCTTATCGTCATTTGCCCCTTCCCTTTCGCCTCCTCTTGTCTCTCGGTAGGAGACAAGATGGCGGCCGCTACGAACTGTTTGGAATGTTGACAGACGCCGGAGAACCAATCAGCTTCGCTTCACAAAGCTCCGTTGCGCGAAAAGTACGCAAACTGGAGCGCTGCCCGGTCCGCTGTTACAGATATATATCTTTTTTTAAACGTTAATTTCTCAAAATCCACTGGAGCACATATATTGAGACCTACAAAAGGCACATCGGGCTACCAGTCCCTACAATTTTGCCAAGTTTCGTGCAAATCCATTCAGCCGTTCGGGCTAAAAGTGAGGCCAACCGCCCTATGGAAAACTCAATGTTAAAAACACGTTTTGGGACCCCCCTTTTTTCTCGACCCCCCCTGGACGAACACCCCCCCAATTTTCAGGGGCTGCTCAGAAACAAAATGTGCCATTTTCCTGAAAATTTCAGCCAATTCCGTCCACAAACGCCAAAGTTATTAGACATAGAATTTTCAAAAAACCCATAGAGAAAAAATCCTAACTATATATACCTACTGGCGACCGCCAGTAGGTAATATATATATATATATATATATATATATATATATATATATATATATATATATATATATATATATATATATTCACTGAAAAAACCATAGGTTATAGACCATATATAGTTAGGAATTAGCATTTAAAAAACCTTATTTTACTCACACAAAACCATTGAAATTCCATATATAGTTAGTTGTACTAACTATATATCGCGCACCCGCAATCCACTGCTGATCATGTCACAAATTACATCATTCATGACATGGTCAGTGACATCACTGATGACATCACTGATGACATCTCAAATGACATCACTGATGACATCACTGATGACATCTCAAATGACATCACTGATGACATCACTGATGACATCTCAAATGACATCACTGATGACATCACTGATGACAACATCCAGTGACTGTATTTTTCTGTAAAGTTAAAATATGTCTTGAGTGGATGTATAAGTGTCTGGATGAAGGATTTAGTAGGGGCATGACTGACTGTATGAGTGACTGATTAAATGTGTCTCACTGAGTGCATGGGTTAGTGACTAAACTGTCTTAATTTGTGCATCATTATGTCTGTTGTTCTGTAAACTGCTGCATGTGTTGATCAGTAGCTATATGATTAACTATATGGGTTATTGATTGGTTGCCCAAGCATTTGTATGGGAGACTGAGTGTGTGTGTGGGTGGCTGGGAGGTGTATGACTCTCTGCATAGATGTGTGAGCAGTTGATTGACTAGATGTATGGGTTCAAAAGTGCATGTGGAAACAGCTGTATGGGCAGTTGACTGTGTGCATGAGTGTATTGGTGAGTGAATGGATATCTCAGTGCTACATGTTAAAGTAAGTACATATGTAAAATACAGTACATGTGAGAGTTGACATATATAAATAACTGTGCATAAGAGCCAGTGAATGTGTGAGTGGCTGTATGGATCATTGTGAACTTGTATCCAGGATTGTATAAGTGAGTAAATATGTTTTAGTATATGTTTGAATAAGTAAGGTGTGTATAACTGTATAGTTGAGGAAATGGAGGTGTGATTGATTCTTTGTATGACTGACTAAGTGTCTGAGTAACTCCATGGATGAGTGACAGTCTATGAGTGTCTGTTTACACTGATTGTATCTAAGGTTATATTAGAGTCTGAAGAGGTTCATCGTATTATCACATGAATGATGTCATCAGTGATGTGATCAGTAATGTCAAATGAGATGTCATCAGTGATGTCATCAGTGATGTCATTTGAGATGTCATCAGTGATGTCATTTGAGATGTCATCAGTGATGTCATCAGTGATGTCATTTGAGATGTCATCAGTGATGTCATCAGTGATGTCATTTGAGATGTCATCAGTGATGTCATCAGTGATGTCACTGACCATGTCATGAATGATGTAATATGTGACATGATCAGCAGTGGATTGCGGGTGCGCGATATATAGTTAGTACAACTAACTATATATGGAATTTCAATGGTTTTGTGTGAGTAAAATAAGGTTTTTTAAATGCTAATTCCTAACTATATATGGTCTATAACCTATGGTTTTTTCAGTGAATTTTCAAGGTTTTGTAAATGCTAATTCCTAACTATATATGGTCTATAACCTATGGTTTTTTCAGTGAATTTCATTGGTTTTTTAAAAGCTAATATCTATAGCTGTAAAATGTATTCTTCTTTAAATCCAAAAATATATTTTATATGTTTATTAATAATTTTTTTAAAATATTTTTTTTGTTTCGCTCCCGGTCCGCGAACCGGGAAGCTTCCCGTTAGCTCAATTTAATTCCGCGACCCGGTCCGCGAACCGGTAAGAAATCAATATAGTGACGGTATCGCGTTGCCGCGTAATGCGTCTTATGACGTACTGCGTTAGCGCACCCGGAAGTGCCCCGGGGCGCGGACCGTGGCGCGAAACGCAGCTCCCCGGAAGCGATCCGCGGCGCGAAAGCGCGACGTATCGCGTTGCCGCGAAATGCGTCTTGTGACGTATCGCGTTAGCGCACCCGGAAGTGTCCCGGGGCGCGGAACGGGGCGCGAAGCTTAGCGACCCGGAAGCTAACCGGGGAGCGTTCCGCAGCGCGTAACATGAGCGTGAGAGGTCATGTGACTTGTTAATAAAACTTTTCATTGGTTCATTTCACTTTTGGTTTCATAATGATGGAAGGCTAGGTCAGGTGACTTAAAAATAACACTTTTCATTGGTTGAGAAGTATTGTTTTTTCCCAAATGATGAAAACCCCTCCTTCTTTCCTCACTCTGACTTTCATCATTGTGAGAGGAAGACCTATTTTGCTTGTTGGAAAATGGCTTCATTGGTAGCTTCAGCTGGTGGACCCCCACCACCACCACCACCTCCTCATGGGAAGAGAGGACCACCTCCCCAGGTCCTGACCAACACTGAGGAGGAAGAGGAAGAAATGGATGAGGAGGGAGAAGAACCACAATTTTTAGAAGAGTTGCCCCGGGTTTCCAGAAAGAAAGCCAGTTTCATCTGGCAGTTTTTTTCAATACCTCGTGGCCAAAAAAAAGTCAACGCGAGGTATGTCACCTGCCTGATATGCAAGGAACAATTGTCCAGAGGGACGGACAAAAAATATAGCTTTGGAAATCATACAATGCACAGGCACATGACGAGGAAACATCCCCTAAATTACAGCCGGGCGGAATTAAGGGATATGCACGACAATCCAAGACCAACTCCTGTGGCCAGACCAACAATACCGGTTTCTTTAACACCAGAAGAGGCACGGGAAACTGTGCCAAATATTCAAGAAAATTTTGGGCACATGATTCACTTATGTATGCACTGTCGTGCATTATTAGCTTGTGGCAACATGAGCATCAATGCTATAAACCTGGCGTATGAACACCATGATTGCCCTAACCGCCCCCAGTAATTTTTTTTGCTCCTGTTGAGCCCTTTTCAACGCCTGTTTTTTGTTGTTTCCCCCCCCCAAAAAAAACCAAAAAAAATATAAAATCGTTCAAAAAATACAAAAAAAACAAAAAATGTTCAAAAAAAAAAAAAATATATAAAACAACAAAAATATAAAAAAAAAGTTCTTTTCAGAACTACCTTCCCTTTCCAAAAAAATTGCTAGAATGTTTAGCACTCTGGCAAGCTCTATTTCTTTTGGTTCGCTTCAGGGTTAGCTTCCCGGTACGCGGACCGGGAGCTAACCAAAAAAAAAAAAAAAAAAAAAAAAGTATAAGGAAAGGAAACAGAGAGTGATGTTAAAAGAAAGACAGCTATAGGGAGTAAAGAAGAGATACTGTTTAATAGATCTATTTACCGAAGAAAAGACAGAAGAGGGTATAATTGTGAAAAACAAAATAGATAACGAAGTGAAAGAAAAAAAAAGAGAGTATAACATTAACAAAGAAGAGTTTCTTGGAGAATGTGAGTGAATGTTCAAAATAAGATTAAAACATGAGGAATAACAGAGAGAAAAAATAGAAAACAGAAAACAAAAAATAACAGAAAAAGATTAATTGAAACAGCAAAGAAATGTAAGTAACATAGAGCCATATCATCAACATAGGCAATAAAAGTTTTGCAGCTTTTATTGGCAGAAATGTGTCGCTAAAGCTGCTTTTGTGGCAGAAAACTGCCACTAAAACCACTTTTGCACCAGTTTTCTGCCAATAAAAAGAGCAATAATTTTATTGGCTGTGTTCATAATATTCCCCTTAGTGTGCTTCAACTACACAGAGAAAGCATTATGAACAAGTAGTGATAGAGTGATCATTCAAAGACACTAAGAGTAATAGAGACGCAGTGAGTGAACAAGAGTGAGGAACTATGAGAAGAGAGGGACTGAGAAAAAGAGTGGAAGGAGTTGAGTAAGTAGGTAATAGAGAAAGGAATGAGGGAAGTAGCAAAGGCAGGAAACTGAGGGTTAAAGAAATGAAGCTGTCAAACTACTAGTAGGTGAATGTGATAAAAATGTAACGAAAAGAGTACAAAACATTTACCTTATAATTGTCATTAACTTACTCACTTTTTGTTTTTATACTTTCAATCTGTGAAAGAGAGAACAAACATTTGAAAAATATTAAAACATGTATTTAAAAATTAGAAAAGACAAGGGAAAAGATTGAAGGACAAACAGTTTTTCAACAACTTTGACACTTACAGAAGCTTCTGCTTCTCCAGGCCCCCTACACAGTCCTAAAGATATACATTTTAAACTAACAGTATCTTGATGCAGATGAAGTGAGGCCTATCTTAAAACATGGTGCATCTTTTGCATTGCTGTTGTTTCAGAAAAGTGTCGCAAGACACTAACATTTTAAATAATTGCTTCAGGATGCCAATAAGATGTCTACTATCCAGAGGTTTGTTAAAGGTGAAGCCTACTCAGGGTTGCAGATGAGATTTACACTTGTTGAAGAGTACAGAGGAGATAATACATGTGAAGGTCTACCAATGAAGTGAGTCATGTCCACTGCACTCTTCAACAAAGTTCAAACCTCCTATGTTTCCCTGGACAGACCTAAACTTGATCTGCACAATGTGATTCGTAATGATAGGAAACACAGGTGATGTAAATGAAATACGTGCAATTTATTTTGCTCATTTCACAATCACATCACTTGTGTTTCCTTTGCTTAGGTATCTCATTGTGCAGATGTAGTCTATCATATGAAAGAGTACGCAGAAGTGCAGCACTGCATGCAACAACTTTGACACTTACAGAAGCCTCAGCTTCTCCATGCCTCCTACACAGTTCTACATATACATCATAAATGCAAACAGTACAGAATTAATTATACATGTTAAATGGTTTATTTTTGCTGTTCTCAGAATGTATCAAAATTCACTAAAAACAGTGACTTGAAGGTATTCATCATATAACAGCGGGGAAAAAAAAACACAATCAAAATGATTGTGTTTAAAAAACCCATACAACATAAGAAATGAAAATTCAGAACTCCTTAAAGTTAACTTACTTTCCATGACGTCCAAGGATGTCCTATGAACAGCTTACACTCTTTTGTGCTGTTATTACTTTCAGCCCGCCACTTTCTGAAAGAAAATCTCCATCGTTTTTAAAAACACGTTACATGCAATAAATGACTTCTTGCTCTCTACCACAAGTTTCCACAAGGCCAAATCTGGTCAGAGCCATTTATAACTCTTGGATTTCTTGTAAGCCAATCCCGTCATTTGGCATTTCCGCAACTTTCAGAATTAAAATGTTGAAGATCATTTTCACAATCCTGGAATAGTAATATCTTCCCCTTCTTGCTCAGTCATGTTCTACATTTCCTATGACACTGATACTGCTTACTATGAAGCAGACTTACACTACCTCTATGACTACTACAATTATTTAATTCTCTACATCACTTTTAATCACAAAGCAATGTAAAACAGTAGACAGCATTGCAGACTTACATTCCCTCTACTCCATGTTTTGATTGGCTGCTTCAATTAGCTTATAAAAAGAAACAGTTTTTCTGAACTCATTCAAAGTGCACATATTTCTCCATGACGTCCAGTCCTATGGTTAGAAGTTATGTCTCTGAAATACACTTATCCTCAAGGCCAAATTGTGTAGGAGCCATTAGAACTTCTTGAAATTCCACAGAGCACATCCCGAGATTATTTCCCTAAAATTTTGGTTTTAAAAACACCAGGTAAGAGTTTTTAAGGTCATACGGCAATTTTTTTTGAAAATTAAAACAGAATCATTGCAGAATGACCAGCCATTTCTAGACTTTAAATAAGCTGTGTAATGTCCTGATGTTATTGAAGGGCCATCATGATATATAATTGCTGCAGTTACAAAAGTCCTTCCTGATATTGACAACTGCGAAGCTACAACATTTTTAATTAAAGTTGTCAATTTTGTTCCATCAGGCCTACATCGTTGGAACATTAAAATGACATACTGGCCATATGTTCGTATAAATAATGTGGACATCATTTCACTACACTCCATGTTGTGATCAGCTGCTTTTACTAGCTTATTAAAGGAAACTGATTTACTGTCTGGCAAAGTTAAATATATAAATCTTTCTGAGTCTACACTAGTAGTACTTGATACCATACAGTTCTCGCAGTCATGCTGCCATTGATAAGAAAGCCCAAACAGCTGATCTACATCTACACCTTCAGCATGTAATACATCAAGCATATACATTAAAAACTCCTGACAATCTTGCTGAATATTTTGAGAGAATTGTGTTTGGCCTGAACATCTGTCTAACAGATTTCGAATTTCAGACACACTTTCTATGTTTCTTCTATCAGTGGTACATTTCTCTAACACAGAATTTAACAAACTGCAAAATCTTTGATCAGAATTGACCACAATCTCTTCTTTTACATTTTTTAGAGAAAACAAAACATTAACCACTACATTCAAACTGAAAACCAACAACATCTTCAACAGAATCCTTTTTGTTTCTGCTTGTAATTTTAGGTTCATTGACTTTTTGTCTTTTTGCTACAACCTCCCCAGTATTGTTCTCATTTCTTCGTTTCCGGCCTACCACACGTTTCTCAAACAAAGGATACTGAGGCAAATGTGGCGCATACTCTCTTCTTAACCTATTGTATTCCTTAACACAATCTAGATCCGCACAAATGTTTGTGACATCACACTCAATCAAGTACAATCCCGATAAAGTTCTAACTCGTGACAATGCCACATATGCCATACCCTCCTTGAACACAGAACTGCCAATATTCACCAATGCACTGTCTACACTTAAACCTTGCGATTTATGAATTGTCACCGCATATGCCAAGCAAACAGGAAACTGCTTACGGCGAACATATAAGTCTTTTACAAGCAAAAATCTAGCAGAACAACGAGCAATTAGCTGTACTTCCTCAATGCCATCAAATTTAATTTTTAAAAATTCAATTCCATCTCTATTTCTGTATTTCACAAAATCAACAACATTACCCATTGATCCATTTACCAGACCTCTTTCAACATGTAAATTCCTTCTTAAAATTATACGGCAGTTCAAGCACACATTCAGAGTCTTTTCAAAACCTGCAGTTTTAGATATACTCTTCTCTAATGAATCCAATTTTGTTTTCAGATTCTCAGACAAAATAATTGTTGATCCCATATGCTCTACTCTATCAATAGCTTCCAGTTTCACAATCTCTTGCTTTTCTAAATGCAACATTTTGTTGTTAAATTTGGCACATTCTGCAAGAGTTGGCATCAAACATATTCCAGATTTCTTCTCAGTAATTTTCTGAAAAATATTCTCAGGCACAACATCTTGTTCTGGATATAAATTTGACAGTAATCGTGCATGTAAAGCTTCTTTCCCATGCTCGGTCACTTTTCCAATTCTAACATCTTGTAGAATAGTCTTGTAAACTTCATCCTTCACCTGACGCATATTTTCATGCAGTTCAGCATAATTGAAGTTTAACCATATATTGACGTTGCCAATGCTGCCTAGGCACTTCCTGGTATCTTCATGCGTGAGCATTTTGAACACAGGTTGCCCTTTCACTGGTGTCAGCTGCAGAAGATCTCCGAAAACAATGATGTGTTTGCCACCAAATAACACATCATACTCTGTTTTGAGAACTTCTTGCATCCTCAAATGCACAAAGGCAAGCATGACATTGGAAACCATGCTTACTTCGTCAATGATAAGAAGTTTCATTTTCCTCAAGATTCTTGAAACTTCAAAACAAGCATCTCCAGATAGCTTGTGATATTGTAATTTGTTGTCATGCTCCACTGGCAGCATCAGTAAACGATGTAAAGTAATCCCTTTAATATTATGTGCTGCCAGTCCAGTTGGAGCAGTGACAACACAAGACAGCGATGACTCTGTCCTTTCCTGCAAATAGCATGAAATTGCTTTAATGAGGAAACTTTTTCCAGTTCCCGCTTCTCCACTCACGTACAGTCGGACAGGCTTCAACGACGTACATGAGCACTCTTTCTTATCATGACTTAATCCATGATCAATTTGCATGGTAACTTCGTCATATATTTTCCTCTGCTCAACGTTGAGTTGTCTTTCCAACTCTTCTAAGTTAACCGCATCCTCTTGAGCATGTGCCATGGCTCTTTCCACTTCATTCATAGCAGTGGCAGCTTCATTTTCAATAACAGGTCCTCCTAGTGGATCCTGACTCAATGAAGCAGAACTCTGACTGTCCTGAGAACTGTCTCTGGCAATCTCGGCTGCAATCGTTGCTTCCTGCTCAATTTCCGCATTCAACATTTCTACATATTTGGGAAAAGCAGGACATTCTATGGTCTCCTTGGTGGCATTGAAAGAGTCTTCGTAACAGAGGAAATCTCCAAGCAGTTCCTCTTCTGCACGCCAAGGCTTGAAAAGTTGCAAAAGTGCTAAATAGAAAAACTCCTTTTTTTCAGGAGATTCGCCACTCAATTTTCGATGGTTTACCAAGTGGCATTTTCTTTGCTTGACCAGACATCCCTCACTTCCTATTACAGCATACACTCTTTTCTCAGTATCTTCTTTGATGTTCCTCTTGAATATGTAATTTTGCAGAACCTCATACAGACAAACATTCTCGAGGTGACTGCTTCGATTTGGATAATATGTATCCAACATGTTTGTCTTCAAAATGTCGGTACTGTTTGGCTCCTTTTCCGCCAAATACTCAATTTCCCGCACAGGTTTGAGAACTCGATTACGCGTTGCTGCAAGACCAAGACTCGCCCAAACGATACTCCTGGACTTGGCATAGAGACTTGCTGAAGACAACCGGTCAGAACATTCGTACGCTCCGATTTCTCGATGCGACAACATCTTCAGACTGAAACTGTACAACTTCTTGCTGAGGCTCTTTTCATGGGAAATGTCCTCCCACATATCCTTCAATTCTGTCTTCTCTTTTTTGGTGATGTAAGACGTCACATACCGAGCCACAGCCATACAGTTATCAGCCACAAACTGTATATCCATGTTAGCATTCCACATGGACAAAATCACCGGGTTGTAGTCGTTGATGTACTTGGACTCTTCGTTCCTCTTCAAATTGTAAGTGTTTTTAGGTGATTTCTTCATGACATTGTGTCGCAGCGAAGACATCAAACTGTTTACTCTTCCTTTAGAAATCACCGGTCGTGGAAAGCCGAAACGACATTTAGTGTAGAACTTGTCCTTGTTTCGGAATTTACAACGGCAGTACTTTCCACATCGATGGCTTTGGAAACGCAGAACTTTTTCTCTTAGGCTTTTCTTCTCCTTTGCGTTTGGAACAGCACACGTAGAATACTGTTGGATGAAACTCATCACTGAGTCTTCTGGATCCGTTCCAAATTTAGGTGCATCCTTGATCCACAGCAACATATGTATATGAGGAGCACCTCTTGCTTGGTACTCCTTTCTCCAGAAGAAATCCAACACCTCTCCAAGAGGTGGATTCTTCTTATTCATGATGAAAGACATCATAGCTTCAAATCTATGATTGAAGTACCTACATACATTGACTGGATCCAAAGAGCACAGTTCTCCGGGTGTCTTGAATTCGATGTTATCTACGTTAGCATTTGCCTCTCGTAGAAATTCAAGTAAGTCTTCCCAGCCATACTCGGCACAGCTCAGAGTGAGGAACCATGTGGGAGTACCTAAGTTCCTCAACATACATTTTAAATCACCATGACGATGGTACCAGTACTCATTAGTACCACGCTGACACGCCATGAGATTAATCAGGTGAGAATCCAAAATACTGTCTTGGACATTGACTTTATCCATAAAGTCACTTGCCGAGATGTTTTGCATGTGTATACCACTTTTCAAGATGTGGTTCACTGCATATGACAGTCCAGACAGATCGCTTTCAAACAGGAGATGAAACAAATAGGGAATGCATTGTCGAAACCTAGCATCTCCTGCATACAATCGCAAAGTCCGGTATTCAGAAGCAGGAATTTGATGAGGTCGCTCATCATATCTTCCTCCCTGACCTGTTGGACAAAGCTGTGGGAAACACCGAGCTTCCAAACTTTCCTCCCAAACACTAATGGGACTCCCTTTGGCTTGTTTCATTTGAAACAACTCAATAGCATTCCCCATGACTTCCTTGGAATGCAAAGGATGAACACTATAATGTTCATATATTTCTTCACTAGTAGAGGGTTCTACTTTCTCAATTTGACCAGCACACAAATCGCTATCCTCTTCCTCACTTACTTCCTCTTCTGCAACATATACATTCTCATAGTATTTATTATTTTTTTTCAAATACAATGTTGCCTTTTTAACTTTCCTAACATCTACTAAATCTTGCCATATTTTCTTATTCTTTGTCGGAACCCCATTAACTAAGATAACCAGAGGTTCCTCTTCCACTTTTTCTACTCCAATTGTGTTAATGTTTTTCTTCAAATCTAGAGGCAAATAAACAACTCTTCCCTTTAATCCTCTCTGTAAATCTGATGGAGGCAATTTCCCTGTCTTTGGCTCCATTCTTACAATAGCCTGAAAGGGATGGATACTTTGAATCAAAATAGATTCATAAGTATTTAAATCCTTCAATTCAGAAGGAATCTCAATCAATTCCAGATTATTATGAACTGCTCTAGCAGGCATCTGGTTTTGATTTAATTTGTTACAACAATAAGTACACACACATTGATCCAATCCCAAATCAAAACAATTTTCTACCATCAAGTATGTTGCGAAATCCTTCCATTCACTATTATTTTCCCTTTCACTTTTTGCATATAAATCCACTAACTTAGTCTGATTCTTATAATAAGTGCGTCGACAACACACACAAGTGAAATTTGGCCTCTCACTTGATTTGACCTGAAACGTCGCAATTTCCCTCTGGAAATTATCTGTACTGGAAACCTGTACACTATCTTCCACATTACCCGCTTCTTCTTGGTCAATTTCAACATTCTCCTCTTTACTTCCAAAGTAACAAAACTCAATTTCTTCACATATATTCTTCACATCTATTTCAGAACCATGCAAAAGAGCAGCGCATAATTGTTTAAGCATAATTGCTGGACTCTTAGCATAATACAACATTCTAACTAATTTCCTCACTTTATTATGATGCACTGCTAGCATCCTGAAATGATGAAAAACACTCTGGCATACTCTCCTGGAAAGACAAGCCAGTGAATGACCATGCAAACCTGTCACTTCTCTCACTCTGCAAGGATCTAATTCTTGCAACAACATCATTTTCTGCTTCAAACTTTTCTTATTAAATGACCGTACAAAATCACAAAGCAAATTGATGGAATCCTGTCGCACACTGCAAATACTACTACACTTCCAGGTGTACACAGGACCCTTAGCACGTCTTCCTAAAACCTCATTACCTAACACCTCTTCTGCCTCTGTTGTCACAAGTTTTTCTTTTTCAACTGGACAACCATCTTTCACTTCATAAGCACGACCACTGGTGTCAACTGCATGCACCAAATCATTATCCTGGAAATAACTCTCCTCATTAAAAAATGCCTCACAGCTTGAACTATGCATCCATTCTCCAGAAAAAACTTCACAAAAATTACTACGATTAACTATTCTCTTCCATCTACTATTTCTTTTGAAATCATAAATTGCCTTGTTTAGCTTCCTAATTCTATTGATTATCAAAATAAATAACTTACGTTTAATTTCAAATGCCTGATCAATAACTTTCTCAACTTTTTTTTTTCTCTTATAAAAAACCAGTTTCTGTTGACCTTTCTTAATATTTTTTAACAAATTGCCAATTATCCTGTTGCGGAACATTCGTTTACGAATCTCCCTAAACTGTTGTTTCCTTCTACTATCATGCACAGAGTTATCTCTTGCTCTAGCAGTAACATTTTTCATTGGCCTTTCCTTTCCATTTGAATTCCTTCTCGTTTTATGGACTGAAACATTTTCTGTAGTAATATTTTTTTTACTACACATATTTCTTATGAAATATTTTGTGCTCTTACCCGTTGCATTCTTCGTGACTTGACAAATCTTTTTGTTAGAGGACTGATGCTTATTTTGTTTCACCTGCTGTCTTTGACGTTTTGCAGCCTTTCTCTGTCTTTCTATTGTTGGCATGGTGAAATCTTGAAATGATCTGCAGTTGAATCTGTGGTAAAATATAATAAAAAATGTTATTAACCATTATTACCAAACAGTAAAACAATAACAGTGATCAAAAACTTAACACACTACTTGACATTTTAAATAGAAGATTTTTTAGTCCTTGCAAATTTACAATACAGAAATAGCAGAAAAGAAATGACATTTATATTTATGTTACCTGTGCTATTTTATATGTGAATCTGATCTAATTTTATGAGCATATTTTAATATTTTATTGAAGACACTACACATAACCTGCTTTTGAAGGTGTCTTTATTTTTAAATTAAACGGTTTACCTTTTTACTTTTTATTAATTATAAATTTTAAAAATAAATGTTTATATTTCCATAGGCTCAAGCAGGTCAGCTTCCCATCCTATGTCATATAATTCAGACAAATCTGCATCCTCATCACGCTCTTCTTCATCCTCAGGATTTAAATCATCCAAGGGATCAACATCCACTGATGTTTCAATTACAAGTTCAATGATGAGGTCAAAATCAACTGATTGCAGATTGTCGCTCATGTTGAGGTTGTCTTTATCTTTAAAGAAAGATAACAACAATGAGATGTTGCAGAGTAAGAGACAAATCTCAGAGATTATAATAGTAAAATTGTTTAACAAGAGTAATATTTTGCAGCTATTATTTAGCCATGTCCAGCAATGCTGAGCAGGTGAAGACTATGTCTAAATTTTCAGTGAACAGGACTCATCTCTTCTTAACCTTGGATAAGCCTCACCGACTCTGTGTGTCCTGCACATACTTAAATGTAAAGGGGCAGATTTATGTTAAATGGCACATCCCCAGGCATGCACCAGTTAACGTGCACCACTACTCTGCCACCCATGGTGTGCCGTATTTACAATCAGATAGGAGAAAGCTTCGTCAAAACCCTTCGCCTGCTTTAAGCAGGCATGGGTCTTGACGCAACATTGTGGAGATGGGGCACCCCTGAGCCTTGCTTGAGCTGCATCGCACTTGCGATACAACTCCAGCAATCACTACCTTTACAGCACAGATACGTCACGCATCTGTGCCACTTTTTGCCCCATGATGCCCCGCATTCTAAATGCAGCACACCATGGGTGGCGGAACAGCGGCGCAGGATGACTGACACATCCCTTGTGATTCACCAGTCATCATAAATCTATCCCTAAGCTTCTTATCTTGTTACAGATGAACCGCCATATGTAGCATGAAACTATTTAGCATTTCCTAAATAGCGAATTTTAAGGAATAAATAGCAATTCTTTACCATTCCTAATTTGCAATGAGCAAATTGCTAATTGCAAATTAGCACCGCCGCTTCATCATAAAAGTGACGCACAGTGGCACAAAAGAGGCATACACCTATCATAAATCTGTCCCTAGCATTTTAAATGATTAATCCAGGATGACAATAAGGTGTGGCCTATCCAAAGGTTTGTTTAAGGTGAGGCCTACTCAGGATTGCAGATTAAAGTTACGCTTGATGAAGAATACAGAGGAGATAATACATGTAAAGGCCTACCAATGAAGTAAGTAATGTGCACTTTATTGCGCCAGTCATCATAAATGTATCCCTAAGCTTCTTATCTTGTTACAGATGAACCACCATATGTACCATCAAACTATTTTGCATTTCCTAAATAGCAAATTTTAAGGAATAAATAGCAATTCTTTACCATTTCTAATTTGCAATGAGCAAATTGCTAATTGCAAATTAGCACCGCCGCTGCATCATAAAAGTGACGCACAGTGGCACAAAAGAGGCATACACCTATCATAAATCTGTCCCTAGCATTTTAAATGATTAATCCAGGATGACAATAAGGTGTGGCCTATCCAAAGGTTTGTTTAAGGTGAGGCCTACTCAGGATTGCAGATTAAAGTTACGCTTGATGAAGAATACAGAGGAGATAATACATGTAAAGGCCTACCAATGAAGTAAGTAATGTCCACTTTATTGCGCCAGTCATCATAAATGTATCCCTAAGCTTCTTATCTTGTTACAGATGAACCACCATATGTACCATCAAACTATTTTGCATTTCCTAAATAGCGAATTTTAAGGAATAAATAGCAATTCTTTACCATTCCTAATTTGCAATGAGCAAATTGCTAATTGCAAGTTACCCATTCACTTCCATGGGCTAGGAGGCTCATAGGAATGAAGGTTGCAATTTGCGATTAGCAATTAGCTCATCACAAAATAGGAATTTTTTCAAGCGTGCAGGGGTATCTCAAGAACACCCTGCTACACCCCTGAAAAAGAAATTTGGGGGCATATGGCACACATGCATGCCCTAAGGACATGTATAGGCGTCATATGGCACCTTTTGTTTTTTGGAAAAAAAATGCTTTTTGAAAAGAATTCGCAAATTACCACAAACTAGAAGTTGGTGGTAGTTTCCAAATCCTTAATATCATTTTTTACATATTTTTTGTTTGATACATTGCATTTAAGGAATCGCAAAATTTGCAAATCCTTCAGTGCAATCGCAAAATAAGGAATAGCAAATTTAAGAATTAAGGACATTTTAAGTAATTTCCACATGTGCAGTGTTTTCAAATTATGATTTGAAAATCGTTTTTGGGGAAAAGTAATGGTTTGCAAATTTATGACAAGGACATAATGGTGTATGCTTCTCTATAAGGCATTTCAGTGTCTCTGATGTCATTTTTCCCATATTACATTATAAGACCTTTCCCCATAGAGCACATTCCTTGTAAATATGCTCCCACCTGTGCATGGTGAATTTAGATTTTGACTGTTTGAGTCACATAGCCATGTTAAAAGTCACCCCAAAAAATTGCAAACGCTTTAAAAAAACACATTCATGTGTCTTAAGGACATTTTAAGTCATTTCCCCGTGGACAGTGTTTTGTACGTGGCGCAAAAGAGGCATACACCTATCATAAATCTGTCCCTAGCATTTTAAATGATTAATTCAGGATGACGATAAGGTGTGGCCTATCCAGAGGTTTGTTTAAGGTGAGGCCTACTCAGGATTGCAGATTAAAGTTACGCTTGATGAAGAATACAGAGGACATAATACATGTAAAGCTCTACCAATGAAGTAAGTGATGTCCACTTCATTGCGCCAGTCATCATAAATGTATCCCTAAGCTTCTTATCTTGTTAGACATCAACCGCCATATGTATCATATAACTATTTTGCATTTCCAAAATAGCGAATTTTAAGGAATAAATAGCGATTCTTTACCATTCCTAATTTGCGATGAGCAAATTGCTAATTGCAAATTACCCATTCATTTCCATGGAGCAGGAGGCCCATAGGAATGAAGGTGCAATTTGCGATTAGCAATTAGCTCATCGCAAATTAGGAATTTTTCCAAAGGTGCAGGGGTGTCTCAAGAACACCCTGCTGCACCCCTGAAAACGAAATTTGTGGGCATATGGCGCACATAAATTTTAACAACATTCCTTTACCTCAAAAACGATTTTCAATTCATAATTTGAAAACACTGCCCACAGGGAAATTACTTAAAATGTCCTTAAGACACATGAAAGTGTTTTTTTATTGCCTTTCCAGCATGGTTGGGTCACTTTTAACATGGCTATGTAACACAAACATTTAAAATCTAAATTTCCCATGCACAGGTCGGAGCATATTTACAAGCAACTTGCGCCACAGAGAAAGGTCTTACATTAAAATGGGAAAAATAACATCAGGGACAGTCAATTGCCGTATAAAGAAGCATACACCATTATGTCCTTGTCATAAATTTAAAAACAATTCCTTTTCCCCAAAAACGATTTTCAAATCATAATTTCAAAACACTGCACATGGGAAAATTACTTAAAATGTCCTTAAGACACATAAAAGCATTTTTTGATTGCCTTTGCAGCATGTTTGTATCACTTTTAACATGGCTATGTAACACAAACATTCAAAATCTAAATTTTCCATGCACATGTGGGATCATATTTACAAGCAATTTGCGCCACATAATTCATAATTTTCTCCTTAAAGCACACTATTCTCTATCTAAATTAAAGAAATATTTTCTCACCTTAGCAAATACTTTGAGTTTGAAAACAGTCTCAGAAACACACCAATTTGTCTTCAGCAGAGCAAAAGGTATGCACTCCAGAGTCTGCAGCTATCAAAAGCACAGAAATGCTGTAATTCTTCACACATATCTCTCATGTCACCCAATCAAAACTCTTCCCTCACTTTTTTTCAAATGAAAACCCTTCCCCCCTCTGCCATTTCATGCCTTTTCTGCATGGCAACCACCTCTTGGAAGACTTCTGGTGTTTGCAAGTTCACACAACTTTGTTGCAATTGAACTCTGAACTCTCAGTGCACCTGCATATCCAGTGCATTCCTTCATTTAATGATTTTTTATTGACCATTCAAAATACATCTTTCAAAGAACACATCCGTGCACCCTAACTTTCTGTTTTCAGCAATCAAAATCCACCAATCACTGTTACTGCTTCATGAACACAGAAACTCCACAGTTTTTTTCATTTTAAACTCTCATTTTTTCAACTGCCATTTCATTGCCACACTTCATCTGACTGCAGGAGAACCTTCTCTCACCATGTTTTCTGTCTGGATTGTTGGACATAGTTATATTCACTGGGCTCAAAGGTACGTTGAAAACAGGAATTTACCTAACCTCAATTTACAAGATGTGGAAATTAAGTGGTTTGGCCACAGAGGATTAAAATGTCACCAATTGATACCATTGGTGAAAACCTTTATGCATTTGCCCAAACCTGACCTGTTAATTGTGCACTGTGGAGGTAATGACTTGGGCACTTTGACTGGGGTAGGTCTGGAAATGCTTTTAAAGGACACCTTTGAGCAATTGATGGCACTTTTTCCTCAGACTGCCTTGGTATATTCAAATATATGCCAAAGACAGAAATGGAGGTGGTCGAACCAATTTTGTCCACAAATTGAGAAGTCGAGGAAGCATGTAAACAAATCTGTTTCAGCTTACATGAGAGACCATGGAATGGGCTCCCTGTACAACAATAACTTGCGTTACTACATGCAAGATATCTACAGAGGAGATGGAGTTCACTTCTCAGATGAGGGCAACAGAGTTTTCACTCTGAATTTAAGAATGTGCATTGGTACCTACTTATAAGTACCTAAATGTACCATAAACCCAAAAGCTCTTCTCAGAGCTACCCTACATCTGATCACTCACAATTATTATTTTACTCTAACATTTTTCACTAATTTTCAACAAAGTACGCTCCCTGGGGCGCTACCCGGTACGCGAACCGGGAGCTAACCTCGCGAAATTTTTTTAAAAAATGGTTTTTTTTCGCACATATGGGCCTCCTCAGCCACCCTCACAAAACCTAGGGGGTCAAGATAAGTCTACCGTGCCCCCTTCTACCTATTCTGAACATTATTTGCCCTCCATCTTGTATCTTAATTCGACCGAAACACAAAATGGTGGACTCCCGTTACGCTTAAGGTTCGCGTACCGGGGCGCTCACCGGTTCGCGTACCGGGTCGCTCCCTGGGAAGCGCACCATCAAAAAAGGTGGGAAAGTAGTTCACAGAAAAGCCACTGGAGACAATTTCACCAAATATAGATTAGCTCATACTACATACCAATCCCTACCATTTTCACAAATTTGATTGGAATTCCATTTAGTCATTTAGCCTGTAGACCTCTCTAAATACCCTGAGGTAAATTACTTCACAAAACACATCTGAAGTGTTGGAATTGACAACCAATGAAAATGTTACTTTCATTTTCTACTTTTTTTACCTGACATTTCATTGGTTATATACCTGAATATATATAAAGGAAGAGAAGAAAACACAGCCATTTTGACTACTACTTCTTGCTGTACATTTCAATAGTATTTTCACTAATTCCTTCAACTTCTTTCTAAAGGTAAGTTTTTATTTTTAAAACTGAAGTATACTGTGCACTATAAGTTAATATGGTAAACTTTTTCTGATAGATATATACTATCCCTCTGTAGTAGTTATAGATTTAGAGAGACTTCTCTGTTATAGTTATGGATGGAGTTAGTCTTCTCTTGTATAATTATGAATTTACTTACGTTAAATCACATACACTTTTTTAAATTCCTACTTCCACTCTGATACTATACACTGCCCAAAGATAAATTCACTGATAAAAAATGCCTATCTAAAATTATTCCCAACATTGCCCTATCTCTACTAATATATATTTTTTTAATCCAAATTTCAGGCAAAATGGAAGGCGAAAACCAAGTTTCTTTTGAAATGGACCTGCAAGAGAGCAGCCAAGAATTGATTGATACAATTGATCAAATTGACATTGAATTTTTCGATGAAACTTGGGACAATGAACTACTGCAATGTGTACAAGCAGTAGATAACCTCCTTGCAAATGAGGACATTTTACACCCTCAGAGACTACAATGTATATTCCATGATAATTATGAAATTTCTGACAATGAAATGTTAGAAAGTTTAATAAATTATGAAACACAATCACAATAAAAAAAAATGCTTAAAAAATAAAGAAAATAAAAAATAATCAACAAAACCAACAATCAATTAACATACTGCATTTGAAAAGTCTCTCATTCTTTTTTCATTGTAGTACGCTGCCCAGAACGCTTCCCGGTTCGCGTACCGGGCGCTACCCACGCAAAAAAAACAAAAAAAAATTATTTTTTTTTGCCCCGCGGGGCCCTTTTAAAGCCTCCACATTAAACCTAGGGGGTCAGGGAGGATCTACTATGCCCCCTTATGGTCATTTCCCCCTTTGTTTTGGCCTCCTCTTGTCTCTCAATCCTACCGAGAGACAAGATGGCGGGCGCTACGGACTGTTTAGAATGTTGACAGACACCGGAGAGCCAATCAGCTTCGCTACGCGAAGTTCCGGTACGCGCCCCGGTCCGCGAACCGGGGCGCGGACCGGTCCGCGCTTACAGATATATATCTTTTTTTAAACGTTAATTTCTCAAAATCCACTGGAGCACATATATTGAGACCTACAAAAGGCACATTGGCTACCAGTCCCTACAATTTTGCCAAGTTTCGTGCAAATCCATTCAGCCGTTCGGGCTAAAAGTGAGGCCAACCGCCCTATGGAAAACTCAATGTTAAAAACACGTTTTGGGACCCCCCTTTTTTCTCGGCCCCCCCTTGACGAACCCCCCCCACATTTTCAAGGGCTGCTCAGAAACAAAATGTTCCATTTTCCAGAAAATTTCAGCCAATTCCGTCCACAAACACCAAAGTTATTAGACATAGAATTTTCAAAAATCCCATAGGGAAAAAATCCTAACTATATATACCTACTGGCGACCGCCAGTAGGTAATATATATACATACATACATATATATATATATATATATATATATATATATATATATATATATATATATTACCTACTGGCGGTCGCCAGTAGGTATATATAGTTAGGATTTTTTCTCTATGGGATTTTTGAAAATTCTATAGTGTAAAATAATCATTTTGAGTGATTACAAGTAGGGTAGCTCTGAAAAGAGCTTTTGGGTTCTGTGGCTGTTTTAGGTACCTACAAGTACGTCCCACACACACCCACATGCACACAACCCCACCCCCCCCACACCCACACACTCCCCACACACACCTCACACACGCACACCTCCACCCACACCCAAACACCCCACACCCCCACACCGACACCTTACACATCCACACCCACACCCACATCCCACACACCCACACTCACACACACACCTCACCCCCCCAACACACCCACACACGCACACACAGATACCTCACAGACACACCCCACACATCCCATACACACACCTCCCCCCCCACACACACACCTCACAGACACATCCACACATCCCACACATACATACACATCCTACACACATACCCCCCACACCCACACACACCCCACACACACCTCACACACCCACACTCCCACCTACACCCAAACACCCCACACACCCACACCCACACACACACCTTACACACCCACATCCCCTCCCACACCCACATACCCCACACACCTATACACCTCATCCCCCCAGACACACACACACACACATACACACCTCACAGACACACCCCGCACATCCCCCACACACACCTCCCCCCACACATGGGGAAAACTCAGTGAAACACTAAAATAATAATTTAAAGTGCTTAGAGGTAGGGTATCTCTGAATAGAGTTGTTGTGTTGTGTGGGTGATTTAAGTACCAACATGTAGGTACCAATGCAGAGTCTTAAATTCAATGTACACCGTTTCCTCTGTAGATAATTTGCATGTTGTTATTGAAGTTATTGTGGTATATGGAATCCATACCATAGTCTGTCAGGAAAGCAGAAAGAACATGGAGGCAGGAGATGAAAAAGAGATGTCAAATACACATTGGAGATAATATAGTGGGAGAAAGGAAGTATCTATGAGCAAAATTACTATGTAACACAAAAAAGTTGCACAGTATACTATAAGTCTGACTTTACATTATAATCAATTTGGTACTAGTTTAAGAATTACATATAAAAATGAATAATGTCTCTCATATTCAACTTCTTTCAATCCCTATTCTTTACTTCACTTACCCTCTTTCCCTTCTTTTGCTTCTTCACTCATTCTCTTTTTCTTAATTATTTACCTTACTCCTACACATACACCTCATCCCCCTCCCAACACATACACACACCTGTAACATACACCCCACACACATACCACACACACACCCCATACACACAAAAAATCCTCCCACACACACCTCAAACACACACACACATTCCATACACACACATACATCGAACACATATACACCCCACACTCATACACTTCTCACACATATTTAACACACCCTCACCTCCACCCTACACCGAAACACTCCACACAACCACACACACAGACACACCTTATACACCCACACACCGACCTACACCCACTGACTCCCTATAAGTCTCACACACTGCATTACTTATTTTTTTTGCTGTTTTACTCAAGCCCATTCAGGTACTGTTTCCTTTACTCTTTTTGTCCTCTCTCTTTGTCACTCCCCATGTGTTATCCTAATTCAATTTTTCTCCCTCTTTCACCCCTCTTTACTTATACTACCTGGTCTTTTCTCACTTTCCCTCATCGTTCTTCATTTATCGTGGTTCCGCCACTACCCTTCATTCTCCATTTTTTACTGTCCTTTCTTTTTCTTTTAACAGCCAATCACAGTCTCACACTATCTCTACTTTAGTGTTCTTCCTCTCTGTTCCTTTCTTTCGCTCCTTTAGTCATTTTACTTTTCTCACTTTCATCCAATTACACCGTCTGTATTTTTTACTATGTAATAAACAATCCCTCTGTGGTCATATTGTAGCTCTTTTTCTCTTAACATAACTCTCTTTGTGTCCTTCCCTCATGCTAACTGCTTCATTAAATTTTTTTTTTCTTTTTTTGGGGGGGCGCGCCCCGGTACGCGTACCCTAAGGACAAAAAATTGACAGAGATCCTTTAAAAATATAGGTTTAATTTTATAAATGTGAGGTAGTTCTGAAAATAACTTTTTTTTATTGTTTTTGTTGTTTTAAATTTTTGTTATTATTTTACTGAACATTTTTTTTTGTTGTATTTTTGAACAATTTTATATTTTTTTTGTGTTTTTTAAGGGAACAAACAAAAAACAGGGAAGTGGAAATTTAAAAAAAAATAAAAGAATTAGTGCTTCCTTTTCTTGTTGCATTGGTGGTTGTCCACAGCATAATTTATTAAGGTGACACTAAGTTCACCATAACATAATGTTTTGCCACAGAAAATGCAAACATGTTTTATGGTGCCAAATTTTGGTTGTATATTTGGCACCATTTGGCGTGCTTCAGGACCAGAATGTGAGTTTTCAGTAGAGGAGGTGCTGGCCGCAGGGGGTAGGTTGTTCTGAGGTTCCTGTAGTTCAGCGTGGGCTAAGTTATTTGGATGAAACCTCTCTATGTGGCGGATCATGGTAAAATTACCAAATGAATATTTCTTTAGGGGATTGCCCCTGGAGAGGACTGAGCCACAAATTAGACAGGTGACTTTGGGGGCGTTCACCTTTTTTGGCCTTCAGGGATGGAAAAGAATTGCCAAACATAGTGCACTTTAACGTGCCTTTGCCTTGGTTGTTGAGGCAGGAAGTGCCTTGATTGTTGCTCCTCCTCCTCTTCTTCCTCTTCTTCTTCTTCCCCTCCAAGGAACTGTGGTGGTGGACCTTCTTTTCTTGGTGGTGGTGGTGGTGGTGGGGGTGCACCAGCTGCAGCTACAAGTGATGCCATTGCAGTGATCAAAAATAGCTCTTGCTCTCTCAATAAAGAAAGTTAGAATGAGGAAAAAAGGAGGGGGCTTTCATCATTTGGAGAAAAAAATGATGAGAACCAATGAAAAGTGTTATTTTCAGGTCACATGACCTGACACATGACCCGGTGCGCTTACGTTACGCGCTCCGACGCACTTAAGCTACGCGCACCGGGCCGCGCCGCGGAGCGCTTCCGGGTGCATTTACGAAGCGCGTCATAAGACACATTGCGCGGCAACGCGATACGTCACGCTTACGCGACGCGTCACGATGTGGTTTTTTCGATCGCGGCAATAGCGCTAACGGGACGCTCCCCGGTACGCGCCCCAGGGCACGCCGTAACATTGCGCTTACCCGTACGTTCACCGGTACGCGCCCCGGGAGCGCCCCAGGGCAAATTTTTTTTTTTTTTTTTTTAAATTAAAAAAATATTACATAATTATACAATATAAAATTCGTTATAAAAATATAACTTTTTATACCTATAGAGATTTGCTATTAAAAAACCATTGAAATTCACTGAAAAAAACATAGGTTTCACACCAGTTATAGTTAGGAATTAGCATTTAAAAAACCTATTAAATTCACTGAAAAAAACATAGGTTTTACACCAGTTATAGTTAGCTGGAAATTTTACTCGCATAAAACCATTGAAATTCCCACGTTGTAGTTAGTTGGACTCACTATAACTTGCGCGTGCAATGCACTGCTGATGACGTCACATATTACATCACTCATGACATGGTCAGTGACATCACTCATGACATCACTGATGACACCATCCTTGTGACAGAGTGACAGACCTCCTTTCACTGTAATGTAACCCTTGAAACACATATTCAAAAATAGAAAGTAACATTTTCAAAAAAATGGAGATACCCATACCAGTTACAACAACCAATTCAATAATTCCACCATCTACATACACATCCACTCATTCACCAACAGTTCTATATAGTCACTCATACATATACTCACTCATCATATGTAGTGATACACATATACATCATGTTACACACCGACAGTCATCCAAAAGATACTCTCACACATACACACACATGCAAATAAACTATTGAACATCTATTTATTTGCATATACAGATATACACACACTACCACTTTACTTCTAAGGAAACTTACGCATTCTTACTCTCTTAAACAATCACTTAAAGAAACACATACTAATTTAAACAGGAACTCTTACAATCCCTCACTCTCACATATACTCACTTAAATACATCAATATTCACATATACTAGATTAAAGCATATGTAGTTACTGATAAAGACACTAGTGAGACAGTCATTCACTCACTAACACACACATATACACACTCATCCACCCATACAGTCCTGCACATATGCTGTCTTCAAAACACATACAAAGAGAGAGTCAGTCATTCATGCATCTATGTGCTAAGTAATACCCCCACCAAACCATACAAACACTCATACTGATACTAAGAAAAACATCTAATAACCCATATACATACACATGTAGCTACTCAGCAACCCATGCAGCCACTTATACACAAAGTGAAACACTAATACATATATTTAAATATTTAAACATTACTCTCTAATATATGTATTTTAAAAAAACATCCATGTAAACACCTATTTAAACATGTATTCTTCCATCAACTTTTACATATACATATATAATACATAATTATTTTTAAAAAATAGACACATTCACTGGATGGTGTCATCAGTGATGTCATGAGTGATGTCACTGACCATGTCATGAGTGATGTAATATGTGACGTCATCAGCAGTGCATTGCACGCGCAAGTTATAGTGAGTCCAACTAACTATAACGTGGGAATTTCAATGGTTTTATGCGGGTAAAATTTCCAGCTAACTATAACTGGTGTAAAACCTATGGTTTTTTCAGTGAATATATATATATATATATATATATATATATATATATATATATATATATATATATATATATATATATGTATATATCCGTCATGACCCCACAATAGGTCATATGGTGGGCAAAACACCCTTACTTTCATTCAGGAAGGCCAAGTCAATGCGTAATGAATTAGTCTGCAATGCCCCAGTAGTAAAATCCAAAAAACCAAGGGACTGGTTCCAAGCACAGAAAGGATTCAGAAAATGCAGTAAGTGCAAAGCCTGTAACCATGGTAGAAACACAATGAATGTGGAAGTACCTTTTAGAAGCTTCCCTTACAAAATTAGGGAAGCCTACACATGCAAAACCGAATATGCAGTATACGTACTCACCTGTGAGTGTGGGAAAAGGTATGTGGGATCAACAATTCACCCTGCCCATGTAAGAATTTTGCAGCACTTGCGTGCAATTACAAATCAAGATCCAGCTTACCCTGTAGCCAGACACATTCATGAGCACCATGGTGGTAATGCAACAGGTCTGACGTATTTTGTCATTGACAGCATACCCAAGAATGCCAGAGGCGGAAATCGCAAACTGGCTTTACGCCGCCTTGAGTCTAGGTATATTATTCTCCTAAACTCAAAAATCCCTTCGGGTTTGAACACGGATGAGGCTTTAAGTGTCCATATTTAACAAAATAATTGATCTGTAGTCTATCTTTCTCTTCCCCTAGTACCACTCAAAACCATCTGTTGCTCCAAGCAATAAAAACACTCATGTTTTAGATTATACAGGTTAACAGTACTAGTAAGGATACACAGTTTTGGTACCACACCCACCAACCACCCGCCACTACACACTTTTTCCAGTTTTTTGGAACCCCCCCCCACCTTATCGCCCCCTTTATTCTGTTAAGCACAACTCAGTTCCAATCCCACCATATCCTCCCCCCTCCCGCGCAGGGCGGGTGTTCCACACGGTCACAAATGGGCCCCAAGGAAACACCACGATGTAAAATTGCTATAAGCACTTGCAAGTCGTTATCACTACACAGTGAGCGATTCGCTAAGACGGCCAGATAACAATGAACAGGGATAGAATACAGGCCGCATGTCCGAGCGATCACACCGGCTGACACGTTGACACAGTTCTAACACTCACCTCGAGGATACGTGTCATGGAAAGCTTCAGCGGTAACGTAGTGAACAGACTAATCACCGGCTTCCTAAACTAGGGAAACCTTTGTGTCAGAAGCGCGAGTGTGCGCATCCAATTACAGAGCGACACATGTCACAATTTTGGCTCAGGTTAACATGGGTGAATAGGATAGGCCCATGCAGGGATGCATAGGATGAGTGTGCTGAAACGTAAAAATACAGCTAAAAACAGACTCTAATCATGAGGTATAACGTGATGATTAACATCGTGTAAGGGGCATTAGTAATTGTGTTTATTTGGGTAAAACTGTTTATTTTGAGAAAAATATGTGGCAATGGGAAGGTGTGTTTTCTAATTTGTTTTCTAAATTGTTATAATTTAGTACCTGGTTTTTCAATGGTTAAACACAACCAGTGAAGAAAGACTAATATGCAATAATGAAATGTGCAAGTCATTTATTGGGTATGGTAATTCACAGGGTGGGTCCATGTTTAAAATAGTATTAGCCAGTCACATGGCAGATATGTGTATCACATGACTCTCTTAACATGTATAAAAGGTAAAAGATTCAGTAATACAGATGTTAGTGAGCAAGGCGGGAGCAAGCCGCCGAAACGCGTCTGAGCAGCAACTGATTATGGAATAAACGTTTTGAACTGAGATTCACGGAGTCAGCGCCTTCTTTGAATGGAAAAGTTTGGTGTGGTAAAGAATACAAGGGGTTTCAGTCCTGGAAACCTAACGCTGACCCTCCTCGATTTGGCTGCACTGTGTTGACAAGGACATCTCGTGGTTGGACTTTTTTCGCAAGACACACAGTGCCCCCCAGGACCGTAACACAGAAGAACCCGAGTAAACTGCAAAATCAGCGTGGATCGGCTGCCTAGAGATCGACGATCGCTGGAGAGTAATCGGAGATTTTAAGGTAAGCCGACACCCGTTGAGAGTAGCAGGAAGCGGGCCTGAAACTGTGGTTCAAGGGAGAGCGAGTCCGGTTGTGGCGCAAAAAATCACACGGACAGTGAATCTGTACAAACGGCATCACTTAATCAATAAATTATCAGTATGGCTGCTGAGTGGGAAAAGGGAAGAGAGGAAGCAGCACTAGATATCTTCACTGATACTGATACAGGTAAAGGCAAAAAGACCGGCTCAGGTGCACAGCTACCAACAAATGAGAAAGATGAAACAAAACAACTATTGAATGAATTGGAGAAATTGCGCAAAAAAGAAGTTGCGAAGTGGTGGGAAGTAAAATCCCTCAGCAGATATCTTGAGGTGAAAAGAGTTCCCAGAGGATTAAGGGTTTTGGTTGCACCTACTTATGAAGACCCAGATCCAAAAATGCTTGAAATGTGGGCAGACAACAGTGCTAAATCCTCCGAAAACATGTTGAGAATACTCATCCAGTTTGCAATAAGTGACAGAGAAAAAATGATTAATCGCATAGAGGAAATATTAAAAGAACTAGACACTAAAGAGAACATCGACGACATTGCAGAGCGAATGAAAGAAATAAAAACCAGAGTGGAAAAACATGAAAATGAAATAAAAGAAAGGAAAGCGATAAAATTCCAGAGGGATCGGAATGATTACCTAAACGGTAGAATCTACACGTTTGCAAGAAAATTTGACCAAATCAGACGGCAACCATTGGCAGCAGCGGGACAAGCAGTGCCAACAGAGCAAAGTGGAAATGAATTAAGCTCAGAATATGGGACGGATGAAAGTAATCAGAGCACGGAAAGATCCGGTCCGACACCAACCCCAGCTCAGGAATTGGCTTTTTTACGCACACAGCGCCTCAGAACATTGCGCCCAAGGATTCCGCCGAATCAAGAAGATGGAGGGGGAAGGAACCGACCGAACGAAAAACGCCAACAAAAAGCAGGAGGAGAAAAAACAGGAGATGGGGGAAATCAAGTACAAAAACCAAGCAAGCAAACATACAGACGCAACAGACGCCGATGATAGACAAGACCAACAGTAACACAGTCATAAATCTATCAGACATGATACTATCACCAGAAGACATGGAAATTTTATCGCTAGGCCTAACCTTCTGCAGAAACACGAACTTTGATTATGCGCAAACACGCATTGACCTGTTCTTATACATCCGCAAACTGAAATTACAAAAATATTTCATCAATTCTAATCAAAAAAGTCCTGAGATACCGGAAATGACTAACACAGATCGTATGCTGAGTGTGGCACATATGGAAACTCTACAAGCCATGATAGACCTGGAAGACCTAAATGAGGACACGAATGATGCAGTCACACCAAGTGGAGCAGCCATGAGATCAGACATCAACATTTATCAAAAAATTGATACAGACTTTAAACCAAAGTCAACCTTTATGCCAGCAATGCCTAAAGATGGACTAGATCTGTTTTCAGAGTGCGTAACCAAAGATCTAAAAGACTTATCAATATTGAGCACAAAACAGCGTAATCTCCAAAATCAAGACCACACACGGAAATACAATGAAGTACTCACAAAAATTAAAGCAAGATCAGACATTGTGGTAAGGTGGTCCGATAAAGGGGGCAACGTGGTCCTATGGCCCTTGGAAATGTATAACAAAGAAGCTCAAAATCAACTCCAAGACCGCGAATGCTACTCAAGAATTACCCCCACAAATATGATAGGTATACAAGAAAAATACCATCATGAATTGTACAAGTGGCGGGGGAAAGGCTTGCTGAGTAAAAAAGAGTTTGAGTTTCTGAAAAACGATTATCCTGTGACAGCGCAACTGTACCTCATTCCCAAGATACACAAAGACGACAAAACACCTCCAGGAAGACCAATAATATCAGCGATTGGGAGTCTGTTTGAGAATACCAGCATCTTTGTGGATCACTTTTTGCAACCGGAGGTTAAAAAACTTCCTGCATACATAAGGGATACAGGGGACTTCCTTCAAAAAGTATATGATGTTAAGTGGAAAGAACAGTACCTTTTCATGACTATGGATGTGCAATCCCTCTACACCAGCATTAGACACAACGACGGCCTCAATGCCATCAAATACTATCTGGGCAAAAGACCTATACATTTGTTTGAACATACAAGAATGTTACTTGAAATGACTGAATGGTGCCTCACGAACAATACATTTATTTTTGACAGACTGCACTATAAACAGGTTCAAGGATCGGCCATGGGTACTTGCTTCTCTCCCAGCTATGCGAACCTACATATGGGCTGGTGGGAGGAGCAGGTACTATGGGCACTGCACCCCGAAACTATGACCAACAATGTGATCTTATACAAAAGATTTATTGATGACATCTTTATTTTGTGGGAGGGCAGTGAGGAGAGTGCGATGGAATTTGCTGAAAGCTTAAATGAAAATGCTTTGAATTTGAAGTTCACATGCAGCATCAGCAGAGAAAATATCCAATTTTTAGACCTAGAACTTTATGTGGAAAATAATCAAATTCAAACCCGCACCTACCGTAAGCCAACAGCAGGTAATGCAATCTTGCACGCCCATAGTTTCCACCCAACTCCACTAAAACAATCAATCCCCTATGCAGAATGTCTGAGAATGACACGAAACTGTAGCACAAAGGAGGGACTAGAGGAAGCCAAAAAGAACCTGTTTTCGAGACTAATGCATAGAGGATACACATCCAAAACATGCAAGAGTGCAGAAACCAAATGTAACAGAAAGACCCGGAATGAATTGTTGTTCCCGAAGGTAACTGAGAAAGTGCATGACAAACTAGAGAGGCAACCGCCTAGGTTGATAACTGGATTCAATCGGTACCATGCCAATCTCCGTAAAATCTTAACTAGGCACTGGCCACTTATCCGTCATGACCCCACAATAGGTCATATGGTGGGCAAAACACCCTTACTTTCATTCAGGAAGGCCAAGTCAATGCGTAATGAATTAGTCTGCAATGCCCCAGTAGTAAAATCCAAAAAACCAAGGGACTGGTTCCAAGCACAGAAAGGATTCAGAAAATGCAGTAAGTGCAAAGCCTGTAACCATGGTAGAAACACAATGAATGTGGAAGTACCTTTTAGAAGCTTCCCTTACAAAATTAGGGAAGCCTACACATGCAAAACCGAATATGCAGTATACGTACTCACCTGTGAGTGTGGGAAAAGGTATGTGGGATCAACAATTCACCCTGCCCATGTAAGAATTTTGCAGCACTTGCGTGCAATTACAAATCAAGATCCAGCTTACCCTGTAGCCAGACACATTCATGAGCACCATGGTGGTAATGCAACAGGTCTGACGTATTTTGTCATTGACAGCATACCCAAGAATGCCAGAGGCGGAAATCGCAAACTGGCTTTACGCCGCCTTGAGTCTAGGTATATTATTCTCCTAAACTCAAAAATCCCTTCGGGTTTGAACACGGATGAGGCTTTAAGTGTCCATATTTAACAAAATAATTGATCTGTAGTCTATCTTTCTCTTCCCCTAGTACCACTCAAAACCATCTGTTGCTCCAAGCAATAAAAACACTCATGTTTTAGATTATACAGGTTAACAGTACTAGTAAGGATACACAGTTTTGGTACCACACCCACCAACCACCCGCCACTACACACTTTTTCCAGTTTTTTGGAACCCCCCCCCCCACCTTATCGCCCCCTTTATTCTGTTAAGCACAACTCAGTTCCAATCCCACCATATCCTCCCCCCTCCCGCGCAGGGCGGGTGTTCCACACGGTCACAAATGGGCCCCAAGGAAACACCACGATGTAAAATTGCTATAAGCACTTGCAAGTCGTTATCACTACACAGTGAGCGATTCGCTAAGACGGCCAGATAACAATGAACAGGGATAGAATACAGGCCGCATGTCCGAGCGATCACACCGGCTGACACGTTGACACAGTTCTAACACTCACCTCGAGGATACGTGTCATGGAAAGCTTCAGCGGTAACGTAGTGAACAGACTAATCACCGGCTTCCTAAACTAGGGAAACCTTTGTGTCAGAAGCGCGAGTGTGCGCATCCAATTACAGAGCGACACATGTCACAATTTTGGCTCAGGTTAACATGGGTGAATAGGATAGGCCCATGCAGGGATGCATAGGATGAGTGTGCTGAAACGTAAAAATACAGCTAAAAACAGACTCTAATCATGAGGTATAACGTGATGATTAACATCGTGTAAGGGGCATTAGTAATTGTGTTTATTTGGGTAAAACTGTTTATTTTGAGAAAAATATGTGGCAATGGGAAGGTGTGTTTTCTAATTTGTTTTCTAAATTGTTATAATTTAGTACCTGGTTTTTCAATGGTTAAACACAACCAGTGAAGAAAGACTAATATGCAATAATGAAATGTGCAAGTCATTTATTGGGTATGGTAATTCACAGGGTGGGTCCATGTTTAAAATAGTATTAGCCAGTCACATGGCAGATATGTGTATCACATGACTCTCTTAACATGTATAAAAGGTAAAAGATTCAGTAATACAGATGTTAGTGAGCAAGGCGGGAGCAAGCCGCCGAAACGCGTCTGAGCAGCAACTGATTATGGAATAAACGTTTTGAACTGAGATTCACGGAGTCAGCGCCTTCTTTGAATGGAAAAGTTTGGTGTGGTAAAGTATATATATATATATATATACATATATTCAATGAAAAAAAACATAGGTTTCAGGCCTCATATAGTTAGGAATTAGCATTTAAAAAACCTTTGAAATTCACTCAATAAACTATAAGTTTTAGGGGTGTTATAGTTAGCTGGACATTTCACTCATACAAAACCATTGTAATTGCTCCTATATAATTAGTTAGACTAACTATAGTTCGCGCACGCGCAATCCACTGCTGATGATGTCACATATTACATCATTCATGACATGGTCAGTGACATCACTGATGACATCTCAAACGACATCACTGATGACATCATCCAGTGAATGTGTTTGCTTCGTTATTTAAATATGCATTATATATAGCAATTTGCATTAAAGAATGAATGGATATATACAAATAAATATTTGGATGGAGTATTTAGTAGCAATGTAATTGACTGTTTACTTTAACAATGTATAGTGTCTCACTAAATATAGTGGTTAGTGACTAAACTGTGTGAACATCTGTATCACTTTGTCAGTTGTTGTGTAAACTGGTTCTCCAGTTGCTTACTACCTATGTGAAAGTCTATATTACTTATTAATTAGTTAACTGAGTATTTGTATTGGAGAGTGAATGTGTGTGTGGGACGGTGGGGGGTATGTGAGTGCCCAAAGATGTGTGAATAGTTGATTCAGTAGATATATGAAGTTAAAACTACATGTTATAATAGTTCTTTGGGTGAGTAAATATATTTATGGGAGTGGTGATAAGCAAATATATTTCTCTTTGGTGCATGTCCAACAAAGTAGAAAAATAAAAGGCAATGTATATGTCAGTTTATATGTCAGCTTTTGTATATAAATAAGTATTCATAAGACTCAATGATTCTGTAAGTTACTATATGGATGACTGTATACTTCTAATAATGATTTTATAATACAGTAAGTATGACTTACTATGTAAATGAATAGATGAAGTGGTGTTTGTATAAGTGTGTAGCTAAGTAAGTATGTAAGTATGATCCATTGTTTGCATAAGTGAGTAGGATAACTTCATATTTTAATAGGTTGTGTGCTGGTGTGTAATGACGATATATGTGTATAAGTATTTTTGATAGTGTTCTATTTTTCATTAACAGCATGTATGATTGAATCTACAGGTAAGTGATTAGATGTGTGTATACTTCTAGGAATCACTGATTGAGTTTTTAGATACTTGTATTGCTGTGTCAATGTATTCAAATATGATACTCTATTTTACAAAGAGTGATGAAAGATTTTACTAGTGTATGAATAGGTGTATGTGATTGTCAAGTGGATGATGTCATCAGTGATGTCATCAGTGATGTCATTTGAGATGTCATCAGTGATGTCACTGACCATGTCATGAATGATGTAATATGAGACATCATCAGCAGTGGATTGCGGGTGCGCGAAATATAGTTAGACCAACTAACTATATAGGAGCAATTTCAATGGTTTTGTATGAGTGAAATGTCCAGCTAACTATAACACCCCTAAAACTTATAGTTTATTGAGTGAATTTCAAAGGTTTTTTAAATGCCAATTCCTAACTATATAAGGCCTGAAACCTATGGTTTTTTCATTGAATTTCAAAGGTTTTTTATATGCTAATTCCTAACTATATAAGGCCTGAAACCTATGGTTTTTTCAGTGAATTTGCAAGTTTTTTTTAACGCTAATTCCTAACTATATAAGGCCTGAAACCTATGGTTTTTTCATTGAATTCGCAAGGTTTTTTAAATGCTAAATCTATTACCGGATAACGTTTATATATTCAAACGTTTTTTTAATGCTAATTCCTAACTATATAAGACCTGAAACCCATGTTTTTTTCAGTGAATTTCAAAGGTTTTTTAAATGCTAATTCCTAACTATATAAGGCCTGAAACCTATGGTTTTTTTATTGAATTCGCAAGGTTTTTTAAATGCTAATTCTATTAGCGGATAACGTTTTTATATATTCAAACGTTTTTTTAATGCTAATTCCTAACTATATAAGGCCTGAAACCAATGGTTTTTTCAGTGAATTTCAAAGGTTTTTTAAATGCTAATTTCTAACTATATAAGGCCTTAAACCTATAGTTTTTTCAGTGAATTTGCAAGGTTTTTTAAATACTAATTCTATTAGCGGATACCGTTAAAATATAATAAATATCCTAGTGGGACCACCTGAGCAGCCCTAGGGGGTCAGGGTGTTTCTACCCTGCCCCCTTTTTGTGTTCTACACGTTTTATTTCTGCTTTCTTGTGCCTCAGTCTACTGAGACCCAAGATGGATGCCAACACTTACTGGTTAGAAGTGTTGACAGCCAATGAGCATGCAGCTTTCTCGGGAAGGCATGCGCATTGGCTGTCAGTGTCTGTCAACACTAGCACAAGATGGATGCCAACACTTCCTGGTTAGAAGTGTTGACAGCCAATGACCATGCAGCTTTCTTGGGAAGGCATGCTGATTGGCTGCCACTGTCTGTCAACACTCCAAACCAGGAATTGTTGGCAGCCGTCTTGTGCCTTGTTAGAACCAAGGCACAAAAAAAGCGGTGAAACAAAGGTGTGAAACTCGCAAAGGGGCCTGAGTAGAAGCACCCTGACCCCCTAGGCCTGCTCAGGGGGTCCCACAAGGCAAAACAAACTTTTTTTTTTTTTAAAGTCACGGGGTACGCGTACCTTGCGCGTACGTACGCGTACGGTACGTGCACCCTGCGACTTTTAACATTTCTTTTTTTTTTTTTTTGCCTTGGGGGTCCTTGTGGGACCCCCTGAGCAGGCCTAGGGGGTCAGGGTGCTTCTACCCTGCCCCCTTTAAAAGTTCTACACATTTGTTTTTCTGCTTTCCTGTACCTCACTTTACCGAGGCACAAGATGGCTGCCCACAATTTCTGTTTTAGAGTGTTGACAGACAGTGGCAGCCAATCAGCATGCAGCTCGTGCACGTAGGGGTACGCCCATGTACGCGTACCGTACGCGTACGTACGTGTACGGTACGCGTACCGGTAAGCTTACGAGTAAGCTTAGGGCGAGCTCACATAGATATATATGTGTTTTTGAAGTTAATTTTCATAAAAACCACTGGAGCAATTTTCACCAAATATAGCGTACCAGTCCCTGCAATTTTGCAAAGTTTGGTGTAATTCCGTTGAGCGGTTCGGGCTGTAGACTTGTCAGAACATCCTATGGAAATTAACATGGGGAAAACATGTTTCGGGACCCCCCTTTTTTCTCAGCCCCCACGTCACGAATCCCCCCCAAACTTGCAGGGAAGGAGCGCAGCGAAGTTGGCCAAAATTACACGCAAATTCCTCAACCGGCGCCAAAGTTATTCCCAATAGAATGCTGCGGATTTCCTATGGTAGCTAGGTCCTAACTGTATATACCTACTGGCTATCGCCAGTAGGTAATATATATATATATATATATATATATATATATATATATATATATTTACTGAAAAAACCATAGGTTTCACACCAGTTATAGTTAGCTGGAAGTTTTACTCGCATAAAACCATTGAAATGCCCACGTTGTAGTTAGTTGGACTCACTATAACTTGCGCGTGCAATGCACTGCTGATGACGTCACATATTACATCACTCATGACATGGTCAGTGACATCACTCATGACATCACTGATGACACCATCCAGTGAATGTGTGTCTTTCTGAAAAATAAATATGTTTTATATATGTATATGTAAAAGTTGATGGAAGAATAAATGTTTAAATAAGTGTCTAAATGGATGTTTTTTTTTTTTTTAAATTGATTGGTTAACTGGCTTATTAAGTGTATCTTAGTGAATACATATATTAGTGAGTAATGTTTAAATATTTAAATATATGTATTAGTGTTTCACTTTGTGTATAAGTGGCTGCATGGGTTGGTGAGTAGCTACATGTGTAGGTATATGGGTTATTAGATGTTTTTCTTAGTATCAGTATGAGTGTTTGTATGGTTTGTTGGGGGTATTACTTAGCACATAGATGCATGAATGACTGACACTCTCTTTGTATGTGTTTTGAAGACATCATATGTGCAGGACTGTATGGGTGGATGAGTGTGTATATGTGTGTGTTAGTGAGTGAATGACTATCTCACTAGTGTCTTTATCAGTAACTACATATGTTTTAATGTAGTATATGTGAATATTGATGTATATAAGTGAGTATATGTGAGAGTAAGAGGTTGTAAGAGTTCCTGTTTAAATAAGTATGTGTTTCTATAAGTGATTGTTTAAGAGAGTAAGTATGTGTAAGTTTCCTTAGAAGTAAGGTGGTAGTGTGTGTATAGCTGTATATGCAAATAAATGGATGTTCAATAGTTTACTTGCATGTGTGAGTATGTGTGAGAGTAACTTTTGGATGACTGTCGGTGTGTAACAGGATGTATAGGTGTATCACTACATATGATGAGTGAGTATATGTATGAGTGACTATATAGAACTGTTGGTGAATGAGTGGATGTGTATATAGATGGTGGAATTATTGAATTGGTTGTTGAAACTGGTATGGGTATCTCCATTTTTTTGAAAATTTTAGTTTCTATTATTGAATATGTGTTTCAAGGGTTACATTACAGTGAAAGGAGGTCTGTCACTCTGTCACAAGGATGGTGTCATCAGTGATGTCATGAGTGATGTCCCTGACCATGTCATGAGTGATGTAATATGTGGCGTCATCAGCAGTGCATTGCACGCGCAATTTATAGTGAGTCCCACTAACTATAACGTGGGAATTTCAATGGTTTTATGCGAGTAAAACTTCCAGCTAACTATAACTGGTGTGAAACCTATGGTTTTTTCAGTGAATTTAATAGGTTTTTTAAATGCTAATTCCTAACTATAACTGGTGTGAAACCTATGGTTTTTTCAGCAAATTTCATAGGTTTTTTAATAGCAAATCTCTATGAAAAAAAGGTATGAAATGTAATATTTTTTATAACGAATATAGAGGCCGATTAGGATCGCAGACGGAAACGTGTCCCGTCCGCCAAGGAAGCGGGCAAGATACTCCGAACCGCTCTGCGGATAAACCGCCGTAGCGATTAGGATCATACTGGTACGAACCCCCGACCGCGGCGGACGGAGAACACCAAAGTCCCTCCGCGGCAGATGGAGTGCACCAGAGCCCGCCGCAAGTGGACGGAACAGACCAAACCCCGTCCGCCGCAGACGCACATGAACGCGGGAACAACCACCTCCACCGCCATACCTGCGAAGGCTCCGTGTCCGCGATTAGGATAACGCCGCCTGTACCCCGGTACGCACCGCCATCCACGTCCGCGGCGGAAAGATTGCAACGAGAAACAGTGCATCACAGCGGAAGCCCAACATGAACAACATCCCTACCGTCAAACCAATGTCAAAAGTGTGACGGAAGTAAATTGCTAACACACGAAAAAGGACTACCCCCACCTGAAACACCAACACCAATCACAAGCCACAATGACCCCCCCAAGTACCCAATAATGCACACTAGTCAACACACCCACCTACCACCTGACTGCCAACAATCATTGAGACACGACTATAAAATGACACACACCCACTACCACAATCCTTTGCATCACAGCATAGCTGCTAGCAAGAGGCCCAATACGAGCGACAGCATACACCAATTGAAGACACACAACCACCACCCTACCACACCCACCACACAAACACCCACCACACCATTCCTACACGCCACACAACACACACCTGCACCCCCCAACTCACTCAACCCACACTCTGAGCACCACACACCATGGCACAAAAAAAAAAACATAAATTCATGGAGATGGAGTTGAAGGTAATGGTGGATGAAATTATCCGTGTTGGGCCCCACACATTCGGGGCCCTAGTCCAGCAGACCACCGTGGCGCAAAAAAAATCACATGTGGGACAGGATCGTCAGTCGGGTGAATGCGTCAGGGACCGTGCCAAAGACAAAGCACGAGATACAGAGGCGGTGGCATGACCTGAAAACCAGGGTGAAAGGCATCCGTGCCAAAAACAATGTGAGAGCTAATCACACTGGCGGCGGCACACCCCCGGAGCCCATACCCTACACTGATTGGGAGGAAAAGGTGCTGGGCATACTGCACCCAGAGAGCCTGGAAGGACTTGAGGAAGGAGAAGAGGCCCGTAAGTACTAACCAAGCACCACGATCAGAACGACATGGTCAGCCTCACACAACAGAGAAGACACATCTCCCAGGCCCCAACCCATGCACGTGGGCCACATACTCATTAAAATGTAAATGGCTACCAACAGGCCCCCATGTACACAGGGAGGGCGGTGGTGGTGGGTGGGGTGTGTGAGAGACCAGCACTACAACTCCCAACAGGCCCCCATGTCCACAGGGAGGGCGGTGGTGGTGGGTGGGGTGTGTGAGAGCTCACCACTACAACTCCCAACAGGCCCCCATGTCCACAGGGAGGGCGGTGGTGGTGGGTGGGGTGTGTGAGAGACCAGCACTACAATTCCCAACAGGCCCCCATGTCCACAGGGTGTGTGTGAGAGGTGGGTGGGGTATGTGAGAGACCAGCACTACAACTCCCAACAGGCCCCCATGTCCACAGGGAGGGCGGTGGTGGTGGGTGGGGTGTGTGAGAGACCAGCACTACAACTCCCAACAGGCCCCCATGTCCACAGGGTGTGTGTGAGAGGTGTGTGGGGTGTGTGAGAGCTCACCACTACAACTCCCAACAGGCCCCCATGTCCACAGGGTGTGTGTGAGAGGTGGGTGGGGTGTGTCAGAGCTCACCACTACAACTCCCAACAGGCCCCCATGTCCACAGGGAGGGCGGTGGTGGTGGGTGGGGTGTGTGGGAGACCAGCACTACAACTCCCAACAGGCCCCCATGTCCACAGGGTGTGTGTGAGAGGTGGGTGGGGTGTGTGAGAGACCAGCACTACATGTCCCAACAGGCCCCCATGTCCACAGGGAGGGCGGTGGTGGTGGGTGGGGTGTGTGAGAGACCAGCACTACAACTCCCAACAGGCCCCCATGTCCACAGGGAGGGCTGTGGTGGTGGGTGGGGTGTGTGAGAGCTCACCACTACAACTCCCAATAGGCCCCCATGTCCACAGGGAGGGCGGTGGTGGTGGGTGGGGTGTGTGAGAGACCAGCACTACAACTCCCAACAGGCCCCCATGGCCACAGGGTGTGTGTGAGAGGTGGGTGGGGTGTGTGAGAGACCAGCACTACAACTCCCAACAGGCCCCCTTGTCCACAGGGAGGGCGGTGGTGGTGGGTGGGGTGTGTGAGAGACCAGCACTACAACTCCCAACAGGCCCCCATGTCCACAGGGTGTGTGTGAGAGGTGGGTGGGGTGTGTGAGAGCTCACCACTACAACTCTCAACAGGCCCCCATGTCCACAGGGTGTGTGTGAGAGGTGGGTGGGGTGTGTGAGAGCTCACCACTACAACTCCCAATAGGCCCCCATGTCCACAGGGAGGGCGGTGGTGGTGGGTGGGGTGTGTGAGAGCTCACCACTACAACTCCCAACAGGCCCCCATTTCCACAGAGTGTGTGTGAGAGGTGGGTGGGGTGTGTGCGACAGGACACTGAAATGTAATCAAATTGATATGAACATGTAATGTCCACAGTACTGATCTGCACAATCTTGTCCCTCAGGTGATCGTAATCTGACTGGTGGAACCAGCAACCGGCCGCAAGACTCGCCTCACACCCATACCGGACTCTCTGGGGAAGATGCCACAGCCAGCTCCGGGGCGGAGGATGGTGCGGGCCCAAGCAGACAGCCAGGGCCATCTGGCTCACAGCAAATCCCGGCCCCGACAACCGTCGCCCGTGTAACTACAGCAACACCGGCCACAGTGATCTGCAGACTCCCCACCACCACCACCACCACCAGTACCACCACTCCTGCCTGTGCCACCCTGCCTAACCCACCGCACGACACAGGGCCATCTGCCTCCCACCCAAGCAGGGAGAGTGGGCCAGACAGGAGAGAGGCGAGGCCACATCAGCCAATCAGGAGATCCACACACCGTCACGCTGAGGAAGGCCACCCACCCCATCCTGTGGCAGAGTCACTTTAAGCCCTAGCCAGGTGCCAGGCTTCCTACGACCGTAGCCAGGAACAGGCAGATCGTGCCCACCAGGACTCGGTGGACAACACAAACATGTTGCGGGACATAGCGCCGGGACACTCCATTGCGAGTAGCCGTTGCGCTATAGAAGAGCCAATTAACATAACATAACATAACATAACATTGCGGGCAGCCTTGGCCAGATAGTTGACATAATGGGCCAGCAGACAACAATGTGGAGGGAATGGATAGCCTGTAACAGCCCCACCCCCCCTCAACCAAGTGTCCAGATACCACGGCCAGCAACACCACCGCCACCACCACCGCCACCGCCACCTGTGCCCCTGGCGACGGATGTGGCCCCTCAGCAACCTGCCCCCCAGCTGACTCCGTTCCACCTCAAAGACGGAGGGGCCGTCCGAGGCTGGAAGTGGGTGAGAGCAGTGGGGGTGCTCCATCCACACGCACAAAGAGGGGCCGACAATGACTCTGACACTGCCTGAGCCAGCCATTCACCCTGGCAACTATCCTGTCCCATATAGCCAATCATTGGCACTGGTCTGCTGGACTAGCTTGACATCACCCAATGTGGTGTCAGCATGGACATTTCATCTGCCATTACCTTCAAGTCACACTCCCCCACCCCACACTTACTTGTAAATATTCACCAGCACCAATGCACAACCTGTAAATAAATGCCACTTACACACTCAATGATGTGTTGCCTCCATGTTTATACTAATCAAATGGAAGGGGGAGAAGGAATAGTCTGATCCCTCAGTTTCCTTACGTTAATGCAATAAATCAAAGGGGGAACGATCACTTGTCCTGCATGAACCAGGGTATGCAGGAGAACGTACAACGGTGTCTCCAAATAAAAAACCCTCATGCACGTGTTGGGTAGTATGGTAAGCGGTATATCTTGGTTCTCCGCTTTTCACACACGTGTGTGCATAATCATAGGGTTAGTCTCGGTATGCAGCCTCCACCAGGAGGATCTTACCCTTGGTAAAAACAGTAGTGACCCAGTGATGTGGATAATGTGCAAAAAAGTTAAAAAAAACCCCGGATAACCTTGAGGGAATGCTTAAGTGACGTGCGCTCTGTTGAAAAAGTTAAGTTTTCAGGACGCACTGGCATTCAAAAGAATTAAAATGGCCGACATGTTTCAGCCCCTTGCGCCGGGATTCGGATCACATTCAAGGGAAGTAGCGAGCAATGAGCTGGCGCCTCTGGGCCACACCTTCCTCCTCACCACTATCCTCATCAGTCGACATGGGTGGTATGGGAGGCCGAGGAACTTGTTGGTCTTCAGGGTCCAAGAGCAGTTCAATGTCATTGCGCACGGCCAGGTTGTGGAGCATGCAGCAGGCAATCACGATCCTGCATACTTTGCCTGGTGAGTAAGGCAGGGCCCCTCCGGTCTTATCCAGGCACGAAACCTAGACTTTAGCAGGCCGAAAGGACGTTCCACCACTCTACGTGTCCTTCCATGTGCATCATTGTAGCGCATTTCACCCGCTGTAGTAGGATTACGTATGGGACTCAGGAACCAGGGCCGGTTTGGGTACGCCGAGTCGCCTATGTAGGGGGATGACAGACACAAATATCACAACCAAAATTGGTGGGTACCCCATGCCACACACAAATCACAAAAGTCCCCACAGCATACTCACCAACAAGCCACGCATGACCGGGACGCAGATTTGTCATCAGTTGGGGGACAATGCTGCTCCGCATGATGTGGGCGTCATGTGCGGAGCCTGGAAATCTTGCACACACATGGGAGATGATGTTGTCGGTCAGGCACACCACCTGCACGTTCAGCGAATGGAAGTGCTTCCTATTCCTATAAACCTGCTCACGTGCCCGTGGTGGAATGAGAGCGATATGTGTGCCATCAATGGAACCCACTACGTGTGGTATCTGGCCCAGTGCATAGAAGTCTGCTTTGACTGCTGGCAACTCTGCCGGCCGTGGGAAATGGATGTAGTCATCCTTGTACAGCATCATAGCTTTTAGAACATCCCAAAGTACCATGCTGAACATGGACTGTGACATCCCCCCGGCATGTCCAACTGTGTACTGAAAGGTGCCAGTAGCAAAAAAGTGTAGTGCCGCCATCACCTTTGCTGTGGGTGTAATGGAACCAGGATACGTCCTTCGTGGCTGCAGATGAGGAGACAATTGGGCAACAAGCTCCATCAATCTACGTCGATCTAGCCAGAATTTCCTGATCACCTCCTCGTCAACCATATCCTCCAGCACAGTGTATGGCCGATGCACATTTGGAGCCCTCCTGTGTGGGAGAGAGATGTAACTTGAGTCAACGTACAAACAAAACATAGGTGTGCAACTCCATCACATGTAAGCCAATATTAGCAAGAAGATAAATGTTGTGGACAATGGTCAAATGTGTGACATCTCTGATAGTAACTACAATACGGAGTGCCACATTAACAATGTGCAGCCACTAGCAACAGGAAGTGTGTCAACACGTACAACGCAACTTAGTCACATGTCAACATTACTGACAAGACGTGTGTCATGACCCTAATGTGTAGAAGCCACATCACAGACTTACATGCTAGTGCATGCACACAAACAAATATTGATACCCACACACCATGTCATCATGCAGCAATGCCAACACCAATAATGGTGAGCATACGGACATTACATGCATGGTGACACAACAGGCAACACACATACACTGAATGCATGTCTACCCCCACCATTGTAGTGACCTCACATGAACCACACACTGACAACAGATTCAGAATGTGGCGATACAGCCATGATGTACTGTGTAGATGTGCAGAAGTAAAAACGTCTGTAGGGTCACACCCGACGTCAACACGTCGACATGCCACGGCAGTGGTTGACATGGCCGGCACTGCGCTCCTAGGCCGGGCCTGGCATGGCGGTGGTTGACATGGCCGGCACGGCGCTCCTAGGCCGGGCCGGCCCGGCCGGTATACGGTAGATGATGCAATGTGACTGTAAGGGGGGTCATGAACTGCCATGTCCATTGACTACATCTAAAGGGTGTGTTGGCCTGCACCTCCCCCGTCGAATACGTGCACCGCCATGGTGGCGCCAGTGATAGAACATTGTTGCTAAAGAAGCATGCGTCCTGGAAGCTTGCACATGCGCTTGCCGATGTGTGACCATGACGGTCCGTGCACATGCAGCCAATGGGAAGAGGGAACGCTGGCCGCGTATGGCCAATCGAAAGTAGCGGAAGCAGTGCACCGCCACTCCAGGGCCAGTCATTGGCCCTTTTACAAACACGCATCCAGGGCTGACCAATTGCTGGCGACGTATACCACTGACATGTGCTCAGGGCCCTATATATGTGTGATGTCAAAAAGCACACATCCTACCCTGGGAACCAGTGCTGGCTGTTCACCTCGACCTGCTGCTGCTGAGCTGACCACCGACTGCTGCCTGTGACCATCACCTCGACCTGCTGCTGCTGAGCTGACCACCGACTGCTGCCTGTGACCATCACCTCGACCTGCTGCTGCTGAACTGACCACCGACTGCTGCCTGTGACCATCACCTCGACCTGCTGCTGCTGAGCTGACCACCGACTGCAGCTTGTGACCATCATCGCGACCTGCTGCTGCTGAGCTGACCACCGACTGCTGCCTGTGACCATCACCTCGACCTGCTGCTGCTGAGCTGACCACCGACTGCTGCCTGTGACCATCACCTCGACCTGCTGCTGCTGAGCTGACCACCGACTGCTGCTCTAGTGCCATACTCCGTGATCTTGCCATGTCCAGAGTCAAAGAGATCCGGTCTCGTCCCTTCACCGCCGCGGAGCTTGATGTCCTCGTGGACGGTGTGCTCCGCAACTTTGGACGGCTCTACGGCGCACCCGGACAGGTGGTAAGTGCAGTGTGGGACATGTTGGTGTGCATGAGGTGGTCAATGACTCCTGGCTTCTGCAATCTTAGCTGTGTACTGTGGGCCCGACATATTTGTCGGAATGTGCATGCTGCTGACAGATACGTGTTGCCCCTATCTGTGTGACAGGCCAACTGTCCACTGACTTGCACCCTTTTGTCTCCCATCATGGTAGGTCAAGCTGCACCTTCGCAAGGACGTGTGGAGGAGCATAGCACGTGATGTACGGGCATTGGGGGTGTGCAATAGACGACATACACACTGCCACAAACGCTGGGACGACATTTCCAGGCTGAGCAAGAATGTAGCGGAAGTGACACTGTGGATGATTCCAAGGACGCCACGTCTGGCCCGACGCTCCATGACCCCTCTCATGCACCGTATCATTGCTGTGACGCATCCTGACCTGTCCGAACGGCTGAGTGTGGATCAACAGCAAACTAGCGGTGAGCAGACTGTCTGTATTTGTTACTTGGGAGTGCAATGCATGTATTGGTGCCCAGACACAGTAGTGACTTCCGTGGTGCGTATGTATCCCAGCGATGCCATGTTGGTGCCATTGGGTGAGTGTAATTTGACATCCAGGTCTGGCATGTTGACACGCCACTTGCTTAGTAGTTGAGTGTTTGAGCACATGCCGTAGTGGTCCGTGGCTCCACGGCAAGACATGTGTGCAGATGTACATGCTCCTGCCCTGTCCGCATGCTGTACATGTGTCACGGCCAACAACGCTGATGTCATGTGAGGATGACTGGTAGGGGTGGGCCGTGTGCAGGATGGGGGCTAGAAGAACTTTGTCAGCAATGGAATTAGGGATTCCTTGTCCTTCTGTACGTGAGTGTGCCCATGACTTACACCTCTTTTCTGTGCATTTCAGCTTTGGCAGAGGGCACTCAGCCACAGACGGCGGAGATGAGTGGAGGCAATGCATCCGGATCAGACTTCGCCCACACGCAGACTGACACAGAGGAGGGCAGCGCCGGAGAGGGGGACAGGACCGTCCCTGAGGACTCGCATGTGGAGACACCATCGTCCTCATCTACCTAGAGTGTTGGTGAGCCAGCACTGTTGTCACGGACTGGGAGTTGGCAATCAACACCTTCGGTCGGGACACAGCACACAGGGCCCACACTGCCGTCAACTGCACCATGTACTGTTCGTGCACGCAGGAGTAGGGGGAGCAGAGTGGCGTTCGGTGCAGGCACCGCTGCCCCTGCCACGGTGACCCAAAATGCACTTTGTGCTGAGGCTGTTGATCTGCTGCGACAGCTGTGTGTGGGGCAGACCAATATGACATATGCATTCCAAGACCATGATAGGAAGTTGGGGCAGGTGGTGGCATTCATGGAAGGGATGCATGGCGATCTTGCTGGTCTACACAGGACAGTTCAGTCATTGGCAAGCAGTGTGTCGTCTGCCATTGTACAGTCGCATGGACAGGGTCCTACTTCTGTTTCCCCATCTACAACACTGGAGGTCTCGGGGGGGAGTGAATATTCTGACCAGGACTCTAATACAGGTTATTGCACTAGAAGCAGCGTCAGACAGCACGTCAGGGCACGGAGGGCACAGCCACCATCCCCTAGGTCAGCAAAATCTGTTCACAAAGACAACGTCAGATACACTGGAGTACACACACAGGATCCACAAGTGGTGTTGGGGGACATGCCTTCACATGCTACACAGGCATTCCACACAAAAGGTACTCCCAAGGCAAGGGATACTCCCAAGTCCATGGACACTCCCTTGGACAAGGACAGTCAGGGGACAAAGGCACCTCAAAGGAGCAGGGACACTCCCAAGGACAAGGACGATACTAAGGAAGGGGCCACTCCCAAGGACAGGGACAGTCAGAGGACAAAGGCACCTCAAAGGAGCAGGGAGAGTCCCAAGGACAAGGACAATACTAAGGAAGGGGCCACTCCCAAGGACAGGGACAAGGACAGTCAAAAGACAAAGGCACCTCCAAAGAGCAGGGAGAGTCCCAAGGACAAGGACAATACTAAGGAAGGGGCCACTCCCAAGGACAGGGACAAGGACAGGCAAAGCACAAAGGCACCTCCAAAGAGCAGGGAGAGTCCCAAGGGCAAGGACAATACTAAGGAAGGGGCCACTCCCAAGGACAGGGACAAGGACAGGCAAAAGACAAAGGCACCTCCAAAGAGCATGGAGAGTCCCAAGGGCAGGCACACAACAGAGCAAGGGCCATCTCCCAAGGGCAGGGACACACACAGGGAGAAGGTGTCTTCTGGAGACAGGTACACCACAGACGACAAGTCTGCTGCCAGGAACAGGGCACCGTCCAGGGCACAGGGAAAGTCCAGAGCCAACACTCCTCCTACGGATAAGGCACATCCTAGGGACAAGGCTTCTCCCATGGACACTGGCGCAATCAAGGACAGGCTTACATCACCCCTGGATGCACTGAGGCTGATGACGTCGAAGGAACGGAAAACAGATGTCTCCGCGGCGGAGTCCCCCCATACCTCCACTCCCATCCACGCCCGTCAGAAGCAGAGGAGGGAGTCCCCTGTTGTTGCATCCCCCATTACACAAATCTGAGTCCAGGCGGCAGGCACACAGCAAATGACAAGCAGGCTCCAGCACGTCCCCAGAAAGCCGAACCCCGGCAGCAGATGCTCCACCTATGGTGGGTGATAATTCTTTGGAGTCCCCACCACTTTCCAGTCCTGTCCTGTCCAGGGTGCACTCGCATATCCCTAAGAAACGCAGACACACACCATTGACACCTGCCCACCATGATGTCGCTCAAGTACAGCTATCCCCAGCTCCCAGGGCCACCCTGCCTCCTGGCCCATACAGCCCTGTGGCTCATCATTTCTGTGGTCCCAGTGGCGCTGGTGCAGTAGACTCTCATGTATCAGATAGTGGCACTGTGTCTGTTGTTTGCTGTCATGCATCAAGTAGTAGCAAAGTCTCTGTTGTGCCCTCTCCTGTTTCAGGTGCTGGCAGTGTATCTGGGTCTATGGCTCATGTGTCAGTCAGTAGATCTGTGGCTGTGTCTCACACTCCTGTTTCTGGTGCTGGCAGTGTGTCTGGGTCTGTGGCTCACGTGTCAGTCACTACATCTGTGGCTGTGTCTCACATTCCTGTTTCAGTTGCTGGCAGTGTATCTATGTCAATGGCTCATGTGTCAGTCACTCGAGCTGTGGCTGTGTCTCACACTCCTGTTTCTGGTGCTGGCAGTGTGTCTGGGTCTGTGGCCCATGTGTCAGTCACGGATGTATGACGTTACAACGCATACTTTTACTCCGCATACCATTACAACGCGGTATTTACAACGAATACCGTTACAACGCATAGCGCTTTGGGGTGCTGGATAGTGGTAAGTATAATTTACTATTCTAACTCCAGTCCCCGTGGACCCTAGGGAAGGTGTTGGATAGTAAATTAAACTTACCTCTTATCCTAGAGCGCCCCCCAGCGCAATGCGTTGTAATGTCATGCGTTGTAATGCCCGCGTTGTAATGGTAGTGCGGAGTAAAAGTTGCGTCGTAACGGGTGTATACCGTCAGTCACTCCGGCTGTGGCTGTGTCTCACATTCCTGATTCTGGTGCTGGCAGTGTGTCTGGGTCTGTGGCCCATGTGTCTGTCACTCGGGCTGTGGCTGTGTCTCACATTCCTGATTCTGGTGCTGGCAGTGTGTCTGGGTCTGTGGCCCATGTGTCAGTCACTTGGGCTGTGGCTGTGTCTCACACTCCTGTTTCTGGTGCTGGCAGTGTGTCCGATATAAACATACAATTTGACCCCCACACCTATAATTTGAACTTGTTATTTAGAAAAACAATAATCAGGACTATTTCTGATTACGTAGTGTTGTAACTTAGCTTGACCCTTTCCCCGATACCTTCTTTCCCCCCCTCCCGTTTCGTGCTCTTTGGTTTAACCCTCTGCTGTCAACTTGGAGGCAGCATTGGAACGTTGTTAACCTGAATGCGACCCAGCTGGGTACACCGGAAAATTCATGACGAATAAAATACTCTTATCTTTATCATTGTGTAGTGTCAACTTACTACACTTTAGGGCGACGAGGGTCAAGGTGCTGAGCCTGGGTAAGCGTGGTGTACCCTCCCTGGAGTGAATTTTGCTGGGTGAAGCAAGAGAAAAGAATATCGAAGATAATTCTCTTACCTGATCTCGTGAACCTCTGCCTTGCGCTTTCCCTGTGAGCCTCCTCAGCTGTTTTTTCTTCTGGTCGGCGATCGGAAGCAGAAGCTTAATTGATTTAAGGGGAGGAATCCAGTTTTTAGGGACGGATGCAGTGATCCCAGTGATTGGCGGCGGAGCTGTCAGGAGGTCTCGACTACTTTATCGAAGGTTCGATTACTTGTTGAAAGCAAGTTGAAAGGAGCTGAGTGACTTTTTAGTTGAATCGCATGAGCAAAGTGTCTGATTCCAGCCGAGGCGTTCGAGACAGCTTAAGGCGTGTGGACATCTGCTTTTCAATGTTTTATGGCCGCGCAAGAGGTTCGTGTCCCACAGTGTCTCTGTGCTGTTTGTGGGAGTGATTAATGAGACGCCGTCTCAGTCGAGCCCCGAGGTGGAGAGAAGCTGTGATTTTGAGAGGGGCAGCGAATTGGTGAGGCGAGACAGTTCAGATGCTGTGACTTCTTTCCTCAGTCCCAGGCAGATTGCAGGCGGAACGTTCGTTTTTCCTTCAAGCCTTCCACGTCAGCTTGGTGAGGGAGATCAAGGATCGGCGCTCGCGCTTTCTATCACGGTGAGGCAGAAGGAAAGTGACGGCGCCCACCTCAGGAAGTTCCCGTCCATTTCCTTTGCTGACTAAAACTAATGAAACAGAAAGGGGACTTGAGGGATTATTTAAGCCTGGTGTTAGTGATAGTTTAAGGGTAAAGTACTGTTTCATTTAATCCTGGGGAGCATTACATCGTTTTTCTTCCAGTGTCTAGTATATGCATGTGTGTACCTATTCATTTTGGGGGAAACATATACATATTTTTTTATTGTTGCATTTACTTCCTCAAATTTGAGATCATTGACAGTTTGTTTGAAAGCAAGCATATTTAGCCCTCTACTGTATGGCCATGGCAGGTGCAGGTATGAGCCAGCCCCCACCTTTTCTAAATGAGCTAGGAGAGCCGGAAATACCTTGGAAGAGATGGGTGGGGATTTTCAAGTCGTATCTCATAGCAATAGGGGGAGCTAATTATAACAATGTAAGGAAACAACACATATTGTTACACAATTTGGGAATACAAGGAAGAAAGGTGTTTGAAGATATTTCAGGAAGGCTAGTAGATGACGAACAAGAAGAGGTTGAAGGGGTGAATGTTTATGATTATACCTTGATAAAATTAGAAGAACATTTTAAAATGAAGCTCAATGTAGTGCTGGAAAGGCATAAGTTCTATAAAAGGGTCCAGAAGAAAGATGAGAAAGTCACAAACTATGTAGCTGTTCTTAAGGGCTTAGCGGCTACGTGTGATTTTGGGGCATTGACAGACTCTATGGTAAGGGACCAGATTGTGAGGTGCACGAATGACTCAAGGATTCAAGAGGAGCTTCTTACAAGAAATCCTGATCTGGAAGAGGCTTTGAGCATAGCTAAGGGGTTAGAGCATACAGCCATGTGTATGAAAGAGATGAGGATACATGATGGGGTTTCGAGGGAAAGGAATGAGAGTAAAGGGGCACAAGAGGGGGAGACAATTTGCAAGGTGGGAGAGAAAATTAAATCCGGTCAGCGCAATAACCCACAGGGATGGTTATGTTACAAATGTGGTAGCCCCAATCATCTGGCTAACAGCTGGAAGTGTCCTGCCAGGGACACCCTATGTAGGAAATGCAACAAAAGAGGACATTTCTCGAAGGTGTGTAAAAATGTTAACCAGAAAATACACATGGTGGAAAATGTTGAAATTGAGGATGCTAAGGAGAAGACGTTTATTTTCCAGGTGGGGGATGATGAGGAGAGTGAATGTAATGAACATCCAAAATGTGAGATTACCTTGGATGGGAAAAAATTTGAAGTTTTTGATGATTCATGTTCCCGATACACACTCATAGATAAGAAGGAGTTTGAGGAAAAGTTTGCGGGACAAGGGGTAGTTTTGGAGAGAGCAGATATAAATCCCGTAGGATATTACAAGGAGCGCATACCGCTAGAGGGAATGGCAAAAATGAAAATAACTTTTAAAGATAGGCACACAGTGGGGACAGTGTATGTAGCCAGGAGGGGTTCTAATCTGTTGGGTTGGAAGCACCAGAAGGATCTGGGTATCAAATTGGACCCCAACAACAAGGAACAGGTACTCTTGGTGGAACCCTCTACTGTTGCCGATGAGGTTATCCAGGAGTTTGAAGAAGTATTTAGTGAGAAGTTAGGGGTGTTAAAGAACTATATGCACAGGATTACACTGAAGGAGGGGGCAAGGCCTGTGATACACAAAACACGTTCCATACCCCTACGCATGAAAGAACCATTGAAAGCCGAATTGGACAAACTAGTAGGTCAAGGAGTGATCAAAGAAATAGAGACATCTTCATGGTTGGCTCCAGTCGTGATCACGACCAAGGACGGTGGTAAGAACATCAGGTTATGTCTGGACCTGAGAGACTTGAATGCAAACATTCTTGTAGACCGGTACCCCCTCCCAAGAATTGGAGAGATGTTAACTACCATACAGGGGGCGAGGTATTTTAGTGTGCTGGATTTATCCTCACCCTATTATCAGATAGAGCTACATCCAGATTCGCAGTCCTTGACAGCGTTTACTACACCTTTTGGCAATTTCAAATTTTTAAGGATGCCTTTTGGTTTGGCGTCAGCGGCAGCAGCCTTCCAAAGGGTAATGCAGCACGTACTAAGGGAATGCAAAAAAACCATGTGCTTCCAAGATGACATTCTCACCTATGGTTCAAGCGAGGAAGAACACAGTGAGAACTTGAAAGGAGTGTTAAGGAAGCTTAGAGATGTAGGATTCACCACCAGGCTGAGCAAATGCAAATTAGGTGTGAGCTCCGTGGATTACTTGGGACATACCATCTCCGAAGAGGGAATTAAACCTAAATGTGATTTGGTTAATGCGGTCAGAGATGCACCAACGCCCTCCAACAAGGAGGAATTGTCGTCATTCCTTGGTCTGGCAGAATACATGGCTAAGTTCATTAAAGACTTTGCAATCAGAACGCATGCCATGAGAGAATTGGTGAAGAAAGACAGCAAGTTTGTGTGGGGTGAAAGGCAGGAAGAGGCCTTTAGAGACATAAAGTATGCCATAATTCAGGCCCCTTTCATTGGCAAATTTGATCAAGAAAAAGAAATAGTAATAACCACAGATGCAAGCAACAAGGGAATAGGAGCAACATTATCACAGAAGATGGAAAAACAACTCAAGGTGATAGCTTTTGCATCAAGGACACTTACTTCCCCAGAAGCGAATTATTCTACAGTGGAGAAGGAGGCTCTGGCAATGTACTGGGCCATCAAACACTTCAAGTTCTATGTGTGGGGAGTACCATTTGAGGTACACACGGACCACAAGCCATTGATCCCACTATTCAGCAAGAAGAATATGGAGGATATGACCCCACGCATAGCCAAGTGGGTCTTGGGCCTACAGGGGTATAATTTTCGAGCAGTTTACATTCCTGGACAACTTAACAGAGTGGCGGACTTCCTCTCAAGGGCTCCTGTCTCCGAGGAAGCAGCTGAAGAGTGTGTGCAAGATGAAATCTTGGAGATAGGTGTTACGGCTGTGATGAAGGAAGAGTGGGAAGAGAACTTAAGAAAAGATGAGACTCTGAAGAAAGTCAAGGAATACATCGTCAAGGGATGGCCGAAGAAGTGCAAGGAGCTGGAAAGAGAAATCCAACCATTTTGGAATGTAAGAGAGGATCTCTCTATTGATGCTAACAATGTCATGAAGTCAGGGAAACTAGTGCCACCTGAGGGAGTGAGGCAGCAAATCATCAACTTAGCTCATGAAGGCCATCTGGGCAGAAGTTTGTGCAAGAATAGATTAAGAGCGGATTATTGGTTCCCAGAGATGGACCGTGAAATGGAAGAGAAAGTTCGTGATTGTTATGCTTGCAGCATCAGCGACAAGTCAAAAATCACCAAGCACGCTCCATTAATACCAGTTGAGGTGCCAGAAGCGCCATGGTGTAAGCTTGGATTTGATATCACAGGACCAATTCATGGAAGAGGATCACAGGAGATGTATCTATTGGTGCTGATAGACTATTATACTAACTGGATCTCTCATAAATTCGTGGCTAACATCAACACCAAGGCTTTGATAAGTTTCTTAAAAGAGGTGTTCACGAGAGAGGGGTTTCCCGCTACAATAATAACAGACAATGGGGTCCAGCTGGTTTCGGAAGAAATGACTGAATTTTTGAAAGACTGTTCCATTTCCCACGTCCGCACACCGTTGTACTGCCCAAAGGCCAATGGCAAAGTGGAAAGGGCGAATCGGCTACTAAAAGAAAGCATCAAGTTGGCAGGAAAATCAGGAAAAAATATTGAAGATGCGATTGTGGAAACTTTGTGGGCTTATCATACCACCCCTAATTCTACAACAGGGCATACACCTTTCGAACTAATGAGAGGGAGGAAAGCAGGATCCAAGCTGTCCCCACAGTGAATGGAGAGAGGAGGTCGTCTAGAAATAGACTCTGGAGAAGTGAAGAAGAGAATTGAAGACAAGCAAGACAAATATAAAGAGTGGTATGACAAGAAATGGGGAGCGAGAGAAAAGAAACTAAGTAGTGGACAAATGGTGTACATCAGGAAGCCTGACAGAATGGGGAAAAGTGAAGACAGGTTTTACCCTCCAGGGAGGATAAGAGAAGTCAAGAGCAATGTAGTAGTTATGCAGGATGGGAGGGTGTGGAGTCAGGATAGAGTGGTCCCTACTACAACAGAAGGAAACTGGTTAAGGGAAGACAGGGCAGGATTAAGCGACAGAGCAAGGGAGATGGGGCACCGCAGGGAGAGCCAAAGGAAAAAATACGTTCCTGCATGGCACCATCAGTATAGCATGCGGTGATCCTGTCCATCTGGCTCTAGCTTTACAGGTTCCTTTCCTCAGATACCGTCATTGTTGCATTTACTGTTTTCTGGGACACATGTCATCTATTTATACCTTTCCTCCTTTGTTCTACTCTTTCCCTTATTCTGTTCCTTTAGTGTCTGGGTCTGTGGCCCATGTGTCTGTCACTCGGGCTGTGGCTGTGTCTCACATTCCTGATTCTGGTGCTGGCAGTGTGTCTGGGTCTGTGGCCCATGTGTCAGTCACTTGGGCTGTGGCTGTGTCTCACACTCCTGTTTCTGGTGCTGGCAGTGTGTCCGATATAAACATACAATTTGACCCCCACACCTATAATTTGAACTTGTTATTTAGAAAAACAATAATCAGGACTATTTCTGATTACGTAGTGTTGTAACTTAGCTTGACCCTTTCCCCGATACCTTCTTTCCCCCCCTCCCGTTTCCTGCTCTTTGGTTTAACCCTCTGCTGTCAACTTGGAGGCAGCATTGGAACGTTGTTAACCTGAATGCGACCCAGCTGGGTACACCGGAAAATTCATGACGAATAAAATACTCTTATCTTTATCATTGTGTAGTGTCAACTTACTACACGTAGGCTTATTTATTTTGGCCCTTGCTTTTTTATTTTTGTTTTTTCAAATCGAGAAATTAGATATGTACGAGAAAGACACTAAACAGATAATCATTAATCAAAATATAACAATTCATGAATAACAATGCATTATTTACAAAATACGTTAAGTCATACAATACAAAAAGAACATTCAGATGAAAAAATTTTTTTGCACATTATTTACAGTGATGATATATATCAGAATAGTGAAAAACAGAAGGAATTATTTATAGTGATAACACGTATCGAATAGTGAAACAAGATGATGATTCTTTTGAAAGAATCTACATGAAGGCTGGTCGATATAAGTAAATTAATATTATATCACAATCATTGCTTTATGTTTTTTTGGGGAGCCTTCTTACTGCCGACGCGTTTCGACCTGTTAAATAAATCAACGCGGTCTCATCAGGGCATTTTCACTTTGTTCCTTGCTCTAAAAGAATTTTTGCACAAAAAAAAAGGTGGAAAGAGAAAAAACGTCTTATTTCTGTTCTATTCTTTCAAACCCATTTGCCCATTTCTAACGGGTGTCTGAGACACTGATATACCTTAAGCACGAGTGTAGCTGGATCCAGGAGGTTCAACAGCTCCCTTTTCTTATTTTATGTCGATGAGAACTCTGTGAAAAGAGTGGTATTCTAGTCAAGAGGCTGGCTTAGAGAAGGTGCCTGCACTGGTTTTTAGTACATATCTTTCCTACCTGTGGGCAGCGCCGTGTGTCTTGACGTCAATTTCTTATTGCTCTTTTTTGTCTTTGGGTCTGTGGCTTGCGTGATTGGCAATTTGCGTGCCTGGGCGCCCCTGCATAGAAGGAGAACGTTGTTTGTACTTCTGATCGGATTACCGTAATATCATACTTTTTCAATGATTGCAATCAGAATACCTTGTAGGGGGAGCGGCCCTCGCTCGGCGGGTGTTTCTATTTCTTCAGGCACCCACACCGTTCAGCTTCAATCTGCTGTGTGACAACGGTGTGCATTACTGAATGTTTTACACTCGCATTGCTTTTTTTGATAAATAAACGGTTTGCAGCAACTAATTCTTACCTTTGGGAAAAGCGGGGAATGAATCGAATTCAGGAGTTCTCACTGCGCTGTCTCCTGCTCAGTGCATCTGGCGTTTTGCAACAACCGCCATGTTGCTGTGAGCATGAGTTATGGTTTTGGTCACATGACCTAGGAATTCTGGGATACGTAGTTCCGTCGTGTCAAAGTTTTTGTTTGTAATTCTATTTGTGAAGGGCCATTTAAAAGGAACATCCATCAACCCAGATGCACTGAGCAGGAGACAGCGCAGTGAGAACTCCTGAATTAGATTCATTCCCCGCTTTTCCCAAATGCACACCGTTGTCACACAGCAGATTGAAGCTGAACGGTGTGGGTGCCTGAAGAAATAGAAACATCCGCCGAGCGAGGGCCGCTCCCCCTACAAGGTATTCTGATTGCAATCATTGAAAAAGTATGATATTACGGTAATCCGATCAGAAGTACAAACAACGTTCTCCTTCTATGCAGTGGCGCCCAGGCACGCAAATTGCCAATCACGCAAGCCACAGACCCAAAGACAAAAAAGAGCAATAAGAAATTGACGCCAAGACACACGGCGCTGCCCACAGGTAGGAAAGATATGTACTAAAAACCAGTGCAGGCACCTTCTCTAAGCCAGCCTCTTGACTACAATACCACTCTTTTCACAGAGTTCTCATTGACATAAAATAAGAAAAGGGAGCTGTTGAACCTCCTGGATCCAGCTACACTCGTGCTTAAGGTATATCAGTGTCTCAGACACCCGTTAGAAATGGGCAAATGGGTTTGAAAGAATAGAACAGAAATAAGACGTTTTTTCTCTTTCCACCTTTTTTTTTGTGCAAAAATTCTTTTAGAGCAAGGAACAAAGTGAAAATGCCCTGATGAGACCGCGTTGATTTATTTAACAGGTCGAAACGCGTCGGCAGTAAGAAGGCTCCCCAAAAAAACATAAAGCAATGATTGTGATATAATATTAATTTACTTATATCGACCAGCCTTCATGCAGATTCTTTCAAAAGAATCATCATCTTGTTTCACTATTCGATACGTGTTATCACTATAAATAATTCCTTCTGTTTTTCACTATTCTGATATATATCATCACTGTAAATAATGTGCAAAAATGTTTTTTCATCTGAATGTTCTTTTTGTATTGTATGACTTAACGTATTTTGTAAATAATGCATTGTTATTCATGAATTGTTATATTTTGATTAATGATTATCTGTTTAGTGTCTTTCTCGTACATATCTAATTTCTCGATTTGAAAAAACAAAAATAAAAAAGCAAGGGCCAAAATAAATAAGCCTACGTAATCAGAAATAGTCCTGATTATTGTTTTTCTAAATAACAAGTTCAAATTATAGGTGTGGGGGTCAAATTGTATGTTTATATTGTAATAGATGGTCCAGCCCCCTACACGACCCAGGACCTAACTCCTTTTGCTCTAGCGGCAGTGTGTCCGAGGCAGGTAGTTCACGCAGTCCACCTGATTCTGTGATGTGAGGTGCTGTTCACTGCATTGTGCCCTCTCACGTGCTGCCTCTGATGTACCTGCTCTGTTGTCCACAATGCCCTGTTGATGCTCTGATACTGCACTCTGCCCTCTGATGTGCTGCCAATGATGTACCTGCTCTGTTGTCCACAATGCCCTGTTGATGCTCTGATTCTGCATTCTGCCCTCTCACGTGCTGCCTCTGATGGACCTGTCCAGTGCAATGGACTGTTGATGCACTTAGCCCCTCTCACGTGCTGCCTCTGGTGGACATGTTCAGTGCAATGGACTGTTGATGCACTTAGCCCCTCTCACGTGCTGCCTCTGATGGACCTGTCCAGTGCAATGGACTGTTGATGCACTTAGCCCCTCTCACATGCTGCCTCTGATGGACCTGTCCAGTGAAATGGACTGTAGATGCACTTAGCCCCTCTCACGTGCTGCCTCTGATGGACCTGTCCAGTGCAATGGACTGTAGATGCACTTAGCCCCTCTCATGTGCTGCCTCTGATGGACATGTTCAGTGCAATGGACTGTAGATGCACTTAGCCCCTCTCACGTGCTGCCTCTGATGGACCTGTCCAGTGCAATGGACTGTTGATGCACTTAGCCCCTCTCACGTGCTGACTCTGATGTACCTGCTCTGTTGTCCACAATGCCCTGTTGATGCTCTGATACTGCATTCTGCCCTCTGATGTGCTGCCAATGATGTACCTGCTCTGTTGTCCACAATGCCCTGTTGATGCTCTGATACTGCATTCTGCCCTCTGATGTGCTGCCAATGATGTACCTGCTCTGTTGTCCACAATGCCCTGTTGATGCTCTGATACTGCATTCTGCCATCTGATGTGCTGCCAATGATGTACCTGCTCTGTTGTCCACAATGCCCTGTTGATGCTCTGATACTGCATTCTGCCCTCTGATGTGCTGCCAATGATGTACCTGCTCTGTTGTCCACAATGCCCTGTTGATGCTCTGATACTGCATTCTGCCCTCTGATGTGCTGCCAATGATGTACCTGCTCTGTTGTCCACAATGCCATGCTGATACTCTGATACTGCATTCTGGCCTCTGATGTGCTGACTCTGATGTACCTGCTCTGTTGGGCACAATGCCCTGTTGATGCTCTGATACTGCATTGTGCCCTCTCACATGCTGCCTCTGATGTACTTGCTCTGTTGGGCACAATGCCCTGTTGATGCTCTGATACTGCATTCTGCCCTCTCGTTTACTGCCTCTGATGTACCTGCTCTGTTGGGCACAATGCCCTGTTGATGCTCTGATACTGCATTCTGGCCTCTGATGTGCTGCCTCTGATGTACCTGCTCTGTTGGGCACAATGCCCTGTTGATGCTCTGATACTGCATTCTGCCCTCTTGTTTACTGCCTCTGATGTACCTGCTCTGTTGGGCACAATGCCCTGTTGCTGTTCTGTTACTGCATTCTGGCCTCTGATGTGCTGACTCTGATGTACCTGCTCTGTTGGGCACAATGCCCTGTTGATGCTCTGATACTGCATTGTGCCCTCTCACGTGCTGCCTCTGATGTACCTGCTCTGTTGGGCACAATGCCCTGTTGATGCTCTGATACTGCATTCTGCCCTCTCGTTTACTGCCTCTGATGTACCTGCTCTGTTGGGCACAATGCCCTGTTGATGCTCTGATACTGCATTCTGCCCTCTCGTTTACTGCCTCTGATGTACCTGCTCTGTTGGGCACAATGCCCTGTTGATGCTCTGATACTGCATTCTGGCCTCTGATGTGCTGCCTCTGATGTTCATGCTCTGGTGCCCACTTTGCCCATGCTCACGCATACACTGTGAATAAACCCCTATTATGTGTAATAAAGGTAGTCAATCATGTGTCGTGGTTTGTCGTAGTCATTCCTGTTTGCGTACTACAATTGTGTATTGGTATTTGCTTGTGATCAGTGGTTTCGGTAACATGACACTCTCCCTCCCAACGTCACGACCCTTGCAGGTATTCCCCTCCAGACAGCGATTGGTTTGTGCCTTACCTGCGTCATCGTCGATAGTGGGCCAAGACTTGGACGTGGTGGATCGCGAAGAGCATCGGGAAAGCGTGTAGCGCTGGGTCCATGGTGGCGAGCAGCTTGCGGTGGGTATCTCTGCTATGTATGGTATCTTCGCTGTGGGGAATCCGCCGTGTTCAGACAGGTTGTTTTTCCGCAGCGGTTTTATGTGTATTTTCCGCCATCTTGATTTGGGGGACGGTCATAGACGTCAGTCCGTACGGCGGAGTCTCTGGATTGGTTACGTCCGCCGCGTGGTCGGGTGTAGTTGGGCGGCGGTGCGTGCTCTTCCGTCGGGGACGGAATTTTGACACTCTTTCCTATCCTGATATGGCAGACGAAGTGTCCGCGGCAGGCGGACACGGAAAAGGCATTTTCCGCTTACTCCAGGGCTGCGGACGCACTTCCGTCCGCCATCCTAATGTGCCCCTCAATATTGTATAATTATGTAATATTTTTTTTTTTTTTGCCCCGGTGCGCTCCCGGGGCGCGTACCGATGCGCTCACCGGTAAGCGCAGTGCTTCGGCGCGACCCGGGGCGCGTACCGGTGAGCGTCCCGTTAGCCCTATTCCCGCGAACGAAAACAACATCGTGACGTATCGCGTAGCCGCGTGATGCGTCTTATGACGCACGGCATAAGCGCACCCGGAAGCGCCCGAGTGCATACGATCGCGCAACGTAAACGCCGCCGGGCGCGCCCCGGTGCGCGCCCCCGGGCACGCACCGGGGCGCGTAGCGTAAGCGCGTCGGGTCATGTGACCTGAAAATAACACTTTTGATTGGTTCAGAACACTTTTGGTTTCCAAATGATGAGAAAGCCCAGGTCATGAGACCTGAAAATAAGACTTTTGATTGGTTCACAACAGTTTTGTTTTCCAAATGATGAAAGACCCCACCTTTTTTCCTCATTCTCACTTTGTTGTTTGAGTGAAGAAGACCTGCATTCATTCTGTGAGAAATGGCTTTACTAGTAGCAGCTGCAGTTGCATCTGCACCACCACCACCTCCAGCACCACCAAAACAACTACCACAAAACCACATTGGTGGTCAAGAAGAAGAGGAGGATGAAGAGGAGGAGGAGGAGAGGCACTTTCTGCTTGAGGACAATCCCCCATACAGACCCAAGGAACATTTTATTTGGGAGTTTTACAAGATGCCAAGGGGTGCAAAAAAATTGAATGCAGCTAAGGTGACTTGCCTCATCTGTGGCGAAGAACTGTCAAGAGGGAATCCAAACAAGAAGTACTCTTTTGGGAACCACACTATGATTAGACATATGCAGAGGAAGCACCCCAACAATTATTCTGCAGAAGAGGTCAGGGAACTGACCAAGAACCCTCCCCATCGTTCTTCTTCAAGCGCCTCCAATCAACCCACTCCATCGGGTGCAGAGGCTAGGGAGATGGTTCCTAATGTACAAGCCAGGTTTGCAAAATTTAAATTTGTTTGCATATATTGCAACAAAACAATTTCATATGGTGAGCAAAGCATCACTTTACTCAATCGAGCTGCAGACAACCATCACTGCAGCAAGCAACTTTAATTTTTTTCAATTTTTTTTTTGCTCCAGTTGAGCTGTTTGCAATTCCCTGTGTTTTGTTTGACCCCAGAAAAACTACAAAAAAATATAAAATTGTTCAGAAAAGCCAAAAAAACAAAAAAAAATAAAAAAAATATAAAACAACAAAAAGAATAAAAAACAGTTCTTTTCAGAACTACCTCCAATTTATATAAAAATGCTTCATCTTTAAAAAACTCTGTCTTTCTTTTTTTCTCCAGGGTACGCGTACTGGTACGTGTACCGGTACGTGTACCGGTGCGCGCACCCCCCCAAAAAAAGAAAAAAAAAGAATGAGTGTGTGTGTGTGTGGTGTGTGTGTGTGGGGAGGGGCGGGTGTGGGGTGTGTGGGTGTGGGTGGGGCTGTGGGTGTGTAAGGTGTGTGTGTGGGTGTGTGGGGTGTTTGGGTGCGGGTGGAGGTGTAGGTGTGGGGGGTATGTGTGTGGGGTGTGAGTGTGTGTGGGATGTGTGGGTGTGTGTGTGAGGAGTGCGTGTGTGGGTGCGTGTGTGTGTGTGAGTGGTGTGTGTGTGGGGTGTGTGTCAGAGGTGTGTGTAGGGGGGGTGAGGTGTGTGTGTAGGAGTGAAGTAAATGATTAAGGGAAAGAGAATGAGTGAGGGAGCAAAGGAAGGGAACAGAGGGTAAGGGAAGTAAAGACGGGGGACTGAAAGAAGTTGAATGTGGGAGGTGAGTTAGGGAAAGGGGAGTTAACATGGAGGATAAGAATAAGTGAGGGAAGCAGAGTAAAGAAACAGGAGTGAGGTAGGCTGAGAAAATAGTAGTGAAGTTAAAGCAAAGGGTTATGACAAACTACATTTTTTAGTCACACTTACCATATAATTAATGTAACTTTAAATACATTTATAAACTACACTTTGTATCTGTAAAAGAGAGAAGAAAAAATAAGTTATAATTAGTAAAATATATATTTTATAATAAAAGATACAAATGAAGAGGTTAAAAATCATAACAGTGTATTAAGAAATAAAGTAAGAGTGAAGGACACAGAAGGGGAAATAAAGTAAGGTAGAAGGAGAAAAAGAAATAGAAGGAGAGCAAATTACTAAGAGTAAGGCATATAGATTCACTGACAGAGAGGAAGAGAAGAAGAGAGAAATTAACTGAAGGTAAGAAAGATACTAAAAGAATGTAAGTTAGCAAAACTAAATCCGGAAACAGGAGTAAGTAAAAAGATAATGACTGAGAAGGAAAGGAGTCTAATTAAGGATGCATTTAGAAGAATGAGGAATGGAAGATAACTAAGAGTAAGTGAAGGAGAGTCATAGAGTGAAGGGATGAAGGGAGAGAGGATAATATAGAAGGTTTGAGGGAAAAAGAGAGAGGAAGTTAGTAGACAGAGAGACTAAGAGAAGGACTGAGTGAAGTGGAGTACAAATAGTGAGGAAAGGAAATGAGTAACGGAGCAAAAAAAGGAAAGAGAGGAGAAGAGGACTAAAACAGTGGTACTGAGAGAAAGTGATTCGGTGATGAAAGTAAAGAGAAGGACACTGAAAGATAGGAAATGAGGGGTAGTAATGGAACCAGAGTAAAAGAAATGGGATGAAGAACGATGAGAGAGGAGCAGTGAAGTTGTTGTAAGAGAAATTATAGAAGGTAGATCAACACAAGTGAACATAACACAAGGAGAGTGAGGGACTGAGGACATAGAGGTAGTGAACGAAAAATAGAGAGAAGAAGTAAAAAAAAAGGAGCAAACAAAGATAAGCGAGGGAGAGTGGGTTAGTTATAGTGATAAAGTGCAACAATACTGGTGAGTGAGTAAAGAGGAATTACTAAAAGAGCAAAGGAGGAAAAGACAGAAAAGGGAAGTAAACAAGAGAGACTGAAAGCTGAAAAGTGATGCAAGGGAGAGAGGGGATGCAGACACTTGAAATGGAAATGAGGGGTTGTGAAAGAAGTGCAGTAAATGAATGGATTTGAAATAAAGTGAGAGAAAGGCAGTGTGAGTGAGTAAAGAGAGCTGAAACAGAGAGGAAAAGGGAAAGTGAGTGTGAGACAATGGGAATACAATATAAATTACACAATACAAACTATAGAATAATGTATACAACATGTTAGATAGTTTATTTTTGCTGTTCTCAGAACATATTGAATTTCAGTAAAATCATTGAGTTCAAACTATTCATCATATTACAGCGGGAAAAAAACCACAATCAAAAAGATTGTGTTTAAAAAAAAACATATAAACTTACAAATCACATATGTACACTAATCTTTGATTCACTTACTTTTCCTTTAGGCCAAATAGTCATCATGAAGGTCCTTTTCGTTGGAAGGTACTCTGCTGTTCTCTAAAAAATCCATTTAATCGACTCTCTAGAAAAAAAGCTCCAAGAATATCTGAAATATGTTTCAATGTTTGCATATACTCCTTCTGTTCAGTCATGACTCTTTGCTCATTCCTTCACCTTTCCTTAAGGCCAAATAGTGTCAGATGTATCAGTATATTTTCAAATTACTTAAAACAAACTCTGAAATTACCGTTTTCACGACGTTCTGAAAGAAAGGCTCAAACAACATTTTCACAATATTTAAATATTCATAATTCCAGCTCTGGCTCTCTCATGATGAACATTTCCTATAATACTGATATCACTTAATATGCGATCCACTTACCGTACCTTTATGAGAACTATAATTTTTATATTATCTTCATCACTTTTACTCACAATATAATTTTAAACAGCAAACTAACTTTTATTAACTGCTCCCGTCTTCATAGGGCAATTACCTTTACTTAAATTTTGGTTCTAAAAACACTAGGTATGAATTTTTTAAGTCAAAAGGCAAACGTTGTTTGAAAGTCAAATGAGTGTCATTACAGTTAGTCCAACCTTTACGACTTTTTAAATAGCATGTGTAATGCCCTGATGTTGTTGAAGGACCGTCATGATAAATATTAGCTACAGTTGCAAAAGTTCTTCCTGACATTGATAACTGAGAAGCCACAAACTTTTTAATAGAAGTTGACAATTTACTTCCATCAGGTCTACATCGTTGGAACATTAAAATTACATATTTACCATAAGTTTGTAAAAATAATGTGGACAGCATTGCAGACTTACATTGGGTACACACCATATTGTGATCAGCTGCTTTAACTAGATTATTAAAAGACACTGATTTGCAGTCTGGTAAAGTCAAATATATAAATCTTTCAGTGTCTATTCTAGTACTACTTGATAAACTACAGTTGTCGCAGTCATGCTGCCATTGATAAGAAAGGCTAAAAAGATTTTTTATATCTACACCTTCATCTTCCAATACATCAAACATATACATTAAAAATTCCTGACAATCCTGCTGAATATTCTGTGAAAATTGATTTTGAACAGAACATATGTCTAGAAGATTTCGAATTTCTGAAACACTTTATATTTTTGCTCTATCACTGCTACATTTCTCAAACACAGAATTTAATAAACAGCAGAATGTTTGATCCCGATTTTCAACAATCTGTTCTTGTAAATTTTGAAGAAAAAAAACAACATTTAGCACTACATTAGCATAGCAGTTGACACCAGAACTGTTTTCAAACTGAAATCCAACAACATCTTCAACAGAATCCTTTTTCTTTCTGCTTACAATTACAGTTTCATCTACTTTTTGTCTTTTTGCTACTACCTCACTACAATTATTCTCATTTCTTCTTTTTTCGGCCTACCACACGTTTTTCAAACAGAGGATATTGAGGCAAATGTGGAGCATACTCTCTTCTTAACCTATTGTATTCTTTAACACAATCTAGATCAGCACAAATCTTTGTTTCATCACACTCAATCAAGTACAATCCTGATAAAGTTCTGACTCGTGATTAATGCCACATATGCCATACCCTCTTTAAACACGGAACTTCCAATGTTCACCAAAGCACTATCTACACTTAAACCTTGAGATTTATGAATTGTTACCGCATATGCCAAACAAACAGGAAACTGTTTTCGGCGAACATATAAGTCTTTCACAAGCAAAAATCTAGCTGAACAGCGACTTATTTGTTATATTTCGTCAATGCCATCAAATTTTATTTTTAAAATTTCAATTCCATCTCTATTTTTGTAATTCACAAAATCAACAACATGACCCATTGCTCCATTTACCAGACCTCTTTCAACATTTAAATTCCTTCTCAAAATGATACGACAATTTAAACACACATTCAGAGTCTTTTCAAAACCAGCAGTTTTAGATATACTCTTCTGTAATGATTCCAATTTTGATTTCAAATTTTCAGACAAAATAATTGTTGCTCCCATATGCTCTATTTTATCTATGGCTTCCAGTTTCACAATCTCTTCATTTTCTAACTTTAACATTTTGTTGTTGAAGATGGAACATTCTTTCAGAGTTGGCATCAAACATATCCCAGATTTGTTCTCGTTCATTTTCTTAAAAATATTCTCTGGAAGAATGTTTTCATTTGGATACAAATTTGAAATTAATCGTGCATGTAAAGCTTCTTTCCCATGCTCACTTACTTTTCCGATTCTTACATCTTGTAGAATATTTTTATAATCTTCATGCTTTGCCTGCCGCATATTTTGAAGTAGTTCTGCATATTTGAAATTTAACCATATATTAACGTTTCCAATGCTTCCTAGGCACTTCCTGGTATCTTCATGCGTGACCATTTTAAACACTGGTTGTCCTTTCACTGGAGTCAATTGCAGTAGATCTCCAAAAACAATAATGTGTTTTCCTCCGAATAAGACATCATAGTCTATTCTAAGAATTTCTTGCATTCTCAAATGCACAAAAGCAAGCATTAGATTTGAGACCATGCTTACCTCATCAATGATAAGAAGTTTCATTTTCTTCAGGACTCTGGAAACTTCAGAACAAGCATCTCCAGATAGCTTGTGGTATTGTAATTTTTTATCATGCTCCACTGGTAGCATCAGTAAACAATGTAAAGTAATCCCTTTAATGTTATGTGCTGCCAGTCCAATTGGAGCGGTAACAACACAAGACAGCGGTGATTCAGTCCTTTTCTGCAGATAAGTTGCAATTGCTTTAATAAGAAAACTTTTTCCAGTTCCCGCTTCTCCACTCACATACAGTCGCACAGGCTCAAATGATGTACATGAGCACTCTTTTTCCTCATGACTGAATCCATGTTCAACCTGTTCTGTGACTTCGTCATATATCTGTTTCTGCTCAAGGTTTAGTTGTTTCACCAAATCTTCTAAGTTAACTACATCATCTTGAGCTTGTTCCATGGCTCTTTCCACCTCATCCATGGCAGTAGCAGCCTCATTTTGAATAATTGGTCCTCCTAGTGGATCCTGACTCAATGAAGCAGAACTCTGACTGTCTTGAGAACTGTCTCTAGCAATCTCTGCAGCAATTGTGGCTTCTTGTTCTATTTCTTCGTTCAACATTTGCAGATAATTTGGAAAATCAGGACATTATATGGTATCCTTGGTTGCATTAAAAGAATCTTCGTAACAGAGAAAATCTCCAAGTAGTTCCTCTTCTGTACGCCATGGCTTAAAGAGTTGCAAAAGAGCTAAATAGTAAAATTCCCTTTTCTATGAATTTTCGCAACTCAATTTTCGATGATTAATCAAATGGCCTTTTCTCTGTTTCACTAGACATCCTTCACACCCAATGATAGCATATATTCCATTATTGATATCTTCCCTGATGGTCCTCTTATAAATATAGTTTTGCAGAACTTCATACAAACAACTGTTCTCAAGATGACTACTTCTATTTGGATAGTATGTATCCAACATGTTTGTATTCAAAATATCTGTACTGTTTGGTTCTTTCTCCGCCAAATACTCAATTTCTTGTACAGATTTCAAAACTCGGTTTCGTGTTGCAGCAAGACCTAGACTCACCCAAATAATTGTTCTAGACTTGGCGTAGAGACTTGCTGATGATAACCGATCAGAACATTCATATGCTCCAATTTCTCGATGCGACAACATCTTCAAACTGAAACTGTATCATTTTTTACTTATACTCTTTTCATGTGAAATGTCCTCCCACATTTCCTTCAGTTCTGTCTTTTCTTTTTTTGTGATGTAAGACGTCACATATCGAGCCACAGCAATAGAGTTGTCAGCAACAAACTGAATATCTATGTTAGCATTCCACATGGACAAAATCACTGGGTTGTAGTCGTTGATGTACTTGGACTCTTCGTTTCTTTTTAAATTGTATGTATTTTTTGGTTATTTCCTCGTAACAGTATGTCGCAGAGAAGACATCAAATTATTTACTCTTCCTTTAGAAATCACTGGTCGTGGAAATGCAAAACGACATTTTGTGTAGAACTTGTCCTTGTTTCTGAATTTTCGACGACAGTACTTTCCACAACGATGTGATTGAAAGCGTAAAACTTGTTGCCTTAAACTGTTTTCTTCAGTAGTTTTCGGAACAGCACATGTTGAATACTCTTCAATGAAACTCATCACTGTGTCATCCGAATCTGTTCCAAATTTGGGTGCATCTTTAATCCATAACAACATATGTATGTGAGGAGCACCTCTCGCTTGATACTCTTTTCTCCAAAAGAAATCCAAAACCTCTCCAAGGGGAGTTCTTTTTTTTGTTGGTAATGAAAGACATCATAGCTTCAAATCTATGATTGAAATATCTGCATACATTCACTGGATCCAAAGAACACAGTTCTCCAGGTGTTTTGAATTCTATATTTTGAATGTTTGCATTTGCCTCTCGTAGAAATTGAAGTAAGTCGTCCCATGCATACTCAGCACAGCTAAGAGTGAGGAACCATGTATGAGTTCCTAAGTATCTTAGCATACATTTCAATTCTCCATGACGACGGTACCAATACTCGTTTGTACCACGCTGACATGCCATGAGATTGATTAGATCAGATTCCAAAATATTGTCTTGCAGATTGACTTTCTCCATAAAGTCCCTCGCCGAAACATTTTGCAGATGTGCTCCACTTTTCAGTAAATGGTTTACTGCATAAGAAAGACCAGACAAGTCACTTTCATACAGTAGATGAAACAAATATGGAATACATTGACGAAACCTTGGATCTTCAGCATATAATCTTAAAGTCCGGTATTCAGATTCAGGAATTTGAAGTGCTCGATCGTCATATCGTCCACCTCGACCTGTTGGAAATAAATGTGGAAAACAACAAGCTTCCAAACTTTCTTCCCATACACTAATGGGACTTCCTTTTGCTGATTTCATTTGAAACAAGTCAATTGCATTCCCCATTACTTCTTTGGAATGCAAAGGATGAACAGTATAATGTTCATATATTTCTTCACTTGTAGACACATCAACTTTTTCAATTTGGCCAGCTGAACAATCACTGTCTTCATCTGCAGCTGTTTCCTCTGATCCAACACATACATGTTTGTAGTACTCATTGTTTTTGACCAAATACAACGTTGCCTTTTTGACTTTCCTAACATCCACTAAATCTTGCCAGATTTTCTTACTCTTTGTCGGAACCCCATTAACTAGAATAACCAGAGGTTCCTCTTCCACTTTCTCTACACCAATTGTATCAATATTTTTATTGAAATCTAGAGGCAAATAAACAACTCTTCCCTTTAATCCTCTCTGTAAATCTGAAGGATGCAATTTCCCTATCTTAGGCTCCATGCGAACAATTGCCTGAAAAGGATGGACACATTGAATCAAAATAGACTCATATGTATTTAAATCCATCAATTCAGGAGGAATGTCTACCAACTCAAGATTATTATGAACAGCTCTAGCAGGCATTCTGTTTTGATTTAATTTATTATAACAATATTTACAAATACGCTGATCAGAACTCAAATCAAAAGAATTCTCCACCCACATATAAGTTGCAAAATCCTTCCACTCATAATTATTTATCTTTTCACTTTTTACAAATAAATCAACTAATCTAGTTTGATGCTTATAATGAGTTCGTCGACAACACACACAAGTAAAATTAGGCCTTTCACTTGATTTCACCTTAAACCTGGTAATTTCCTGGTCAAACTTTTCTGTACTTGAAATCTGTACATTGTCTTCCACATTACTTTGTATTACTGTGTCAATTTCTACACTGTCCTCTTTTTCACAAAAATAACAAATCTCAATTTCTTCACAAATCTTCTTCACATCTAATTCAGTTCCATGCAAAAGAGCACTATTTAACTGTTTAAGCTTAAGTGCTGGACTTTTTGCATAATACAACCTTCTCACTAATTTCCTCATATGATGCACTGCTAACATCCTAAAATGATGAAAAACACTCTGACAGACTTTTCTAGAAAGACAAGCCAGTGAATGCCCTTGCAAACCTGTGTTTTCTCTCACTCTGCAAGGATCTAAGTCTTGCAACATCTTCATTTTCTGTTTTAGACTTTTCTTACTATATGTACGTAAGAAATTACGAAGCACATCGATTGAATCCTGTCGCACACTACAAATACTACTACACTTCCAAGTGTACACTGGACCCTTAGTACGTCTCCCTAAAACTTCATCAGCTAACACCTCTTCTGCTTCTCTAGGCACAAGTTTCTCTTTTTCAATCGGACAACCATCTTTCACCTCATATGCTCGACCACTGGTGTCAACTGCATGCAACAAATCATTCTCCTGGAAGTAACTCTCTTCATTAAAAAATGGCTCACAACTTGAACTATGCATCCATTCTCCAGAAAAAACTTTACAAAAATTAGTCTTATTTACTCTTTTGCATCTACTCTTTGATTTGAAAACATCAATTGTCTTGTTAAGTGTCCTAATTCTATTGATTACTAAAATAAATAATTTTTTTTTAACTTCAAAAGTCTGATCAACAATCTTCTCTACACTTTTCTTTTTCCTATAAAAAGCAGCTCTCTGTTTACCTTTCTTAGTATTTTTTAACAAATTTAAAACCACCCTATTGCGAAACATTTGTTTACGAATGTCCCTAAATTGATTTTGCCTTCTATTCCTATACATATTATTGTCTCCTGCTGCAGTAGTAACATTTTTTGGGGATCTCTCCTTCCTCTTTAAATTTACTCTCTCCTTCTGTACATTCACATGTATATTATCAATTTTTTGGGATCTACATATGTTCCAAAAAAAAGACTTAGGGCCCGATGTAGGTAAAATAGATTTACCGATTTTTAATTACCGAATCATACCGATTCGGTAATTAAAAATCGGTAAATCTAAGGGGTGGAGATGTAGGAACATCCAGATGTTCCTTTTACCGAATCGGTAAAAATCTGTATTTACCGATTTGGTAAATACCGACCGGTAATGCCCCATTCATTCCTATGGGCTTTGAAGCCCATAGGAATGAATGGGGCATTACCGGTCGGTATTTACCGAATCGGTAAATACAGATTTTGACAAGGGTGCAGGGGGTGTCACTTTGACACCCTCTAGCACCCCCAAAAAAGATTCGGGGGCCATGTGGCAGGCATACCTGCCCTAAGGGCAGGTCTGCCTGTCATATGGCACAGGTGTGCATGCACACATGTGCATGCACACCGGAATCGGTATTTTACCATCAAATATATTTGATGGTAAAATACCGAATCGGTAAGGGTTGTGGTACTCAGAAGAGTCCCACCTACATAGCAAAAATACCGAATAGGTATGAATACCGATTCTGTATTTTACAGATTCGGTAAATTTACCGATCGGTAAATTTACCGAATCTGTAAAATATGTGGCCCTACATACCGATTTGTAAATACCGGTCGGTAACGGCCGAAAATACCGATTTTCGGCCGTTACCGACCGACCTACATCGGGCCCTTAGTTGTCTTACCAGGAGCTTTTTTCGCGTTTTTTGAAGTATTTGTTGTAGGAGACTGCTTTAATTCCGTTGCTGTTTTTGATTTTTTCCGCTTAGCATCTTTCCGTCTCCTCTGCCTTGAGGGCATATTTCCTTACTATTGAAATCTTGGTTTCAATCTGTGGTAAACAAATAATAAAAAAAAAAAACTCATTATAGACCACTATTACCAAACAACAAAGCAATGACAATAAGCAAACAATATAAACACTATAATGCTTATACATATGACCTTATCTCTGTTTTTTAAATGTTATTCTAAAAAAATATTTCGGGCACATGAATTGGTTTTACATTATTGACAAGGATTAGATAGTATCTGCATGATTAAAAAAATATATTTGCACATTTCACAATCATATTACCTGTGTTTCCTCAGATTAGTAAGCAGATTGTACACATGAGGTAAGGCCTGTCCTGGGGAGCATAGGTGGTGAGACCGGTGTCTAAGAGTGCACTGGACTGGACTTCATGAAGCCTATCCCCCACTACACTCTTAGACACAGCCCTCACCTTCTTTCCACCCCTGGACAGACCTCTCTTCCACTACACTCTTCAACACAGGCATCACTTCCTATGCACCCCTGGACAATCCTCACCTCATCTGAAACCCTGAATAGACCTCAACTCATCTGCACCATTAGACAGGCCTCAGTTAATCTACACCCCTGGACACGCCTCTTCTCATCTGCACCCTGTTACCATCAATTATACTCAATGTATTGAGGTCTGTCCAAGGGGCACAGATTAGATAATGCTTGTCTAAGGGTCAGAGGAGGTAAGTCCTCTCCATTGCACTCATGGACACAGGCCTCAACTCCTTTGCACCCCTGGACATGCCTCACCTATTCTGCACAATCCACTTCCTAATCTTAGGAAACACAGGTGACATGATTGTGAAAGGTTCAAATATTTTTATGTAATCATGCACACACTATTTATTCCTTCTCAAAAATGTAAAAGCCAGTGATTTGCCCCAAAATCGTTTTTTGAATAACATTTTAGAAGCAGAGCGCAGGTCCTATGTACAAGCATTCCATTCCAGTATTGAAAACTCACTATTTTACAAAATACATTTCCTCTCTATTGCAAACATTCCTACCAAGCATTACCAAAAAAATGACACAAACCAACAGCAAAGAAGCTCAGTCTGCTTCCTAATCTGAGGTAACACAGGTGACATGATTGTGAAAAATTTAAATATTTTTATGTAATCATGCACACACTATTTATTCCTTCTCAAAAATGTAAATGCCATTGATTTGCCCCAAAATCGTTTTTTGAATAACATTTTAGAAACAGAGCGCAGCTCCTTTGTACAAGCATTCAATTTCACTACTGAAACTTCACGATTTTACAAAATACATTTCCTCTCCCTTGCAAACATTCCTACCAAACATTACCAAAAAAATGACACAAACCAACAGCAAAGAAGCTCAGTCTGCTTCTTAATCTGAGGTAACACAGGTGACATGGTTGTGAAAGGTTCAAATATTTTTATGTAATCATGCACACACTATTTATTCCTTCTCAAAAATGTAAAAGCCATTGATTTGTCCCAAAATCGTTTTTTGAATAACATTTTAGAAACAGAGCTCAGGTCCTATGTACAAGCATTCCATTTCAGTACTGAAAACTCACTATTTTACAAAATACATTTCCTCTCTCTTGCAAACATTCCTACCAAGCAGTACCAAAAAAATGACACAAACCAACAGCAAAGAAGCTCAGTCTGCTTCCTAATCTGAGGTAACACAGGTGACATGATTGTGAAAGGTTCAAATATTTTTATGTAATCATGCACACACTATTTATTCCTTCTCAAAAATGTAAAAGCCATTGATTTGCCCCAAAATCGTTTTTTCAATAACATTTTAGAAACAGAGCGCAGGTCCTATGTACAAGCATTCAATTTCACTACTAAAACCTCACTATTTCACAAAATACAAATCCTCTATCTTGCAAATATTGATACCATGCATTTTCAAAAGGCATCACACAAACCAACAGCAAAGAAGCTCAATGTGCTTCCTAATCTGAAATCTCTATCTATATTGAATGAATCATAACTCACCTTTACAAATGCTTTGGGAGATTGAGAACAGTGTCTGATACACACACCAATATATCTTTAGCAGAGCAAAAGGTATGTACTCCAGGCACTGCAACCATGAATGGCACAGAAAACCTCTAATTCTACACACATATCCCTCATGTTAACCAATTAAAACTCTTCCCTCTCTATTTTCAAACCAACACCCTTCCCCCCCTCAGCCCTTTCTGCCTGTTGCCACAGCAACTCCCTCCTCACTCACCTCTCGGGGTTAAAAGTTGATTCTACAATGTTGCAAATGAATTCAGCAAGGATATTTGACCTCTCAATACACCAGCTTATCAAGTGCAATCTTTCTTTTAATGACTTTTTCTTAACCGTTCCAATTACTTCTTTCACAGAACAGAACCATGCACCCTAACTTTCAGTTTTCAACTATCTGAATCCACCAATCATTGCTTGTGATTCAAGAGCATTGAAACTCCACAGTTGTTTTTTGCAAACTCCTACTGTTCCAACTGCCATTTCATTCCTACACTTCATCTGACTGCACCAGAACCTCCTCTCACCATGTACTCTGTCTGGATTATTGGACAAAGCTACATTCACTGGGCTCTAAGGTATGCAGCTATCAGAAATTTTCACAACCTTGATTTACCAAATGTGCACATCAAGTGGATTGGCCAAAGAGGATTGAGATGTCATCAATTGATACCATTGGTTAAAACCTTTTACCATCTGCCACACCCTGACCTCATAATTTTGCACTGTGGTGGAAATGACCTAGGCACTTTGACTGGGGTAGGTCTGGAGATGCTTTTAAAGGACACCTTTGGGCAATTTCCACAAACTACCTTGGTATATTCCAATATATGCCAAAGACAGAAATGGAAGTGGTCCAACCAATTTTGTCCACAATTTGAGAAAGCACGGAAAAATGTGAATAAATCTGTTTCTGCTTACATGAGAGACTATGGAATGGGTTCAATATACAACAATAACTTGCGTTACAACATGCAAGATATCTACAGAGGAGATGGTGTGCACTTCTCAGATGAGGGGAATAGAATATTCCTCCTGAATTTAAGACTGTGCATTGGAACCTACTTGTAGGTACCTAAATCAGCCACAGAACCCAAAAGCTCTTTTCAGGGCTACCCTACATCTGATCACTCAAAATGATTATTTTACTCTAACTTTTTTCACTAATTTTCACCAAAGTACGCTCCCCGGTACGCTCCCCGATGCGCGTACCGGGCGCTTCCCCCGCGAATTTCTTTTAAAAAATTGTTTTTTTCAGCCTATATTGGCCTCCTAAGCCCCCCTCAGAAAACCTAGGGGGTCAGGGGGTGTCTACCGTGTCCCCTTTTACCCATTCCCAACGTTGTTTGTCCTCCATCTTGGGTCTCAAATCTACCGAAACACAAGATGGAGGACTCCCGTAGTGCTGCCGGTACGCGTACCGGGGCACGCACCGGTGAGCGCTCCTAAAAATGTTTACAAGTTAATTTACATAAAAACCACTGGAGAAACTTTCACCAAATATAGAATAGGCCCTACTACATTCCAGTCCCTACCATTTTCCCAAATTTGGTGGAATTCCATTGAGCCGTTTGGGCTGTAGGCCTGTCTAAATATCCTGAGGTGAATTACATGACAAAAACACATATGAAGTGTTAGGATTTACAACCAATTACAATGTTACTTTCATTTTCTACTTTTTTTTCCTGACATTTGATTGGTTATGTACATGAATATATATGAAAAATGAGAGGGAAACACGGCCATTTTCACTACAACTACCTGAGGTACATCTTGAAAGAATTTTCTCCATTTATCTTCATCACCTTATAATAAGGTAAGTTGTTAATTTGTAAGGGGCACTTTAAATTAATTTGTAAAAACGTTTTCTGATAGTTATTTACTGTCCCTCTGTTATAGTTATAGATTGAGATAGGCTTCTCTGTTATAGTTATGGATTGAGTTATGCTTCTGTGGTATAATTATGAATTTACTTAGGCTTCTTCACATACACTTTTTTATATTTCTACTTCCTACCTCATACCATACACTGCCCAAAGATAACTTCACTGTTAAAAACTCAGAAGTACCTCTCTGAACTCAAACCCAACAGTGCCCTAACTCTACTGACATAGTTATTTTTTATGCAATTTACAGCAAGAAAATGGAAGATACACCACAGACCAACAATATTTCTTTCGAAATAACTGATGAGCAGATTCATTTCGAAATAAATGATGAAGAAATTCTTCAAGAAGATTTATTTGACTTCCTAGATGACTCTCTTGACCAAGAATTCACAGACTGTGTAGATAATATGGGATCATGCAGTACAAATTTGGAGGAGATTTCGGATGATGAAATGTTGCAAGTGTTATTAAATTAGGAAAATTCAGAATAATAAATTTATATTTAATAATTAAAAATTGTTTGAGACATTATTCATTTTTATATATAATTCATGAAGTAGTACCAAAATGATTATAATATAAAGTGAGACTTACAGTATACTGTGCATACTATACAACTTGTTGGTGTTACATAATAAGTTTGCTCATAGTTACTTCCTTTCTCCTACTATATTATCTTGAATGTGTATTTGACATCTCTTTTTTATCTACAGCCTTCTTTCTCTCACTGTCTGTCTCTAATGCACCATAGCACCACCAATTTTGTGTAGATTCAGAAGAGAGTAAAATGTAATACTTGAAAATATCATAAGGGAGCAGGGTAGACTACCCATGATCCCATAGGCTTTCTCAAGGAGTGCTTAAAGGATCTGTTTCTGCTTTCCTGACACTCTATGATATGGATTCCATATATCACAATACCTACTGTAAACACATGCAAGATATCTACAGAGGAGACGGTGTACATTGAATTTAAGACTCTGTATTGGTACCTACATGCTGGTACTTAAATCACCCACACAACACTACAACTCTATGCAAAGCTACCCTACCTCTAAGCACTTTAAATTATTATTTTACTGTTTCACTGGGCTTTCCCTATGGTACGCTCCCCCCGCAAAAATCGTTTGTTTTTTTTTGCCCCACGGGGCCCTTTTATGGCCCCCACATCAAACCTAGGGGATCGGGGGGTCTACCCTGCCCCCTAATGGTCATTTCCCCCTTTGTTTTTGCCACCTCTTGTGTCTCGATCCTACCGAGACACAAGATGGCGGCTGCTCCGGACTGTTTGGAATGTTGACAGACACCCGAGAGCCGAACAGCTTTCCTCGTCAAGCGGGGGCCGAGATAAAAGGGGGTCCCAAAACGTGTTTTCCCCATGTTAATTTCCATAGGGCGGTCGGTCGCACTTTTAGCTCGAATGGCTGAATGGATTTTCACCAAACTTGGCAAAATTGTAGGGACTGGTAGTCCGATGTGCCTTTGCTATGTCTCAAGATATGTGCTCCAGAGGATTTTGAGTAATTTAGGTTAAAAAAAATGTATTTATCTATAGCAGCTTACCCGTGAGCTTACCCGTACGCTTACGGTACGCGTACGTGCGCGTACCGTAAGCGTACCTCTAGTGCGCGAGCTGCATTCTGATTGACTGCCAATGTCTTTCAACACTCCAAAACAGAAACTGTTGGGAGCCATCTTGTGCCTCGGTAGACTGAGGCACAGGAAAGCAGAAAAACAAACGTGTAGAACTCAAAAAGGGGGCAGTGTAGAAGCATCCTGACCCCCTAGGCCTGGTCAGGGGCTCCCACAAGGACCCCCAAGGCCCAAAAAAAAATATATATTTTCGGAAAATTGCGGGGTACGCTTACGGTAAGCGTACCTCATTTTTATACAAGAAAAACAAAAAATGTTGGGGGCCTTGTAGAAACACTCTGACCCCCCTAGGGCTGTTCAGGTGGTCCCATACGGATAGTAACATATATGAATGTTATCCGCTAATAGAATTAGCATTTAAAAAACCTTGCGAGTTCACTGAAAAAAACAAAGGTTTCAGGCCTTATATAGTTAGGAATTAGCATTTAAAAAACCTTTGAAATTCACTGAAAAAACCATAGGTTTCACACCAGTTATAGTTAAGAATTAGCATTTAAAAAACCTATGAAATTCTCTGAAAAAACCATAGGTTTCACACCAGTTATAGTTAGGAATTAGCATTTAAAAAACCTATTAAATACACTGAGAAAACCATAGGTTTGACACCAGTTATAGTTAGCTAAACATTTTACTCATACACACACACACCCCACACACATACCCCCACATACACACAACCCACACCCACCCCTCCCACACACAACCCCTCACATACCTCACACACCCACACCTCCAACCACACCCAAACACCCCACACACACACCATACACCCCCACACCCCCACCTACACCCACACACCCCACACACCCCCACCCACACATATCTCACTCCCCCCCCACACACACACACACACCTCACAGACACACGCCACACATCCCCCACACACACCTCACCCCCCCACACACACACACCTCTGACACACCCCCCCCCCACACACACACCCCACACACACACCTCACACACACACACACACACCCACACACACATTCCTCACCCCCACACACCCCCACACACACCCACACACACCCCCACACACACACACACCCACACACACACCCACACATCCTACACACACACACCCCACTCTCATACCCCCCACACACACACCCCACACCCACCCCCCCACACACACACACCACTCACACACACACTCATTATTTTTTTTTCCTTTTTTTGAGGGGGTGCGCGCCCCGGTACACGTATCGGTACACGTACCGGTACGCGTACCCTGGAGAAAAAAAGAAAGACAGAGTTTTTTAAAAATGTAGCATTTTTATATAAATTGGAGGTAGTTCTGAAAAGAACTGTTTTTTATTCTTATTGTTGTTTTATATTTTTTTATTGTTTTTTTGTACCCCGCGACTTAAAAAAAAAATATATATATTATTTTTTTTGCCTTGGGGGTCCTTTTGGGACCCCCTGAGCAGGCCTAGGGGGTCAGGGTGTTTCTACTCTGGCCCCTTTGCGAGTTTCACACCTTTGTTTCACTGCTTTCTTGTGCCTTGGTTCGAACAAGGCACAAGATGGCTGCCAGGGACACCGAGTATGCAAGGGGAATTAGTTCCCCCTCTTCAAACATGCACGGGGGCTGCGTTGCAGAGAGGTGTAAAAAAGGGTGTGGCCTCATTACACCTCTATGCAATGCAGCCATCTGGCGCATACTGGAGGCTCCTGGTGGGCTAGTTGGCCCCCAGGGACCCCCATTATGCAAGGGGAATTAGTTCCCCCTCTGCAAACGTGCCAGGCGGCTGCGTTGCAGAGAGGTGTAACAAGGGGCATAGCCTCATTACACCTCTGCAATGCAGCCCCCTGGCACATACTGGAGGTTCCAGGTGGGCTAGTTGGCCTCCAGGGGCCCCCAGTATGCAGGGGGAATGAGTTCCCCCTCTTCAAACATCCACGGGGGCTGCGTTGCAGAGAGGTGTAAAAAGGGCCGTGGCTTAATTACACCTCTCTGCAATGCAGTCCCCTGGTGCATACTGGAGATTCCTGGTGGGCTTTCAGGTCTTATATAGTTAGGAATTAGCATTAAAAAAAACTTTGAAATTCATTGAAAAAAACATAGGTTTCAGGCCTTATATAGTTAGGAATTAGCATTTAAAAAACCTTGCAAATTCAATGAAAAAACCATAGGTTTCAGGTCTTATATTGTTAGGAATTAGCATTTAAAAAACCTTGCAAATCCACTGAAAAAACCATAGGTTTCAGGCCTTATATAGTTAGGAATTAGGCACAAGAAAGCAGAAAACCAAACGTGTAGAACACAAAAAGGGGGCAGGGTAGAAACACCCTGACCCACTAGGGCTGCTCAGGTGGCCCGACTAGGATATTAATATATTTAAACGTTATCCGCTAATAGAATTAGCATTTAAAAAACCTTTGAAATTCACTGAAAAAACCATAGGTTTCAGGCCTTATATAGTTAGGAATTAGCATTTAAAAACCTTTGAAATTCACAGAAAAAACCATAGGTTTCAGACCTTATATAGTTAGGAATTAGCATTTAAAAAAACCTTTGAAATTCACTGAAAAAACCATAGGTTTCAGGCCTTATATAGTTAGGAATTAGCATTTCAAAAAACCTTTGAAATTCACTGAAAAAACCATAGGTTTCAGGAGTTATATAGTTAGGAATTAGCTTTTACAAAACCTTTGAAATTCACTCAAAAAACTATAAGTTTTAGTGGTGTTCTAGTTAGCTGGACATTTTACTCATACAAAACCATTGAAATTGCTCCTATATAGTTAGTTGTACTAAGTACATATCGCGCACCCGCAATCCACTGCTGATGATGTCACATATTAGATTATTCATGACATGGTCAGTGACATCACTGATGACATCTCAAATGACATCACTAATGACATCACTGATGACATCATCCACGTGACAATCACATACACCTTTTCATACACTATTACAATTTTTCATCACTCTTTGTAAAATACAGAGTATCATATTTAAATCCATTGTCACAGCAATACAAGTATGTAAAAATCCACTCAGTGATTCATACATGTATACACACATCTAATCCCTTACCTGTGGATTCACTCATACATGCTGTCAATGAACAATAGAACACTATCAAAAATACGTTTACATCTATATCGACATTAAACAACAGCACGCAACCTATTCACATATGAAGTCGTCCTACTCACTTCTGCAAACAATGGATCATACTTACATATTTACTTAGCAAAACACTTATACAAACACCTTTTCTTCTATTCATTTAGATAGTAAGTCATACTTAGTGAATTATAAAATCCTTATTACAAGTATACAGTTATCCATACAGTCACTCACACAATCATTGTGTCTTATGTATACTTATTTATATACAAAAACTGACACATACACTGCCTTTTATTTTTCTAGTTTGTTGGACCTGTACCTTTGAGAAATATATTTTCTCATCACCACACCCATAAAGAGATTCCCTCACCCAAACTGTTAGAACATGTAGTTTTAACTTCATATATATACTGAATAAACTATTCAGACATCTTTGGACAGTCACACACCCTCCACCGAACCACACACACTTTCACACTCCCATGCAAATACTCAGTTAACTAATCAAGAACTAATATAGACTTTCACATAGCTAGTAACCAACTGTAGAATCAGTTTACACAACAACTGACAAAGTGATACAGATATTCACACAGTTTAGTTACTATCCACTATATTTAGTGAGACATTATAAATTGGTCAAGTAAACAGTCAATTACACTGCTACTAAATCCTCCATCCAAATATTTATTTATATATCCACTCATTCTTCAATGCAAATTGCTATATATATAATGCATATTTAAATAACGAAGCAAACCACATTCACTGGATGATGTCATCAGTGATGTCATCAGTGATGTCATTTGAGATGTCATCAGTGATGTCACTGATCATGTCATGAATGATCTAATATGTGACATCATCAGCAGTGGATTGTGGGTGCGCGATATATACTTAGTACAACTAACTATATAGGAGCAATTTCAATGGTTTTGTATGAGTAAAATGTCCAGCTAACTAGAACACCACTAAAACTTATAGTTTTTTGAGTGAATTTCAAAGGTTTTGTAAAAGCTAATTCCTAACTATATAACTCCTGAAACCTATGGTTTTTTCAGTGAATTTCAAAGGTTTTTTTAAATGCTAATTCCTAACTATATAAGGCCTGAAACCTATGGTTTTTTCAGTGAATTTCAAAGGTTTTTTTAAATGCTAATTCCTAACTATTTAAGGTCTGAAACCTATGGTTTTTTCTGTGAATATATATATATATATATTTATATATATATGCATATATATATAAATATATATATATATATATATATATATATACCAATCTGTATTGAAGATTGAGTGGATATATAACTGTATTGATGTAGAATTTAATAGCTGTCTGAATGTCTGTTTAAGTGAGTAATTAAAAGTGTCTCACTTAATACATGGATTAGTAAATAAATTATGTGAATGTGTGCATCACTGCCTCTGTTGTTGTATAACATGCTGCATCAGTCGGTCACTAACTACATGAGTGTGTATATTAGTTATTGTTTACTTGGGTGAGTATTTGTATGGGACACTGAGTCTGTGAGCGGTTGGATAGGGTGTGTGTAACTCTATGCATAGATGTGTGAATCGTTGATTGACTAGGTGTATAGGTTTAAGGGTGCATGTGGAAATAGTTGTTTGGGTCACTGAGTGTATTTATTTGTGTGTTGGTGAGTGAATATATGTTTTAGTTGTACATCTTCAACAAAGTAAAAAAAGGTATTGTATGTGAGAGTTGGTTTAAATAAATAAGTATATGTAAGAGTCAGTGATTGTGAAAGTAATTATATGAAGTGTATATTTGTAATGGTGATTTTTTAACTTATTAACTAATGGTTACTATTTATTTGAATAAATGAGGTGTTGTGTTTATAATTGTGTAAGTGAGTAAATGTAAGAATGATACATTTTTTTCATGAGTGAGTAGGATGACTGCATAACTGACTAAGATTACTGCTGATGTGCCAATGTCTATAAATGTGTATAGGTGCATTTGATAGTGTTCTATTAATTAGTGACTACATGTATAAGTGATTCTGTTGTTGAATGGGTAGTTGTGTGTGTAGACTTAGGAATCAGTGAGTGGGTATGTAGTAACTGGTATTGGTGTGCCAATGGTTTCAAATATGGTACTCTGTATGTATTTTACAGTGAATGATGAAAGGTTATACTAGTGTATGATGAGGTGTATCCGATTGTCACATGGATGATGTGATCAGTGATGTGATCAGTGATGTCATTTGAGATGTCATCAGTGATGTCACTGACCATGTCATGAATGATTTAACATGTGACATCATCAGCAATGCATTAAGGGTGCACGAGTTATAGTGAGCAGAACTAACTATAACGGAGGAATTTCCATGGATTTGTAAGAGTGAAATGTCCAGCTAACTACAACACCCCTGGAATCTATGTTTTTTTCTGTGAATTTCTAAGGTTTTTTAAATGCTAATTTCTAACTATAACGTCTCTGAAACATATGGTTTTTTCAGTGAATTTCAAAGGTTTTTAAATGCTAATTTCTAAGTGTAATAGTAGTTATACCTATTTTTTGTACTGATTTTCTACAGTTTTTGTTTAACTAATATGAATATTTAATTCATTAAATAACATTATATATTTTTCTGAAAATTGCAAAAAAAGTTTTAAAAAAATTCAAACTGAAATATTGTTTACTTTTTTTGTTTCATTTTTTATTGTAATATATTTATATTATTTTCTTTTTTTCCAAAAATTTTTCGGAGTTGCGCACCCACAGCGTACAGATCACTGTGGGTGTGTGGATTCTAGCCACCATTTTAGGAAAGTCATGAAGGATCCGCTTATAGTGTGTAACGGCTGCGTGATTTTCAGTTACATCATATACATTAAATATTACATGATGTGCGCGATTGGTATGCGACCAGTCCATGACTCCTGCTCCCCTGCATTTGCGACATATGCGCATTACGGTACGCGATGCTTGCGCGGTGGCGGGTCCTGCGTGACGTTATATACGTGCAGGGGCGTGTTTGGTGCAAGACTCCCACAACATTTTTATGTTCTAAAATTATATTTATTTGTCTTTAAGAGATTATCTAAGAGATTATCTAAGATATACATAAACATAATATATTTGTACCTATAATAAACATTTATTATTTTTAAATATAATTTCGCGAAGCCGCGTTGGGTGCGTGGTTCGTGAGCGCAGAGTGCGCGGATCTCATGTGACCTAAAAAAAAAGTTTTCATTGGTTCATAAAATTTCCCACTGTAACTATTGAAAGACCCCACCCTCTTTAATCAATCTTGTTGGAGCATCATTAGAGAGACATATCTTTTCCTACAAGAACCCTTTTTGCTTGTGTTTTTGAGTGTTTTTCAAAAAATATCAAACAAAATGGCATCTGGACAGCAGCAGCAGCAGGAGGAAGTATCTTCTGAAGAAGAAATCTTGCAGGAGGCACCACGTCCACAGAGGCCGGAATCTGTTGTGAGGAAATTCTTCATTTTTCCACCTGGGGAGAAGAAAGTAAATGCGAGAAAGGTGACATGCAAATTTGTGACACAGACATCCTTGCACCATGGTGCAAGGATGTCTGTGTCATGTGGAGGTTGTTTTTGTGCAGGAAGGGACACCTTCCTGCACAAAAATAATCAGTAAATGTATTTTTCTCTTTCAATGTATGCTGTAGAATGCAGCATGCATTGTAAGAGGAAAAAATGAGGAGAAATGAAAACAATTCTCCTTGTTAGCAGTACATTGCAGGGGCGTCAGTTATAATTAGCTCCGGTAACTATAACTGCTGAATTTCACTGGTTGTGTATGCGTGAAATCTGAGTCTAACTATACCATCCCCGTAATCTTTGTTTTTTTCAGCAAATTTCTAGGTTTTTTTAACGTTAAGTAAGATGCATATTGAAATGGATGGTGGGGGGTTGGAAGCAGGGCCTGGCATTGTGCTGCCCCCACCCAAGCTTACTGCTCCTGCCTTCCCTCCTCCTAGCCATCCATTGTCCAAGTCCATGTCCCTGCTCCCTTATTACAGCCCTATGTGGCCGTTGTTCTGCCACTGGCCTTCCCACCTTCTCTGAACAGTTAGCTTGCTGCCCCATCCACCTCCTCCCTATCCACTGTTCTCTGAATCCATGGCCTATCCTCCTCCCTCCTGCCATGTATGGTCTGATGTGCTGCCACTGCCCTTCATTTAGCATGATATACCAGTTCACTCCTCCTGCCCTCCGTTGCCCAATTCTATGCCCCATCATTGACCTCCTGCTTAGCCTCTGTGCTTAGCTTGCTGCCCCTATTCTCCTCCCCCTGCTCTCTGATGTCTGTGTGCATGCCCCCGCTCCGTCCTTTTTGCCCACCATGTTCCATGGACCTGCCACTCCTATCTACTGTGAGTGTTATGTTGAGCTGCCACTTCCCTCCCACCTGCTTAGCATTGTTAGATGACTGTAACCTGTCCCTGCTACCTCCACCCTGCCTGTCCACATTCCATACCCCTATCCACTTCCTCCTGTCCCCCATGGTCCATTTTACTGCCACACCCTTCTGCCCTCTCTGATCTGTTGTGCTGCAACTGCTCCTCCTGCCTGCCCTGCGTGGTCTGTTGTGAGGCCCCTTCCCCTCGACTCTCTTGTCTGTGCCCAGGTCCTTACCCTCCCTTCTATACTCCATGGTCCTTTGTGCATGCCCCTACAACCTCCTTCTTGTCCATCATAGCCATTGTGCTGCCACTAACCCTCCCGCTTGCCATGCATGGTCTACTGTGCTTCCCTGTGTGGTCAGCTAGCTGCCCCTGACCTCCTCCCACCTTCCCTCCATGGTCTGTGTGTATGTCATTATAGTCTCACTGTTACATTCCATGGTGTACCTTGCTTCTAGTGCCCATCCTTCCTGACCTCCATGGTCATCCTTCTGCTCCTGCCCTGCCCCCTTACCCCCAGCCCTCTGTTTCCATGTGCAGACCCCTATTCCCTCCCTCCTGACTTGTCTGTTACCTTGTAATGCCCCTGATCTTTCCCTCCTCCCCTTTATGGTCCGTTGTGCTGCAGCTTTCTCTCCTGTCTGTCCATTATGGTCAGCTAGCTACCATTGCCTCTTTCTCCTCTGTTCTCTGTAGTCCATGTGCATGGTCCTTTCCCCTCCCTATTGCTTTCTATGGAATGTTGTCCTGCACTCCCATTCTGCATGCCCTGTGTGGTGTATTGTGGTGCTGCAAACCCTGATGTCTGCCCTGTAGGGTCAGTTTGGTGTACCTCTCCATGTCCCTCCTGTTCTCTGTTACCTGAGTCCTTGTCCCTACCCCAATTCCTCCTGCCTTCCATGATCCAATGTTCCATACTTGCTAACATTTTGAACTTGGTAAGAGGGATATTTTGGAAAGAAAATGGGGTATTGATTTTCCCCTTTGACTTACATTGAAAAAGGCGAGATTGTAGTCATGAGACAGATCAAAGAAAACCCATTTCGGCTTAAAAACATTGGATTTTTACTGGCTGAATGGAATGTATGGTTGTACTACCACTACCTCTTCCTTCTGCCCACAATGGTCTATTATATTGCCACAGCCTCACTTGCCAGTCCTTTATTGTTGGTTTGTTGCCCCTGCCCCCCTTTCCACTGCCCTCCATAGTCTGTTGTGCTGCCACAGCCCTTCCTACCTGCCCAGTGTGGTCAAATTGTTGCTTTGCACCCTCCTACCTGCCTTCAATTTTCAGAGTCCTTGCCTCTGGCCTCTGCCTCTCAACAGTATCCTAATGAACAACTAGATTGCTAACATTCTATATTTATTTCAAAAGTGTGATGTCATCTTGATGTAATCAAAACTGTAATACTTAGAGCATTTCCTTTAGAAATTACATATATGAGAGGGTCTTATTTGCATCAAAATTATGGTTTGTGCTCTAAAAAACTAAAATGAGGACATATTTTCTGAGTTTTCAAATAGCGAAAAAGCACTTTTAAACTATTTGTTATCTTTATTTTTTTAGTTGACCACTTAATTAAATGTTGCACTTAGGAGAGCGTATGTGGTGTTACTTCAAGAGCTGCAGACTTTGCAACTGGGGAACCAGGTTGGAGTTTCTGCTTCAGCTCGACATTCTGTGATTCTTGTCAAATCACTTAATCTCCCCATGTCTAAAACCAAAATGAATTTGTTCATGTGTAATGTAACCAATGCTCATGTAAAGCACTCCAGTACCTGACAAGTCTGCACTATATAAAACCACAAAAACACAAAAAATAAAAAGTGTTTTGCACACTTCTGTCATTGGGGTACGTGTTGGCTACATCTGGGTGATATTTGTGCTACATTTGGGCTCTTTTGTCTCTGGTGGCATTTTGAGAGATTTATTTGTTATAAAGTTTCCTAATTTCCTCATTTACTGCAGTCTCCTCAGTAGGAATTGCTTTCAGTTTGTTACTTTGATTCCATCAATAAGGTATTTAGATATGTCACACATTTTATTATTTTTATTATTTATGAGTTTTATATAGCGCTAGCCAGACCCGAAGGTATCGGAGCGCTTTACAGCATGAATCATTCATAGGATACATTAAGCCAATTGTTATATACAATATTCCAGGAAGCATCACATAGTATCGACATGGAGTGCAAAATGTTACACGTAAAGTAAGTTATTTCATTACAATGTATAGGGAGCATAAGACCGTTATCACAGTAGAATGTACATGGAACAAATGACGCCTCGCCTTGCTTCATTGATCGTTGAAGATCCAGTGACTCCTGGAGGGGTTCGACCGGTGAGGGGGGGTGATGAAGAGGTCATTAATGACCGAGTGTCCATGTGCTTCTATGGATTATAGCTATCCATTTGGGAGAGATCGGGTGAGGAGGAGGTCCTTGAGCTGCCTTTTGAATTTTAAGTAGGAGGGGTTAATCCTGAGATGTACTGGAAGGGAGTTCCATATTTTTCTGCGCATTTCCCGCAAAGGATTGAGATGCATTTTTTTTGTCAGCGAGATTTCTGTGGGATAAGGAGTAAGTGTTTGAGCTCCTTAGGGTTGTTGACTGACTGGCCTTCTGAACTTTAGCAGCTAGGTAGGTGGGTTTACCTGTGTGTAGCACTTTGTGTGTCAGGCAGGCGGTTCTGAAATTGGCACGCATTTCAACAGGAAGCCATTTTAGCTCTTTTAGTGCAGGCGAGATGTGATCGTATTTCTTTACTCCGGTGACCATTCTGGCTGCTGCGTTTAGAGTTGCAGTGAGTAGATCAAGATGGGATTTTGCTGCTCCTGTGAGGGTTGCAATCCCATAGTCCAGTCTGGACAGTACCATGGATTGTGTAGCTTATTTGAGGTCACACGTAGGGATGAATGGTTTTATTTTTTTGAGTAGTTTAAGGTTGAGGAAGGCGCTCTTTGCAGAGTTTTTGATGTGTTTGTTCATATCTAGTTTGGGGTCCAGAGTAATTTCCAGCGATTTTGCAGACTCAGCTAGGGTGAGGTTGTGGTTGAGAGTCTCGATGGCTGGATTTGTGGGTTCTCGTCTTTGTTAGAGATGAGGAGGATTTCCATTTTGCCCTGATTTAGCTTTAAATGGTTGCGAGAGAGCCAGTGTTGGACCTCTCGTAGAGTGTCGTTCACTCTTTTGATGTCTTGGAAGGAGGAAGTTTCCAGATAGATTTGTGTATCGTCAGCATAGAGGTGGAAGTGAATGTTGTTTTTTTTCAGTATGGAGGTGAGAGGCTCCATATAGATGTTAAAAAAGTTGTGGGGAGAGTACTGATCCTTGGGGGACATCCCTACCCACTGGGAGTGGGTCAGACGAAAAGTTCTTGATTTTTATTCTCTATGTGCGGTTCTGTAGGAAAGAGGTGAACCACTGTAGTACCACCTAGTCTGTTCCTACTCTTTCTTGAAGTGCTTTGATGAGTAGTTTGTGGTCAACCTTGTTGAAGGCTGCCGATAGATCCAGGAGTATGAGTAGGCACCAATGACCTTTGTCCAGAGATTTGTGCATGTTGTCTATTACATTTAGGATCGCTGACTCTGTACTAAAACTTTCCTGAACCCCAATTGATGAGGATCGAGAACGTTGGTGCTGTCTAGGTGTTGAGTGAGTTGGAGGGGAACACATGTATCCATAATTTTTGCAAGGAGAGAGAGATTGGAGACAGGTCTGCAGTTGTTCAGATCGTTTGTGTCAGAGCCAGGATTGTTCAGCAGAGGAGTGGCTTGGCCGATTTTGAGACAGTCAGGTATGACTCCAGTACTCAAGGATCTGTTTATAATCTTAGTCCAGTGTGGGGCTAGGCATAATTTAAGTTTTTTCGCTAGTTGGGTTGGTACGGGAATCAAGATATGTGCTGAGGGTTTGGTGTTGGAGATCAATTTTATGACCTCTGTTTCAGAGATGGGGTTGATTTCCATAAGTTAGGAGGGTACTTGGGGTTAACAATATCTAACTCAGTGGACGCTTTACTTTCATGAGGACTGCTTTGTATGTCCAAGGAATGTTCAATCTTGAAAATGTTGTCATTGAAGAAGTTGGCTCAGTTGTCACACAGGTCTTTGGAGGCCATAACTTGTGTTGTGGGGTTTCAGATGTTCGTTGCCTGATGAGGCTGAAAAGTTCCTTTGGTCTGTTCTTTGCTTTGTCAAGGGCGTTGCAAAAGAAGGAAGTTTTTTAATTTGTTATGTGTTTATTGTAGCTTCCTCTTACTGCATTGAGTCTCGCTCATAGGATTGTGGATGGGTTGTTTTGCCACAGTCTTTCTGCTGCTCTTAGTTCTCTTCTTTCAGAGTTTAAGTCTGTATTAAACCATGATCTGGATGGAATGTTTCTTGGTCCTTTTAGTTTCAGGAGGGCTATTTGGTCCATAATGGAGGTCATCGTGGTGTTGTTCTGAAAAGTGAGTCCTGTTACTGAGAGATACCCCATGTGGGAGGGGAAGAGGGAGCTAACCCTCTCCTCCAGGCCTACAAGTGGAAATTGAATTCAATTTCTCAGCAAGCGCGGAGGGTCCTTAGTCCAGGGTTTGTCAGATTGCGCTTCAAAAATCCAGTTGCCGCAAATAATGGTCCACCTCTCAACGCCCAACACCCTGAATGCAATACACAGAGTGTTCAGCTCATTAGGCGAGGGAAATGAAAGGGAAGTGACAGCAAGGAAGGCAGCCTGAAATTACAAAAGATACAAATATAAACAGTGCATATAACTAACGGTGGGCGGCCAGCTACGCTCCGTGCACGGAGTGCGCGTAGTGCCGTCTCCTACGCATTTTGCGTAGCGGGCGTAGCCAGGCGGCACTACGCGCGCTCCGCAGACGGTGCGTAGCCGGCCGTCACCCGCCTCCCTCCCGCCCTCCCTAAATATTTAAATAAAAGGATTGAAAGGTTTTAAAAACACTTACCTGTCCGCCGCGTCCCCGGGGCTCCCTCTCCCGTCCCTGGATTCGCGCCGCCGCCATTTCGGATACTAATGCGCATGCGCGGGCTGCCGCGCATGCGCATTTCTCATGAGAAATGCGCATGCGCGGGCACCCGCGCATGCGCATTAGTATCCGAAATGGCGGCGGTGCCAATCCAGGGACGGGAGAGGGAGCCCCGGGGATGTGGCGGACAAGGTAAGTGTTTTTAAAACCTTTCAATCCTTTTATTTAAATATTTAGGGAGGGCGGGAGGGAGGCGGGCGGCGCGTAGTGGGGCTACGCGGAGTGCGCGGGTGGGCATAGTTTTGCGCCCACTTCGCGTAGCTCCGCGGAGCCCCACTCCGCACACTACGCCCAGGGTTACATATAACACAAGACTACTCTCAAATGGTCTCGCTAAACTGTAATCTACCTGTTCAAAACTGAAATACAACATCCTCTTGATATATTCTCAAGAAACATCACCAGCTGCATGGCTAACCTGGAAAACATAGAACACGATTAGAAATGTTATGACCCCCTTTCTTTCGTAACATATTTCTGAACAATACCAGAGACATACCATGAATCAAGCAGGTTCAGTCAGAAACTGGGTTTACTTTTAAAGTGTAAAATAATAAGAATCCTTGCCATTAAGGAAAAAGGGGTATTTGACCCTTTGTCGCAATGTCACCAAAATAAAACACAGACACGGTGGTGTGTGGGAAGCAAGAACCACTACACTCTGCTCTTTAAGGGGAATAATGATGCAAATGTAGAACACAGATTTTGGCCCCACGCTGCAGAGAAACACCTGCATGTTTAATCCTGAATACAGGTTTTGATCCACAACTGGGAACACTGAAACGCGTGATTACCCCACCACTGCGCTCCGCTTCTGATTAATAAGTTATTAAAGACCTTTTGTCATCAAGGACACGGTAGAGCGTGGTTGCGACCACTACAGCGCTAGGCATCAGTAATTAAGAGAATCAAGAATAAGTCAGCGTCTGGACTCCCTTGCTGCAGCGCTCCTATCCTCATCCGGAAGTCATTTAAATCTACTAACAAAGGAAAAAGAAACTGCAGCGCGTGGACTTTAACCACCGCGCTCCGCTTTGACAGGGAATCCGTTGAGCAACAAGGAACAAGAGAAAAACGGCAGCACGTGGTTCCCCTAACCACTGCGCTCCACTTCAGGAAAGTATGGAAATCCTCCAAAATAGAAAAAGAGAAAACACAGTAGCGCGTAGTATCCACCACAGCGCTCCGCGGGGCAGATCAAATCCAGAATCCTACCTTCCTTCTAGCCGCTCTGAGCTGAGGAAGCAGATGCAGGAAAACTCTGACGAGAACCGGGACCCCTCCCAGCGAGCAACAGCACTCCAGCTCGGCACAAAGGAAACAGACAGGAAAAAGTCGGAATTACGTGCAACGACATGCACGCCTCATTGGCTGAAATACCCCCCCCCCAGAGGATCATGGGGTTTGTAGTTTACATCCATGCCATGCAGGCATGGCTACGTGAAACCCTGACAGGGTTGGTCTTGAAACTTCTGGTTTAGGTGGTACAGAATGATATAGTGATCCCACCAGTCCACACGCAAGGTGAGGTCAATGGAGACAGTATCTGCACAACCGATAATGGCGTCTAGGGTGGATCCTTTGATGTGGGTTTTCTCTGTGCAGTGTTGTGTAAGATCGAGGTTGCTTAGGATATAATTTAGGGATTTGATTAGTGCAGTGTTTTCATCTTTCCAGTTTAAGATGAGGTCGCCTAGAATTATGTTGTTAGAGTCCTGGAGTGAAGAGTGAGTTAATAGGTCAGAGAGATGTCCTCCGAAAGAGGCGGTGTTTCTCGGCGGATGGTAGAGGAGTTGCCAACGTAGTGATTTGTTGTCACTCATCTTAAGAGTTGTACAGAGACATTCGAAAGAGTTATATTTGAGGGCGTCAGTTCCTTTTATGGAGATGCTGTTCTTATGTATGATTGCTAAGCCTCCTCCCCTCTGATTTTTTCTGTCTTTGTGTATGATGGTGAAGCCTGGGAGGACAAGCATGTCCATGATTGGAGGAGAGAACTCATTTAGCTAAGTTTCGGTAATGAACGTGATGTCAATGTCGTGTGCTAGGATGGTCTCTGCCAATTCAGTTGCATGTTTGGACGCCGACCTGCAGTTAATGAGCATGCAGTTGGTGTTGGGTCTCTCATTACCGGGATTTTTCATTACAGGAGCCCTAGGGATATTGGTGAGGAGGGTTGGCGGCCTTAAGGTTCTGGAAGGAGGGCACTCTCTGCCCATACCTGTGATGACCTGAATCCTGGAGCTAGGGATGACATTAGTGGTTGTGTTGAATGTGGAGGCAAGATCCATTGATTCCTTAGTGGACATGGTGGCTATTGTTCTTTTGGGTCTCTGAGCCTGTGTTGGAAGGGGGGTTGTTTTCCAGCTGAGCCATTGGGTCTCGGGCCTTGAGTGGTTAGATTTGGTGGATGGGGGTGTCAGATGTGAATGATGAAGGGGATTTCTGAGTGTGGTGAGGTTCCGTAATATTGTGGAAAGGCCCAGAATTACCGTTTCTAGCTGGCTTTCGAGCAGGGCCAGTCTCTGGTTCATCTTTATGTATAGAAGGGAAGAAGAGTCTTGGGAGGGTGATGCGGCTCTTTTGTACCTGGGTCTCTGAGATTGGGTCGTGTTAGGGGATGTTGTAGAGCTAGGCTATTTGATCTTGGGCGGGTTTGCGTGAGAAGTGCCAATAAATGTATGGATGTGGACTGGGCTCTCCGAGTTGGCTTTTGGTGTTGGAGATGCCCTAATTATCTCTATGGAGAGTCCTGGATATTGAGGGTGTGCGGTCTCGGCGTGGTTCCCTCTGCCATCTCTTGTGTGGCAGTGGAGGGAGATAGCTAGACATCGAGGGAGGAGCCATGTGATCGCAGGTTGTCTGTTGAGAGTGGGGGTTTGGGGAAGGTGGGGCAGAGTATTGGGCGTGGGGTTGGAGAGACTCATCTGTGTCGGGGTTCTGAATAGATTTGGTGGGTGGGAGAGAATTTGGCACTGTTGGGAAAGCGTAGACAGAGAGTAGGGTGATGTTTGGAGAGGAGAGGCTTGCTTGCGTGTCAGGGGTCTTGTGGGTATGGAGGGATGTGGAAGGGGTGGTGGCTGTTGTCCGGTATGAGGTTGCAGAGCCCCATCTGAGATCGAGCTCTGGTTCAATAGGGAGGGTGGGAGAGAGTTGAGACCTCTCGAGTAAGGGTGGACAGGGTGTTAGTTGGTTTCTGGAGGGGGGAGCATGATGCGCATAACAGATGTCTTGTGAGTGTCTGTTGCAATCACAGGGAGAGGAGGGCTATCAGGGAATGCGAGACTGAGCGAGTGGGAGCTGAGAGAATGTGGTGGGGCGTTGCAGAGCGTGGGGAAGAGGGAGTCGAACGCTTCTAGGTTGTCGTTATTGGCTTTGATCAAGACTGTGCCGTTAGTGTAGTTGGTTACAGAGGTGTTACCGCTGTGTTTGGGGCGGGTAGGGAGTGTGAACGTAAGTTTGCAGCTATTGGTGGTGTTGGTTGTTTGGATATGTGCAGATGTGTTCTGAAGATGCTGTTCCAGTTAGAAGGTCTTAAGGTGTGGAAAATGAGGTCCATTTTTATCTGACCGTCGGAAGAGCAATAGTATATGTCCGCAATTAGGATTTCAGTGTGTAGCGCTCTAGTTGCTCATTAGATCACTGTGGTAAAGCTACTGCTCACCACAGAAGTCTGCTGCTGGTATTAAAAGTGCATGTTTCAGTCTGCATGTCAGAATTTTTTAATGAAATAGAAGAGGATTTGTGAAGTCACTCAAAATGTGCCCTCATTTTTCTTTCTTCAGCACTAATTATAATTTCTATGGCAAAATAAACCCCCTCATTGTCTTCCTTTTTAAATATAATGTTTTAAGTGTTACCAGTTTATTCCAATCAAGATGGCTTCAGGTGTGCCATACTTTTGTCATAGGTAAGTCAGTAAGTGATCTAGTTGTTCTTAAGAACACTCTGGGACATTCTGTCATTGAACTCTACGTGGGCTACATCTGGTTGATATTTGTGCTACATTTGGGCTCTTTTGTCTCTGGTGGCCATCTTGTGAGACTTATTTGTTATGAAATTTCCTAATTTCCTCATTTGCTGCAGTCTCCTCAGTAGGAAATACTTTCAGTTTTTTACTTTGGTTCCATCAAAAGGCATTCAGATGTGTCAGAGTTTTGCCATGAATTCTGAATGTTAGCACTCTAGTTGCTTATTAAATCACTGTAGTAAAGCTACTGCTCACCAGGGAAGTCTGCTGCTGGTATTGAAAGTGCATGTTTCAGTCTGCTTGTCAGGATTTTTCAATGAAATAGAAGAGGATTTGAGAAGTCACTCAAATTGTGCCCTCATTTTTCTTTCTGCAGCACTAATCATACTTCTATGGAAAAATGTACTCCCTCATTTTGTTCCTTTTTAAATTAAATGTTTAAGAGTTACCACTTTATTCCAATCAAGATGGCTTCAGGTGTGCAATACATTTGTCATAAGTAGGACTGTTAGCGCTCTAGTTGTTCTTTAGAACACTCTGGGAAGCTGCAGAAGAACACAAAGCAATCAACTGACAGTCTCTGCCCTTGTTGGATGTACATGTTTTACTGAGTATGTCAGACTTCATTCTCACATGACTGAGAAAGAGAATGTGAATTTACAGACAATATGCTCTCAATTTAGCTTATAGATCACCTTCCAAACCTCTGTGGGAAAAGCATGAGAAAATAATTTTCTCTCAAACATGATTCATGCTATCCAAGCAGAAGGCTTTTTCACATGGTAAAGTCACATTAGAACACACCACAATTCCTAAAATGAGTATGGTACCATCAACAAATGATTTATAATGTACCTAAAGTCTTAAAACATTCCATTGACTACAATGATTTTTAATGACGTGTTAGCATGTATATTGGTCCCAAGATGGCTGCCAACACTTCTTGGAATAAGTGCTAACTGCCAATCAGATCTCACGATGAGATGTGTGGTTAGGGTCTGCCCAGATATATATACTTCTTTTTCCATTAATATTTAAAAAACTGCTGAATGGATTTACACCATTTAACAAAAAGGGCTCTTTCTGAACCAAGGGCTACCTTTTTGTCAAATTTGGTGTCATTCCGTTCAGCAGTTTGGGCTGTAGCCATGTCTAAAGCTTCCTATGGAAAATTGCATGGAGAAAACATGTTTTGGAACCCCCTTTTTTCTTGACCCCCGCTTGCCAAATCACCCCGAAACTTTCAAGATAGGAGCGGACTAAAGCGGGCCATATATATATATACACACACCATAGACCATGTCATGAGTGATGTAATATGTGAGGTCATAAAGAGTGCATTCTGGGTGTGTAAGTTATAGTTAGCTCTGGTAACTATAACTGGTGAATATTACTGGTTTTGTATGAGTAAAATCTAAGTCAAACTATAATGTCCCTGTAACCTTTGGTTTCCTCAGTGATATAGAGTTCCATGTTGACCCAAAACTCAAATTAGAACTACGCCAGAAAGAGAGAGCTTGGAGAGCGAAATACTGTCAGCAACATAAGGGGGTATACATGACTGCTCGCAGAGAGTATTTTAATACCATTCAAAAAAATAAAACGAATTACTATTCTGGGAAGATACTAAATTCCCAAAATAAATCCAAGGATATTTTCAAAATAGTAAATGACCTCTGAAACAGCGATAGAACAGCTCCCCCCAGGTACCTACTCAGAAGCTTTGTCATTCACTCAACTCTTCTTTATAGATAAAATTCTCACCATAAAAAGGAGCATCCCTAATTCATCCATCTCAGATGCGCTGGATGACATCTGCATCAACCCGCACACACTGGGTGTTTTACCTCTTATTGACCTAAACACGCTATCGGAACTCCTATCTCTGGTCAAATCTGGGTCTCCTTACGATAACTGTCCCCCACATATTCTGAAAGAGGTATGCTCACATATGCCGGCCAGCATCCTCCCACTTTTGAATGAATCCCTGTGACAGGTTAGGGTTCCTGGCATGTTTAAAGCAGCCACGCTCGTCCCGCTCCTAAAGAAGCCGGGGGCAGACCCACTGGACTCGGCAAACTACAGGCCTATTTCTATTTGAGGCCCATGTGTCCAGATGTCTTTCGAATTTCATAGAGCAATCAGATTTTTTGGAACCTAACCAGGCAGGGTTCCGCCCAGCTCACTCTACTGAAATGGTAATCCTTGCAGTTCAGGATACCATTAGAGCCAACTCAGACAAACATATCCACCAGGTACTGGCGCTACTTGACTTGTCGGCCGCGTTCGACACGGTTGACTACAACATCTTGTTAAACCGCGTCGAGCAGGCCGGCCTTAGGGGTTCTGCGCTTGGTTGGATAGCGTCCTTCATCTCTGAACGGACACAATCTGTGAGACTAGGTACCTTCACAGCTCAAAAACTATCCTCATCCTGCGGAGTGCCACAGGGCTCGTCACTCTCACCACTCCTATTCAATCTTTATCTGAGACCCCTACTATACTTATTACAAACCCAGAAAGTCACCATCTTTAATTATGCTGATGATTTACAGCTAATATTTCCCCTGAACACACCGGACGCTGTCAAAGAGTTTCAGGTAACGATGTCACTCATACAAAATTGGATGAACTTAAATCATCTAAAGCTTAACCCAGGCAAAACAGAATTAGTTCTGCCTGGGAAGAGTGAGCTCAGTTGGAGTCCTCACTTTTGGCCCTTACACATGGGCTCTCCGCCCATAGCCACACAGAATGTCAAAAGTCTGGGGGTTACACTAAACGCCAACCTCTCATTGAAAAGTCAAGTGGGAGCCACTGTTTCTTCCTGTTTTTTCCAACTATGGAAAATCAGAAAAATAGCGCACTTACTCACCCACTCAGCACTGGTGCAGGTAACAATCGCCTTGGTACTTTCTCGTCTTGATTTTTCTAATGCCATCTATCTCGGGCTCCCAGTTGGCACCCTGAAACAACTGCAGATGGTCCAAAATCAGGCGGCAAGGCTGATATGGAAACAACCCAAATGGCAGTCAGCCCGACCAAGTCTGAAAAAACTCCACTGGTTACCAATGGCCCAAAGGATCACCTTTAAAACCGGGTGTATTGTTTTTAAAGCTCTACATGGTAAAGGTCCAAAATTTATCAGACAGCTGTTGACTGTACACAAACCACAACGCAATCTCCGTTCTGCCCATCTGGACCTGTTGACCATCCCCTCCTTTAAAATAAAGAAGCAAGGAGGAAGTTGCTTTTCTTACTTAGCAGCTGCTCTCTGGAACTCCCTTCCTATATCACTCAGGAAATGTGACAGTGTCCTGGTCTTCAGAAATCCCCTGAAAACATGTCTATTCAAGCAGGCCTACGACTAGGGATTATTACAGGACCTCAGACATTGGCGCCATGAAACCCATGGGTGAACGCGCGCTCTATAAAGAAATATTAACATCATAACATCATAACCCATCCTTTCTGAAAATCACATCTTCTTTCTTGTCAGTATTCAGCTATTAGCAGTTGAACTGCATCCTGGTGGCCACTTTGGTCAGACTGGCAGTAAATGTGTTCTTTGTTTTCTGGGATTTGTCCAGAGGGGCAGTATACGTTTTGTGTTGTCAGCGCAGGAATGGTTGTTGATGTCATGGGCACAGATGACATTGGTCAGTGAGGTCATGATGATGTTGAAGAGGATTGGTCTGAGAGATGACTCTCGAAATATGCCATAGATAAATTACTGTGCTTCAAAGAAGAATGGTGGCAGATTAACTGTTTGACTATTTCTAGTTAGGAATGCACAGATCCTTTGAAGAGCAGGTCCCTGAATACTGGCCCCATTAGTTGACTGTTCAGGATGTGGTGGGAGACAGTGTCAAACGTGGCTGAGAAGTACAGTTAAATGAGGGTTGCATTTTCTCCTTTGTCTGGGATCATCTGTATGTTGTCTGCCATTGAAATGAGTGCTGTCTCTATGCTGTGGTTGGATATGAATTGTTACTGCGTGGTGTCAAGGAGCTAGTAGTTGACAAGGTGTTCTGTGAGGCAACTGTTGAGAGTGTTCTCCAGGACCTTGGCTAAGTAGGGTAGGCAGGAGATTGGTCAGTAGTTTGCAAGCTTGGTTGGATCTGCTGAAAGTTTCCTCTGTAGGAAGCTGACTGCTACATGCTTCCAAACTTCCAGAAAGGTGGATGTCTTGATGAAGGTGTTAAAGATCCAGACGGGACGACAGCCTTGCTGAATGGGAGATTCCTTTGTTGTAATTGTGATGGAGGCAAGGTTCTTATGGTGCCCTGGAATGGATGTGCTTCATGATTGTAATGATTTGATCTGTGGTCGTGGTGATTCATGTGGTCATGGTGCACTCTTTATCTAGGATTGGAAAACTAGCTGCAAGGTTCATGGGTTCAGGTTAAGGTTGAAATCTGTGAATGTGTTGCTGAAAAAGTCAAAGAGGTTGTTGCACAGTTCTTGTGAGGTGATGAAGTTGCTGATAATGGGCATTGGTATGGTGAAAATTGCTTTGCTGCTAGTGACTTCCACATGGTGTTCCAGACTATGCTGATAGTAGTAATTCAAGGTAGATTTTAAAGTTTCCCTCTCCCTGGTTTCTTGACTCAGTAACTGCCTGTTTTCCAGTTGCTTGCAGTGCCATTTGGTCATCCTGAGATCTTCCGTATACCAGCTGGCCTGCAATTGTGAGCTTGGTGCTTGTCTTTGTTTGTGGGGTTCTACGAAGTTGGTATTGACCGTGATTAATTGACATTCTTACTTTCTGCACATATGTTGTCTGTGTGCTTGTGTTGTGTCTTGGAGAGGGAAGACCTCAGGTTTTTTCTTCTGCATTATTCCAGTAACGGTGAGCCAGGCATGTAGTTGTTGGTTTTCTGTTGCATGGGACGTTGCTTTTGAAACTGACAAGGGCTATGCTAGTCCAAGTAATAGGTGTCACTTTGTTAGTCATGATGTCATTGTGTGAGGTGAACAAAGGTTCCAGAATGTGTCTAGTGGCATGGGTGGGGTTGAATACCTGCTGAGTGAGACCAAGTCTTTCCAGTAGGGCAACAGAGTTGGATTCCACAAGGTCCTCTAGATGAAAGTTGAGGTATCCTAGGAGGATGAAGGCTATGGAGTAGATGTCTAGAGGCATGATGAAGTCTATGATGTAGCTGGTTAAGTTGATGCAGGGTCTAAGGGGTCTGTTGGCCAGGAAGTTACGAATAGTGAAGTTGGTGTCATGTGCAATTTGAAGGTGAGGTGCACCATGTAGATGGTGTATCAGCGCAGGCAGGTGATGATTGATCCCTATTATATCCAATGGAACGGTTGATACATTGATGAGGTCATCCATGATTAGGAGTGGAAGAGGAAGTCCCAGTAGGGTTGTTAAGTGGGTGTCAAATTTCTTGATGTTTTTGCTGAGCGAGCGGGCGTTGAGGAGTAGGCACAAGAGGAATGACGTGCATGAAAGCTGGTTACCGTGTGCTTGAGTAGGTGGGGAGCTAGATACAGTTTGCACAATTGTGGTTGCTGTTGGAATACTGAGTGTGAGTGTGGAAGTGCATATGTGGCAGCAGGCAGAGCAGGTAAAGGCTGCTTCCCTGTTGTGTGGTATGGCACGGCAGCAGTGCAGTGAGTGTAGGCTGCAGTTGATGCCATGGCATAGTGCCACAGGATAGGTGTAGGTCAGAGAAAGACCTGATTCACAAAGGTAACTTACACTTTTGATACAATTACACCTTTAACTAATTTACTAGTATTTGCTTCTCCACATAATCCAAAGTTAAGCTACTACTAAAAAGCACTATGCATAGCTAATCACTGGTAATGCAAAACCATCCTATACAAAATGGTGGAGGTACGGAATTAAAATAACCCCCACTGGGTTTGGCAGAAATCCCTGTCTACCAGTGGTGTACTCTCCAATGCAAATTGTTTTTCGATTTGGATAGTAATTCCTCCCCCCTTACACTTAGTGTCGGGTTTGTATCACAAAAGTGATACAAACCTAGACTTCAAGTTATAGAAAATCAGTGCCTCAAATTTCATCAGAGATACTGTCAAGTGCCTTTCACAACATTTCAGAATGTTCCCAATAATTAATTAACAAAATTAGATTTTTCACACTTTTACTATTAAAACAAATATGTATACCAATAATATCACCTTGCTTACATTATGACTTAATCACGATATGTTTTCAGCACCACATGCAAACATACAAAGCTAGGGCACATTTGAACCAGCAGAAACATAACGATTAATAATTAGTTTTTCATACATTTAATGCTGTTAATAAACACATTTTCCGAAGGCCCATTATTAAGCAAGATAAACATTTAGCATATATGATTCTTTCAGAAAAATATCTTGAACGATAAGCATTATTGTGTATGTTCCCAATATAATAAACCATTTTTAATAGCATCTTCACAACCCATACGTGACTCTAACTGAGAGCTATCCACATTATTTGCAGCTTTCTTTTCTGTTGAATGTCTGCCAATCTAATTAATAGATGAAGCATGTAATATTTTGCTCCCCGATTGTCAAGGTCTTTGGGTGTAGAAAGAATTGCAGTACTGTAAAAATAGACAACTAAATCAATGCAACACAGTAAATATAAACTCATGGTCACCATGGAACAAAAGCATAATAAAATCAAATACGTTTGAATTTGTAAAGGATAAACGTACATTTATTCAAAGAAATACAGGCATTTAAGTAGAGGCACTTCTATTAAAGAAGGATAATATGGAACACTAAAACATTTTTATTACATACATATTGACACACATATGTATAAGAGTAGTTGACTATACGATTAAGAAATATATACTTTGAAATATTTGTCATACTTTTAATGCAATTTCTCTTTCTGAAATTAAATGCTGGATAAATGATTGTACTTAAATGCCCCAGTAAATGAAGATTATGAGTGTCTAATTCAGAAAACTGAGTACACAGAAAGTGGATTATAAATCCACATGCACTTACCAAAAGTAGCATTGCATTCAGGTCAGAAAAGGAGCTGAAATGATCAAAGGGCCTTGTCCAGATGGACCTCTGTACATAATTTCCTTGAACAGACCATTATTTGATAATTAAATCCAACTGCCATTCGTACTCATTTAATAAGTCGTGCGTTTTCGGGATGCGGGATCAAAAGCTTGTAGCTCACTTTCACACAATGTAGGTGAAAAATATTGAAATAGTAAATAGTAAACAAAGTATTAGCAAAGTTTGATGAATATAACTTGCAAGGGTAATTTGTGACTGGTGAGGCAATTGCCAGTTGATCATTGGCTGTGGGGCACTGAAGAGTGCATCTTCCCTTTGTTGCATTCTCTTTTCTTCTCTTCCTCTTCATTGTAGTTGAACATTCTACGCAGTGTAAAAGTGATAACTAGTCATTATTTTGAAAACTGCCTTCTTCCAGTATTATCTATATTGGCCTACTTTGTCTCACATCATGCAAGCAAAACTCAATCACTTCTTAGACTGCACAGTCAAAACCTCCCTATTTCCTGTCCAGGGCTTTGATGTTGCTACTGCTTCCTGACATCACCACCTTCTTATATGGAAGCAATCAGTTATATTGCAAGACCTTCCCCTTTCTTATATGAACTGGCCATGGTTCTTGGAGACCTTTTGTTGTCCTTGAGTCATGCAGGGTGACGCAAGGACATCGCAAAGACCTCGATAATATTTACAAACTCACACAATTCACACCACCTTGCGTGACTGTAAAGAAATATAACAAAACTCCGCTGATTGCACTGTGTTATACATTACATATCAAGCTGGGAGGCATTCCATGGGTGGAGTGTCGGCCTTCTCATGCTTCCAGATTTTGCTGCGTTCCCAGATGTACTAAAACTAGCACACCTGGGAATGCTTCAGAAAAGGGGGTGGTGATGAACAGAGTGTCTGAATTAAGCAGACCACTCTTACCCAGTCCAAAGATCAGGGCTTGATCCATCACCGTTATTTAGCTCACTGCCCCATCCCAGCTCAGAACCTGGCTATATGCAAATTAGTCTGTCCCTGGCCCAGTGCATCATGGGAACAGGGCAGACCAAACTACTAAGCAACCTGGGAATGCATCAAAATGCTACACCTTTCCCAGTGAGCAATATAGAGAAGACATATCTTGATTTCTCTTTGTTACTCCCTCTTGGTATGTGTGATGCATTCTACATCAGAGAAGGTAAGAGGAAAATGCCTCTAATTATTGTTTTTGTGCAGAAAGGTGTCCCTTCCTGCATAAAAACAACCCTGTCCATAAAGCAGGCATCCATGACAGTGCAAGGTGAGAGCAAAATTCCCCATATCATTGTAAATATGGAACATTTCTCTTTTCCCCCTTTCACACAATGAAGCATAGCAACTTTTCTTGAAGCCCTATGTTATGTGAAATATTAGTAAATATGCCCATTGATGTTTTTACACATCTTTACTGGGTTACCTGGGGCATCTCACAGTCCTTAATGTACTTGCATATATCAGGTGCATAACATTGCCTATGTGTTTTGTTTTTTTGTCACTTCAGGCAGCTTGAACAATGCAGCTCAGCAATTATGTTCCACCCAATGCAAAGGTCATACCATGTCCATTTTGCATGGTTAACTAGTAAACATCTATTTTGATAAATTAATTTGAGTTTGAGTGTCTGAGTACCATTTAAAACAAATATGTGCCTTGTTCATTTGGAGAGTTCACCTCATTGAACGCCCGATTTAACACAGTCATCCAACTAATAAGAATACAAATATCAGTTTTATATCCTTTGAAGGTTAAAAACAATAGACCAAAATATAATAAAAAAATTCCTACACATATCACATTTTAACTAATGTAAACTATACTAATTTTAAAACATATGGTAATTTTAAAAGGAACATTAAAATTTAAAAAATATACTTAAGGAGTAAATATTTCTAAAAGGAGTTATAGCAACAAACATAAAATGATACTATAATAATACTTAAAAAAATTCTGAACATAAATAATAAAACAGAATAAAAATAAAAACAAACATTAAATAAATGAAATAAAATAATTAAATATAATATTGAACATTAGATATTGAAAAATGTCATAATTTACTATAAAACACATAAACATACAAATCAAAAAATAATGATAACAAATAAATTAAAAAACATTCTTAAAGTAAAGCAAACAACTTAAACAATTTTTTTTAAATGCTGGAGAGGTAATATTTACTAGTCCCACTCCAACCTAGCAAAAGCAGGGCACATGGCTCCCACCATGCACACAAATGATGTCATTTCAGATGTTGCAGTGATGTTATTAATGATGTCATAAAACATGTCATGATGGGAGGAACTTAACAGTGAATGGTGAGGGGGTGAGCTTTAGTTATTTAGGGCATGAATTATTATTACTTGAGATAATTATAACTTGTGAATTTCAGTGGTTTCCTTAGTTTAAAATGGTGTATTTTAAATGACATTTGCACCTAACTGCAATGACCCTTAAACCTTTGTGTTTTTAGTGAATTTCTAACAATCTTGTACATTTATAGTTTGATATAACTACAATTCTTAAATATAAATAACTTTGACTTTTGGTTAGTCAGTTTAATGCTATGTTTTTTCAATGTGAAGAAAAATATCCATCGCAGTCTGTGCCCAACTCTCTGCTGAGCATGGCTTTTGGCCACGCACGGCCTGGGTTTGGGCAAAGCACTTGGCCAAGGCTCTGTTTCCAACAGCCACGGACGTCCATGGCTGACTATGTGATGTAATAATATACAGTGTCAGTCAAAAGTCCTTTATTTTGTTTTTTCATAACCATAAAGCGCGATAAATAAAATATGTTTGTGTCACTTTATAAAATGCTAAATATACAAAAGTTAAAAAGTAATAATAAATTCCCATTAAAATGTTTGCGTTCGTATCTACAATATTTAACTTAAATATTAGACATAATTTTTGATAAATTAATTTCATTTACATTTGAAAAAACTGTCCCTTTGTGATGCTCTTGGACTGTTATGGATCCGTTTTTCGGAGGAGTTTACTTATTTGTATTAAAATGTTACCCCTCGACAAGTGAATATGTTGGATATGTTCTCCATCCAGTGGACTACAGCTTGCCTACAGGTGCAAATATTTAGTTTGTTAAAAATTAGTTTAAGGAGTGTCCATATTAAGTCCTTGGCTGTAAGGCATACACACATCAAAAGGCTTATGGATTCATTATAGTATTCGCATAGGCGGCAATTTGCATTTTGTTTTTTGCGTTTCTATATTGGTTGCAGGTCCTTTGATCTGTGTGCTACTAATCGATACTGGTTGAAGCTCCTTTTTATCTTAAATGAAATTGTGCTGATAAATAGGCTTATAGCTTGAGGTGTGTGTAGGAGTTGGCCAGAATTTGTTTGTCTTCCCGGAGGGACATTTTCTTTACAGTTTAGTTGCAGATCCTGTTAAATGCTGCCTTGTATGCCTTGCTATGCCATGCCTCTTGGACACCTAGTTTCTCTTGGCTGTTCTCAGGTGTTCAACCCATGGGTTCATTCTTGGTACATCTGTGCATTGATTTCTGTCCAGCATAGAATATTCAATGAGCCAGTTTCTGAGAATCAGAACTTCCAACATAGTTGCAAAAAGGTGTTCATTCCTTGATATTTCTGGTTCCAAAGTCCGATTTCTAAACAGATCTGTGCTGGGGACGCTGCTTTAAGAAGACCAAAAACGGCCTTGTGCACCTTGGTTGGGATCTCGTTCAGTATTTCACTTTCCTTGCCATGCCATATTTCCAAGCTATATGTCAAGGTGGGTAATATTTGTACTGCCATCACTTTCAACAGGTGGCTGTAGGAGGGATAGCTCAATTTCTTTTTCAGCAGTTTATATGCAAAAATTACGATGGGCTTTAGCTCTCATTTCCATTTTTTGATCCATGAACGACATGCGTCGCCCCAGCTTTACATTTCTGAATGTATAACACTGGTTTAAGAAAGAAGCATTTTTTGTTATATGTTTGTTTGTTATAATGTGAATATATCCTGTTGTGTATTTTGGTGTGTAAGTAAGTGTATATTAGTAACTGCATTTCTGATTATTAGTGTGAGTGGTTGTAGGGATGAGTTACAGAGCATATGAATTGTGATATAGGTGAGTGACTGTATTGGTGAATACCTGAGTGCAAAGGTGTGTGAGTAGTTATATAGGTGTGTAATTAGATGCACAAGTGGTTAAATGGGTAAGTGAGAGGGTACATGAGTGCATCTATAGATAAATGAGTGAGTAGCTGAACAACTGTGTAAAAAGGTGCATAAATAATGTTTTTGGTAAGTAAGAGAATGGAATCCCTTGGTGTCTGTGTGAGAACGTGGGTGTGTGAGTACCTAAATGTGTGAGTGAATGGCTTTATGAGTGGATTGGTGTGTTAGTGGCTGTATGTGTCTGAGTGCTCTGGCAGTAACTGAATAAGTGCATGACTGCATATGCTAGTGGTAGTATGAATGATGAAGTGGTTGTATAACTAGGTATATGGATGAGTAAATGAGTGTGTGAGTAGATGTATGGGAAGCTGAGTGTGTGTATTAGTGTTTTTATGGGTGGATGAATGTGTATGTAAGTGATGGCATGTGTCAGTGAGTATTTGCATTGGGAACTGTATATGTAATATGTATGCAAAGGGGTTTATGGACTGCTTTCAGGCTGTGTTAGGAAGAAAACAGGTATTCAACTGTGTGTTCAGAACTGCTCCCTTAGACATCAATACATATGATGTATCTGTTTATCTGAATGAATGCTTAGAAGCTATTCCTGTAAGAGAGAACTATTGTAAGACCTATATTTCTTTATATACTGCCTCCTATGGGCTCAAACATTAGACTGGGCCCCAACCCATGTGGCAGACATGACAATTTATGCAAAATATGTATATTTTATTTATGATTTTTTTACACATACAAAATACTTTTCTCTTTTTTTGATGTGCAATGATTTTCTGTGATTTTTTTGTGTCAATTTATTTATAACAGATTATAACAAATATTGTACAATTTATATGTGGGGGACCATTAACCAATAATATAACATAAATACAAAATGTATAGGTATCATATATTACAGGATAGACTCATCATACAAAAGTCAGTAAAAATCAACAATAACCCCATGAAAAACCATCTAACAGTCCCTCTCATCAGGCAAACAATCACTCATACACAAAACAATGTCATTGTGAAAGGAAATCCTATAATTTATATAGACATAAACTTTTTGCATAGTTTAGTGATTTGATTTAATCTAAACACTTTCCACTGGTTTGTTATCTTGAAGGGTATTTCCCATACAAACAGCTTAGAAGCTATTGTCAGTGAGTGACTGGGGGTAATAGTGATTCTATCTGTTGCAGATAGGTATGTGAGTTGCAATGTGACTGTTACACTGGACGTATAGATGGGCATTGAGTTCTATAAGAGTAGTCGACAGTCAGTGATGTTTGAAACCATATCTGCAATTTTGTAACGAGATAGGTTACTGTCTATGCCATAGGTCCTGTTCACCTTGAAGGTGGTTATGTCTAATAGTAGAGGAGTTTCAGGCTTGGCAAGCAGTATCTAGAGTCAACTTTGCCTACCATTTAGGTGCAGACACTGGTGTTGCCGAAGCAGTTCTCAGACATGTTTGTTGCTGTAGTTTTCTATATGAGAGACTACTTAGTGTTAGTGCCTCAGTAGATATCTAAATGTGCCTATCAGTTCCTATTTGGGTGTTTCTTTGCTTATTTAACAAAGTATGTCACAGTATGGCTATCACTCTTAGGAACTGTATGGCTGTCTAAAAGTGTGTCTAAAGGGGTGAAGGGACTGCTTTCATTGTGTGTTAGTGAGAATATGGGTTTGCAACTGTGTATTTTGATCTGCCCCTAGTAGATTTAAATACATATGATGTATCTATGTATCTTAATGAACGCTTTGGGGCTATTGTAAGTTTGTGGCTGGCTGTATTAGTGATTCTATCCTTTTGCAAATAGTTATGTGAGTTGAAATCTGAGTATCAGATTGAATATATAAGGGTGCATAGGGGTTTGTAAGTTTAGTTTTCAGTGACTGAAATTTGAAAACATATCTGTCAGTGTTTAAGTAGATAGGTCACTGTCTATGCCTTTGGTACTGCTTATGTTAGGAGTGAGGTATATGTAATAGAATAGCAGTTGCAGGCTTGGCAACCAGTTTCTAAAGTCATTTTGGCCTACTATTAAGCTGCAGACACTGGTGTTACAGAAGGAGGTCAAAACAAGTCTGAAGCGGCAGAAGTCTATTGCTCCCAGCGCAGTTAGATACATATGATATACTAGTATGCCTAAGTGGATTATTAGATGCTAATGTAACTGAATAATTGAGTGTATTAGTGACTCTCTGCAGTGCTGCATGCATATTATTCATCTATATTTCTGAGCACTGAGTCAGTAACTTGGAGTGTGCGTGAGTACAGTATGATAGAGTACATGGGTGTATTAGTGACAATTTTAGTAGAGAAGGAATGGTTTGAAACATTGTATGAAAGAAGAAGTGGATATCTTAATGTTTGAAAGAATAACTGTCTGAATGGGGTGTTGTGTGAATGACTGTAATTGTGCAATTCCACACTAAAGCGTTTACTTGTAAAATAGGTTATGAGAAGCTATCACAAGACCAATGTATAAAACACTCTTCATGGATATCTCCAATCAAGAGATCTGTGGTAGAAAACATATTTTGAGACATCTTAGAGCCACTATTAAAAGGGTAGAAACAAATATTATGAGATGTTGAAAATTTCTATAACACTGTATTACAATAATATAAAGATCTCACTTTCCCTTTTTTACTGTTCTAAGCTTTCAAACTTCTTCACCAAACACATTGGTCTGTATGTGGCATCATCTTCGAACAGTGGGGAAAAACAATGATATGGATTCTACACAAAAAAACAGAACTTCCCGGTACTTCAATGTAAATATGTGTTACTATGCTTTACACTCACTACAATTTGCTAATCAGTTATTTTATCTACACGTATTCTACTAATGTAAACAAATGCTTCAGAAAAGCATGTTCTATTATTATTATCCCTGATAATATATTTGAAATGAATGAATACCACACTTGAATTCTGAAAATCTTGTTTGAAAATATCACCCCTAGGAGGCTGAATGATGTCTAAAACACTAATGAACCATTTTTTTTTTGCAAATATTTTTTTATTGCAGCAAGATCAGAGAATCATACAGCATATTCATCCCTCATTCCCTGATTCACAATTGGTGTGTCGCCCCTCGCCCCAGCGTCACACAGCCATTCAGCTCACAACCCGGAGGTTGAGCGGCATTATCATGATGTGAGTAGACATTTCGCTGGAGCAGATTGCTCGCGTCCATATCCGCCAGGCGAGTGGGGAATGACATGGCTGCTTTTGGTCCTAACCTTCCCTTCTCCTTGTTCCAAGGTCAGTTAACCCAGGAGTCCCTTTCCACCCAACTTGAACAAACCCCCTCCTCCCCGTCCCCCGCAACACCCTCATCCTCAACTACCCCTCCACCCACGTCCAGGACCACCCCTATTTGCCCTCCCGCCCCCACCCAAGCCCCCCTCCCCCCCAGGCATGCCAGAGTATCACCTAATCATGTGCTCAATCCCATTAACAGGACCAGATCCGGAGCTTAGCACCAGGAAGTATCAGCGTTCATACGAAAGTCTTCACAATGGAACTCAGAGGTAGGGAAGCAGCAAAGCAGGCCTAAGCTGACCCCCCGCCTGGTGGGTGCACCTCCGGAGCCGGACTACCTGCCGGGGAATCCTCCTCCTCCATGTCCATGAGCGTGAGACCTACGACCATCCCCTCCCACGCCCTGGCTCTCTCCAGTACTGTGTCGTTGCCTGCCCTAAGCGCGGCCCGCAGACGAACCTCGCCCTCGCATCTAGCCCATTTATGCAGCTCCGCCCTCCAGCGCCCTATCACGGGGCCCCGGGACGCCTTCCATTGGGAAGTAATGGCCCGCTTCGCTAGGATGAGCCCCAAGTCCAGAAACTTGCTGGTGACTTTGTTTTTTGATGTGTGCGGGAACCAGTGTAGTATGCAATGCGCCATGGTGAGTTGTAGGTCCCTCTCTGTCACCTCCCTTAGAACCTCCACTACTTCCTCCCAAAAGGGCCCCAGCTCGGGACAGGACCAGAACATGTGTTGGAAGTCGGCGGGATCCGCCGGGCAACGCGGACAGGTCGCCGGGTGGGCCGGGAAGTACTTATGCAATTTAGCAGGGGTCAGGTAGGCCCTATGCAGGACATAATAGTGCACCAGCTGGAACCTTGCGTTGCGCGTGCCATTCCGGGCCCCCTCCAGTATACCCTTCCACGCCTCCTCTGGGATCTCAGTCGCCAAATCAGCCTCCCACTTCGCCTTCAAGGCCATCAGTGGAGCAACGGATTCCGAGACCATGCGGCGAGACAGGCACGTGACAGCCTTGACCGTCCCGGTCATCATCACCACGTACTGGCAGCCCAGTGACAATGGCGGCTCCGACATGCCCGCTCCCCAGTGCTTGCGGATCGCCGCCGTTAGTGCCGCGTGCAGGAGGAAGTCCCCGCCCGCCAACCCAAAGCGGTCCTGGAGGAGGTCGAAGGGCAACATCGCCCCGTTTTCGTACAGGTCACCCATGGATGACAGCCCCTGCTGATCCCATCCGTCTAGCCCGCGCCACGAGCCTCCGTGCGGAAGTGCCCCGCAGAGGCCAAGAGGGATCTCAGGTGCGTACGGAACCCCAATGCCGCATCTCCGGCGATATCTGTTCCAACATTTTCGGGCCGTTGCAAACTCCTGAGTGAGGTGAAAATCCCCCATCGGTAGTCCCAGGACAATCCGAGACAATACCTGGACCGGACCCGCCGGTTCTCCCGATCCGTCTGTCCCTCTCCTGGCCCGTGCTACCCATTGCGTCAGCCACTGCAGCTGCGCCGCCAAGTAGTAGAGTTCGTAGTCCGGCACTGCCAGACCGCCATCCGTCCTAGGGCGGAGAAGAGTGGCGTGGGCCACTCTGCGCCTGCCCGCCCCCCATAGGAAGCCGATGACCATCGATCTCAGCCGCCGAAAGTAGCACGCCGGGATCCAGATTGGGAGGGTTCCGAAGAAGTAAAGCAAACGCGGTAAGGTCACCATCTTGAGGAGCGCCACCCTCCCCATTAGTGACAGCGGGAGCGTGCCCCAAAAGTCGAAGTTCCCTTTAGTATGCCTGATCGCTGAACCGATATTCCCCTCAAGGATATCGGTCCTGTCATGGAAGATCGTGGTGCCAAGGTATCGTAGGCCCCCCTCTACCCAAGACACACCCTCCGTTTCCTGCGGGCACGCTCTCCGCGGGCGAGTCGGGAATAGGTGGGACTTCGCCCAGTTCACTCGGAGGCCCGAGATACTGCTCAGCGATTGCAGGAGAGACTTAGCACCGCGCAGGGAGTCCGCCGAGTCCGCCAGGTACAGCAGCAGATCATGTGCGTATAATGGGATGTGGTGTACTTGGCCATAGACGTCCAGACCCTGATACGCCCGGCCCAGCCGGGCTCGTGCTGCAAGGGGTTCGACAGCCAAGGCAAATAGCAAGGGGGAAAGAGGGCATCCCTGCCGGGTGCCCCTGCCCACCGCGCACATTTCAGAGATAACCCTCCCTGTCCTGACTCTCGCCGTCGCATTCTGGTAGAGTAGACTCGTCCATTCAACGAAGCCGTCACCAAGGCCCATCGCTCGTAAAACATGGAAGAGATAAGGCCATTCCAGGCTGTCAAATGCCTTTTCCATATCGACAGCAAACACCACTGCCTCGTCACCGTCATAGGTGTCGGCCTCTAGCACATGCAAGAGTCGACGTACATTAAGCGCCGTATTGCGGGCTGGGATGAAACCCGACTGGTCCGCATGCACCAGCATGGACATATGGGGGAGCAAACGCGTCGCCAGGATCTTGCTTAGGATCTTGTAGTCCAGGTTAAGCATGGACAGTGGGCGGTATGCCGATCTGTCCCAAGGTTGCTTACCCGGTTTCAGCAGGGGGACGATCAACGCCTCCCTCGTGGTCTCGGGTAGACATCCCAATCGCCTCGACTCATTGTACAGCCACGTCAGTCGGGGCGCAAGGAGATCCACGTAGGTGAGATAAAATTCCATAGGGAATCCATCGGTGCCCGGCGTCTTATTCCTTGCCATATTCTTGATGGCGACCCGTACCTCTCTCTCCCCGATCTTGTCTCCGAGCCGCTTTGCGTCCTCCTCATCTAGTTCCGGCAGGTCGAGACCTTCCATAAAGGTCTGGAACTCCACCAGCGAAGGGAGGACCCTGCTGCGGTAGAGTTCCGTGTAGTAGTCGTAGAACAGCACGTTGATCCCCTGCTGATCGAATCTCGCCGCCCCCGCGTGGTCCCTGAGCTCAAGGATGACCGAGCTCCGACGAGTTGGGTTGGCCAGCCAGGCCAGGAGGGCCCCCGATTTGTCGCGTTCCGAGTGCGCTCGCGTTAGGTAGGCTTTGTAGTCAAAGCACCGAAGGCGCTCCACAGATGCCGCCACTGCCTCTCGCGCCTCCAGCAGGTCCCCGTGAGTGTCCGGCCGCTCAGGCCTTGCCCTCTCAAGTCTCCGCAGGGACTCGTCCTCCTTCCTAATTTCATCCAGTAGCGTTTTCCGCACTCCCGATGACGTCGCAATGCACTGGCCTCGCAACACCGATTTGAACGCGTCCCATTCCGTCATAGCTGAGCCCGCCGTGCCCGCGTTCACCTGGAAGTACTCATCAATGCCTGACGCGATTGTGGTCCGGAAGAGCTGATCGTCCAGTGCCTCAGGGCGCAGTTTCCAAGCCGGAATCCTCGGGCGGATTTGCGACCAGCGCAGCCGCGCAAGGAGCGGGTTATGATCAGAGATCGAACGCGTGAGGTACTCACTGTGGCTCACTTCCGCGTGCACGTCCTGAGCTCAAGGATGACCGAGCTCCGACGAGTTGGGTTGGCCAGCCAGGCCAGGAGGGCCCCCGATTTGTCGCGTTCCGAGTGCGCTCGCGTTAGGTAGGCTTTGTAGTCAAAGCACCGAAGGCGCTCCACAGATGCCGCCACTGCCTCTCGCGCCTCCAGCAGGTCCCCGTGAGTGTCCGGCCGCTCAGGCCTTGCCCTCTCAAGTCTCCGCAGGGACTCGTCCTCCTTCCTAATTTCATCCAGTAGCGTTTTCCGCACTCCCGATGACGTCGCAATGCACTGGCCTCGCAACACCGATTTGAACGCGTCCCATTCCGTCATAGCTGAGCCCGCCGTGCCCGCGTTCACCTGGAAGTACTCATCAATGCCTGACGCGATTGTGGTCCGGAAGAGCTGATCGTCCAGTGCCTCAGGGCGCAGTTTCCAAGCCGGAATCCTCGGGCGGATTTGCGACCAGCGCAGCCGCGCAAGGAGCGGGTTATGATCAGAGATCGAACGCGTGAGGTACTCACTGTGGCTCACTTCCGCGTGCACGTCCTGAGAGCTCAGGAAGGCGTCAATGCGGACGTGTAACTCATGTATACCGGAGAAGAACGAGTAGTCCCTGTCCGACGGGTGGCAGGCCCTCCAAGAGTCAACCAGTCCCCACCGACGCTGCCAGGCGGAGCGCGCAAGTGCAATTCTACCAGCTGGTGCAATCTGTAGGGGGGGGTGGGATCTGTCCAGGGCAACATCGGCCACACAGTTAAAGTCGCCGCCCAGTAGCAAGGGCTCCACTAAGAACTGAGCTAGTTTTTTGGACAGAAGTGAGAGGAAAGCAGGTTGGTCCACATTCGGGGCATACAAACAACCCAAGTTAAGGTCCCTCCCGTCCAGCTTGCCTCGCACCATTATGTATCTCCCTTCTGGGTCAATTACCTGATGTGTGCACAGGAAGGGTACTCCCGCCCGTATCCAAATGGCCACCCCCCTAGCGTAGGCAGAGTAGCCAGTGTGAAAGACCTGCCCCCTCCAACGCCGCTGCAGTGCCCTCCCCTCTTTATCCAGCAAATGTGTTTCCTGGAGGAAGGCGATGTGAATGCCCCGCCTGACCAGATAGGAGTGGATCTTATGACGCCTATGCATCGAGTGCATCCCTCTTACGTTCCATGTGAGACATTTGTAGCCTAAGTCGGATCCCATGGTAGAGTCCACCACACTCTAGTCACCCGTTCAGCAACCCCTCCAGCAAACCTAGGCCCCCCCCTCACCCCCCCCCCAACTTGTATGATCAACTGACCCCAACTCCCACTCCCCCGGACAGACAACCAACATGGAAACCCCATCCAAACTCAATTATCAAAAAAGCGTAGCACTTCAAAATAGGGCCGGAGTGGCGGCGATGCCGGCTCCAGACAGGCCCGAAGTCCCCCGCCCCCGCCCCACCACCCCCAGTAACAAACAGGAGAGGATCCCCGACTCTCCCCGTTCCCAAGGTCTCAGGAAGAAGTCCCAGGGGGCAGCCGCATATCACCGCACAGCGTCCCGAAGCGGCCCCCCTCCGACCATTCAACCCAGTACCTTACTCGTGTGATCAGTGTCCCACGAACCATCTCAGCCCAGCATACCATCCGCAGTCTGGGGAGTCACGACCGGCAGGTCTGTCTCTGATAACTCGTGCCCACTGCTGGAGCCAGGGCTGGGAGCGCTGGCCTTCGACTGCCCCGATGCGCTACTGGAGGGGCTGGCGTCTCCCTGGCTGATGGTCGCCACTGCCTGTACCGCCTTGGTGCGTTCCTGTCGCCAGTCCGATGGGGAGCCAGATCGTCTCGTCGGCGGCGACTCCGTGGCGTGTCTCCTGGGGGGAGTCTGCAGCGCGTGGTCCCTGTCCGACTCCCCTCTTGTATCCAGCCAGCTCCAAGCCTCCTGTGGTGTCAGGAAAAAGTGGGTGCGTTCTCCTGCGATCACCCGCAGCCGCGCCGGGAACATCATAGCGTATGGCAGTTGCAGTGATCTCAGTTTTCTTTTGACCGCCAGGAAGGAGGCCCGTTGTTTTTGCACCTCTCTGGTGAAGTCCGGAAAGATCATGATCCTACTGTTGTCGATGCTCAGGTCCGGGATGTCTCTCACTTTCCGCAAGATGTGGTCTCGGTCTCTGAAGTGCAGAAGGCGCAATACGATCGGTCGCGGAGGCGCCCCCGGTTTGGGGGACGCGCAGGGACCCTGTGTGCTCGTTCAATGGCAAAGAACGTCGAAAGTCCCTCCGGGGCCACCTCAGATCGCAGCCAGCCCTCCAGGTAGGCGACCGCATCCCGCCCCTCGGCTTTTTCGGGGACCCCCACGAGGCGGAGGTTGTTGCGCCGAGAGCGCCCTTCACTGTCCTCAGCCCGGAGCTCCAGCACCCGTACCTTCTGCGCCATTTCCGCCAGCGATGTTTTCAGCTCCGCCACGTCCCCTGGCAAGCTTTTCAGGGCACCCTCAGACGTCGCCACCCGCTCCTTCAGCTTCCTGTGGTCATCCTTCAGCAGAGTCAGGTCCGATCCAATGGTGTCCATGCGTTTTTCAAGAGCCTCCCGCGACGCCACAATCGCCTGCATTATGTCCCCCAGGGAGGGGTCCTGCGGGCGGGACGGGCTCCCTGCCCCTGCCCCCGGCGGGACGTCGTCCACAGGATGTCCCGGGTCGTCCAGCCTCAGGGCCTCGAAGCCCTTCTTCCTGCTACCGCGCTTCATTCTGGCGGGCAGCTAGTGTCGCGTGTCCTTGCGGCGGACGCCGACGTGCCCACTCTCTGCCCCTGGTCCTCCTCACGTCCGTCGCCCACTCCGATCTATGGGGCCCGCGCCCCGTGGGGATCAGTCCGTGAGGTTACCCAAATGCCAGGGCTCTTTTTACCAGGTTCGTGGGGCACAGGAGATCCGGGTCAGGGCACCTGGCAAGGTTCCTGCGTCCTGAAGGCTCAGGTCGAGTGTGCGCCCATGAGCCCCTGTCCCCATGCGGCGCGTTGGTCTTGGGAGCCTCCGGGCAGGCAGATGCACCTCCCGTCTGCAAAGTTCGTGCCACGTGGGGGCGGGCAGCCAGCCCTCCACCCCTTACACTCTTCACTGTTGCCTCTCGTGCTTCGCTCACCCCCCCGAGGTGTAGGCTCTCCGGTAGGTCCCCCAGCAAGGCGGGTCAGAAGTTCTGCGCAGACCCGGTGCTCCCCGCAGACCCAGAGGCTCAGCAGCAGACGCTACGCAGTGTCCCAACCGGCGCCATCTTAGGGTCAGGCAGGGCGGCCGTCTCCCGTCTTGTAGCTTCATCCGCCAGGGTGCCAGCCAGTGCTCCTCACCTTCGCTTGGTCTCCGGGGTGACCGCCGGCGATCGCCAGCCACCACAGCGCCAGGGGGCTCCCCTCCTCCTTCTGAGCTCCGTCGCCAGGCGCGTCAGCGCAGGACGGCGGCCGCCATTTTAGGCGCTCTTCTCGCCGAGTGCCGCGCTTGCTTCTCAAAGTGCGGCGGGGGCAGCTGCAGAGGCCCCCAGACCCCCAAAGTCTTGCTGCGCGCCCCTGATGTCCTCTCGAGCACCCTTTGGGGGTCGGAGCGCGAGCCGGGGCACAGGATATGTGGCGGTGTGAGGCGGGCACGGAGGAGCTCCGGAGTCCCGCTTCCACCTACATCGGCGCCGTAGCCACGCCCCCTAAAACACTAATGAACCATGGTGAAGAAATCCAATATATTTATTTTTTTCCAGAATAATAGGAAAGTCCATCACCCCAAATAGACTGAATGATGTCCTTAGAACTTTGGTTGAAGAAACAAGAATTAAGAATTTTATAGTTTGAATGGAAGTTTAGCTTAGAATTTAATGTTGCTATAATTGCAATCCATCCACTGGCACTCTTTAAGTACACAGTGTAGTGTCCAGATGTTATATTAAGTCCTATTGTATCAGTTTTTCCAGATATTGATATTTAACCTGCTTTAAGGTTTGTAATTATGGTTTCCATTTTAGATCCATCTGATCTCCATTGTTGCAGCATTAATGAGATGTATTTTCCACTTCTTTGTATTTGTAATGCAGGCATAACCACAGATCTACAATTTGGGCAGGTGATATTTTGATTTGTTCGTTTAATAAATCTGTCAAAATTAACTGTTTTGAAATTAGGTATTGTTAAGTATAGCAATTGCTCTGCATTTATTTCAGCAGCAGATTTAAATTAGCAATCTTCACAGTCATAGTCCAATTTGTAAGTTAGTCCAAACAAGCCATCAACATTTACTTCTTATCCTAAAACTGTAAGCATGTCCATTATGAATTCTTGTGTGTCTTGTTGAATGTTAAGAACAAATATTGCACTGCTCCTGGACAGACTAGCTAGTTCCGGGATAAGAGGACAAGCTCTCCAATGGCTGACGGCCATTCTATCAGGGAGGACGCAAAGGATCCAGTTAGCAGATCAGGTCTCCAAAGAAGGTGCCTTAGTTTGTGGAGTCCTGCAAGGGTCCGCGCTTTCCCCACTTCTATTCAATTTATACTTACAACCATTGATAGAATCCCTGGCAAACATGGGCTGTAAAGTTTTTAACTATGCTGATGATACTCAGCTATTGCTGAGTATCGACAACACAACATCGGCTCAGTCCATGGCCCAAGACACACTACGGTTCATAGTAAATTGGATGTCGCTCAACCTATTGAAAATCAATCCAGATAAAACGGAGGTTCTTGTAGGCTCAACCTCTACTTCCCCCTGGAATGACTTATTCTGGCTACAAGAACTTGGACCTACCCCAAAACCATGCCCTTGCGTAAAGAGCCTTGGGATGAAAATTGATCAAGAATTATCAATGACCAACCAAGTGTCCGCTGTGGTTGGTTCATGTACTAACCTGATTAGGCAACTACGCAAGCTCGTCCCTTTACTCTCAAGGAACATGCTTCGAACCATTGTTTCAGCCACGATTGTGTCCAGAATCGATTATGGCAATGCATTATACCTAGGCCTCCCAAAAAAACTCCATCAACCGTCTACAGGTCATCTTGAATGACGCAGCTCGTCTGATTTTTGGAGTACCTAGGCGGACCCACGCCTCTCCCCTGCTTTATAGGCTGCACTGGCTCCCTATGAAACAAAGAGTCGAATTGAAGAGCATGTGCATTTGCCATAAAGCAATTCATGGTCAGGCGCCAGCCTATATAAAAGATAGGCTCAAAATGTATGAACCTAAGCGTGCTCTGAGATCCTCCGATTCCCTCCTGTTATCTTGCCCACGTTTCAAACTGGCAACAAAAGGAGGCAGAGCTTTCTCAATCCAAGCCCCCACTATTTGGAACAAGCTACCGGAGGTGCTTCGCAGAGAACCCAACCTTCTCCGTTTTAGGAAAACCTTGAAAACTTTGCTTTTCAAGGACGCGTTTACATTCCCGTAATTTAGGTTGACATCCTTTATTTTCATTTTTTCTCTTGTTGCTGTACTTTGTCAGAAGCGCTTTGAGACCTGTCGGTGAGTTGGCGCGATACAAAACCCAGTTACAAATTACAAATATTAGTAATCTGCTTCATGTATTGAAATGACCATTAATACCTGAAGCAGAATGAATTAAACCTCTGTCACTGACTAAACGTTGGAGTAAAGGATACAGTGCATAATTTTTTTTCGTGTTTTTGTTGAATTTCCTTAAGAAACATGGTAAAAAAAATATTACATTGAGAACCAAATTTGCATAGTAGTTGATATATGAACTGTTTTCCAACTGGTGTCCAACAATATCTCCCTCAGTTTCCCCTTTTTTCTTCATAGCACCTTCTACCTTGTCCTGGTTTCTTTTCTTTCCTTGGACATCAGTTGAGTCTTTTGAATGTTTCCATTTTGGAAACATTATCTGCTTCTCATAAATAGTGCATTGGCCTAGTTGAGGAGCTTATAGTCTTCTTAACCAATTTTACTCTCTTCCACAATTTCCATCAGCACAACATTTTTTGTCATCAAATTCTATTCAAATACAAAACAAGTAAATGTTCTCACTTGACACATTGCAATATATGCCATTCCTTTTTTTAAACAACCTACTACTGATGTCCACAAAAGTTCTATCTACACTTAAACCTTGAGATTTGTCAATAGTGAACGCATAGGCTATGTACACTAGTAACTTGTTACCAGCCATAACAATCCTTTACAAGCAAAGAAAGTAAAACATGTTACACAATCTGCTTTATACTATCAATCTCATAAAACTTTACAGCCAAGAATTGTATCAATCCTCATTTGGATAAATAATTAAATCAATGACCCATATCACCATTTACTAATCCTTCCTCTACATTCAAATTACGCCACAAAGTTAACCTGGTCATAGTTCTATTTAATTATTGCGGGGTGTCCTCTAACTTTGTTTTCTAACTCGAGAAGTTCACCGGTCAGTTGGACCACATTTTGTACATACTAATATAGGCCCAGGTCCAGCTGGGAACTAGACATACCCTATTGTTTTGGACCAAATTGTTTCCACCTTAAACATCAATGACTGAGTTGTGTCTTTCAGTTATTGGGTAAACCTTTCTTTTTGTTGACACAATTTTCCATATTTGTATTTTTTGTAATGAATGTTCTAAGAAATGTTTTACTTCTCTTACCAACTGATTTTTTGCTGGAGTTCTTTCTGTCCACCATGTCCTTTTTTGCTCTGAGACTTTTCCAAGTAGTATTGCTTCTTTTGTGCTTTTCTCTGTTCTTTTTTCGTCATCTTAAGTGTTCTCCTTGAATCCGAGTAGATGCCTATAACAAAATAGAGTGTACATTTTAGGTTCTAAAATGTAAACATCTAAATTCATACATATATGATTATATTAGCATTTCCAACTATTCTAGAGGTAAGACACTTAAGAGATATATTCATTATAAAAGTATATATATTACATCAAAGTTCACAGTACCCTCTCTTATAGTCAAGCTAATGATTCTGTCAAAATAAAATCACTACTTCTCTGGATTGGTGGCTTTGTAGGGCCAGTTCTTTAGTAGATGTATGGATTGGTGTCCTAGGGCCCGATGTAGGTCGCCAACCGACCGGTATTTGGGTTTTGCTATGTAGGGTGCTGAAAATTACAGAATCGGTATATTTACCGATTCGGTAATTCCAAATGTAGGTGGCACAGTTTACAGTGCCACAGGCCCTTAGAAATTATTTAGTTACCATGTAATACTGTTGCATGGTAAATTACGAATTTCTGTATACATGCACATCTGTGCATGTACACCTGTGCAATGTGACACACATACATGCCCTTGGGGCATGTAACAGTGTGCCACATTGCACACAAGGCAAAAACTGGGGTGCTACAGGGTGCCAAAGTGACACCCTGTCCCCCTTGGCAATTCGGTATTTTTACCGATTCTGTAATTACAGAATCGGTATTTGCCAGTGATTCCTATGGGCTTCAAGGCCCATAGGAATCAATGGCAAATACCGATTCTGTAATTACAGAATCGGTAAATACCGAATCATACCGATTCGGTATTTTTTACCGAATGAATACCTACATCAGATTTACCGATTCATGAATACCAAATCGGTAAAATTCGGTATTTATGAAGCGTAAATCTGATTTACCTACATCTAGCCCCTAGTTCCTATGTGGGGATATATTGTGTAAATAATAAACTTTCTTGGTGCATCAGTGATGTCATCAATTATGTCACTGAAATGTCATGAGTGAGTTATGGTTAGCTTACTAACTTAAACAGATTAATTTCACTGTGTTTGTACGAGTAAAACCTGATCCTAACTATAACATCCCTGTGACCTTTGGTTTTTTTCTGTGAATTTCTAAAGTTTTTCATATGCTAAATCCTAGCTATACCATCCCTGTAACTTTAGTTTTTTTAGTGAAATTCCAAGATTTTTTTAAGTTGTAGTCAAGTTTGCAGACAGGAGGAAAAAGGGGGCTGGGCCTCTTATCAGCTCTCAGGAATCCTTACAGGAGGTGCAAGGAGGGCTTCTTGGCCCCTAATAATCCCCCTGGAGTAAAGTGGAATATCATCCCCCAAACAGTAGTGCGGCAGGGGGCAAGTTTGCAGAGTGGGCCCCCAGGGATGTCCATGGGGGCAAATTACCCCTCCTGTTACTTCCAGTAAGTCCCACACAACAGGATTGCTGAGAGGTTGTCAGAGGCCACGCCCCCTTTCTCCACTATTCTGCAAACACTTCTACTGGTGCTCTACAAATAGGAGGATGAACTACCCTTGGCATTTGAGGGTTCTTGGGGTCAAACTACCCCTGCTGTTACATCCAGTAAGTCAAACAGTGTGGTTTGCTGAGAGGTTTTCCATGACCATGCCCCCTTTCTCCACCACTCTACAAATTTTCCTCCTGGCACACTACTAGTTGGAGGATGAAGTCTCCTTGGCTCTTGAGGGTCCTTGGGGCCCAATTATCCCTCCTGTTACATCCAGTAAGACCCACACAGCTGGATTGCTGAGAGGTCCTCAGAGGCCTACTACTGGTTGGGGGAAGAAGTCCACTTTAGTCCTGAGGTCCCCTAAGTAAGGAGAAATGTATTCCCCAACCAGCAGTGTGAAAGGAGGCCTGTTTGCGGTGTAGTGGAGAAAGAAGGCATGGCTTCCAAGTCCTCCCAGCAATCTTGTTGTCTCGGACTTACTGGAAGGAACAGAAGGAGTTCCTGGACCCCAAGGACCGTAAGCATTTAAGAGGGCTCCACCCCCATACCACCACTGCACACCAGGAAGAGCATTTGCAGAGAGGTGGTTAAGGGGGCAATAATTTGTCAGAGGTTTTTTCTATTTAAAAAAAACGAAATTGAAGGTGTAGGGCTGTGTGGCTCTCCTTCCCTGAGCCATTCTTGGCCCTGAAATCTCCATCCCACGGGGCCAGGCCTTTTTTTCCAATGGGTGAAGGAGGCTGCATCACACCACTCCTGGGGCCATTTTTGGCCTTGGGGTCCTCATCCCATGGGGTCAGGCCTTGTTTCCATTGGTAAGGGAGGCTGCGCGTCCCTTCTCCCAGGCCGAGTTTGGTTCCAGGAACCCCACCCTCTGGGGTACAGCCTGTATTATGGGTGTCCTGGTCCCAACCATGGCATCCATTTTTTAAACATTGGGGCCACAGTGGGAGCCTAAAGGCCCCGATGGTCCCTGCTGGATCCCCACCTCCTACGAACTGGCATTGCTTTTACATATAGGAAGCTGCTAACATGCAGCTCTCTGTGTGTAAAAGCAATTCTGCTCCGTTTCTGGTAAGCAAGAGCATTTTCTGCTCCTGCTAAACCATAGCAAACAGCAATGTCCCAGGGATGGCCACTCAGGGACATTCCTAGAGCTGGCCTTCTGGGATGATGGTCTCCAGGGCCACCCTTTGTTAGAGGTTGCCCTGGGGAGGTAGGGGTCCCTAGTGCAGGGTGGTTCATGTGCCGCTCCCACTAAAGACAGATAAAGCTCCTGGGAGGTGGCGTCCCCTGGGGCTGCGGGGGGTCTGCATGTCCGCCCACATTTCTTTCATTCAAAAGCCCAGGGAGGTGGCAGTAACCAGTGCTGGGGGTCTGTGCAACCCTCACTATTAATAGTTAGAGCCCCAGGGAGGCAGTGGCCCCTAGGGCTTCCAGGGGTTCCACCCACCCCCGCACATCTTTTCATTGGAAATCCCTGGAGAGGTGGAGGTCCGAGGGCCTAAAATAGGTCCAGGAGGCCCCAATTTATTAAAGGAGCTAGATGTGGGGAAGTGGTTGTTGGAGTGCCATGATGGCAGTACTGGGGTTACATTTCTATCATGCACCCGAGATTTGGCTCACCCAGGGACTTTTTTAGCTGACCCATGGGAACCCACGCCTCTTTTTTCTTTATTTTGATGAGGATTTGCAGATCCACATGCAAATCTGTGGCAAAAATAAAAAACTTTTAAACCGAGCTGGGTACCTGCAGGACCCCAACCATATCAGTCATGGAGTCATGTACAAAAATTGAAAAATCCCCATTGACATAACATGGGAAAAACACATTTTGGGACCTCCCTTTTTTCAACACAGTAGCTGAACCAAAAGGGGACATTTTGCTAACATTTCGTGAAGTTTCATCAAGTGGTGCTAAAGGTATTGGAAAAACAGAAATTTTATTATTTTCTGTGGAAACTTTGGTCCAAACTATTACCTGTCTACAACTACTACTGGCGACCACTAGCAAATGAAAATGTTTCCATTTCTTACGACTATTTTTATTGGTCATTTTATTGACCCTTTCTTATTCTCTCATAAGAACCCCAATTTGGTATAAGCTGGCACTGGATCTGTGAATCCCTCCTGGCTAGCAGCCCGGCCCCCATGTAAGTCTGCGATGGGGTTGCTAATCCATACAGGAGTCCATTAAAGTATATGCATAGATATGGAATGTTTTTTCAAGTACATTGCAGAAGCAATGGCAACAGTGAATTACAAAATTGATATTTCACAAAACATCTCTAAAATAACACACTTTCTATCATGGAAGTGCACTGTAATTGAAACCCTTCCCCCACACTCCTTTCTCTTGGTTTCCATTACAACCAGATTTGAAACACACTTGTGTACCAATAAGTCAAAAGTTAATTTACTTTCTTTCCAGATAATACCAGTTTCAAGTCCAGCTGTAGCCGGTGTGGTTGACTGATTCATCAATACACCTGGTCATCAGTGATGTCATTTGAGATGTCATCAGTGCTGTCACTGACCATGTCATGAGTGATATAATATGTGAGGTCATAAGCAGTTCATGGTGGGGTGTGAGTTATAGTTAAATCAGCTAATTTCCACGATTCTGTGCATGTGAAATCTGAGCCTAACTATAATGTCCTTGTAACGTTTGTTTTCAGTCAATTTCTATGGTTTAAAGAAGCAATGTTGTTTGCAGAGTGGTTGGGCCTCTGACCAGCTCTCAGGAATCCCACTGTGTAAGACATATGGAAAGTATCAGGAGGGCTTTTTGGTCCCCAAGGGATCCTTAGCATCCACGAGAACTTAATTCCCCAACCAGTAGTTTGCCAGGAGACGAGTTTTCAGAGTGTTGCATAATGGGGGCATTGCCTCCGAAGACCTTGTCGCAAATTTACTTTGTGGGACTTGCTGGTGGTAACAGGAGGGGTAGTTGGCCCCCAGTGACTCTCAATAGCCAAGGGGGCTTCATCCCCCAACATTACTGTCCCAAGAGGTACGTTTGAAGAGTGGTGGAAAAAGGAAATTCTTGATCATTGCACAGGCGGTGCCTGTATGATTCTATGAGCGCCATTGCCAAGGGCACACTGTGAATACCGGGTGTTTTTTAAAAACCGTAAAATACATATAGAGACATATTCTACATAAAGTTTCAATTTAGCTATTTATTAAGATACTACTTTAAATTTCCCATTTGTATACATTTGTCAAAATAACTACATCAAAAATGCATTTTTCTTCTTCACAGCAATACCAAAGGTCGCAATTACATCAGTTGTCACAACTACAAATGACAAAATGTAGAATAGATATTTAAATATATTTTTCACAAAGGTTAAGTCTAGCTGTTTTGTAACATAATTGTTCAACTTTATTTTAACAACACATTTAAAAATAACAACAATTTATAAAAAGAACTTTCAACATAAATATTTATTTTTGGCCCTTAATAGTTTTTCTGCATTAGCAGAAATGGTATTGTCTTACAAAATTAGTATCTAATAGCTATGTGCTGTTCATTTTATTATCTTCTAATTCATTGTAGCATTAGTTACATATAACTTGCAATATGGACTAGTCAAATCATTTCTCTACAAAAAAATACAAAGCTAACTTTTTCCAGTTACCATTATTTACATTTTCACTTTTTAAATACAAGTCAGCAGTCTGCGTTTGAATCTCACTATGGTTTTTAGACCACACTATAAAATATTGTAATCTTGTGACGCCGCGTACCAGCACCTACCTTGCCGTGAGGGGAACGGCTCTTGCCTGTCACTGCTCTTGTTCCGCCGGGCACTCCAGGATACTGCCCCCATTGCTTTCGCAGTAACTGACACTGACACCACCGCGCCCACATGCCGCTCTGCCTCGGGAAACTACATCCCCCAGCAGGCATTGAGCAGCGTGAACAGAGGGCGTCAGAGGAAGGCGACAGAGGCCCATAAGACCAGCGCGGCCCTCCCGCAGCGCGGGATGCCGCGTACCAGCACCTACCTTGCCGTGAGGGGAACGGCTCTTGCCTGTCACTGCTTTTGTTCCACCGGGCACTCCAGTATACTGCCCCCATTGCTTCCGCAGTAACTGACACCGACACCCCCGCGCCCACATGCCGCTCTGGCTCGGGAAACTACATCCCCCAGCAGGCATTGAGCAGCGCGAACAGAGGGCGTCAGAGGAAGGCGACAGAGGCCCATAAGACCAGCGTGACCCTTCCGTAGCGCCGGACGCACACGGGTGGGCCCGTCCTTGCCCTTCACTGACCGGAGGTGGCCGGCTGGGCCACTACTCTTGGCCTGCATTTCTGGGAGTAAGGTCATTTTACATGATGTCTACAACTAATGCCCCTGCCCGTACCCAGAGGAAACGTGCATGTACTGTAAAAGGGCCTCGTGCCAAGCCAAATACTTCTCCAGTAACTTTGCCCGCAGCCATTGACTTAATGCTTCAGAAGGCGATTGGGGTAGTCACCTCAGAAATCGAACTTACGGAAAGACGATTATCTATTACCCCTTATTTTTCTCCCCTGGTATCTCCGATTTCAGCAAATGTTGTGAATCCCCCCGAATCACCTGCACATGAAAGTCCCCTCCTGCATGACTCTATGATAATCCCTACACCTAGTGCAGAATCCATTAGAGAGGGTACTGTCACCACAGCTAAGAGGGTTAGGAACAGAAAGCAGGGTAACACCAAGGGACCCAAGGGGGAAAAGGCAGGGGACAGGAATGCAAAAGGCATACCAAAATGCCCTTAGACCAGAGAATTCCTTGGGCAATAACCATGCTCCCTTGGCAGTCCAACCTTATCCATCTTGGGCCCAAACGTTATTATCAGATCTCCTCACCCAATATAGAATCATTGTGAAGGAAGAGATTGCCCCTCTTTTTGATTACATCCAAAACCTAACAGCTAGTGTGGGTAAAGCTCAGGTCACTAGCCAACAGAACGCTAATACTAACACACTATCTAGATGTCAAACGTGGGCTGAGATCCATCAGAACCCATCTAAGACCCGACAAACTCAACCCAACGCAGAAACCATTTTGTCCTTCGGCCAAGCTAATTCCAACAAGGCAGTATCTAATACCAAAGTGTTAGAAAAGTGTACTCCTCAATTGGTCGAGCAAGCCCCGAAAGAGATTCATCCCCATTTAGGTAGGAAGGCTTAAAAACAAAATCAGCACATAGGGGCAAACTAAACTTGCAATGTGGAAATGGGTAACACACCTACAGAGGGGAATTTAGAGAATCACAAACACCGTCCACTCCAACTATCAATCTACCCCCAGCGGCAGCCTCATATGTAGTTGTACTGGCTGGAATTCCTGAACTTAAACATGGCCAAAAAGATTCACATTTAGATCTCAGAAATAAGATATTGTTTTGGATGGCAACATACAAACAATTTCCCTATAGTACGGCTGGTGAGATCTTGATGGTACGTAGGGTGGCTTGGGTGGGTCCTACAATAAAAACAATCCCTGGGGACTGTGTGATCGTTAACTTTAAGTACCCAGAAGTTGTTCGTAGACTGGTATTCCAACCTTCCTGCCCCTTGGGTCAACAAACTGCCATTAGAGCGTTTACTCTGGATTATTTCTACCCTTCCTCTCAAAGTATGGGTGAAGCCTATACCTCCCATGATTAGGTAGCTGGCGTATGGAATCTCACAAAATCCCCACAACTTTTCGGCACAACTCCTCCATTTTTAATATCCCAGTCTCAAATCGTTTTGGCCCTCTAGAGGATGTAGATTGACTGAGAGGACCAGAAGTTTTTAAAAATCACAAACATGGATCATTGGCCCTTGAACCACCGTCTCATCTAAACCAGGTCTATAGACAGCCTATAGCGAACACCGGTGTGAGCCCGGAGCTACAGGAACGGGATACTTCTCCTTGTAAGAGGTTAAACGGAATACCTTAATCTGGTGGCCCTCATACTACTATTCATGCCGCTCCAATTCTTGCCCATTTGTATTCTCCGGGGGGGAAGCCTTTCCTGGAGAACAAACTTAAAATGTTGTCCTGGAACGTGGCAGGCTTATCTAATAAAATAGCTTGTCCCGATTGGGGGTCTTTTATAGACCAATATGATGTATGCCTACTTCAGGAGACATGGGCAAGGGAGGAGACTTTAAGACTGGGCTTTGCGTCATATAATAACCTGGCATTGATGGGGGAAGGGGTAGACCCTATGGGGGGTTATCTATATTTGTAGCTTAGCATTTGGCCTGTTGGTGACACAATCAATTACTCCAACCATAGATCTTCAATGTGTCACACTTAAGTTTCCGTCTAATCTTCGGGTGACTTTTATCAATGTCGATTCTCGCCCTGTCAAGCTGGGGAAAGAATCTCCAACCTTGGCCCTGCTTGATACTTTTATTCCTACCGTCTCTGGTGACAGTATATTGATTATTGCAGGTGATTTTAATTGTCAATATGAGCCCTTACCTGCCATTGGAAATTCATTACCTATAGAAGAAGATGAGCAATAGTCTATACCTGAGCTCCAGATTACTCCAATAAAGGCTTGGTCACCGTTGGCTCTCCAACTGAATTCTATAACCATGGCCCACTCTATGAGAGCCTGTAACGGACGTACCCAGTCAGATTGTAAAGGAAATGCTACGTTCAATCGCATTGGCCACACCTCCCGGATAGATTATATCCTGGTCGAGACAAGGACATGGCCTATGGTCACCGATTTTGAGATCTTATTACGACATGACAGTGACCATAATGCTCTTGCCTTAAATCTGAGACTTCCTGACACTGGTATTGCCCATGGGGGCAAAACTAGCCAGAACAGCAAATTGAATCTCTCTAATGTTAGAAGAAGGCTCAAATGGCCTGTGATAAAACAATCCTCAGATAAAATGAGCCCCTTATACTCAGTTGTTTATAAGATTCTTATGGAGATAAGTGGTTCCATTGAGCTTAGACAGGAAGTGATGATAAATAAAATCTCCAAATTTTATCTGGGGCTGGTGGCTGAGTTGGCAGATTTACTTAATCCGGTAGTGACCAAACACAGGCTAAATCAGAAGACTCAGTCGTGGTTTGACCACAACTGTAAGACGGCAAAGTCTCTTTTAATTGAGTCAATTAAAGCCCCAGCTAGGAGCCAAGTAAAACTCAGGAGGCAGGAGTATAAGCAGGCTATTGCAGAGGCTAAACGGCATTGGGAAAATAATAGACGGGACAGTATAAAAAGTGCTCTGGGGAATAGGAATATGAAGGAATTCTTGGCAATAGTGAGAACTGGCAGTAGCTGTATGTCAGGTTGCAGATGAGCCGAGTATCGCGCCTGCGAGATGGATGGAACACTTCCGGGCGCTGTACTCAAAGGAAGTGGGTACCTCCATGAGCCTGATAATCCCCCAGAATGAACACAATAACTTCCCACGTAGCCTGGAAGACGCTCCCACACCACCCATGTTTAATCCAGTGGCAGGCATAATGATAACACTGTTGGAGGTGGAAGGTGCGATTTGGAGACTCCTGGCAGGCAATCTCGATAAAATTCCCAGGGATCTTTTTAGGGACCAACCTGGATTCTGTACTTTTGTCTGATGTTTAACGCCATACTTTAGGGCTCCCCCATACCTGAAACTTGGTTGGGGGCCGAGATGAGTTTGATCGACGTGAGCCAAAGACTCTTTGCACGGATTATTCTCGATCATCTCCAGATCTGGATGGAGGAATCTGAGATATTGAGCCCCTATCAAGCTGGATTTAGGGAAAAAAAACATCCACCATAGACCAACTTCTTAGACTGCAATTACTATATTGGAAAACGGTGAAAGTAGAGGGTGGCAGCCTCTACTTAATTTTTGTTGACCTCAAGACGGCGTTCGATCTGGAACCTCGGGACATCCTGTGGGAAGCATTTGCAGATATGGGGATCCCTAACTATATTCTTGACATTCTCAAGAAACTCCATACAAATAATTTTGCCCAGGTCAGAAGTGGCAAAAGTGGTGCCCTGACACCTAGGTTTTTGGTCAATAGAGGAGTGAGACAGGGATGTGTCCTGGCCCCCCCCTTTTTTGTCTTTTTGTCAATGCCCTAATTGCTCATCTTAAGGGGGTCAAAGACATCGATGCACCCAAGCTAAGAAATGAGCAGGTAGTGGCATTAATGTTTGCAGACGACACCCTTCTATTGTCCAAATCCCCGATGGGAATACAGCGTGCCCTAGACAGTTTTTCCAGCTTCTGCAAGAAAAGGGGGTTGGAGATTAACACCTTAAAGACCAAGTACATGATCTGTAACCCACCAAAGATCACCCGTCCCAACCCTTCTCTAAATGATATCACTCTGGTAAGGGTAACCGTATTCGAGTACTTGGCATTACCCTTACCGATAATATGGAGTGGGGTCCCCAGATAGCAAAGGCTAAACTTAGGCTGGTACAGACTACAGGAGGTGTCTTAAAATTGCACAGGAAATCCACCTCTAAACCAGTTGCCTCCATTCTGGAAATTTGCAAGCCAGGGGAGCCATATTATACGGGGTAGAGCTGTGGGGACATTGTTCGACCGAATATATCCTCAAGGCAGAAAACTGCTTTTTGAGATCTTTGTTGACTCTCCCAGTCAGTACTCCCCTTATCCCTTTAATAATGGATCTAGATATTAGACTTATAGATGAAGAAATTGGTCTACGCCCTTTAATATACTGGCGTAGACTATGGGTAACCCCAGAACTGAGGTATTTTAGAGAAGAAGCCAAAGAACTCATGGGACTCCCTGGGACTGACAAAATCCAATGGTTTGCTTATATAAGAAACGAGAGTAAGACGTTAGGTAACCTGGATATTTGGAACAACCCTGAAGTTGCTTGTACGAAGATGTCCCGTGCTGATTTGGTGAAACTCCATTGCAACCATCAGCTGGTGTATATCCTCACTAACTCTATGCTAGGTTCCCTAACTTTAGAGTTTCTCAATCAATCAATCAATCAAGGACATTTATAGAGCGCACTACTTACCCGGAGGGTCTCAAGGCGCTTGGGGGGGGGTGCTGCTACTGCTCGAACAGCCAGGTCTTGAGTTTCTTCCTGAAGGAGAGGTGGTCTTGGGTCAGGCGCAGGTCGGTCGGGAGGGAGTTCCAGGTCTTGGCAGCCAGGTGGGAGAAGGACCTTCCTCCTGTTTTCGTTCTTCGGATGCGGGGGACGGCGGCGAGGGCATGACTGGCTGATCGGAGGTGGCGTTTGGGAGCGTAGAAGTTGATGCGGTTGTTGAGGTAGCTCGGGCCTTGATCGTGTAGGGCTTTGTGTGCGTGGGTGAGGAGACGGAAGGTGATTCTCTTGTTGACGGGGAGCCAGTGCAGGTCTCTCAGATGTCCGGAGATGTGGCTGCGTTGGGGGATGTCGAGGATGAGTCTGGCTGAGGCGTTCTGGATCCGCTGGAGTCTCTTCTGGAGCTTGGCAGTGGTTCCGGCATAGAGGGCGTTGCCGTAGTCCAGTCGGCTGGTGACGAGGGCCTGGGTGACCGTCTTCCTGGTCTCGGTGGGGATCCACCGGAAGATCTTCCGTAGCATGCGCAGGATGTTGAAGCATGACGAGGAGACGGCGTTGATTTGTCTGGTCATGGAGAGGGAGGAGTCCAGGATGAAGCCCAGGTTGCGTGCGTGGTCTGTCGGTGTGGGTGCGGTGCCCAGGGCGGGGGGCCAGCAGGAGTCGTCCCAGGCGGAGGGCGAGGAGCCCAGGATGAGGACTTCCGTCTTGTCTGAGTTCAGTTTCAGGCGGCTGGTCGTCATCCACTCGGCTACATCTTTCATCCCTTCGTGAAGGTTGGCTCTGGAAGCGGCGGGGTCGTTGGTCAGGGAGAGGATCAGCTGGGTGTCATCGGCGTAGGAGATGATGTTCAGGTTGTGTTGGCGTGCGATGGGCGCGAGGGGGCTCATGTAGACGTTGAAGAGGGTGGGGCTCAGCGAGGATCCTTGAGGGACGCCGCAGATGACTTCGGTGGCCTCTGACTTGTACGGTGGTAGACGGACTCTCTGTGTTCTTCCGTCGAGGAAGGAGACGATCCATTCCAGTGCCTTCTCCTGAATTCCGACGTTGCTGAGGCGCTGCACTAGGGTGCGGTGGCAGACAGTGTCGAATGCCGCGGAGAGGTCTAGGAGGATGAGGGCCGCTGTTTTTCCGTTGTCCATCAGGGCTCGGATGTCATCGGTGGCAGCGATGAGGGCGGTCTCGGTGCTGTGGTTGGCTCGGAAGCCAGACTGTGCGGGGTCGAGGGATCCATTCGTCTCGAGGAAGGCGGCCAGCTGTGTGTTGACGGTCTTCTCGATGACTTTGGCTGGAAACGGGAGGAGCGAGATGGGGCGGTAGTTCTTGAGTTCGGTGGGGTCCGCTGTTGGTTTCTTTAGTAGAGCGCTGAGTTCGGCGTGCTTCCAGCTCTCCGGGAAGGTGGCGGTGTTGAAGGAGGTGTTGATGATGTCCCGCAGGTGGGGTGCGATGACAGCGTCGGCCTTGTTGAAGACGTGGTGAGGGCAGGGGTCGGTCGGAGATCCGGAGTGGATGGAGTTCATCATGCGGACGGTTTCATCGGTGCTGATCGGAGTCCAGGCGCGGAGGGTGGTGGTGGGCGGCGTTGCTGCGGTCGTTGTGTGCGATGGTTGAATGCTGAAGCTGTTGTGTATGTCCGCGATCTTGTTGTGGAAGTAGGAGGCGAGGGAGTTGCAGAGGTCTTGCGATGGGGTGATGTCGTTGTTTCCGGCGTTGGGGTTGGAGAGCTCTTTCACGATGTTGAAGAGTTCCTTGCAGTTGTGTGCGTTGTTGTCCAATCGGTCCTTGAATGCAGTTTTCTTGGTGGCGCGGATCAGTTGGTGGTGCTTCCGGGTGGCAAGCTTGAGGGTGGTCATGTTGTCTGGTGTTGGTTCCCTTCTCCAGACTTTCTCGAGGGCTCGGCAGTTCTTCTTGGAGCTCTTGAGTTCGTCGGTGAACCATGGGGCTTTCTTGCTGCCGGGTCTGCTGGGCGGGGTCCTCAGAGGGGCGAGTTCGTCCGCGCAGTTGCTGATCCACTTCGTGAGGTTGTCGGCGGCCTGGCTGGGGTTTGCTGAGCTGGCGGGAGGGTGCTGACTCAGGGAAGCGGCGAGCTGGTCGGCTGTGATCTTGTTCCAGCTTCTACGGGCCACCTGTTGCTGGTGGTGGTGGGTCGTCGTTCTTCTGAAGGTGAAGTGGACTCAGCTGTGGTCCGTCCAGTGGAGTCCTGTGGCGTGGCTGAAGGCGATGTCTTTGCTGGATGAGAGGACGGCGTCGAGTGTGTGTCCGGCGAGGTGGGTGGGGGTGGTCACCAGCTGCTTGAGTCCCAGGTTTGCGAGGTTTTCCAGCTGGGTGGTGGTGTTGCGGTCGTCGTTGTTCTCCAGGTGGAAGTTGAGGTCCCCGAGGAGGATGTAGTCGGCTGAGGGGAGGGCGAGCGGGCTGATGAAGTCGGCGATGTCCTCGCTGAATTGTGTGCGTGGTCCCAGGGGTCTGTAGATGAGGGTGCCTCTGAGGGTGGTCTTGGGGTTGACGTGGATCTGGAAGTGCAGGTGTTCGGCGGGTGCGATGGTGTCGTCGGTGTTGGTCGTGATGCGGATGGTGTTCCTGTGAATGATGGCGATGCCTCCTCCTGTCTGGTTGACGCGGTCTCTCCCGATGATCTTGTAGCCGTCCGGGATGGCAACAAAGAGGAGTACAAACTTGAGCCATTTTTGGATAAGATTTGTCCCAGTAGAGCGAGTAAACTCTATGTACAATTTAGACATGGTACACTACCACTTAGGGTTTTTTCCCACAAATGGTCTCACACCAAGTTGCTAGACTGTCCGGCGTGTGGTGTACAGGAGGAGTCTGAGCCCCATGTTTTCTTCTTGTGCCCATCCTATAAGCCTCTCAGGCAGCGATGGCTTATACAACTGTGCAGAAACATGGGGTTCAAGCAGTACCCCCAGGATTCTAAAATGTGATACTTCTCTACCTGTTGTATTTTAAGTTTCTTGTTTTTTACATGCCATGTGGCGTAGGCGCTGGTCATTTATTAATAACAATTCCCGCGGATAATGTTCTGTCTAGTCTAGCCTGATGTTTGAAATTTGTGCTCCGATTGTACACTATTTTTAACTTGTATACTATTCCTCTAACTTTTTTATCCTTTTTTTAATCATGTTTTTAGCCTTCGTGAAATTCAATTGTGTATTTTTTAACCCAATGAGGATACACACAGCCGTAATTATGTTTTTTATTGATTGTATTTTGTATCTTTTAAGGTCCTTGACCTAAATAAAGATTATTTGAATCTAAAACAATCAACTGTAATATCTGTACTCTGTTCTACAACTCCTCCTCTTAACTCTTTATTTTCCCTAGAATCCGACTGAAGACCAAAGAAACAAAACTGCACATCATCCAAAAACTTTTTTCTACATCTGCCACAGTACCATACACAATGTCTTTATTCATGTTTCGAAAACATAAAGCAATAGTTTTCACATAGTACAGCCTCCTGACTTAAGTTTGCATCGTTGAGTGGTGTACAACTAAAATCCTGAAATGATGAAACGTGCTTAGGCATACTTTGTTTGATAAACCAGCTAATAGTGAGTATCCCTGGAAATGTGTATGCTTTCTGAACTTGCACGGATCCAATCCTTGTAAAGTACCTATTTTCTGTTTTAAACTTTGCCATGGAAGAATATGTAGAAATGTCCCGTAATATATCAATGAATTGTTGTTGAATACTACAAACGCTGCTACATTTCCATTTCTATACAGGTGCCTGACTCCAACTTCCTTGTACCTTTTCTCCAATAACTTGTTCTACATTTGTAGGTATCATCACCTTTTTCACTACAGGAATGCCATTCTTCATTTCATAACACGGTGCTCTGTAATCAATAGTATAAACTAATCTTTTATCCTGGAAATAGTTTTCTTCATTGAAGTACTAGAAGTATGTGCGCATTCTCCACTAGAAAAACTGTACAAAAGTTGCTTATATTGACTAATCTTTTTTTCTGGTTTTGTTTCCTCAAATACAATACCATTTTGTCAAAAGTCTTCATTCTTTTTATAATCAAAATAAAAACCTTCAAAGCAAATGCCTTATCAACATATCTCTCAATTTGTTCTTTCAGTTTCACTTCATGTCTCCTTCTTCTATTTTTCTTAATATTTCTCAGTAGATTTATAACTACTGTACTACAAAATATCCTAGCACTGAGTTCCTTAAACTGCTTCTGTCTCCTGGTTGAGGTATATACGTCTTTGTCACATTGTTTCCTGTTTTTGCTATATAGATTTGTCCATTGTTATTCTTTCTCATCATTTGAATTTTATTTTCATTATTCCATATCTTTGGAAATGTCCACATATATCTTTAAGAAATGAGTTTGTACTCTTACCAATAGTCTTGATTGGTACTTTTTCTTAATTTTGCCCCAGTTCTGCATAGATACTGTGCTTGCTTCTATTCCTTTTCCCTCCGAGCTTTTGTATGTAATCTGTCTGTAAGTATGCAGATATTGTTCTATAAAACATTCCAAACAATGTTCCCACTACTTGACCAGCTACTTTACTACTGACTTACACATAATACATACATAGTTGTTATGTTATGTTATGTTATGTTGTGGTTTTAAATGTACAAATCAGCCAACTACCTCCATAGCTAACACTTACTTCTATGTACCAATCTCAAATGTACCAATCTCAAACCAAAACATAAAACCTAATATATTACTTACCTTTTAATATCATCGCACCCTCATCTACAACACAGCTGCACCCTATCTCAGTTCTCAATTATACATTCTAAAAGACCACTTTATCGCTTGTATACACAAGTGTAAATGTACATACAGTGTCTCAATCCTATAACTCCAAAAACACAACATAAGGGCTATTTGTGTCACAGGTACATTTAGTGTTCCAATTCTTTTCTACTTAGATGTATCAGATTTACATATTAGAAACACTCCATATAAAAATCTGCACATTAGTATATATCAAAACATAAACGTCACTATTTCATCTGAGAACATGCAAACAGTGTGTGACAGGTTACATATATCACTCACTAGATGGTTCTAGAAGAGTATATATTCCTCACTACAAAACATGTGTTACTGGTTGAGTACAACCGTACTCCCTAGATGATTGGATGGGTGCATAGATAGTTCCTACGTAATTCCCTCAGAATATAGGTGGTGCCTGCATATACACATTAAGGTACTCTTTTCAAAAATATACGGTTCTTTTCATCTTTAAGTAAACTCAACAGTCTCATTGGACATGCAGATTCTGGATGCAGATAGCTGCATCCAGAAAAGCCATATCTCACCATCTAAACATATGTAAACCGATCATATACGTTAAAAACCACATTGGCAAACACTTCTTAATACGTACCTAAAAAGTATTAATATTTTATAATTTATGTTCAGGAACAGCACATTTTCTAATGTTTTATTCATGACTTCCAGAATGCCGATAATATAGATTTATCTATTCTGCACATAATGCTTAGACATTTAAAACATTGTCATTGTTAAATGTATTGCTCATGGTAATTTTCAACAGTACTAACATCTTAAATACATATCTTCTGCCAGATACAGTTCATCTGATATATTTTTTCACATCACTTTGATACTCTTTTTACTCAAACTCCCAAATACATCTTCATTTCTAATTGACATGGTTTATGTAATTAAAAAGATATATACATCCCAGTGATTTGAGCTTGTAGAATATATTGTTCTTTCAGGTTTTTCTGGAGAGTTTGAATGGTACATTACTCTCATAAAAAGCAACTATAAAATGGCAACCTCTTCAACTTTCCATTCTATGAACATGCGAAAGGCAGCAAATGAAATCATGTCTTTCATTGTAGACTACTGTATCTGAATGGTTAGCATCCCTTAACCCTTTCCTTCTCTTTCAAAACGAGGTTCCTGTTGGCACATTTTTATGAGTTTTTCATGATCATTGTGGAGTTATTGTGAAAAATCACGGTAGTTCAAACCTATATCTTGCTTTATTTAAAAAAATGTTTTTTTAATAGTCCTTTGTTGGAAATTAAAGCTTGCCATTGCTTAAAATATTTCATCACTCCTCAACTTTTAAAAAACAAATTCTGGCTATTTAACACTCTTACCCCCAATACACTCTTAGCTCAGTGTACCTAGCAACTCTGTAGAACCAGTAGGTCACAAGTTCACAGCACAATCTAAAAGGAACATGCTACTTCCAAATAAGAATCAAAAGCATATCCATGTCTATATTACATTTCTTTTTTTAAACAACAGCCAATAACAAGACGTCTTCTTAAGGAATCCAACACACTACCCAATTTTATTCATTTTTGTGCTGACAGCACCTAATGAAATATATTTGAACAAAAACCATCTCCTTTTTAACTGCTTTTCCTTTGGCAAACTACGTCATTCGGCTCCAGCCTTCTCTTGACTACTTTTGCTCCTTCACTTATGCTTAGACTATGGATTGACGGCCATAGCTATTTCTATTGGGCTAAAGAAGCTGCACAAAAGAGAGGTATTGACAGGGACATGGGTTTGCCGAATGTTCAGATTACTTGGTATGGCCAGAGAGGGTTAAAGTTTTATCATATGCTGGCATTGGTTAAATCCATTGTGGATTCTCAAGTGCCTCACCCTATGATTGTGCACTATGGTGGCACTGACCTAGACACATTATCTGGGGTAGGACTGGAAATTCCAATGAACGAAACCTTTGCAAAACCAATGTCGCTTTTCCCTCGCTTTGTCTTGATGTACTCTAATATATGCCAAAGACAGAAAAGGAAGTAGTCAAATCAATTCAGTCCACAGATTGACAAAGCCAGGAAACATGTGAAATACAGCTGTTTCTGCATTCCGCAGAGACCATAGCATGGGCTGTGACTATAACAATAATCCGTGTTTTGACATGCATTGAATTTATAGAAGGATGGAGTGCACTTTACAGATGAAGGCAACAGGGTGTTTCTAAGTAAACTTAAATTCTGCATCCGGTCTTACTTGTCGCAGTAATATACACAGAGCCAGCACAATGGCTGGCTCTTGCCAGTGCCACCCTAGTACCCGGAATGTAGTGACGTTTTTTTCTAAAGGTTCGTGGATACGTCGCAAAAAGAGAAAACAAAAGCACACATTCAATGGCCGTCAACATATCCAAAATTAATATTAAAAAAATCCATTCTGAACATTGCACTACAAATATTACTATATACACACTTATTTCAAAGCATGTTTAAATTCATATTTTTTACTATGTTTCTTTAAAAACCATCTTTCAGACCTATTTTCTGGTTTCGTGGTAGTTCAGGGCATCGCAACATCACCATTAAGCGTGACGTTTGCAACTTTTTCATAAAGTGAAAACACATACACGCACACATATTCAATCACATATTTTTCCAGTCTTTTTCGAAAATAAGCATCACTAAAACGTATCAGTTTCGTGCTGAGGCCGGAGATTGCAGTGACGTTTGTCATCGCGATCCCTGAGGTTACGTCGTGAAAACAGAAAGCAAAAGCAGGAATTCAAAAGCCACCACCACATTCCAAAATTATGGCTATGTAATTAATTCTAACCATCACAGTACATAAATCACTATATAGATAATTCTATAAAAACATATATCAGAATCTCACTGTCTCTATAACAATGCATATTAATCATTCACTGATATATTTTTCATAATCTTACCAATATTCACAATGCCTGGGGGTCACGGCATCATCACGAATATTGCTCGATCAAAAAAAACAATTTTGGAAACCTAACTTGTGTCCCCCCCATTCCTCAAACATCGGGTCAGAGTACCTCTAATCTAATACTTTATGTTAGCTTTTTCAGAAATTGCAGCCCCGGGAAAGGTTCCTGATCAATAAAATGACTGCTGCAACTTACTTTTCAGGTTCCAGCCAGCCTATCCGGTCATTACCGTTGGCACGTGCTTTGCAATTACTCACGAAACTGTAGCAACATATCAACTACCAGAGATACTACTATAATTTTCAGCTTAAATTTCTCAAAAACGGCAAAAGGCACTTCCTTGAGCCAACATCTTCTCCCTGCCAAATTTGGTGTAAGTCCGTTCAGCAGTTTGGGCTGTATGGGTGCCTAAAGGTTCATAAGGGAATTAACATTACAAGTTTACCCTTATTTTGTGCCCCAAATTATCAGTCCCCACTGCATGGCTCAAACTTTCCAAGACAACCAAAAACTACCTTGACAATTTTTGGGGAAATTTTCATGATGATTGGTCAAACGATGCCAAAGTTAAAGGCAAATCTAAAAAATACTTTCCCTATGGAAGCTAGGTCCTAACTATATAGGAGCAACATGTGGCAGTAAATCCAAGAGCAGAAAAAAGGGTTGGTGAAGCCCAACTATACATACATAACTAAAAAACTCAAAGGTTACAAGGACATTATAGTTAGGGTCAGATTTTACTCATATAAAACCAGAGAAATTCAGCTTTTATAGTTCCCTGAGTTAACTATAACCCATATCCCCAAATGGACTGCTTATGAACTCACTTATTATATTACTCACAACATGGTTAGTGACATCACTGACGACATCTCAAATGATATCACTGATGACATCAGTGATGACATCATCAAGTGATTGTGAGTATCTTAAATATACATACCAAGGTGTATTGATGAATCAGTGGGAGTATGAGTGTCTGTATAGATGACTCAATGGGTGCTTGGCTCACTGAATAGGTGAGTGATTATGTGTCTCAGTGAATGTATGGGTGAGTGACTGGCTGTGAATATGTGTGTATCTGTCTGTCAGTTGAAGTATATGTGGGCTGAGGAGTGTTTAGTGGGTACATGAATGGCTATATGAGTGATTTATTAGTTGTCTAAGTACATCTATCATTGTCTGGGTCTCTATGTCTGGGTGAGGAGGTGTGTTACTGCCTGTATGAATGAGTGAGTGGGTAAGTCAGCGGCTGTATGAGATACTGTGTCCATGTGTGAGAAGATGTATGGCTGAGTGAGTGTCTCTATGGCTGTGTCCGTGATTGAGTGCATGTGTCAGTATGGGTGAGTACATGGGATGCGAAAGGTAGTATAGGTGAGTGACAGGGTATATGAGTGTCTGCATGCAGGAATGAGTGATTGTGAGAAAGGCTATATGGATGAGTGCATGCTTCTGTCAGTGACTGTATAGGTGAGTGAGTACGTGTTACTATTTGTATGAGTAAGTATGGGTGAATATCTAGGTGTCTGAGTAGTTCTATAGGTGACTTACATGGCTGTATGGGTGTAGGAGTGGATATATTGCTCGGAGAGTTGGTTATCAGTAGCTGTACAGGTGAGCGTGTGTTTGTGTCAGTGACTGTAAAGGTGAGTATGTGTTAGTATCTATATGAATAAGTGAGTGGGTGTGTGCATAACTATATAGGAGGGTAAGTGGCTGATTGACTCTATAGGTGAGTGAGTAGGTATGTGAGTAGCTCTATGAGAGACTGACAGTGTGTGAGAATAGCTGTATGGCAAGATGAGTGGAAATATCAGTGGCTGAACTAGTGAGTGAGTTGGTGTATGAGTGGCTCTATGGGTGACTGAGTGGATGTGTGTGCAGACCTATGAATCAGTGAGCGGGTACATAAGTATTGGTATGGGTGTGTCAATGGTTTCGAGAATGGCAGTGTAGAGCTTGCAGTGCTTGTATGAAAGGTTAAATAGGGCTGTTGTCATCAGAAATGTCATTTGAGATGTTATCAATCATGTCCTCAGTGATGCCAGTGATGCCACTGACCATGTCATGAGTGATATAATATGTGAGTTCATAAGCTGTGCATTGTGGGGCATGAGTTATAGTTAGCTCAGCTAACTTTAACTGCTGAATTTCTCTGGTTTTGTGGTAGAGTGAAATGTCAGCCAAAATATAACGTCCCTGCAACTTTTGTATTTTTCTGTGAATTTCAAAGATTTTTGTAATTCTATTTCCTAACTATAACATCCCTGTAACCTTTGTTTTTTCCGTGAATTTCTAATTTTTTTTAAATGCTCATTGTTAAAAATACCTGTTTTTTAGGTTTTTTTCAATTTGTACGTTTTTAAAAAATTCTATTAGTTAATTGTAAGGTTCATTTTTTGTAAGTTAACCTCTAACATGTTCATACTTTTTTCTATAATTGGAAAACTTATTATTTTATTTCATATTTGTTTTTTAAGAGAATACATTAATAACTGGTTTTATTTTTAACAACCTTGTAAGTCAGTAAATCATTGTTGCATTTAAAGTGCCATCAGTAAGTATTTCACATCCTGGATAAATATACTTAAAGACATTTTTTAAATAAAATGTAACTCTAAATATTTAGTACAATTTTTCTAAAACTTTTCTTAATATGATCAATTTATAAGAAAGTAAGCTTTACAAAAATAAATTTGAATTTGCAACCACTGACGTCACTGTGGTTTATACAAAGTGTAAAACATATATATAGACATATGTTATATATCTAACAGTAGAGCTTTATTAGTGTACTTTTCAAACGTATATTTTTCGAGTGAGTTTCCAGAATATTAGCCTTCAAACACTTTTTTCCTGTTTCCGCAAAGACAGCAGAAGTCTCAATGATGTCGGTAATCATGGATAGCATGTGTTTTTCAACCACTCTGAAACATTTATGTAGAGGTAGTGTGAACATGTTTAGTGTGGCTGTTTACTATTGTAGTATTGAGTTCTGCTTATCTTTCCTTTTTAATAAAAAGCAACTTTCAACTTGTATTTTGCATTTTCACTTCACCGCGGTAACCGTGACTATTTCAGTCACTACAAATATCACATTACCGGGAAAGCAAGGAATATCATTGGATAATATACTTTTCAGCAAAATCAATACAAAGTACATACTCACTCCTTCTTGATTCTTCTTTCATAGAACTTCATTCTGAGCAGGTGGATTCATTTTGCTGTTATAACAGTTTTGTCCTTTTTTATAACAGAAATGGCAAAACAGCAAGGAGTTGGGGGCCAGCAGGAACTACAGCTAGACCAGGATGTGGAGGAGGTTTGAATATGAGATATTTTCACAATTCCATCAGGGGTATCAACAAGAGCTGCCAAACTTGCACAATTTGTAAGAAAACACTCTCTAGAGGGACAAACAAGAAATATTCATGGGGACTACGTTCCTAATATACCATCTAAAACACTATCATAAAAACCTTTCCTAACGGCAATGAAGCAGAGGGAAGCTGGAGGACCATCTACTTCAGTGACAGCAGCAACATTTCCTGGTCAGAAACTCTCTTCTGAGGGGCAGGCTACTGCAACAGATGTGGTTCCAGCATTGTCAAGAATGGCCAAGTACTGCATGGACTGTAGTGTTGTCATAAGTGCTGGTGAGCAGTGTCTAACAGCGCTTCGCAATTCTGCAAAGGGAAACAGCCATTACAACGTTACAACGCAACTGTTACAATGCAACTGCCTTTACATCGCATACCATTACAATGCATGCCATTACAAAGCATGTCACTACAACGCATGCCATTACAACGCATACCATTACAACGCTTGCCATTACAGCACATTATATGGTAAGTAATTGAGATTTATTTCGTATTAGGGTGGGTATGGGTTTTAAGGTACATGGGAATAATAATGTCTACCCCTACACTATCCAACACTTTCCCTACTGTTGCACTCACTGGAGTGGGAATAATAATTTTTACCACTACACTGTCCAACACTTAGTAATTTTTATCCCTACACTATACAACACTTACCCTACTGTTGCACTCACTGGAGTGTGAATATTAATTTTTACCCCACACTATCCAACAATTACCCTACTGTTGCTGTAAAAGTATTATAGGTTGTAATGTATGCGTTGTAATGGTATGCATTGTAATGGTAGTGTTTAAAAATGTGTTGTAATGGCATGCATTGTAAAATCATGCAATGTAATGGTAGTTGCAGTGTAAAGACTGCGTTATAATTGCATTAATTGTAACGTCATATATTCTTTTGCAAAACAGCATACCTGCTGATTTATTTTCCCTTATGTCTTGCACATTTTTCAGTGCTTGTGCATGTTTTTTGATTCCTGTTCTCCCAGTTGCCATTTTTTTATTATAAAAAAGAACAAAAAGAATGTTAAACTTTACAAAAGCCTTTACATTCTTAGTTTAGTGAACCTAACAATCCAGTGAACCAGTAGGTTAAAAGTTCACAACACATTCTAGAATGAACATGCTCTTTCCAAATGAGATACAGCAGTTGTGGTTTACTCCACAGGCTCAAAAGAATATCAATGTAGGCATTTTCATTTCTTTTATAAACAAAAGCCAATAATAAGACTTCTTCATGAGCCAGCCACACCCTACCCAATTGTATTCACTTTCATGCTGAGAGCATCCAATGAAATATACATCTATTTTTTAACAAAAATCTCCTCCATTCTAACTGCTTTTCGTTGGAAAACGATCTCATTCAGCTCCAGCCTTCTCTTGACTTCTATTGCTCTTTCACTTCAAAATGATTAGAGTATGTATTGTGTGCCACAACTATATCTTTTTGGCTAAAGAGGCTGCAAATAAGACAGGTATTGACAGGGCCTTGGGTTTTCCAAATGTGCACAGTACTTTATTTGGCCAAAGAGTGTTAAAGTTCCATCAGTTGCTGACTTTGCTTAAATACCCAAGCTCCTCACCTCATAGTTGTGACCTGTGGTGCCAACAACCTAGGCACATTGACTGGGGTTGGGCTGGAAATCCTAATGAAAGAAACCTTTGCAGAACTGATGTCACTTTTCCCTCACACTGTCTTTGTGTAATATAATATCTGCCAAAAATGAAATGGAAGATGTCAAATCAATTCTGTCCATATATTGACAAAGACAAGAAATATGTCATGAAAACTGTTTCTACTTTCCTCAGAGACCATAACATGAGCTCTATCTATATCATCAACCTGTGTTTTAACATGCATAGAATCCATAGAAAGGATGGAGTTCACTTTACAAACAAACAGAACAGGGTGTTTCTAAGCAACCTGATACTCTGCATATAGTCTTATCTGTAGCTGTCTTAGACACACTATCAACACAAAGGCTCTTGTCAGAGCCACATAAGAGTCCAAAATGTAGCTAAAACGTTTTATTTGGAATTTTAGAAATTTGAAGCGATGTCGTGATGATTGTGATTGAGTCGTGAAATTGCAAAACAAATCCAAACATTCAACAACAACCACCACATTCAAAAATTCTAAAATGTTAACTTAATACATTCATTCTAACTATGACAATACACACATTACTAACTCAAAGAACATGTTTGTACACATATATGTGTAGTAACTTTTTTTAAAACGTGTTTAAACCCTACTCCCAATCTTCACAAATATGCTGAGTGTTGCAATGACGTTGGTCACCTGGAAGTCTGAGCCTTTTTAAGAGGTGTGAAACACATATAAGAACGCATTCCAGCGCATTTTAGATACTAAGCGGCATGTTTACAATGAAGTAGGGGATCACGGTATTAGCATCCTTGGTTGAACACCGCCATCCATCAATTCAGAAATGCAGGGCTGCACCATATTTACAACAATATGGTGAAGCCCTGCATTTCCCCCTGTGCGGTCACTAAACTTAGCAGCCAAGCACCAATGCAGGCACCCTTGCACCATGGTGCAAGGGAGTCTACGTTGAGGGTGTAGTATGGCCGTTAGGGTAATTGTCGGCATTGCTAAGTTAGCATGAGCTCTGCAGTCCATGATGCTGCTTTTGCACAAGTTACTACATGACTTTATTTTACAAGACTCTGTTTGTGACTTTTACATGAGAACTGTCTGCTTTCTGCGTTCCCTGCCTGTTTCTGGAGTTTAGTCTGAACACACTGTGCAAGGTCAATAAACAATGCCTCTTGTTATTCAGTTCTGGTCAGTCCCTAGCACTTAAACAAAACATGTTAAACAGCTGCAGATGCTGGAAACCGGTGCTTTGATTAACCTTGGACGGACAAGGTGGAGTTTCTCGACTCAGAGCTCTACAGAGTTGGGCAAAAACTCTGCTCAGCGCCTCCCAACCCCGCAATAAATGTTTTAAAATAAAAATAACAATTAAAGTAAAATAAAAGCCCACTTAGCTTTATCCTGGCGTCTCCGGGCTGCCCTCCACCTCCTTGCTGTAATCCCCTACTTTAGTGGTAGGACTGTGAATGCGGGGGTGGCAGGCAGGAGGGTCGGGGGCTAAACTCCGCTTTACTGAGGATTCAGATGTTTTTGCAGACTACGCGTTCTCCGCAGAATGGGGAGTATGAAAAATCTGCAAACTCCGGCAGCAGAGCGGAGATCGTGGCCCAGGGTTAGAGTTGATATTATGGGATGGCATATTAGTTTAACAGACACTTGGAGAGGGACCTTTCCAGGGAGAAGAGCTCTACAGTTCCTATGATTTAAAACTACAATCAAGGCACTAAGGTATGGGGTCTGCTGACAAAGCCCAGAGATCTTCCTTTATATATTAAATCTTCTTCTAGTCAAAGGGAGGGTGGTTAGTCCTTATAGTCCTTTATCCACTGTCTGTACACTATGATTTCCCCTTTATCGTAAGGTCTCACTCGTGTTCCGTACTCAGAGAGACACGAGGAGTGACGTTCTAGGACTAATCACCACTCATCACGGTAAGGAGGCATGGCATGAGGGTATCCTGCTCATATGACACTGGGAACTGGGAACTATCAGAACTTAAGTTAGACTGTGTGGAGGTTTAAAGATTGTTTTTACTGTGGTGTTTTCAATCTAGATCGCTTAGATTTTGCCATAAACACCTTCTATATGATATATGTCTGCAAATGTTTCAAGACAATCCATGGGGCTTAGGTCATTTGATACAATTATGGCGCTCGAAGCTTCCAAAACAATATTGATATTTAGGGTGACGGGCATACACTAATAAAAGTGCGCAAATAAGGATAATTGTATATTTCGACTTGAAGATTTTTCATTAGACTGTCGCTCAAGTTTTCTGATTATATGGATTCACGCTATCATTCACCTAGTGTATATTGAACTTGGATAGGTTCATCTGTTGATTTGCTCATTTCCAGACTTGTCACTGAAGCTTCATGAATAATGGTTAGCGATGTAAGATTTGGCCATTCAGAGCATGGTTTAATAGACGGGATAAAGAGTTAAGCTAGAGGTTTTGCTGCAATTAGTATTAACCCTGTTGGTACTTTATTGATACATTTCTGCCATTATTTTGCTTCAGAATCAGAGACGGTGTGTCACACTTGGACCATTTGGATATAAGCAAGAATATAGTGGATGTTGCGAGAAACAGAACCCCATTGTGGGTTGAAATTATCACCAAAAAAGAAGCATGTGATGAGACTTTCGATACTTTCCGACATTAGTTAAATTGTGTCTAGCAAGAAGTCATATTGAATTGAGAGTGTCTTTCTTGCCTTCAAAAGAGAAATAATACAAAGAACATAGGTATTTATCAAGCTCTCCCACGATCACTATTTTGGGGTTTTAGGATTTTAATCCATCACTACCCTTTACCCACCACTCACTTCCTTATCGAAAGATTGGTAGTCACGTTTCCCTAAATTGCTTGTGAATGGTTTCACTGACCTTCAGAATGACTTTTACATTTGGCTAAGTATCACTTACATCACGCGCTTCTCACTCCATCATTGCACTTGGTAATTTGGATATAATTTTGTATCCTTTGCCTCAAACAGGACATTTCATAAAATCTTTGGGAAGACACCTTTTGCATGTTTGAACTGATTTATTGAGTTTTCCTTTTCTACCTACCACTTGGTGGGGTGTAGGGAATTTATGTACACCTAACAGTACATCAGGTGATACATTGCTTATCCAATTTGTTTCTGTGCAGCCTTGATAAAGTCGCGGCACAATTTCCCACGTAAGCGACAAAACACGTGTCGGCTATTTGAAGATCTAAGGAATAAATCAAAGAACAAGAATTTACCTTCTCCTGTTGAATTTTATGCTCACACTTTGCACTGTGATAAATATTGTAAGAATATTGTCATGTGCTGAAGATTTTCTCTTACGATGATTTCCCTTTTCATAGTCGATGGACTTACTACAATGCTAACTGTTTTAGGTGTATGCGTTTTGCTGATGGTAGTGGCTCGTATATTGCATTATACAGCATAATACTTAAAATAACATTTTGAACTATATCAGTGACTCATGGCTTATTGATTAAATATGGAGTCCCTGATTTTGGTGTTGCCCTCATTTTTGTGGCTGAAGGGGATGCAGCTCACTGCTTCAAGGTATTTTATTCTTGGGTCACCTTTCCGGCAGTCGATGAACAGATAAAACATTTCATGAGTATACTGCCTCTGACCTCTTGAAGTTCCGCTAATGGCTTGGCAACATACTATATGATTTAATGGCGCCCTTTTACACCCTGTGACTGCAGTCCGTTTAGGCCCTTGGTCAATTGATGTGGCCAAATGGCCCATTTTGGCGAGGTATACCCCGCATCCAAACTATCTTAATGTTCCAGTGACAGAGCTACGTGTATTACACACTTCATTAGTACGTATATATAGAACTGTTATTCAGTTCATTTTGCGCAACTTCCAGGTGGGACCACCTGGCTTTGCTGCACAACCACCGGAACCTGTTTGCGTAATCTTCAGCCCCATTATGATTAATTCGGTTATGACCGCAAAATAAGGACGTGCTTCCTTATTGGCTTGCTGAAAAATTTGGACAGCTCAAAACTGTTTCTCCAAATACCACACCTGTGGAGAAACACAGAATTCTGACAATGAGTTTACCTAGGGTCCTGGTTCCTGAGTTAGCTGATTGTAACACTTGGGGTAGAGTGTTTGCAGCGGTATATTTGATATGTTTCAGTATCCCCTCAATGACCATTCTCCCTTGATTAAACGTGTTCAAGATAAACATGGAGCCTAGGGGACCCCGAAGTTGGGGATGAGACTGTTGTGAATGTTAGATATTGTTTGTGATATGATCCTTGCTAATATTAAAGGTGATGCGGTAAGCTTGCAGGTGGCACAACGCTTGGAGGCTTTTTTCAGACGCAGATAAACAGTGCGAATTACCAAAAATTATTGCTAAAGCTTATAAAACCTTAAGGCAGAATAGTCTGGGAATTAAGCCCTTTACTTAATTAAGTCTCCTGACAGATTTTAAGTCCCTGATCAGCACTTTTTCTCATTCTTCATAGGACTCATCAGACTCTCAATTCGGCAGAGGGGAGCGTCAGTATTGCTGCAAAGGTGCAACCACTCAACAGGGACGGGATCAACCTCATCAGTTTGATGTGAAGGCCAAAGAAGAGGGACTGCCTCATTTTGGACCCCTGTATCAAAAGAAGAAAGTTGCAGCTTTAACAGCGAAATATGCCTCAGACGGTGAGGATGCTCCTCCTAGACTGGCGATGGGCAGTAACTCTGCTCAACAGCGCAGCGGAGGTTACCATAGTGCAGGAGGCACTGCGCCCCTATCTGGAGGCAAGAGCAACTGATACATTTATTACAGTAGAAGCAGCAGAAACTTGAGTTGCTCCCCCAGGTAGACTATATGAAATAGTCCTCCAAATTGAGGGTGATATACAACTTACAATTACCCTATTTTTTGTGGAAAATCTCACTTCTTCCTAATATATTTTGTTGGCGGAGGCGGATTGGCCTCCACCATTTGTGTTGGCCGCTTCTAGAGGGGAGGATGTGATACTTCTGAGTTTTTCACCATATGTCCCTGAGAAACATGCAAAGACTTACACAGTGGAGTGGGATTTGGCCCTTGCCCCGGCAGTGTACCGTAATCAAGTGGGCTGGGATAGAGATTTACAGGCACACAAGATTCCAATACAGTCTATTCCGCAGCCACAACCGCAATATCCAATCCAATGGAGGCTAAAGCTCATGTTTGTGACACTCTGACGCAATTGGAATATTAAAGGGTAATTGAATCCTGTATATCACTGATAAATAATCCTTTTTTTCCAGTATCGAAACTAGATGGTCCATATTGCATTGTATTAGAGTATCAAAATTTGAATAGCCATTGTCGTACATTTGCGGTAGAGTACACCCACAGCTCTGCGCTAGTGAACAGCATAGTTCGTAAACAATATAAGACGCCACTGGATATATCCAATGGTTTCTATAGTCACAACTTGGCTCCTGAGAAATCATAAAAAATATACACGTTTGCCTATGGAGTATAGAAACAGCCCCGGGGCTTTGCTGCTCGTGTTATGTCATTATTACACAGCATAGACCCTGATGCATTCTCATATGTTGATTATATTTATCTGACAGACAATGAGCTGATGCTGTATCTAGTCCGAGTCAACAGAATTATATTAACATTTGCCTACTATGGATACAAATTTAACTTTGCAAAATCACACATCGCTTGCTTGTCAGTGCTCTTTTTGGGCTCCGAGCTCAACAATGAAGATAGGGGGTGAGTACCCCACTTGCTGGAGAAATGTGCACAATTGAAAGCTCTATGCATTGATACAACCTACATTTACTTCTGCCTGCTGTATACTGGAACATACCTCTATTCTGCGAGTTTTGCAGTCTGATCTGCTAGAGACTAACTTCTTGTTGACACGTGATAATTCTACAAACCTAGTCATACGTTTTGGACCAGGGACGGTGGGTTTCACTTACATAACGTTCAACAAAGGGGAAATGCGCTTTTTCCAATGTTGAAATTTTTTTGACTGCAGTCCAAATGGTGATTCTGAAAGAACGCTTACTGGTGCAGGGAAAACGCATTCTGATGGTTTTGCCTATCCCAGCTTTAGAAGCAGTGACTAAGGCAAGTGTACCAAACTGTAAGGCTTTATATCCCCATTAAATCCAATGGGCTACTTCTTGGACATCGGCTGGTGTCACGATTATCTTTGATCCTGCTCTACAAACGCTGGACTTTTTATTTGACAATCATGTGCATCCTCCTCTGTTATCCTTACTTCCTTTGGATAAGTACAAATGTGTCATTTACACTGATGGGTTGGCTCAACCGGCCATCAGCTCCAAACATTCTTATTCCATGGCTTGCGCTATTGTTGCTGGTTCTATTGTGAATGGCGAATTTAAGTCTTCCATTGTGCATACGCAAGTACTTGGAGACTGTATGGCACATTGGCAGAGCTGCATGGTCTTGTTCTTGCTCTCGAGTTTGCAGATCCTAATGTAAATACTCTTCTTGCGTGCATTCTTTTCACTGTGTCCAGTCTATTAATGATAACTTATTCTATTGGTCTCAAAATGTTGTATGAGACTCTAAGGGCCGCTCAATAATGCGTAAAATGGTATGGTTTGAAGTGGCAGAGCTTTAAAAACTTCTGCCACTCATGCAGGTCATTCACACTCTTGACAATCAGCGTGTGGGAGCACATGCTGTTGGTAATTCATTGGCTGACGAGGAAGCCAAGTCTGCAGTAGTCACAAGCTCCGTTGCAGCAGTTACAAGGTCCATGACTGAGATAGTTAATGAGATTCTGGCAGCTATACCTGCCATGAAAGATGGAGCTGCAGTGCTTACCTACAGGGCTTCCCATCTAAATAGTCTTATCATTTATCTCCTAAACAAGTTCCTTATGCTTCAATTCTGTCGCTTAGGGATCGGTTGATTCCCAACATGGACCGCAGACTTCCATTGATTATAGCCGCACATGAAGGCATGGCCTCTGTACATGTTGGGGTCTCTGCAACAGTGTCAATTCTACTACAATGTTATTCGTGGCCTGGTTTATATAAATAAACCCATAGTTATTTGCTTTCTTGTGACATTTGTCAAGAAATCAAACCTTCTACAGTTTAACGTCCACCAGAGACACAGCTATTTATATCAAATTAGCTGTTTGGCTGTATATATCTGGATAACTGCGGTCCTTTTACTTCCTTCAGATACTGCATATAAATATACTTTTGTTGCAGTTGATTTGTGCTCTAGATTCCTCTCTGTTTGGTCACAACGCAGTGCTGACACTCAAAATGTCATTAGAGATTTGCGTGTCTTTGTTGGGATGTTTGCCTGTGGTACCTACTATTCGGACCAGGGTCCAGCATTCACTTCTAAGGCATACAAAGACGCAATGAAGTCCTTGGGGGTGCTGGTGCAGTTTTCATCTCCATACAGGCCTTGGGGCAACTCAAAAAGTGGAGCAAATGAACCATGACTTAAAGCAATATTCGACAGCTAGAGTCTTAGGTACTGGCAGGAACTGGCTGGCCCACTTGTATGGGTACACCGTGCACTTAATAATCTCCCAAGAAGATCTCTGGGTGGGTGGAACCCATATGAAATGCTCTTTGGCATCAAAATGTTTGTGCCCGACCTTAATGGTCTAGATGTGATGGTGGCGGCTGCCACATTTGGCATAGATAACCATTCTAATATGTTACAGGATCTTCAAAAGAACCGTTACAGCTATGCTACTGAATATATACCTTCTTCCACTGCACAGCAATGTGATTCCTGTTGCCGGCTGTCTTCCTAAGATTGGTGATCTGGTACAAGAAAAGTTGGAGAACAAAAAATAATTTGGTTCCTCTTATTGTGCACTGGTCCTGGTTCTTGGATTGAAGGGTACTTGTACAGTGATAATGCCACCTTTGCCTGGTCGCAAAGACAATCAATACATTTCAATTGACAATGTCAAGTAACACCATCTGGCCAATTCTGAATTGCGTGAATCTGAGTGTCTCCTATAACTCTTTTCCTTTGAATCTGATGAAGTCTGCATCTTCAACTAATTCTAGTGGCATTAATGGTGCGATGGAAAGTCTGGCTAGTCTTTTGCCTGCTGTGCCTTCATCCACGGTGCCTTCCAGTGTGGACGCCGAGTATACTCATCGTGCTGATGAGTTACATATTGAGGTTAGGGCTGGGCGGAATTTGCGTAGTCGCGCTACACAAAGTTCTCCGAAATGATAAAAATGATCATGAACACATAGAAATTCCGCAAACATGCGGAATTACTTGTTCGCAATGCTTTTTTCCTGTTCGCGATTGTTGTTTGCGTGCTTGGGGAGAAATATCTATTGAACACGCATTTTGAGAACGCGGCCAAGCAAAAAATTACACGAAGCTGAGGAAAGCAGAATTTTAGGCAATTCTGCGTTCTCCTTGGAACGCGAAATTACCCAAATTCCGCGAGTGGAACGGAATTTGCCGCTCAGGCCTAATTGAGGTACCAGACAGTCCTTTACAACATGATGCTGATGCTGCGCTGCCACCATTGCTGAACGTGGGTGCAAGCGGTTATTTTGAGGAAAGTACAAATTTCTCATATGACTCTTCTTCATCTTCTTCTGTGGCTTCTCCAACATCCAAGACATATATTTTCTTTATTGTGGTTCAAAAAGACTTATCTTATTATTCATTTATTTATTTTTGTGTTTTATAGAGCGCAAACTTGACCTGTTAGGGTATCAGAGCGCTTTACAGAGTCATAGAGTTGTAGGCATGGGATCATGAGAGTATACCATAAATTAGGGCGGGCGGGGGGTTGCTGAGTACAAGAGGGATGGAAGTATACAAAGTAACTTAATATTACAGTTGCTGAGGACAGGCCTCAGGTTTCTTGGTGGGGCGAAAGGTCAACGGAGGGATGCAATAGTCTCTGTGGCGTTTGAGGGATGGAGTTTAGCCAAGGAATTTACCCATAAGGAAGGATTTGGCCTCCTTTTTCAAACATGCAAGAGAGGGGACTCTTCTGATGGCGGATGGGATGGAGTTCCATATTCTTGGTGCATCCCCAGTGAACGCCCGATTATATGGTTTTTTTTTTCCAAAAACTTACAGGCTGGAGTAGTAGGTCTATGGCAGACCGTGAGTTTCTGATTCCTCCGATTCCACACGTTTCTGTGCAAGATATGCAGGGTATTTTGAGTGTAAGGCCTTGTGTGTGATGCATGCCAGCTTAAGCTGTATTCTGGCCTTGAAAGGAAGCCAGTTCAGTGCTTTCAGGTGAGGAGAAATGTGATCAAATTTACTTGTGCCGGTAAGTAGTCTGGCGGCCGCATTGAGGCAGGCTCTTAAAGGTGCTAGGAAGATCTTGGGTAAAACAGAGTGGGTGAAACAGCCATATTCCAGTCTAGAAATGACGAGTGCTTGGACTGCCAGTTTTAGGTCAGGAGCGTCAAGGAAGGGTTTCAGTTTCCATAGGTAGCTCAGGTGGAATCTGGAAGATTTGGCCAATGAGTTGATGTGGTGTCACATGTTCAAGTTGCAATCCAAGGTTATTCCCAGTGATTTGGCCGAGTCCACAATGGTCGGTGGACAATTTAAAGCAGTGATGGCCTTAATTCATATCTGGATCTCAGGGTCGGTTCTAGGAGGGGAAATTAGAAGAAATTTTCTTTACGTTGAGTTTGAGTTGATTGGAGGAGAGCCATTGGGCGGTCAGCTTCAGGGACTCATTCAGGGAGAGAATCTCCTCGAGAGATGAGATTTTGAAGTAGATCTGAGTGTCGTCAGCGTACATATGGTGGGAGAAATTTGCACTGCAATGGACTTTGGCAAGCAGTTCTAAATAAAGGTTGACGAGGGTGGGGGACAGCATTGATCCTTGAGGGACTCCAACCGTGACCGAAAAGGGAGTGGACAGGTTGCAGTTAATAAGGAATCTCTGAGATCGGTTTTGGAGGAAGGATCTAAACCATTCAAGGACAAGGCCATCTAATCCCATCCTGAATTTGAGGCGTTCGAGTAGCTTCCAATCGTTGACCGTGTTGAAGGCCGAAGATAGATCTAGGAGGATTAGGAGACAGGTTTTGTCTTGGTCCTTGGAGGGCATCATCAACAAGGTGGAGCATGGTGGTTTTAGTGCTGTGTCCCGGTCTGAATCCAGATTGGCAGTCAACGAGTAGGTGGACGTTGTTGATGTGATGACTTAGCTGTAGTTACACACACTTCTCCAGCACTTTAGGTAAGAGAGGGATGTTGGAAATAGGTCTGAAATTGTCAAGGGAGGTTGGATCCAGCAACGTTTTTTTCAGAATGAGGAGGACTTAGCCCGTTTTCAGAGAGTCAGGGATTGATCCGTGCCGGAGAGAGGTGTTAATTACCGCAGTCCAGCTAAGAATGATGGATTGGGCGGCAGCAGCTACACAGTTAGAGGGTAGCGGGTCGTTGAAATGGTTGTTCAGGTTTAAGGTAGATAGGATTTTTGCGACAGTCTTTGTCGTACAGTGTGAAGTTGGCCCAGTGTGCTTGATTTTTAGGTGAGGTCTGTTGGGGTGGCGTGGGTGGAGGAGGCAGGCCAGGGGGGGGGGAGATTATGAGTCAGAACTACGTTTGTTACCTAAGGCTTTGATTTTGTCCACAAAAATTAGGAGAATTCCTTGGATTAAATTGGAGACTTGGGGTTTCCTTTCGATGTTTTGGCCAGTTTGTTGGATTGGTGTTTGACCAGTTCAAAGAGTTTGCGGGGTCTTTTCTGGGCGTTCCCTAGTTCCGATCTGAATAATTCTTTTATTGAGTTGAGGATGTTCCTGTTGTATGTATTTCTAACTGGCGGAGAAGTTATAGGTGAATATGGAGAGGGGTGCTGTCTCCAGATTCTTTTGGATTGTCAGAGGGATCTTCTCTCATTGTTGAGGGATCCAGTGAACAATGGGTTTCTATCTTTGAATTGAGTTCTTTTTAGTTTTAGTGGGACTAGGTCATCCAGAATCTTCAACTTAGTTGCAGAGTAGTGATCGTTGAGGTCACTGACCGTTGTAATATGCGGGGGGAGGTCAGAGCCTCAAGTTCCTTGTGGTCCATGTTCTTGGAGTCTCTGACCCAGCGTTTAGGAAGCACGGGCTGTGGTGCCCTTGTCTTGTGGGTGCCAGGTAGTAGGAAGGCAATGGCATGGTGGTCAGTCCAGTCACAGGGGTCTATAGAGATAAGCTTGACATTTGCTTCCTTAGAGATGATCCAGTCAAGAGTGGTCCCTTTCGAGTGAGTTGGGAGTGAACAAGCTTGGGTCAGGGCTTGATCTGCCCAGGGATCTTTAATGGTGTTGACATGAGGATCCTTGGGATCGTTCTAGTGCAGGATGAAATCGCCAAGGAAAATTTCTTTGGCGTTGAAGGAACTCTTTGCTGTGAGAATTTTCATAAGGTGGTCAGTGAAGGAGTCCTTCATGCCTGGGGGGTGGTAAAAGATGTGCAGGTTGCACAGTTGGGTGGAGTTACTGCAAATTGAGAGGGCGAGGTATTCACAGGAGTCGGCGGTATCTGCCAGAAGCTCCATGACAAGTAGGCCTGGGTGGTAAATTCCGCTCCGCTCGCGGAATTTGCAGAATTTGGGTAATTTTGTGTTCCGCAGAGAATGCAAAATTGCCCAAAATTTTGCGTTCCGCGACTTTACGAAATTGTTTGCTTGTTCACGTTCTAGATATTCGTGTTCGCAAGATATTTCCATGCAAGCACTCAAACAGCAATTGCGAACAGGAAAAAAGCACCGTGAACAAGCAATTCTGTGTGTTCGCGGAATTTCTGCGTGTTCGCGGAGATTTTTTACCGTTTTGCGGAGATTTGCGTAACGCGATTACACAAATTCCACCCACCCCTAGTGAGAAGAAGGTTAGGGCGATAGATGCAGGCAATGCCACCTCCTTTCTTGCTATGTTGTCTGTCTAGCCTAGCAATGTTATAGTTGGGGGGACTAAGAGGTCCAGGCATGGGGATGAGGAAACGTTTAGCCATGATTCTGTTAGAATTGCTAAGTCGAAATTATTATTCAGAATGAGAGCAGCAACTGGGGCTGCATTGTGGTCCTGGAGAATGGCGAGGAATTCCTGTTCAGTGAGGTCTAGCGGATTTGGTGTAGCGAAGGAAGTGTTTTAGGAGAGGGCGAGAGCTAGGGTTTCCTCCTGTGATAGGTGGCAAGGGTGCTTACGGGGGCGAAGGTCCCTCAAGGATGGAGGTAGTGGGTGTTTGGGGAGCTCTGTGATAGGAGGGGAAGTGGAGGTCAGCAGGGGCTTGAGGCTAATGAAGGAGAGTTTGGTGAGGTGAAGGAGGTTCTGAATTATTTTGGTCCATATAAGAGGGGGCGCGGAGGGGGTGCTAGGAGGGTTAGGATGGACTGTGTTAGGAGCAATAGGAGGGGTGGTTTGTGGGCTAGCAGGGCTAGCTTGACCTGCCACATAGGTCGTTGGAGGCGTACCAGTCTCAGAGTCCGAGTGGGGAGCTAGACGGAAGGAGACCAAGGGTCTCGGGTCCATTGCGTTAGCAAGGCCGGTAGATGAGCTGAGTGGGTTAGGATGAGCTGTGTTAGACACCTTGGAGACCGTATGGGGAGATAGTGGGGAGGAGACAGTATGGAGAGATAGTGGGGACACCAAGGATCTCGGTAGGTAGTGTTAGCAAGGCTGGTAAACGAACTGGAGGGGCTAGGAGGAGCTGTGTTGGAAACCCTTAGAGAGGTGGTTTGTGGGAGGTTAGTCATGCTAGGCAGGCAGGTCGGAAGATCATCAAGGAGGGTGTTAGTCGCCCTGCCAGTGTCATGCACATGGTTTCTGAGGAGAGTAAAAAGGTCCGCAAATGTATTAAACTTTTTGGTTGAGGCTTGGATCAATACAATGCCGCTTTTGTAGAGGGTGATGGTGAGGTCAACTCGCAGGGTTGCCGAGGGCCACCCTGCACCTACATCTGGTTGGTGCTTATCCTGATTTTTCTTTTTATGTTGATTGGATTTGTGACAGTGCTCTTCTTGCTCTTCAATGATCGTTATTTGCCACAACTCTCTGCTGTAAAGTTGGTTGATGGTATACTGGATCCCCACACATCATCCCATATAATGAAACATGATCAAGCCCTTGTGAACATTTTGGCTTTCCCAATTGCAGACGGGATTGTTTGGAATAAAGTGGCATTTGAAATTCATAGCCTGACGGAGGTCCTCAAGATACTTAATGTGTTACGCATCTCCTTACGAGGTGTGGTAACACAGGACATACATTCTGATGATTGGGATGTAAAAGCAGTACATTCATTGTTTTATGATTTTAAATATTATGCTGCTTTTGATGCTAAGGTTTTGTAATTAGATACTGCCAATTATGCTGATTCATTCTGTTATCAACATTATGGCAACCATTTCTTAAACACTTAAATATAAGTTCAATTATTTCACTGATTATAACACGTTCAATCCAACTCCTATTTCTTTAAATTGAAATTTCTGATTCAATCTAAATGTATTTTGACACACACCAAGTTAGTATATTCAAACAGTTTTAGGACTGTCTTGGCCTTACAGGGTTATGATCACTGGAAAAATACCACTGATTTAAAATCAATTTTGAACTCCAAGATTTGGCAGGTGCAAGGAACAGAGTCTTTGTATCGTGCAGGTCTGTTACCAACTAAATATTGTTTTTAGATGACACTGCTAAAAACTTAAATACTCCTTCTATTCCGTATCTTGGCTGAATATGTTAATTGGTGCCAATACACAAATTATACAATAGATGTCCTACAAGCTCTGTTTCAAAATGACCGTTTTTATATAGCTGATATTGACCCTTCGGGATGGTTGTTGTGGCAAATCAATTCTAATGCTTGTCAACTGTGTTTTTATAATGTGATCTTCGGTGCAGATGTTGCTCAGGGCTGGGGCTTCCCAATCCCCAAAAATGCATGGAAAGCAATTCGCTGGCTTTCCAAGATGGCCGGTCCCACGTCTCTCGTCGCCTCCAAGGGTCTCAGCTTTGCAATGGCTGTGGATCGGGCTGAAGGAAGTCTGGAAGTCCAGATCTTTGTCAGGCTCTGTGCTCGGGCTCCGACGGGAGTGTCAACAAAGCAAACCGTTGATTGCTTGATGGTCTCTGCTTACACAGGGTGGTCACTCCTTGACCACAAGGGAGATTCTTCAGTCTTCTATCTTCAGGTAGAACGGCAAAGGTCCAGAGTTTCATTTCAAGTTTCAGTCAGGATAAATCTATAGTCTTAGGACTCAGCTCCTACCTAAATACAAAATTTAGGGGCTGGATTACCTGCTAGGTCCCTCCTATGGGTGGGACCAGGGAAGGGGGTGGTTACACCCCTTTCTCTTTGTCAAGTTTCACGCCAGAGCTGGGGCTGGAGTGCCCCAGCATCGGTTTGAACTGGACTATGCATGGGGCACCTTGTGTGCCCAAGGCAGTGTCTCATTTCATTCAGCCCTCCCTGCCCCATAACACTATGGCCTGTCTGGGGTGGTGCTAGCACCTCCCAAGACAGGAAACCTATTGTTCAAGCCTCCCTCGCTGGAAGGACATCCAGCAGATGGAGGTCAGACTTGTGTCTGTGGCAGCAGCATCCATTTTGTGATGCTGAGGCTCTGGTTAACTTTAACCGGGATTAGTAGGAACAACATGTCTTCTCCCTCTAGAAGGGTGGATTGCTACCCCCGTCACCAGAACTGGCAAGGGGGTAGTATTCCAAAGCGTATGACACCTTACACGACATGTTTTGATAAATCCAAACCAAAGTTAGCATTCAACCGCGAGGATTATAATGCACTTAAGAGTATATGATATGGCTATATCATAGAACAGCTATAAGGATATGGTTCCGAAAGCTGCAGACAGGCTCAGCTCATGCTAGAGCCTCATCTCACATAAAGCCAAGCACTCTGCCTTCAGGATTGTTAAGGCCTGCCATAGGAGTGTCTTATAGGTGCTTATGTGTCTATATATAATGGTAGGTATAGGAATACTATACCTAAGCAAGGGGTTATTACACGACCTTGCCCCAGCTGAGTGATCAGCCAGTTGTGTCAGTTTGGATGGCCAGCAAGGGGTGGCATAAGATATGCTGCAGCCCCTGGTAGGCCTTAGGTGCACCTATATCCTGGGTACCTATGGTACACTGTACAGGGACTCATAAGAGTGACCCATTTCCAAATTGGTGATGTACCTAAAGTATATGGTATGAATTTAGAGAGAGAACAGCAGGGCTGTGGGTCTGATTAGCAGGCCCACAGCCACATTAAAGTCAAAAACCAGTGAAGCAAAAATCAAAAAGTGGGGTGACCATAGGAAAGCAGACCATACTCTCCTACAGATAAAAGCTTTGATTGCATATGTTTCCTTTTTCTTACCTTTCCCTTTGCAATGAGATATTCGTCTTTTGATTAATAGTGTGTTCCAAATTCTTACCTTCCCTTTAGTCATATGCTAAAATTGTTTCATGGTTGCATAATATGTTCCCTCTTTTTACCCATCCTTTTATAATTGCTTAAAGTTGAGTTATTTAGTATGTTCCATTTATTTTCCTACCCTTAGACAAATTGTGCAAGTCTGTCTGAATTAAATAGCATGTTCCTTGTTTTTACCTTCCCTTTACATTGATAAATGATTGGCATAATATATCTTTTGCATAGTTATACACTGTTTCTAATTGTGGTTATTGATAGTCTAATTGCTTTTAATCTCTGGATCATGACTTATGATGAAATTTAGATAAAGAGTTTAAAACTTTCCCGAGTCTGTGGTTATTATATGAGTGCATAAGTTATTTGCTACCAAAGTTAATCTAACTCCCTAATCCAATAGGTTACAGGTACCAGTGACAAGGATTGGTAAGTCAATGGTATAGGACCTAGTAGAATAAAATATCTGGTAGTAGAGCAAAGGTTACCTGATTAAGTAAATGTGTAAATAATTATGGGCCCAGGTGAGTATGGAAAAGTTGTAGTCGGGTGATCTGCGCGCTCTATCACTCTCTTATACAGCTTGCATCTGCACTAACTTTCTTATCATCAAAAACAATCACAACCAAACTGGACAATGTTCTTACTCACGACAATACTACATATGACATGTCTTTTTTAAAGACAGTATTACCAATCAAAACAAAAGCTGCATCTATACTTAGGCATTGTGATTTATGAATAGTTACAGCCATCAGTAGCTGGCAGAGGTAAGTACGGTGGGATAGGGCAGGACACGACAGGGGGAGAAGCCAACATAATAGGTATTATGGAAAAGATTTCTTGAAAAGGCGACTTTCCAAAGCACATTTCCCCTCTTTTGCCAGAACTCCTACTCTTTTGTCCTTTAGTATAGACCAGATGCTTGATATATATTGTTTACTGGCCCCTTATATTTGAATTTTAACCAAATATTTACATTGCCAATACTCTCCATGGATTTTCTGTTTTATTAAAACAGGTTTTCTTTTTATGAGAGTAAGTTGCAGTAGGTCACCAAACACAATTACATGATTTCCTCCAAAGAGTACACTGTAGTTTGTTCTTATAACCTGCTTCAGTCTTAATTGTATGAATAGTAAAATAGTAAACAAGAAAATTGCCAATACTGCGCAATTGATCGTACGATTTACAAGAAAAAATGAGTTATAAATCTCTCATTTTCAAAGACCACTCTTTCAGTCAAGATTCTATCAAATAGAATGAATTTATTTTTAGATAATTACTTATTTTTTAATTAAAAGAATTTTTGTTTTTTTGTAATATTGTCAAGAACAGAACAATGATCAGTTGAATTCTACTTGGTTCAACATATTTGTCATAAATATCAAAGGAGGAAACAGGAATCTTAGTGCAAAAGAAACTTTTTGGAGGAAGAGGGAGGGAATCTTTGGAGACGTGAGTGGAGGGCAAAGGAATAGAACACGTTTAAATGACTACATTCAATAGAAAGCATTAGTATACATAAAAAGACAACCAGACAGAGAAGGAAAGTTGGAGGGAAGATGGGTCGGTGTGGGGGAATGGTGACCCTGCGCTATTCCTATTTATAATAGCAGGTGAAACCAAGTACACTGAATGAAGGCGAACATGTATCGATGTAATCAAAAGATTAGACCATCACCAATTTTACATTTCAACAATACAATTACAAAAGATTGGCCTAAATCTACAGATGAGGAAGGTCGACGCGTTTCGAATCCCTTAAAGTAGTGGGACTCTCTTCAGGATCATACGGACTTAATCTGAAAGACATAAATTCGGAAAACAAACTGTCAGTCATACACATCGGCAACTCTCAACTTAACATTCAGTCCAGCACCACCACAGCTCATACCTGTACATTTGTTGGTAGTCTTTTCTGTCAAGAAGAGCTAGAGAATTGAGGATGGAAAGGGAGGGCTCATGAGTGATCAAACTCAGAAGAAAATCTCCTTCATGAAAGCAGTTCATTTATCTATGTTACTCACTTGGTGGCTGTTGAACGTGATCTTCTCAGTTTGCTACAATCCAAAGAATGTTATACCATTTTGTAGGGGAGATTTTCAGTTTTTTTAGATTATTTCTGCAAAAAAAAACGGAAGGTTGAGTGAAAATCATGCTTTCCAATCTGTCCTAGAAAGACTCGAGGCTCGATGTGACAGATCGCATTCTCTCATTCAGAACTATGCTAATGGTGGCGTTTTGCACTCATGCTGAGTTTCAATTATATCAACGCCCTTATGTTCCTTGCTGGTTCATAGAAAGTGGGGATGCGCACTCGCATATGTTACGCGACTGTAAAAGCATAGTCACACACTAAACCGGATTAACTTTGCTCCCGCTAGTAAACATTACCTTCGATTTGGAAAAACGATTCCTCCATGGGCGTCGCTTCCGTCAATGAAAACGCCGTATGGTTGTTCCGGGTTTGCGGATTAAAATAGGACTCGGTTCCGGCTTGGGGGAATGCTGGGGCTTGTAGTTTGACTGGCAGGTGGGAAATGGATACTCGAAGTTGGGACGGTTGTATAACTTGAATGAATGGATAACAAACCCTGGGAATAATAAAGTCATTCTTGCAAAAGCTATGATCGCAAAAAAGTCCGATCACAGCAAGGAGTTTAATCAGAGCATAGAGTTTGTTAAATTCCGAAAGCAGGTTTGAGTCCGGACTTAGTTCAAGGTCAGCAGGATGCTGGGGATTGTAGTTTACGGTCAGGTACATTTTGAGCACTGCTCCTTGGAAAGGATGAATTGAAAATATAAGTCAATGGATGAAACTGTGTGGAAAATTGTATGTTAGATAGGTCCAATCAGCTGGCAGGAACCTCAAAATTGTGCACTGTGTGGGTGGCCAGGGCTCCAACATTGTGGATTACTAACTGTGGTCGTAATTGGGGTACCACGGATTGGCTGGAGCCACTAAATAGTCCGATATTATCGCGTTTGCATGATTGTCAAGTGGTACTATGTGCTCTCATGAAGTCGCGACTTATGACGGTGTTGCAGCGCACCTCAAGAGCATCACATGATGCCTACTTACAGGTTATATAATTCAGACATCTCCTTTAGACTTTGAGTTGTGGTATTAAACTTCAAAATAAGCATTGCTTCTCCCTGTCTTAATTTGGCCTCCAGATCTCCACCTCTCAGGTCGAATTCGACTTTAGATATTATTGTCCATCTTAGATCATTCACCCCATGGGCTTCATCGATCCACAATGTTGGAGCCCTGGCCACCCGCACAGTTCACAATTTTGAGGTTCCTGCCGGCAGATTGGACCTAACTCCTTGCTGTGATCGGACTTTTTTGGGATCGTAGCTTTTGCAAGAATGACTTTATTATTCCCAGGGTTTGTTATCCATTCATTCAAGTTATATAACCGTCCCAAATTCGAGTATCCATTTCTCACCTGCCAGTCAAACTACAAGCCCCAGCATTCCCCCAAGCCAGAACCGAGTCCTATTTTAATCCGCCAACCCGGAACAACCATACGGCGTTTTCATTGACGGAAGCGACGCCCATGGAGGAATCGTTTTTCCAAATCGAAGGTAATGTTTACTAGCAGGAGCAAAGTTAATCCGGTTTAGTGTGTGACTATGCTTTTACAGTCGCCTAACATATGCGAGTGCGCATCCCCACTTTCTATGAACCAGCAAGGAACATAAGGGCGTTGATATCATTGAAACTCAGCATGAGTGCAAAACGCCACCATTAGCATAGTTCTGAATGAGAGAATGCGTTCTGTCACATCGAGCCTCGAGCCTTTCTAGGACAGATTGGAAAGCATGATTTTCACTCAACCTTCCGGTTTTTTGCAGAAATAATTTCAAAAAACGGAAAATCTCCCCTACAAAATGGTATAACATTCTTTGGATTGTAGCAAACCGAGAAGATCACGTTCAACAGCCACCAAGTGAGTAACATAGATAAATCACCTGCTTTCATGAAGGAGATTTTCTTCTGAGTTTGATCAGTCATGAGCCCTCCCTTTCCATCCTCAATTCTCTAGCTCTTCTTGACAGAAAAGACTACCAACAAATGTACAGGTATGAGCTGTGGTGGTGCTGGACTGAATGTTAAGTTGAGAATTGCTGATGTGTATGACTGACAGTTTGTTTTCCGAATTTATGTCTTTCAGATTAAGTCCGTATGGTCCTGAAGAGAGTCCCACTACTTTAAGGGATTCGAAACGCGTCGACCTTCCTCATCTGTAGATTTAGGCCAATCTTTTATAATTGTATTGTTGAAATGTAAAATTGGTGATGGTCTAATCTTTTGATTACATCGATACATGTTCGCCTTCATTCAGTGTACTTTTCACCTGCTATTATAAATAGGAATAGCGCAGGGTCACCATTCCCCCACACCGACCAATTTTCCCTCCACCATTCCTTTTCTGTCTGGTTGTCTTTTTATGTATACTAATGATTTCTATTGAATGTAGTCATTTAAACCTGCTCTATTCCTTTGCCCTCCACTCACGTCTCCAAAGATTCCCTCCCTCTTCCTCCAAAAAGTTTCTTTTGCACTAAGATTCCTGTTTCCTTCTTTGATATTTATGAGAAATATGTTGAACCAAGTAGAATTCAACTGATCATTGTTCTGTTCTTGACAATATTACAAAAAAACAAAAATTCTTTTAATTAAAAAATAAGTAATTATCTAAAAATAAATTCATTCTATTTGATAGAATCTTGACTGAAAGAGTGGTCTTTGAAAATGAGAGATTTATAACTCATTTTTTCTTGTAAATCGTACGATCAAGTGCGCAGTATTGGCAATTTTCTTGTTTACTATAGTATTGGCACAGCCTTATTGCGCTCAAGCCAAAACCCTCGTTGCTGTCTTCTTTAATTGCATGAAGGCAAGCATTCAGTTCCATAACATGCACACTTCATAAATAATTTGAAACGTCAGTGTTTTCAATATTCTTGATACCTCATGAGAAACATCACTAGAACATTTATGATATTCCAGTTTATTGCCATGTCCAACAGGTAACATTAGTAGTCAATGTAGAGTAATTCCTTTTATTTTATGTGCAACTAATCCTGTTGATGCTGTTACTGCATTTGACACATTTGAATCTGTATTGTTCTGTTGATAACCTGTGAGAACTTTTATTAGAAACCTTTTTCCAATGCCACATTGACCGCTGATGTATAGTAACATTGGTTTGTATGAAGACGATTCACATTGTTTCTACTCATGGAGAAACCCATGCTCTGTTTAATCTTTAACTTTGTTGTAAATTTATTTCTGTTCATTGTTGCGTTGTTCCAGTAACTGTTAAAAAACCACAGTTTCTTCTCTTGCTTGCTATTCTGTATTCTCAACCTCATGCATAGCTATATCTGTTTCATTTTGAAATATTAGTTTCCCAAGAGAATCTTGACTGAGTGGTGCAGAACTTTGACTGCTGTGTGAACTCTCCTTTGCTATCTCATCAGCAATTGTTTCTTCCTATTCAATCTCATCTTTCAGCATTTGCACATAGGTTAAAAGACTGAACACTCAATATTGTCTTTCAGAGTGTTGAAAGAGTCTTCGTAAGAGTAATATTGCCCAAGTAAATCTGATTCAGCATGCCATGGCTTGAATAACTGCAAAAGTGCCAAGTATAAAAACTCTCTTCTCTCAGCAGTTTCACTACTAAGTTTCTTGTAGTCTATTATATGACCTTTGTTGTATTTCCTATATTTACATATTTGTTTAGGATTTTTATTGTGTGTTGTGTCCTAATTACTGAGGTTTTTAAATGCTTTACATACCTGTCTCCTAAGTTAGGCCTGATTGCTCGCTGACAGCTACCAAGGGTTTAGTGAGGGATGAATGTACTGAGACCTTTACTGGGCCTTGTATTGTGTTGAGGCCTTATTGCTGGTAGTAGGTGAGTACTGACGCCTCCCAATAGCCCACTTTCCAATGGAGATATGTACTTACCAGGCATGGTACTGGTACACATACGTATGTGGAGCACAAGAAATGCGTGGTAAAGGCTGCGCATTAAAAAAGCTGTTTCCCACTAATGGGGTGTGCTGCAGCCAATGAGATGCCATTAAAGGAGGCCTTTTATCAGCATGGAACAAGGCATTTTTACAGACTGGAGACAAAATATTTACATTTATTTGCTTTTATAAGCTCAAGGTTCATCTTTCTAAAATTCACGGTTGTATACAGAATCAAGCATGTCACAGTTTAAATACTATGATAACCAAACAAAGTCCTGCAAGTTGAAATAAGATACCAATGGGAAACCAATACTGTTTTCCGGGATTAGGAAAAAATAACAATATACCCTGAGAATTATGCTTACCTGCCCCTTATAAAATTAAGAACCTGACAATATGTTTATTCTAGGAGCAAACACCAATGGCATTGTTCAGCTAAGAGATGTCCTACACAGCACATGGCAAAGGGAATGCTTAGTTATGACACTAACCTTTGCACTTATAAACATTTAAAGAACTCATTAGAATCAGGACAGAAGAGGTTGTAGCCAACGTGAAGTAATATTTTGCTTTTTGGTTCAGCTCTCACACATTCTAAAGAAGTCCTGACGTCAACAATTGCTTGAGGCAAGGGAAAGCAATTATACAGGTCAAATGAGCATGTGCATCCTTTAATTACCCAACTGTCTCTCTTGGTTGGTTCTTTGGCTGACACTTTCATGGAGGAATGCTATCTCAAGTTTGAGGCAGTTGCTAAGGATAAGTAGTTGTTAGATTATCTCAGAGAATATTAGTAGTGGAGGAACTTGAGCATGGGTATAATTCTGAATATCATGACAGATGCATTCAGAGGCAGAATGAGGATGAAATGGGCTATGCAAAATCAAGTAGTATTCCTTGAAGTCATATTCAATTGTCAGTTTTCCATGGGAGGAACCCATGGTTATTCACCAATGTCACTTTGGGCCCAAGATTCCCCAGCATCCTGGAACCTTGGTACATAATTTATCCCAATCATTCTCTTTTTGTTTTCCTTGTGGAAACAGTAGGAAAGCAATCACTATATCTTCAGATATAGGAACCAATGCTAATATATTGAAAATGTTGACATTGTTTTATAAAATGGTACCTTTAAACATATTGACCTAGCTGTTTCCTATGACCTATGACCCATGAGTTATAGTTATGTAATAGAACTTTTGACTCCTGTCCACATATTTCACAAGGCAGCATATTTGCACTGTCATCATTAGCGGGGTTTATCCACAACCCAGGTACCTTTTACTGTATTTCAAAGAAATGCATATACCTTTGAGTGAGGCAATGCTTGAGCCGCAATTCTATTATCTTTAGGAGTTGAATGAACTGTTCACCTCTACAAGTAAGCAATTAGTCAGAACTTTGCTGAAAGTTCTTTTAGATTTTGTATACTTGTTTGTCAAGAACTGTTCTTTGCTTGGAAATTTTGATCTGTGCTATTAAGGATGTACAATTTCTTTTCATTAAGCTGACTCTTTCAGTAATGAAGCCCAGGTGCTTGTTGGCTGTGTCAATCATGAATCTGCAAAACAAGTGACTAAACTAAGGGGGGAATCGTAGAGTCTACATTATTTAATATAATAGTTTGCCTCGCACAAAGAAATAGAGTTACTTTACATGGCCCCATCGTGTATATGTTGTGTATGTCCTCTTCATCGTCAGAGCTACAGTGTAGATCTCCCTATCCACATAGCTCAGGAAATACTTGAAGGACAAATGGGCACATTTTCAGTTCTAGATATTGACTCCTGTATTTGTATTGGGACATTTTGCTTTGGATAGTCTGATTTTTATATGGAGGACGCCCCAGCAGAAACGTGCTTTGATTCGTTGAGATGAGAAACATGTTCCTCCCCAAAATACATATGGAGAATGGGTCTTACCCTGGAGTATAAGAATAGCAACATATAATCCAAATTTTATTAGACTGCCATGTCTTTATTCATGAACAAAATGCTTAATTCTAAACTCTCATTTAGTTCACTGCATGTAGCATATATTTTCTAAAAGTTCTAAATGAAGTTAGTCTTTCAAAATTGGCAACGTGTTCATGATTGGTAGCACTTTTCCTACTATTTAGAAACAAATCAACACTGTCGATTTTCAATAAAAACATTTGCCATTTAGGAATATGAAATGCATATATATCCCCTTGAACATTTGATATCTTTATTATGGGCTTTATTATATTCGTGAAATTAAAGCATTCTTCACCAGCAGTTCTCAAACGAATGATTGGATTTTCTTTGGAAAAGAACATTGAGTCTGTTAAGGGCTTAGCCTTGTTCAGAAACTGAGTCCAGCCGGCCCACGGCATGAAATTGGATTTTGCAGGTGAGACACTGCCCCCTTTGAATGAAACCCAACCCGTGAAGAGGTTTATAATGAGCGATGAGCTACAAGATATCCAGGTGGATCTGGGAAAAGCACATCAGATGAATCTATGGGCATCACATCTCTAGAGAACAAGGTTTAATTCCAGCACTTGTCACAAGTGAAATGAGTTTGATGGTTTGTGGTGATCAGTAACGCAAGAAGAAAACTTGCTTGAGTCAGGCTCAGGAAATAAGTGTGTTCCATCTAGTGCAAAGTTAATCCTATTTGATAGAAAATAATAGCAAGACGTCCTCCAAGCATCGCTGACTAAAAGAAGCACGGTTTAGCAGCAAGGGATGATGAAATTTCCACAGTTGAAGTATCGCAGATTTCAAGATTCAGAGAGCAGTTCCTTTTCCTATCAGGCACTTTCTGTTTTATGGCTCAACAAAGAGCATCAGTCACCACTGTTATTAATCTGTCACATTTTTAATAGCAAAACATTAATCACAATGCATCTCTGTAGGGAAAATGATTCCTGGACATGATGACTCTCCCTCCCACACTAAGCTATTTAAACCTGCATCCAATGTGCCCAATGTTGTATCATCGTGGGAATGTATGAGACACCATAACTCTTCTTACTCAGGGTTTGTTCGTTGTAGATAGCTGATAACATTAGCAAAATAGGAGTGCACACATTTTCAGACTGCCCACTGATATTGGCATACACGTATATCTGAACGAGGAACGAAGATTGTTCCTCATTTTTTGTAGATTTATAATGATTTACAAAAAAAAACCAGTTTTTTTTTTTTACTATAGAAGTTAACAACAAAATTGCCTATTACAAAAGGGATGCGTGAGCAGATTAATTAATGAAAACAACACGTATAATGTCTTTCTAAGTTGCCAAGTAATAACAAACTAAAATATTAAAATATTTTTACAGGATACATATTTTCTTGATTTTAGTTGAAATTACATTGAAGAGAAAGGACCAACATTGTCTTTTCTGTTTTTTCGAAGTGACTTTTGAAAAAGCCCCTTCTACTATGTAATTAATTGGCCAACCAGGGAAATCTGCTGCAGAAATAAATGCAGTTAAAGTAGTCTTCCTTGCTACTTTAGAAGGCATTTGATATGAAATCGTTTTTGAAGACTATTAAAACATGCATGAGACTGTGCCAATTATTTTACCCACAGAGATTTCTCTACAGAAAAAGCTAGCAGTGTAATCTTACAATAGAGAAATAAAAACTGCCCATGTTAACCAAGACTTTGGCTTATATACTCAAGGAAACTCATCCAGAAGCTTTTATTTCTAATTAGGCTAGTCAAAGTGCTTCAGATTAAATGGTTGATTCCATACTGAAAAATTAATCAGTATTTGCATAAAATGTGTATCTGTAAACCTCAATGTGACATTGAACGTTCGACGAGTTGGATGCTTATCGTCTAATGAAACACCGTTCCAACGGAGAGCAACACCAAACAGACCTTTTACCAAATGCTTTAAAATAATTCGGAAACGAACTTCGATACATTTTTAGCTTAATTAAAGAGCAAAATGTGCATTCTTCACAAGATACTGGGTATTAGAATGTAATACTTTATTGCCTACCTCGGATTTTATGGCAAAGCCGTCAACTATATACTATTTACAGAGACCTGGACATAGCACACGCTTTGACCTGGGACCACAGTCACTCACTAGGGAGGTCCATAACTACTCTCTCTTAGCGCTTATAGACCTGCCAGTGATTATGCGCTCTACAAATCCAAATTAACATAACATATACACCTGTATATTCCCCTTTTTAATACATAGTGGGTGTTTGGTTACACAGACAAATGCCTTCTTGGTACAATGCCAAGAAGTCTACGTGATTTACATGAGGAAAGGGTGTTGATTTTAAGACATGCCTTTTTTTTATTAACAATCTAAAAACAATTGCAATTTGGCATTATGACTCTATCAAGGTTTGTTTTAGTCTGTGAAGTACGGGAGATGCACAGCCTATTTTTACTCATTGTGCAGAATGCTTATATTTTTATGACCAATGTCAGTAGGGAAGTGTACTGATTTGTACAGAAGGAAAAATGCATTTAGAAATGGGACTAGATGAGCATTTTATTACACAATAAGTACTCATTCTAATATTTCCTAAACTAAATTCGTATTCACATTGTACGTTAGGAAAGTATTGAAAAGAAACATGAAAGTTTGTGATGGGGAAGACTGCAAGGACTAGACTGCCCTAGAATCTAACTGCGGACCTGGACAGGATACGAATGCACCTCAAAATGTAAATATATAGAAAAGTATACATATCTACAGTCATGTAAATATTGAAATGTCATGTTCCGATTGCATGTTCCTAGTAACCTAATCCATCTTGGTTTCTTTAATCGTTTCACTGTCGGACCTCCATCTATCAGAATGTTCTGCTGCATAACGTTCTCTGGGAATTGTTCTGCTGTTGCCTGGGACTAAGTGCTTTCTAGATCAAATACATTGAATACATGCACATTTTTACGAAAAAGCTTCAGTAAAAAGTTCACTATTGACATTCGGCGGCAAGCCGGCTGGATAATAATAGAAGTGCCTTTACTCCTTTGTAAGTGAGTAAAATAGGACACAATTGAATGGAGCAGCATAAAACATTTAGGCAAGCAGCAAAAATGGGGCCACTTTTGAAAATTTGAAGAAACAAAGATCAATTCAATCTAGGACATTGAAGAAGCGTATAAGGTTTTACCTTTTTCTCAGAGAATAGATCACCCTGTAGCTATACCAGGAAAAACCTAGTCAATTTCACAAAATGATGGTTGCTGGGAAGGAACAGTTCACTGCATAATTAAAGAGGCGTACCTTGCCCTCAGTTCCTAACTGACTGTTATTTGGATCCCTAGTGCAGATTATATTGTCATAGGCAAACATGGATCATGTCTGTGCGCCATAACATTGGCCTGTCTCACTGATTGCAGTCGTTTTGGACCAGGAGGGGAGCCCCAAAGAGCTAACCTTATTGTGGTGGAAGGCTACCGCCTTCACCAAGAGTTAGGCAGCACAAGTGCAGTTATGGCAACATACAGTGTAGTGATCAGTAGTAGTGAACAGGACCATTTTACCCTGTGTCTCTGAAGTGAGGACTACCGGGTCACCCACTTTTGAAAGATTCCTTGTGTCATGTTTTTTAGGATAGCCCTGTCACATATAGCCCATTTTACATACATTATATCATCCACACGACTATAACGATTCTAAGGTGACCATTTACCTAATACCTTGATCCTGTCTCTTCGACACCAGGCACTTCGTTTTTTATCTGAATCCCTGTGCCTGACGTAAATAAACATGTCCCCTTGCACTGTAGATTTATTCTGTACAGGGTCACCACTTTTTTTCATACTTGGCCGACAGTCAGCTGTTTATGATCGCAATTGTGTAGAAAAGCATTGGTGATTATTTTCAAAACATTTATGATTGCTTTCAAAACATCCATGATTGTTTTAAAAATATATTGATTCTAGATAAAACCCAGCAGTGACCACTTTAGTATAAAAGACCCTCGATCACCCTACAAATTAGAGGATAATTCCTTCCAAGCTTTGAAGGGGTCCTGCATGCAAATCTGTGACACACAGCAGTCTGACATCCCTTGCAGGTTGTCATCCTCGACACAGATACAGGGGTCTTCATTCTAAACCTTCAGGGGAGGGGGCTGGTTCTTCCCTGGGGGATTCTTGGCTACAGATACACATTGCTATACGCATATACACCTAAACATCCAGGTTAGGCTAGGTACATTTAGGCAAATTACTTAGGGCACACATTTTAGGAATATGCAAGTGCTACTGTTTTTATCTGAAGTGTTTCTGTTCATCTTATTAATACCATGGTAGAAATGTATCTACAATTTACTATATTGGTACTAGCAATCTCTTTCTTATGCTTCTCTTTCCTGATTGTCGCAGCACACATGTTTTGCACAAGGCTGTCGCTGGACCAATGAATTCTTATTGAAATGTCCTAATCACCATCCTGTGCATTTTCTGAGAGAAAGCAAGCAAGAGTATCTGAGGGAAATGTCCTGTACTGTTTTCCACAATCCATGAGGAGTCAGGGTTATCCTGTTCAGTGGTTGCCAGAGACTACCTCCACCACTGTAGAATACTGGGGGATGGTAGTGGCACTGTAGAGCTAGCTGGTATAATGTCTGACATATCCTGCGGAGGAGTCCGGAAGTGGTTGGGAAATCAAGCCCTCAGTTTAGGTCATACAAAATGCGCAGGTCCTGGGGGACTGCGAGGAACTACACAACATGGCACCACCAAAGTTGGTTTGGTACTTATATTAACAGTAAAATCTGAGCAGTTCAGTTGTGTTTTCTAAGAAAAGCTCTACTCACATTTTTCAGAGACATCTGAAGTGGGAAGGGGAATCCATCTCAGCTGAGCAGATATACTCTGTGTATTGGCTGAAGGTTTAGCAAGCTTGTAAGGATAAACCGTTCCCCACATTGTGCAAAACCTTAAATTTAGAAAAACATTTATTCTTCTCCATTTGAGAATGAATGAATCTGTGAGCAGTGGTTCAGGGAATGGTGAAAAAGAATTTGCTAAAGCTCTTAACATCACAGAGAACTGCAGACATGCAGTTACTTTGAAATTGTTAGAACACAGCATACGAGGTGGCTGTGTAACTTTCGTGATTGAAGCACACAAGGTACTTGTATCAGAGGTATTCTATTTTGTGGTCCAGTTCCCACCTGCACATTTTATACGAAGATATTGAAGTCCAGTTAACGTACCAGCAATATAAAAACTGGTTTAAAGGCGTCCTCCTACATACAATATCTGTATTGAGACTCGGTCCGCTCAGCATAGAAGGCGTGACCAGGCAGGTCTTAGCGACATATGCTCCACATCCCTAGATAGATATACTTCCAGTGGATAAAGTCCGTACAATATACAAAGACCGGGTCAGGCTATACAAACACATTGTCCAGTTTGTCATGCGAACAGTAACTGTCCAACCTGTGAGAAATGCTACACCTATAATTAACCCACAGACACTGAAATCAGTAATAGGGACAATTCCTTCGAAACGGGAGCAAATTCCATTCAGGATAGCACAAAAATTATGCAGCTGGAAGCAGTATTTCCCCATACTGGTCCGCAGGAAAAACATAGAATACTAAACATTTGCTTGCCAATAGGGATGGTTCCTTCTATTGAGGATTGTACCACGTGGGGAACAATCTTTGCAGCCCAGTATGTTATTGTACATGGTACGTCTTCCTTAGCAGTTTTTTCTGAAGTATTGAAACAAATACAGAATGAGTAGGGGGCAGGACCTGCCCTGGATTTGAGAATACAATTGATGGGTAATTTTGCTCAAGTCTCTGCAATCATGCTGATCAATATAAAGGGGAGGCAGCAGCAGTGGCCACACACAGCTTCCTAAGGGAAATTGCACATAGAAATAAGGAGTGAGAATTACCAAAAGCTATTCAAGAAACCGATACTGCATTAGGTAGAGATAATTTGGGAACCCAAGTTAGGAAGCCACGAATGGCACGTAGTCCCGACAAAGACAACTCAAAGCAAGCACCCGCTTCTTCTAAAAAGAAATGGGAAAACAAAAATTGCAATAATAAATATTCAGAAAAGAATTCATGATTAAGGAGTGGGTCTCCCCCAAAGGGAGTCCTGCGAAAAGAGTTACAACATTAGGAATTGTGATAACATTAGGAAACCTGACAGGTATCAGGATGCTGAGACACGTTCCTTTCGTTCCTTTCAGGGTTCGTCAAAAACTCGGAGAGTTACGGGCGATCAGAACAAAAGCAAAAGGATGAACCAAAGACAAAAAGGGAAATACATCGCACTTCAGAATATATTATCAGAAAGGAAGAGCAACCTAAAGCAACACTCAATTCAAAAAGAAGAAAGTAGCTGGTTTAAACATTAGAAATGCCCAGGTTACTGAGGACTCTGCTCCTGAACTGGGAATGGGCTCTGATGATGCTAGACAGGGCAGCAGAAGTAACAATATCTTAACAGAACCTGAAGGACTTTCTGGTGACAGCAATATTGAATGAACATATCTCAGTTGAAATACCTGATACCAGAGTTAGTGTCCCGCATAGACTGTATGAAATTACACTTTAAAAAGAGGGGGACATCTCAAGAAAGGTTAAAGGTCTCTTTTGGGAGAACTTACCATATGGGTATGACATACTGCTGGCAGAAAGAGATTGGCCGCCTGAGTTTGTGATGGAGTGTCCAAAAGGGGAAAGAGTCCTTTTGCCAGCTTTCTCTAACCTTGTTCTAGAATATTTAAAACACTCATACGCGCAGGAGTGGGTGATGGCGTTATACCGCAACCATGTAGGGTGGGACGTGGAGTCTAACCACCATAAAATCCCATTAAAATCTACTCCAAATCCACAGAGACACAAGCTATAAAAATTGACGCAAACAGACGGGTTAAAGAAATCTTGGACCAACTTGAATACCAAGGTGTAATTGTAACTTGCACCTCTTGATGAACAGTCCTTTGTCTCTAGTAATGAAACCTGACAATTCATGTTGTCTAGTTTTAGATTACCGACATTTGAACACACTCTCACAAACATTTGTAGTTCTAAACGTACATAGTGCCACATTAATTAATAACATTGTTCGGAAGAAATATAAAACAACAGAAGATATCTTGAAATGATTCTTAGGTTAGAATATAACTCCAAAAAGTGGATATTTGTCAGCATTTTCTGCCCTCTGTACTCAGCGTACTTTTTGTTATTTGCCTCAAGGGTATAAGAACAGCTATTCTCGGCAAGAGTGTCAGAAATATTACAAACATGCAATGAGGTGGCTGTGTCCTGTGTAGTTGACAACTATCTGACGGATGATGAAATACTTGAACACTTGAGCAGGGGGAATAACATAATTTTGGGATAAGCTACTTTGGGCTACGAATTTAATTTAAAAAAATCTAAAATTGCTCGTCTCAATGTCCTATTTTTGGGATATGAGCTATCAAGTGAAAGCAAGAGCCTGGCTGCCAACTTTTTAGAAAAGTGCGCGCTGCTCCAACCTCAAAGACTCTCAGGGGTTTACAATCCATTTTAGGATTTCTAAATTTTAGCAGGACATACATTTTAGATTATGCAGAAAAAGTAAAACCTTTCTACAACGTAATCAGACCTGATTTCACACACATCAGTGGACACAGGAACACACGGATACTCTCCGATCAGTTCAGGCTAACATGATAGCATCTAAACACTTGTACACACGTGTAAATGCTACTAACTTGGTTATCTGCGTTGTCCCCAGTGTATCAGGGTATAGTTACCTCACTTTCAATGAAGGTGAGACAGTTATGTTATGTTATGTTATAATTTTGTTAAGCGCACAGCTGCCCCAGCTAAGGGGCGTCCCGGCGCTGTCAGTCTAATTGTACAAGATAACAAATGCTGGCCAAAGAATCACACTCCCTAAAACAATGGGAAGAGGAAGGTCTTAATGGCTTTCTGGAAAGTCAAAATGTCCTCTATACCACGAATGGAGACTGGCAGAGAGTTCCACAACTTAGCCGCCAAGAGCCGGAATGAGCGCCCCCCGGCACGGCACAGTTTAGTCCTAGGTATAATTACCAGATGTTGTCCCAAAGAGCGCAAGCTACGTTGGGGAATGCGTGGGGTTAGAAGAGGCTGCAATAGCTCAGGACTTGTATCTTTTAAGATTTTAAACGCCATACAGAGTGTTTTAAACTGGATCCTTACTTCGATCGGAAGCCAGTGTAAGCCACTGATTGTAGCTCTGGCGGAACATCTACGAGGGAGTCCAACCAGTGCTCGAGCTGCCGAGTTTTGGACTCGTTGGAGTCGCAGGATCTCGGCTTTGTTTGCGCCCAAAAGTAGAACGCTCGCATAGTCCAGGCGTGATAAAATCGTAGCCTGGACAATAAGCTGCTGATCTGGCGCATTGAAGAACTTCAGGATAGGGTGGAGACCTCTGAACAGGCCCACACAGGTCGCAGCCACCTTCTTCGTGTGGGTCTGAAAATTAAGAGCCACATCCATCCATACTCCCAAGTTCTTAACCACTGGCTTAGGTGTTGGCATGGTGCCCAGCGAGGCCGGCCACCAGTGCTCATTCCAGAGGGAGGTGTTTTTCCCTACCAGCATCACTTCCGTTTTACTAGCATTTAGCTGCAAGCAGTTGTCAGCCATCCACTGAGCAACTGCTGCCATCCCATCTCTGAACCTCGTGGCTGATATAGAAGGCCCTTCTGCTAGGGTAATGACCAGCTGAGTATCATCAGCATACGATACCAGCATTAGGCCCCAGTCTTTTGCCACTACCGCGAGAGGTTGTACATAGAGATTGAACAAAGTCGGGCTCAACGCAGAACACTGCGGAACCCCCTGGCCGATGGGATGGGCTTGAGATAAAAACGGAGGTGCTGAGACCCGGAAAGATCTGTCCATAAGGAATACTCAAAGCCATTCCAAGGCCCGGCCCGTGATCCCTATTGCCTCCAGGCGATACAACAAGATGTCATGAGACACCGTATCAAAGGCAGCGCTAAGATCTAACAATATAAGCGCTGCACTCTGACCGGCATCAAGAATTGCCCTTAAATGCTCAGTGGTTGCTAATAGGGCAGACTTGGTACTGTGACCCGGTCTGAAACCGTTTTGCGACGGATCCAGGATGTCATTAAGGGTGATGTACCGAGATAGCACCTTGTTCACATGTGCCTCTGCGAGCTTAGCCGCCCACGGAAGCAAAGAAATCGGCCTGAAGCTATCTGGAATAGATGGATCCAGTGTGGGCTTCTTAATAATGGGAGAAACCCTGGCCTGTTTCCAGGCCATGGGAACTCTGGCCGTGGCAAAGGATAGATTTAGTATATGGCCTAGTGGCTGCTGAAAAAGCGCCAGTGACTCCATAAATTGCGCCGGCCTCATGGGGTCTGACGAAGATCCTGATTGACCTTCTTACAGAGTTTAACAAGTTCTTCACAAGATATCTCAGGTATGGCTGTCAAAGTAGAAACCCCATCGCTAACAGTGACAGAGCTCGGGACCGAGGAATGTTGCAGAAATGTATTATAGATTTTTTGCACTTTATTTACAAAGAAAGAAGCAAGTTCTTCGCATTGCTGTGCCGATTTTACATAAGAACCAGAGACTCTGTTGTTCTTCAGCTCCTGGACAATCTTAAAAATACATTTCGTAGGATTAGAACTAGCCCTGATTTCTTCAGCATAAAACTTGGCACGTGTAGAACAAATCGTTTTATGATAGTGTTTTAGTTTGGCCAGATAAACAGTTTTATGACCATCTTCATAATTCCTTCTCCATATCCGTTCGGCTCTTTTACAGTCCTTTCTTAGGGCTCTCAGAGCCTCAGAATACCATGGATTGGAGACCGTCCTACACCCCCTAACCCATTTAGCTGGAATAAAGGCATCAAGTCCCCCCCAATCCAATCACAAAAGGAGGTGTATGCTACCTCAGGATCAACCAAGTCCCCCAAGGGAAACTCTCCCAGGAAGGCATGAAAGTCCTTTAGTTTAAGTTTGTGCAAAGGCCGATTGAGAGCCAAAGTGGTCCTATCCGTCCTAAAAGGTTCAGTTATCTTCAAGCTGGCTTTAATCAAGTAATGATCTGTCCATCCCATAGGCACAGGCTGGTCTATCTGCACTGCTGGAATATTATAAAAGATAGGGTCTAATATATGTCCTGCTGAATGGGTGGCATCGTGTACTAATAAATCAAGCTGAAAGGCTGCTAAATCAGCTAGCAGATTACAGATAGCCTGATCCAGTGTCTGATCAAAGTGGAGATTCAGGTCTCCTAAGATAGAAAAGTTAGCAGATCTCACCACTAATGAGCTAACCAGCTCTAACAGAGCCTCGCTGAACTTAGACGCAGGACCCGGAGGACGATAGATATACAGCCACATGCATCAAGTGATTTAGGAATCGCAAACGGTGCGAATCGCAAAAGTCGGCCGTTTGCGATTCCTAAATCACTGTTTGGGATGCATCAATCAAAAACTACAAGAAATCGCTATTTTTTGCGATTTCTGAAAATGTGATTGCATTTAAGGAATCGCAATTTGCGATTCCTTAAATGCAATGCATGACACTTAAAAAAATTGCGATATCGCAAATAAGAGGAAAAAATTACCATGAGGTTGGACCTCATGGTAATTTGCGAAAAAATAAAAAAATGCATTTTTGTGCTTTTTTCAAACTGTCATGTTGTGCACACACATGCCCTTAGGGCATGTGTGTGCACAACATATGTGCATAGATTGATTTCAGGGGTGCAACAGGATGTCGTTTGGACACCCCTGCACCCTTGAAATCGCAATCTCAATTTGCGATTCGCTAATTGCGAATCGCAAATTGAGATTGTCTTCCCATTCATTCCTATGGGCCTTTTGGACCCATAGGAATAGATGGGAAGGGATTCCTTAATTGCGATTCGCAAATTGTGAATCGCAATTGAGGAAAATTAAGGAATCGCTAAATAAATTGCGAAATATTGATGCATTGCCGTTTGCGATTCCTTAATTGTGATTCCTTAATTTTCGCAATTAAGGAATCGCAAACGGCAACAATGATGCATGTACCTGCATGTACTCGAGTCTGAACGAATGGGTGTACAAAGGTATACATTTATAAGATTACAATCACACCCCTGTTTCCCCTTGTCCGATTAGCCACTTTGGAGCCTTTTTGTGTAGGCGCTCAGTTGTCTGCCATTCTCTCGAGATGTCGAGATCGGCCTCTATCGAATCCGGTAGTGCCTCTTGAATTGCGCATGCGCGGCGTTTCTCTGCTCCCAGAGACCAGTGGTGCAATGTTTTGCTTCCACTACGCATGCTTTATGGACCACACGCTTCGCCGCATGCTCACGCATGCGTGAAGCCTTGCCAGCTGATTGACCCGGGGATGAAGGCACCGGCTCCTGATTCTAGGGCGCATGCGCGAGATAGTGACAGTATTCTCGCGTCATGCATTTGGTTGCTAGACATGCACTGCGCCTGTACTCAGGTTGTACCGCAGGTGTATTTTATTAGTGACATAATCACCAATCAACGTTGGTATATAAGCTCCTTGTTTCCTGTCCGTCGGCGCCTCCCCTTCGGTTCCGGTCACACTTGGAGGTACCGACGGACAGGTAAGGTCATCCCCTTGCGGTCTCGCTTCCTTGTACTGTGGGCAATTCATGTGATTTTTTCATGAATTCACGTTCCCTTTATGGACACTTGCTCCCCATTTAGGTGTGACTGAGCAGAGCAGACTTCTCTGCGCTGCATAATTATCAGTCAAAATTGGAGGATGCAGGGCATTGCTTGTCCCTCCCTCCCCTTGGCTGTTACTTCAACCGGGTGGGGAGCAAGGTGGACTGTGTTAGCGCCCCCCCACATTTCTTTCTATTATCTATTCGTCCACAAACTTTATTTTAAGTTGCTGTTTACCAGCATATTCATCTTAGATACTTAACATCTAAGCCATAGACGAGGCTGACCCTACCATTTCATGTCTTCGCTATGTAGGGACATGGAGCCTTTAATGAAAAACCAAGTTTGATGATTGTTTTCTAAGATAACATCACATACACAGAGTTTGACATTTATCAATTCTGAATCTGTCCTTCTCCGTATGTCTCACAGAGCGGGGCCTCTCTATCCGAGCCGTTGCCGGGTGAGGTGAGGCTTGATTCCCACACAGCGCTGGGTGAGTTTTTCTTCTACTGAAATATCCTTTTCTCTCAGATTATCTGATTTTGACTTCATCTAAGTCACTTGTCTGACTGGCTTACACTGAGCGGTCGTTAGAAGTGATTTAACACCACGAGAACTTGATTTCCACACTTTCTGATGCACAATTATGTATATTGTTTGCAAGATTAGTCTTTTCTCTTTATCTTTCACAGGAGAGGATTGGTCTCTGCATGGTTTATCTCCCAGATACGGTAGGGTGGCTGACCTAGCCACATGATTAAACTTACCTCTAAACCATGCCATACAGTTTGTTTTGATTTTCTATTTTTCCACACATTGAATATAATAGATGTTGCAGTAGCCGTTTTTTATAGCTTGGCCCTGACGAATGCCTGTAAAATAATACACTAAAGGCAGAAACATGTTGGCCTAATTCCTAGATGCTTACTCTACAGTGATATTGTCACACTGTCGTCACATCTGTTTTAATCTGACGTCCAGGGAGATATCAATAAAGAATTTTTCTACCTTGACCGCCATTTTAACCACGCACTTTTTCTAGAGCACTGCACCCTATCAGTACCACTCGCAGTGAGGACTCATCTTCTTTCAGTATGGGAACTATTGGCACCAAGCGAGTACATATGAGCTTGGCCATATGAGTACCTGCTGATAAGGTCCTAGATGACGAGGTTCCGCCATTGGGTGGTCTGATAGGACTCTTTCATTACTGATGGACTCTCACCGTTAGTCGTGACAGTGGTGTAGGACATTTTCTCGTGGTCACTTTTCTTTCATCTAACAGACCTCCTAGTTCTTTTTTGTTACTTATGTACCTGATAGAGCCCAGAAAATGTAAAATGCGGTCTTATTTCAAGCCTAAAACGGGCACATTCACAACCGCATAAGTTCTCTGCCACAAAGGAACAAGGATACTGTGCTTTATATATAACTGCTATTCCGCTTCCCCTAGAGTCCCTGTTAAGAGTCTTAATCAAGTACCCTTCCGGAAGAGACAGACCAAGTATCCCTAGCATATCGTCTCGCAACCAAGTTTCACAGATGAAAAAACATCAGGAGACTCATCAGTGATTAGTGTGTAGACTTCCATATGATGTTTAGCGAGCGATCGCACTTTAATTTGGAGAACTGTGAGCGGCATTTGTTCCCCTGAGAATATGGCCTGTCGCACCCCAGAGGGTGCACATGTAGAGAAAGCACAGGACTGACAATTCAATCTTGTCTCACCTAGCTGGGACGGCAACTCCGTGCATACCACGTCAGTAGGCTTTAGTGTCATGAGTTCCTCTCTGTCACACCTACAGGAGGGAGGCCGACCCCGACCAGAGGTACTGGTGAGAGGCGATGGACTGGTGATGACGGGCGCAGATGGGCTTGCCTTTGGCGTGCCTTCGGCGCGCCGCCGGGGCCACATACACATTTTATAGTGTCAAGGGGAGTAGGGATCGACGAACAACTATAGCGCTGCCCTGGTATCCACCCAAGATGGCGGAATCCGTTTCTGAGAGCGCGATAGTTATACTGGAGATTCCTCTTAGTGGGGATCAGAGTTTGAGGTGCGAGTAGAGTGGTGAGAGTAAAATTGTGAACTCAACAATTAAAATAGACAAATTATAACATATAAAAGAATCGAGGTACAAATTTGAAAATTTTCAAATTGTCAGCCTAGAACCCCCGGCTCACGCCTCAGGGGAGCAAAGTACAATTATAACTGAGCACGCAAGTTTTGCCGAGATTTAAGTACTGCTGTGGGCAGGGTCGACGAACAACTATAGCGCTGCCTGGTATCCACCCAAGATGGCGGTACCATTTCTGAGAGCGCAATAGTTATACTGGAGATTCCTCTTAGTGGGGATCAGGGTTTGAGGTGCGAGTAGAGCGGTAAGAGTAAAATTGTGAACTCAACAATTAAAATAGACAAATTATAACATATAAAAGAATTGAGGTGCAAATTTTAAAATTTTCGAAGTGTCCAATTGCATACTAAGCACATTTGTACACTAATGTTGAAATTCGATTTATAACAACTAAAAAAACTGACAGTAGTACAGACTGCTGTAGTGAGAGAAAGGTGCAAAAAGAACAATTGATGGGCAGAATGCGGAGCAATGTCATACATTCACCCCAGTACAGAGATCTGGGCCTAAATCCACAGTTTTTTGGCTCACCACGCCATTCCACTTTAGACCCAGCCATATGCAAACCAGTCTTGACCCTGTGCCCAATGGGAACAGTCCAGCCCGAACTGCCAGGCCAGGTCCTCCCTGGACTGGAAACAAGCATCCTAGGACCGATTTCGGGCTTTCAGCCCTCATCATCCAGGATATCTTGACTCCATCCATCAATTGTGTGTCTTTTGCTTTCTCGTCCTAATTAGGCCAGATATGCCCAGACGTGGGTCCTGGGCTCACTGTGCCACTGGAATCAAGCAATCCTGGCTGAAGAGGGGTAAAACCCCGAAACCGGTCCTAGGATGCTTGTTTATGGTCCAGGGAGGACCTGGCTTGGCAGTTCAGGCTGGACTGTTCCCATGAGGCACAGGGTCAAGACAGATTTGCATATAGCCAGGTCTAAACTGGGATGGCATGGTGAGCAAAAGAATGATGGATTTAACCCAGATCTCTTGACTGGGGTGAATGTTTTGATTTGTTCTTCATTCCGTCCATCAATTGTGTGTCTTTTTCTTTCTCGCCCGTAGTGAGAGATAGAGCACTAGCACAGGGGACACGCATTCTCGTTGTAACCCCGGTACCAACCTTAGAATATGTTACCAAAGCGAGCATTCCAAATTCGAAAGCACTACATCCACGATGGATACAATGGGCTAATTCTCTCACTGCAACAGATGTAGATTACAGATACAATTCTATATTGAAAATGCAAGCGTTCCTGTAGTACGAACAAGAATATCCTTTGCCGAATGAAAACTGGCCTCTAGAGAAATATGAATACATCTTTTACACTGATCGGCTCAGCCTGCCATAGAAAGTAAACAACAGTATAGCACTGCAGGTGCTATAGTAAAAAGATGTTTTGTGGGATGGTAAGTTCCATCCCAGCAATACAACTTTATCTCTAGAAGATTGTACAGCACAGTTGGCAGAGCTGAAAGCCCTGATATTGGCACTACAGTAAACGGATCAGGGATTCCCCACACTGAAAGTGTGCGATTCGTTTTACTGTGTACAGTCGTACAATGAATTTCTTCACTACTGGTGCCTGAATGGGTTTAGAGATTCCAAGGTTGCACAATTACACATAAAATGTTGTGGGAACAAGTGGCAAAGCTGAAAACATTCCAGCCATGGGCTCAAGTTATTCACACCTTGAGTAACCAGTGTGTTGCCGTACATGTTGAAGGGAATCCACTGGCTGATGAAGCTGCCAAGGCGATAGTGCGAACTGCTGCCAGTGCAGCAATCACTTGTTCTAGCACGAGGATAGATGAAGACATACTGATAGCTGTCAATGCCTAAAAAAATGGATCTGCCTTTCCTAAGGGCTTTCCACTCAAATATTCCTATAAACTAAATACACAAAACAAACATTATGCTCAAATTCAAGGAGTAGGGGATAGAGTTATACCAAACACTAATCGCAGATTAGGTTAAATTCTAGCTGCAAACGAGGGCTTGAGCTCTGCACACGCAGGAGTCACTGCTGTGGTATTGTTACTGAAGCAGTGATTCTGGTGGCCAAGTTTGTCCAAACAACGAATGGCTTATGTCTTAAAGTGCGACATTTGTCAGCAGATGAAATGTTCCATTGTAGCACGGTCACCACAAACACCATTCCTAATCTCAGACAGACCTCTTGCATGTGTCTATTTGGATCACTGTGGCCCCTTAAATTCAGACGGGGCTTACAAGTGCATCTTGTTGCAATGAATTTATGCTCTAGATTTCTATGGGTTCGGCCCTAGCACTTGGCTGACGCTCAAACTGTTATAAAGGATTTGCGAGTCTTCATCAGGACCTAAGCAATGGCACATTACATTCTGTCCCTGGCCCTGCTTTTAGCTCTCGGGCTTACAAAGATGCCTTGGAAAGTATGGGCGTGGCCTTGCGGGACTCCCCCCCCTACCATCCCGAGGGAAATTTGGTGGTGGAGAGGAAAAACCGGGTCCTAAAGCAATCCTTAACAGTAAGGGTATTAGGTGCGTTCAGTAGTTGGGCCAATCACCTATATGGGGTCCAGAGAGCACTGAATAATATGCCAAGAAAATCCTACGGAGGACGTTCCCCCTATGAGAACCTGTTTGGGACAAGAATGTGGGTACCTGACCTCGATTGTTCCAGCACAGTTGGATGTAAAACCATTTGAATTGAATTAACGTTTGGCTGTTTTACAGGAACTCAATGAATTCCAGGCCTTGCAAAGCAACGTCCAAGTTAAATGCACCACCACTGGGGAAGTGAAACCTGGTTCCTGCAAGACCTGTCTGAGTTCCAAAAGTAGGGGACCTGGTGAAAGAAAAGATTGTGGACAAGAAGGAGTGTGGGCCATCCTACAGAACACCTGTACCTGTCCAGTTGGTTCAAGGAACAAGAACAGTACTTCTTCCGCCTCTTGCCGGCCGAAAAGAAAAAAGATTTGTCTCAATTGATCAGATCAAGCCCCGCTATGTGTTCGATTCTCAACAGCACGCCATGTGAAGTCCTGAGTAGCCGCAGATCTCCTCTCACTACAATATAGGAAATTCAATGGAAAGACTAATAATGTTTCAAGACTGCTCTGCACAAGATGGCCGAGTAGCCAATAACAGAGTATGAATTAATCCTGTTGAAACAACATCCAAATAAAAGTGAAACACAAATTGCAATTAGGCTCAATAATGAACTTTACATCAACGTACCTTCACAAGAAGCAAGTGCCAGTTCTACAAACACTGGTGAGCTCCCAATTATAGATCGAACTGCGTCTGGCTATTTCATCAACTATGATGACTTTTCTTCAGATCCAAGTGAAACTGATCAAACGCCATCCATTTCCAAGAAAGAAAGACTTCAACATTTCTATCTCTGGCTGAAAGAGACTCATCTTGTGTCCCCTTGGTTGCATCTTTGGTGTGCATTAGGGATCCTGTTCCTGTTAATTTGGATTGGTATAGTAACTGTCTTTTTCCTTCTACTGAATGTACATTACCTCCCACAACGCTCTGCAGTACAACCTGTGAACTTGGTCCTGAAACCTCATAAATACATCACACAGTGAACAAAGAGACTTTCCCTAGTGAACATTTCAGCAGTTCCAGTACCGCATGGTATAGTTTGGAATATTGTTTCCTATGATGTATTTGGTCATACTGAAAATTAGAAAATTCTATGTGTTCAAAATTCATTGAATGATTTCAATACCCCAAGTACACTCTCTAATGATTGGGACATTGAGACTGTAAATACTTTGCTCTCAGATTTAGAACAATGTGCTGCATTTTCTTACAGGGAATTGTATGAAGACACATCTGACTTTGACAGTATGTATTGTTACCAGCACTATGGTCATCACTTTTTGCACAGAACTAGTGTTCCACGCACTGTAAACACTTACCATCAATGGGAACATTGCCCAACACAACCAAAAGGTAGTTCTGCCACATTCACTCAAAAATGTGCATATTTTTCAGGGTTCAATACATCAGCCCAATGCCATTTTGTGTGTCGATTTAGATACTGTATAAAGGTTTCCCGATGTATGCCCTTATATAGGCACAATTCACTTTGCCCTTATTATGGCATAGATATCCATTCCTTATTTAGGCATTATCCATGCTAACCAAATACAGGCATGGCCACCTTCATCCACATCACAACGAGTTCTTAGAGAACCAGACTCTTAAGCCTTTAGGACTTCCCCTTGCTTGGATTATTGATTTCTCCAAGAACTTATTTATTATGCATGAACATGTATTCCTTAGGGGTTCATTCATGACGTTGCTCTGCCCGACTTTTACGTAAATACTGGCATTTCTAAACACCTTCAAGGTATAAATATACCCTCAATTGCCATGGCAAGTCACGGCTGCATACTTGCACGGCTCACCACAGCAAGTTCGGAAGGAAGTCGAGTCCCCGCCTGACGCACTGACCAGATGCTGTCATTTTCCTTGCAGAGAATCCAGCTCCAGTGTTTCTGACTCCCCTTGCGGGGTGTTAGAGACTGAGACCTAGAAAGAGATTCCAACCTCTCTCATTCTAAGGTCTAGAGCAGACTAGAACCTAGAGGGACTTTTGGCAGATCTTGGCAACACCAATCCTAACTAAAGCTAAACTAGACTATAGAAAAACAGCACCACTTCTTCCCTCGTACTACACTTAGGCTAGGTACACTGGGGTAGAACTAGCTAGAAGCACCAGATGAGTATTCGCATTTTAGCCTGTGTTGTTTTGTATGTATTTTTATGAATATATGTCATAGCTACAAACCATGCTATTGCAGTATTATTTTATCTTACTGCTAACGCTGTACATATTATACTTTGCATTCTGTCTTACGATTATAGCAGTTCATGTCTCTTGCACAAGAAATAAGACTGTTCAATGAACACTTTTTATTGAAATGCCCGTCTACCTATTTCTGTGTACACTCTGTAGAAATGAAGCATGCATGATTGACTGAGTGAAACTGTTATCTATTGTTTCCAGGATTCTGAGACTGTTCCGATTCTAAGGGAAACAAAGCTGTCATATTTATGCGGTTGTCAGAAACTAATCCCTTCTTGTTTATTCGAGAAGTTTCTAGTGACCTCTGAGTTACCTGGCACACGCAAGTAATTACGTTTATTGTACTCGATAGAGGCATACTGACCTAAGTACTATGCTACAACTACATGGTGCCCAACGGTTTGGTAAGGCACTACTTTATTTTAGATACTGAAGTAACTGAGTCGTGCTTTTTTCAGAGACCCCTACTCATACTACTCCATAAGACGTCTGAAGTGAGTAAGGATAATATCCGCTGTCGCAGGGATTCTGCTCCTACACAGAACTGTGCATAGAGACCTAGAACCTCAGTGAATTAGGGTGTACCAAAACACACCTCAGTATCCAAAATCCCCTACCAGATTAGCAATCAGTGTCTCATTGGTTCTTCCATACCCCCAATGATTAGACAACCGAGAACATGGACTTAGAACACCTCAGGTAACGTGGAACACATGAACACTCTTTCGTTATACTAACATACCAATCCAAAACGAGGAGTAAATGAAGACACGTGCAAGTCTGAAATGTTTATTTCTAATGCCGTGTTCTCAGGTGCAGTATCTTAGCAAATACAAGCAAACATATTATAAGCAACAAGGTTATCAGCATAGTTACTAGTCCATAAAATACAAAGGGAGAAAGCATGTTAAAATGCTAAAGGGAAGAAGGCTAAATGGCACCTAAGTCTTACCCTCCCTTGCTAGTATATTATATTCTATCTAAAGAAGGTCTCTTTGGGTTTTAGAAGGGCGGCCCCATACCTCTGATCTTAGTGGAAAGGGATCACATCATCTTCCACCATCTCTCTGCATGCGAATATTCATCAAGTGTTTGTGCATGCTCTGCGCAGTGCAGTATTAAACGCGGCAAAAGCCTGAATTGGCCACAGCTGCATATTTGTTATGTCTAGGATGTGCGCTGATCAAACCTCACAACAGCGACTGTGTTGAAATAACCTTGAAGGCCTCGGCACTCACTGTTCAGAGATAGCTTACCAAGCAAAGCTGATACAATAGGAAAACATATTATTCTCGTGTGAAGCAAAATATTCTACAAGGCTCAAAGCATTAATAACAATATATGCCGTGTGCAGAAGCAGCAAAAAGGAAAAATGGCGTTTACACTTCTAATAAGCTCATGCTAACTTAACAAAGTGTGAAGGCAAAGCCTATCTAGATGACACCGCCATAGCTGAGTAGGACAAAAATTCTATGTATTAGCCGTTTGGTTTGTTCAACTTTGACGGATACAGTGTTCCAAAATATTGTGCACCTTATCTTTGTTCCCTTGAAACTTGCTCTGCATTTTTCATTAAAAAATGTCTTATAGCTGTACAAGACAATGTCGCAGCAGCTTTTGATTATACAAGTTTTATTGAAACGAATGAAAATGCTATAATCATTGCTCCAAATTTAAGGGGAGCCATCACTCCAAAACGTATAGAACATGGCCTAAAACCAAGAAGTGTAGAGCAGTTTTTGTGATAGAGGCACATGAATCTCACCAGACAGAGGTATTCTACTCATGGATTGTATTCCCTGAATCATATCCAGTAACTAAAATGTTTCATTTCTACAAAGAAGATGATCAACCTGAGGAATATATTTCTTGCGAGGATATTGAAATTCCACTCACATAACAGGAGCATTATCTCTGGTTTACAGCCACCCTAAAACATTACAATCACAATACCAGGCTCGGTCCACTAGGTAGACCAGGAGCAACATGGCTGATTTTAGCCAGTTACACACCTCATCCTGACATCGAAGACATGTCAGACGTAGAATTACTTGCTCAGCTCAAAGAGTTATTAAAAAAGTATAGACAATTGGGTCAATAATGTCATGCAGACTTTCACAGTCCAACCAACAATAGGTTTTCCAAGACAAACCTCTCACCAGCAGAATATGTAAAAAAATCACTTCACTACAGTCATACTATTATAAACTAGTACAGACTAATGCAACTGTGAAGAAAATAATGCTGACAAGTACCAAGCTCATATATTCAGCACCTTTCATCTCCCAACTGTCCATACAAGGTTTTTACCGTTGGAGGGATACAACAGACACAAAATTCATCTGGGGGATGAGAGTCTGGCAGGTTCAGGGAACAGAGGCTTTATTTAGAGCTTGCCTCATTCCGTTATAAATAATTTTTCTGGACAGGACAGTGCAACTAACTACCTGCTACGAGTTTGCAAAAAATAAAGACCTGAAAACACCAAGCATCCCCTTACCGATACCTATTGCCGGTATATCGCATGATACACTGATAAGCGAGGAAGAGTTGGTTGCAGTGATATAGAATGGTGACGATACTTCCCACCACACGTAGAAGGAACAGAGGCCAGAGGGGGAATCCAGGTAAAAACCACGTTTTAATTGGCAGCAAAACAATACTGGCAAATGCATTTCGGCTCCTGGCCTTCTTCAGTGCCCCATATTGTAGTCCCTCGCCAAAATAGTCCCATACCAGCATTTCACAATAAGTAGTCCCGCAAAGCACCTCCCCCTTGCTGATTGTTCACACCTGTTGTTTGCCGCGGTAAATGCCGGGACTCCAACTCCCAGCATGCAATAATCCGATGCATCTGGGTTGGTGGTTTGGAGGGTGTAGATGAAATCCACACGGGTTTGTTGGGGCTTTGCTGGTAGGTGGCGCAGTGTTCCCCGAGTGCTCCCAACATCACAATGGCTCTCCCTGGGCCCCTCGTTCCGCCGCTACCACTCGAGTCAGGTAAGCAATACAGGCAGGGACAGCCATACTGCGGCACAGCGTCCTGGTGGAGGTAAAATACCTCGCTCCGCCCGAGCCTTCTCAAAGCGAATCTTGGTCTCCGGACTTCTCGGTATCCCGAGCTTGCAAAATCACTAGAATGGTACATACAATTCATCAGCTCCAATTTGGATGGGATGGTTTGTTTGGCTTATCAAAACAAATGGTGTCAAGCAAGATTCAAGGATTTAGTATCCAGAGGCTCAGCTCACGCTATGTACCCACAGACGACCCAGGGGTAGTGACTTCTTATAGTGTTGGGTTGTTGTGCCTAGAATGGCTAAAACCCTCAACACTCCAACAGGTGAAACAACACTTGACGCTTCTAGCAGACAACATGGATCTAAGGGATTTCTTGTTAGGTCCCAAGAAACCACATAAGAAATGCTTCTTGTATGCCATCTACAATGAACTGTGGAAAGTCTCCCAACAGGATGCTGGTGAGAGATTACGTGAAATCAATAGGATTAACCTTGAAAAGCGCTTGTCTGTGGAAGACAATGGTATGACCACACATTCTTCACATATTTATTCACTGGCAACATTGTGTCCTCTGCAATTGACATAATGGAGCAAGATTTGTCAATTCTACAACATGGGCAATCTCATTTGACCTCCATTATGTTTTTAAGCTGGATACATGCCATGGCAATACATTAACGTCACAACTTTGTTTTGATATACAATCTGACTGACAGACAGTTGACTATGGCATGCAGAGACGCAAAGTACATCAAGCTGCTCATTGAAAAATTAGAGAAGTTACCTTTTACTGTAGCAGAGTCACCATCTACAGAATGGTTAATTCACAGCTATATCACACTGCCAATCACGACATTTCAGTTTCAGAACTGCCTTAGATACATCCACGTTGGCAGGTATGAAGCGTTAGGTGAAGGGTACATACAGGAAACCTGGGAGTTTCCCTATAGACATAGATGCAGGAATAAGGACACCAAAGTTTTCTTAAGTGGTAAAGACTGCGGGAAGGCTTTAAGTGAGTCTTTAGTGTGCAAAGAAGTGTCGCTTCGTGGAACGTGGAACGGGTCAAAAGCAAACTTATCTTGCTACTTGAAAGACTCCCAGGCTGCTGTGATTCATCTTGTTTTTTAATTATGTTTGAATGGAAGTTATTCAGTGCTGAATGATCAAGGCTGTTGTGAAATGGCACCAAGCATCACATATCTAGTCACAGTAAACTCCAGGGTTGTTTGTTATTAGCAAATATTGTTTCCAGTAAAGGGTTTGAATTGCTGAGCAGACTGAAAACCATGTTGTTTCAACAACATTTGGCCTTATCTTTAGCCTGAGAGACGTTTGATTTCAAGGTTGCAAGGTCTTCAGCAGAGATACAGGCCCTGGTCCATACAAACTTTCTGATCCATTTCAGATAAATGGTTCATTGTATTTTTAACATGTCTGACACTTGTGAGATCGTACACTTATTTAAGTGACTTGGATCAGGTCTTTTAACCACTTTTCTGGCCATCTTTGGAGTAATTCCAGCCTTCATACACTCTGTACTTGGAAGTATTTTTGGGGGTTTCCTTTGGTCCTGCTTTTGGTAGTGGGCTTCCTGATTTTAATACTATTTGCTTTGCAAAGGACGTCGCAATCCCTCAAGAAATGGTGAGATCACTGCTTGAACAATGTTGTTGTGAACGTATGGTGTTCTAGCTGACTACGCCTTGGCTTCGAGAGCTGAGCATTGGTTTCTGTCTTTCAGACCGGTCTGTCTAGACTGTGTCCTGCCTGTGCTCCATTGCCTCTTCTGTGGATTTGTATAACTAAACAAGGGAACCCCAATCTTTGAACCTGGGGTGTTCGATAGTTTCACAAAAGACAATGGTTCATGGGTGGTTAATAGGTCCTTATAGAGATTTATTATCACAAGAAAATGTTAATCAATTAGACTCTGTCAGAGCCCGACTAAGCGCCTGCATTACAGCGCTGATCAGTAGATAGACTGACATCCTTACCGGGCAGGAAAAAACTACAATTCCCAGATGCCTCGGCTGAGGCTACTTCAGACGGTGTGACACGCTTCCTGTTGCGTGTTATTCTGGGTTCAGAACTCGAGCCAGAGGAAGGAGGTCGCTTCTTGCTGTTTGCGGTGGACTCTGTTGGATTGCTGCCGAGGTGATATTCCGCACCAGGTAGGAGCGGCCCCCCCCGCCCTTTTTCATCCGTCCTTGAGCGGAGCGCTGTGGTTCACCCCACGCGTTGCCGTTTCTGGCGTGTGCAGTGAAGGAACTGCCGCGCATTGCCTTTGATTTGGGTTTGCGAGTGAGCGGAGCGGGGTGGTTCTTTACTCACGCTGCTGTCTCAAGACCAGTTGTCAGGATTTCATTTTCCTTTGAATCTGAAGGAAGAGCGGAGCGGAGTGGTAGGAAGCCACACGCTGCCGTGTCTTCTTATTTTCTGTGCATCTTTCTGTTTTCAACTTTGTTTCTGTTCTACTCTGAGTAGGAGGTGCGCGGTGGCGGTCGCAGCTCCGCGTATCCAGAACAAGCGCTTGTTGTTGTTGTGTGATTGAAACGGTTTCTTTACTCTCGTGGAGCGCAGTGGCGGTCGCAGCTACGCGTTGCCGTGAGAACATCCTGTCAAGTCCTAAGGAGGTTGTGCTCTTATGGTATGAGCCTATTAGCCTACTATTCAACAGCCTTCAGTTATTGTTTGTTTAACTCAATCACTTCTTGTACCTGAGAACTACTATGTGACTTGGAATTCGTTACCAGACAGAGCGGAGTGCTGTGGTTTTTGCGTCCCACGCATTACCGTGTTCTGTATGTTTACACATGTGCTTCTACACATTTCCCCCTCAGTTTTATTATTCTTTCATAGTGGTAACTCACACCCGGAATCCCTTATTTTAACAGCTTGGACCATACTTCAGGTATGATAGGAGGTATCTTGCCTGGTTCATGTATGACAGTAGTGGTTGCAAGATCAGTACTAACCTATGTATATTCCATATAGGTCTCGAGCTTAACCAACTAGAGGGGGAACAGAGAAAATCTATTGCCAAGTCCTGCCTTTTCCCCACAGGTATCTAGTCTATTATACAGTATAGTAGATGTTAACGGTGCTGTGTGGATGGTGTTCTTACCCCTGTATGTTCTGTCGTTTCAGGTACTTCCCTTTCCCAGCTGTCCCCTTCCTTCCCTTCCCTGTTTATTATTTTACATTTACCCTCACCTAATGACTCAAATCCTCTGTTGATTAGTTATCGGAGTGTTTGTGACATTTGGAGGTGGGCCTTATATTCGTCATCCGGATCCTGTGGAGCGTACCTGACAGACTCTGGCAGAAAAATCTCCACTAGATAAATGTTGGAAGGCACGCAAGTGGATATTGAAAATGGTTTTAACCAATATTAGTTTTTTGGGGATTATAGATCCAGTGCTCAGAAAAAAGTGAAAAGGAACGTGATGTGGTAGGAGAAGAAGTATAAAAACATACATCACATTAACAACATAAGTAAAACTCCTTGGTACAAATTTATAGGAATAAATGAGCTTTAGTTGTAAGAAGGTCGATTGCATTTCGATCTCAAGGAATTGAGATCTTCATCAGGATAAAAGATGTGAGCAAGTGGTAGCTATCAAGTAAAGACAATGCAGGTTTAAATTTCATACACAGGTCCCGTGAATAATGAATTCACTCATAAGGCTTGAAAAAAAAGAGTAACCGTATATAAGAAATAAGAATGTCACAGGGACAATTTTAACAGAGAAGGAAATTGTTTTGCAAATTGCTTTTAAGGGGAATGAATCACTCAAGCACTAGAGGAAAGGGGAGAAGAAAAATCCCTATAATTTGCTATGTGCCTAAAAAAGAGGCTATAGCAACAGCATGAACAGGTTAAATGGGAGAGTGGGTAGGTCATGCTTAGGCCTTCGGGATGGGTTCAAGTAGAAAATGCCTAGCAGAAGCACAAAACGTACTTAAACCGAGCCCTGAGGTGGCTGAATAAATCATAGTGAGGCATGGCAATGGAATGGGTCGAGACCTGCGAGGGGCAAGATTGCATTTGTGAATAAGGGCGAACAATAGTTACACCAATTAAAATGGCAACGAGAGTCAACAGATACTTACAGTGGTGAGAAGGGCAAAAAGCTAATGGATGGAGCCACAGAGAACCTTGATGCTGATAGGACGAAGGGGAGTAAAACCCCTCAGTAAAATGGGTGGGCCCCACAAGGTCAATGTAGTTGTAGAAGTTTGAGGGACAATTAATGTAAATAAGATTAATGCAATAAAAAAAGGTATAATTAAAAGCACAAAGGCGTTCTGCCAAAAGGTCCCAAAGACTTACTTGATGCGCGGTCGAATGGAGGCAAGAAGGGCAGCTGCTCCGTCTATTTCGGTGGGCTTGCTACGAAGGATCCTTAAGGCTAAATAGCCGGGGAGAGGAATGAAGCCCCTCAGTAATTATTGAACACACTGTGTAGTCGGTGTTGATGTGAATAGCTAGTCTATCAGTATCGGAGACTTACTTGAATACTGCAGAGTGGGTCTGGCAACGAAACGGGCGACTGCTCCACCTGAATCTGGTGCACGTACTGGCTTAGGAAGGGTGAACCGGAACTGGATGTAGCACCAAGAGGGTGTCACGTGAACCGACCACTAGACCTCAGACTGGGTAAATCGCAGAGCATATGCTCATGGTTACTCACACAGTGACATACTGTACTACAGGGTGGCTTGAAGAACCAATTAATTGTATGGTGAAAGTAGATATAATTGGCCATAATTCTCCCAAATGCTAGAAAGAAAATTATGGAGCACCACATAGAATTACAGAGAAGGTGAGCATTTGAAAGTAGACTCCATCAGGAGGTACAAAGGTGTGCTACAGGCTACAGCACCAATTTTATGCATAGTATAAAACAGCATATGTAACCATAAAATACAGTAAGTAAAAAATGCAAACCAAGGAAGTGTTACATTAATGCAGAACAGGTTGAGTAATAACGTCATCTTGGGCAGAGCATGGTACAATTATAGTACGGTCCCCCAAATGGGTGACAGGAAAGGGATTCAGAGAATTGTGTTCCACTCATCTTGTGTATTTAAACTAACTGTGATTGATAGATTTACTGTTAAAAATCCATTTGCGGTCAAGTCTATTCAGGATTCATTGATTGTTGCCACCTCTGGGTTGGGGGTGCAAAACATCAATAACTTTCCATGTGAACAAATGTTAAGAGTGTCCTTTTTCTAAAATGTGTTCCACCAGAGGGGCTGTGATGACTTTGCCATATATTCTGCTCCTAAGTTGCAAAGTTCTTGCTTTGATTTTCAGAGTGATTTGGCCTAAGTATAACATGTTACAGGGACAACAAATGCAGTTGGAAACATTACTTGAATTACAGTTGGGGAAGAAATTGAGTGTGGGTTTCTTATTGCCATACTCATACACCTTGGTATTTATGGTAGAGACACAGGCTAAACAGGTACTACATTTAAAATGTCCCTGTACTGGAGGAAGGCCAAGAAATGGGAGCATCGAGGTCTCAAGGAGTTTCAGTTTGTGTGCTCTCACTAAATGGTCTCTAATATTGCGACCTCTTCTTAAGGAGAAGAGGGGAGCTTCACAAGTGAAATTGGCCGCTGTAATCATCTGTCAGTGATTTTTTATCACTTTGGTCAGTTTGTTACTGATGGGGCTGAAAGTAGTGACACAAGTGATCCTCAACATAGGTGATCTTTGGATTGAATCAGGAATTTTCTGTGGGAGTACCACGCGCACTTGAGAGAGTGTTTTATAAGGCGTCTCGGGTATCTCCTCACAGCGAGATTTTTGCAAAGAACTTCTGCTGCTTAAAGAAGTCTTCCTTAAATTTACAATTCCTGCGGATCCTTAGGAATTGCCCATAAGGGAAACCATCCCTAAGTACTCTAGGGTCTGAGCTAGTGAATTGGAACAGAGTGTTGCATTCTGTCGGTTTGCAGAACAAGGTTGTGTGTACCTCTCCTTCTAGGGTTTTAACTGTTACATCCAGGTAGTTAATTTGTTTGTTGTTAAATTGGCACGTGAACTTGGGATCTGGTTGGCAAGTGTTAAGTCAGTCACAGAATATGGCAAGTTCCAGTTTATTACCTGTCCAAATCATGAATAAGTCATTAATGTACCGCCGTCAGAGGCAGATTTTAGACAAATTAGGATTTTGTTCACTGAGAATAAACTTTTTTTTTATATCATCGACAAACAAAATAGCAAAATTTAGGGCAAAAAGTGCCCCCATGGAAGTTCCTTTGCATTGTCTGTAGAATCTGTAGTTGAACAAGAAATTGATTTTTGTCAATGCTAATTGTGGAAAGGGAAACAATTTATCCAGTCTGAACCTGGTGGGAGTGGGAAGTGAGTTAAGGTGTTGGTGTAAAGGGGTTCTATGTCCAAGGTACCAAGGAATTCACAATCATTGTCAAAGTGTTCCTGTTCAATCAGATGTATAAAGTGGTTGGTGTCTTTAACATAGGATGCAATGGTAAAGACCAGATCTCAGATAAAAAAATCAATGTATCCGTCAAGTGGTTCCAAAATGGACCTGCACAGCGAAAGAATAGGTCTGGCATGGGGTGTCTCTAAGTTCCTATGTATTTTGGGCAGGCTGTATAGCACAGGGGTGCGGGTGTCTTGTTGTTGAGAAAAAGGTATTCATTACGACTGATGAGCCCTATTTCTTCTGCCTCTTTGGTAGCTGTAAGAATCAAATTCTTTGTTTCAAGAGGAGGGTTATGGGCAAGAGATTTATAGTGTGATGCTTTGCAAAGTTGGTGCAAGATTTCATTGTCATAGGTAGATTTGTCTTGGACAACTATTTCCCCTCCTTTGTCACAGGGTTTTATGACTATATCCTCCAAAGACTTGAGCTCAAAAATAAATTTTTTTTATCTAAACTGATGGTATATGGTGTAAAACTATATTTGTTTTTCACATTTTCAAGATCTTTTAACACCAGATGTTTAAAGGTGAGCACTTCAGGAGGCATAGTGCTAGTCTGTGGATGGAAAGTCGATTTAGGGCGTAGTCCTATGACGTCATATTTGGGAGGTGATTCTCTGTCTTGAAAAAAGGATTTTAATCTAACTTTCCTGGAGAAATAAAAGATTTCCGTCGGCAGCGTAAACCAATGGGGTTTCTCGGTGATGACAAAGAATAGTCCTCTGCTCAAAAGAGCAATTTCAGATGAGGATAACATGTGGTGTGACAGATTGAAAATGGCCATTTGATTGGTAGTAGGCACCATGTCCAAGGAAGGTAGATCTAGTACTGGCACCCCAATAGGTCAAACTTTTGTTGTGTTTGTCATTCCCCTGGTGGGACACTGTACCTGTTCTTTACTCTGCCTCTGCCCCGTGCCCCAAGGAATTGGAATTGGCTACATGTTGAACCTGTGTCGGACACTTCCATTGGTTGCGCTGCTGGACATAGAAGCGCTACTGGTGACTTTGCAGGCCCACGCATGCAGTTGTCCACAGTGCATTCCCATGTTGATAAAGACATTTCTAGAGCCTCCAAGGGATGCTTCCGTTTCTGTTGGATGGGATATCAGCCCTGCCCCAGAGGTACAGGCATCGGTATCAGGCATGCAGGCATCTAATTCTTCCCTGCCATCTTTGCTCAGTGGAAATGATACTGAAGGCATTGGAGGGACTACCACCTGTGGATATGATGTTCATCAATGTTGAGGCCTGAGCGCAGGATTCTTAAAACAATGTGGCTTCTCCTGTGCCAGGAACCTTTTGGCAACTTTTTTAACATTTGCTGAAATTGAAGGTCGAAACTGACTTTATTTTCTTTTTCTTCATGAATCTAACTTAGCTTAATGGCTTACGAGGTGCTCAGTGCAATGATCACAATGTATACAAGTTTAGAGGACCTTTTGATTGCTTTTTTAGGGAAAAATTACTTTTCTTTTATGGTCATTTTTCAGGCTATTTAGTATGATTTATTATAAATCATGTTATGCCTTTTAATGGCATTAGCTTTAGCATTACCTAGCTGACCTTGTTGACCTTTTGATGAGGAGTGGGTGTCATGTCATGTAGGATAACCCTGTCATGTATACCCCATTTTAGATACATTACACCATCCACACGACTATAATGATTCTAAACAGGTGACCTTTCACCTAAAAGCTTGCTTCTGTCTCTTCGACACCAGGCTCTCCGTTTTTAATCTGAATCCCTGTACCTGACATACAAAAACATGTCCCCATTCACAGTTGTTTTTTTCTGTACAAGGGTCACCATTTGTTTTCATCCTTGGCCAACAGCCAGCTGTGCTTTATCGCACTTGTTTAGAAAAGCATTGGGGATTGTTTTCAAAACAGTTATGATTGTTTTCAAAACATATATGATTGTTTTCAAAACATATTGAATCTAGAAAAAACTCTGGACTGACTACTTTAGTATAAAAGACCATCACTCCCCCCTACAAATTAGAGGAGAATTCCTTCCAAGCTGAGATGATGGTCCTGCATGCTGAATCTTTGACACGCAGGGGTTGGACTTCCCTTGCGGGTTGTCATTCTCGACGCAGGGATGGGGTCCTTCATTCTAAACCATCAGGTGGGTGGGAGTTTCTTGGTTACCAGATACAAATAGCTATACGCATATACAACTACACATCCAGGTTAGGGTATGTACATTTAAGCAAATTACTTAGGGCGCGCATTTAGGGAATACGCAAGTGCTACTGTTTTTATCTGAACTGTTTCTGGTCCTCTAATTAGCACTATGTTAGAAATGTATCTAATATTTACTATATCGGTACTAGGAATCTCTTTCGTATGCTTCTGTCTCCTGATTGTAGCAGACAAGTCTAAAAAATATCCCTGGAATAATTATAAAGATCACAGAATGTATAGGACAAATTATTCTGTATCCAAGACACCCAAATACAAATTGTCAAGGGACAGGCCAAAGACCAAAATCGTTACAGTCTTTTTATTAAAATAGATACAAATTATTTCAGAATAAAAATTTCAGAAAAAACAATAGTTCTGAAAGCATACAATGTAAGCAAACATTTAATAAAAAGTAAAAATGCATGAAAAAAAATTCAATTAAAAATACATAAAAAACCTTGGTAAAGTGCGTATATTTTACAATACAATGGTTTTCAATAACACAAAATATACAAAATATCAGAAACACCCCAGTAACTATACTCGCTCGAATGTTATTTCTACCAATTTGTAGGATCCAATAGCCTTACTCAATTCATATATTCATACCACAGTTGTTAAATTTACATATAGTTGGTATCTTCTAGGCTTTGTTTGGATTCTCTATCTATCTGTGCGTCTACGCGTTTCGGTGTAGGTACCATGGATGGGGTCACACCTTCATCAGGACAATTAATAGCGGGGTCCTCACTTTCACATAAGTGGTATCCTTCTGTGTATTAGAAAGATATCTATCAGTACAAGACACTGTATCTATATATCAAGGCAAATCTTAACACTTCATCAATACCATTTGCATCTACATATGTGGCATAGGGACCATTTTGCTCCTTATGATACCTTATAAAGGCCTCCCTTTATTGTTACTTTGGAATTACCCTAGGTATCCATGTTACTAGCCTAGGGTGGATTTCCCACCTCGGGTACATTACTGTGGCCTCAACTCTTCGTTCATTTGATATGACCATTATTCTGCACAAAACACATGACACCAAACAATGTTTACATGCTTCATACTTGTATGATTGTAGCAGCACATATGTTTTACACAAGGCTGTCGCTGGACCAATAAATTCTTATTGAAACATCCTAATCGCCATCTCATGTATTTTCTGAGACAAAGCAAGCACGAATTTCCGAGCAAAAAGTACTGTACTGTTTTCCACTATCCCTGAGGGATTACGGTTGTCATGTTCAGTGGTTACCAGAGACTACCTACACCACTGTAGAAAACAGGGGGGTGGTAGTAGCACTGTAGAGCTAGCTGGTCTAATGTCTGACATTTCCTGTGGGGGTGTCCGGAAGTGGTTGGGACACCAAGCCCTCAGTTTAGGTCATCCAAAACGTGCAGGTCTGGGGGACTCCCTTGGCAGGCATCAGGTAGAAGAGAAGTGCTATGCAGAGCATGTAAAGTGATGTGCAGAGTAGGAGCAGTGACTCTTCGCTAGATGCATGTATGCCTGGGAAGGGTACATTACAGGAATAGTAAAGTACTGTGTACTACCTGTTGGATTAGTGCATGTGCTGAGTATATGTATGCCTGCGGGATCATTTTACATGAAAAATGTAGAGCTGTGCATCTGTGTGAACAGAGAGCATGTGCTGAATGTAAATGTGCTTTTTGTGAAGAAAAATACATGAAGGGTGAAGTGTTGTATAGCATGCACATGGTGAGAGTGTGTGCTGGCAGTATGTGTGTTTGTAAGTAGCATGCCTTTGTTTAAAAATAGAACACCTTCAGCGCTGAAATGTGTGCACTGACTGTGTATACTAAATGCATGTGTATATTTAAGGTAAAAATGAATTGGGGTAATAGTTCTAGACAGTAAGTATGCTGTAAATGTACACTGATTAAATGCGCTTGCAATGGCACATTAAATGGAAGACCCCTGGCTCTAGTTTGGGAAGATAACAACAAAGAATGTACAGAGTTCCCCAAAAAAGATTATTTGACTAAATTAACCCATTAAAACCTCTCTCTTAAGTGTGTGATAGAGCAGGGAAAGTGGGAGTCCCTTATCGGAATCAAGGATGCCTCACACAAGTCAAAGGCTGGATGACTACTGTCACCCCACCCGATGATTGTCCAGTGTCATCATTGGCTATCCTGCTCCTTCGGCAGGCTGGCGATGCAATGCCCGTCGGGCAGCACCAAAGTGCTGCACTTTAGCGGAGATCTTTTATTCCTTTAGCCAATGAGTGCATGTGTGTGAGGGACCTGGGGAGTGCAATGAGTGAGCGTGAGTGAGGTTAAAAAAGGTCAGTAGAGTCCAACAGGGAAACCTTTAATAGCATGGCTCTCTGCCTTGATAAAAACCGTGAAAAGTTGAGGGGTATTAAGGCGTGACGGTTAGGGTAATCAGGCCTTATTCAACCCTCAGTCCGGGTCTGGTCAACATGTTTCTTGCCTCTAAGGCAATTCATCAGGACCAATTGCTCATAAGATTGCTCATGGATTCCTCAAAAGTTAAGGAAGTATACGACCTGAGAGGTGTCGCAGAATCAACCCTTCATTGAGGCCCTCCCTGGGACTAGAGAAGGAGACAAACAGAGGGTACCATCAATCATGGGTTTGTTAACCCGAAACATTGATTGCATGTGAAAATAGCATGCAAGTCATTGTGTATTGTGGGGGGTCCCAACCCCTGTGAGATTATCACACTTGTGTCAGAGAGGGTAAAAGGGAGTGTAAATTAAGTTAAATTAAAGTGGAGAACTGTCTTACCAACATGCGCCATTGGTAATTCGCGTTTTGGCAAGCATTAAGTATGATCACAGCTCAGAAACGTACCACACCAGAATGGGTGACACATGTGTGTCATGCACGTGTTACAGGTATGTGCTTACACACCCACAATAGGAGTAAAATTTCAAGGTACCACTAAAACAGCTAGTAGTGTACTGGAAGGCATCAGTCATGCTCATATAGTGATAACGTTTTCAGGTAAAATGCACCGGGTGGGAGGTGAGTCAAAAGCATGAGGTGTTAGCGGAACCGCGGCGCTTACCCGTGGTCCCTGGTTGGATTTCAAACCGGCTGACCTGGTGGGGCCAGTGCTGTAAGGTCGGTACCTGGGAACAGATCAAGCGTCCTGCTCGTCAGCAAAGTAAGGGGCGGTGGAGCTTACCTCTGATACATGCCTCAATCCGTGTAGAATCGTGGCGATCGTGTAGGATCAGCCTCCCTTACCTGCAAGCTTCTGGCAAGGCGTGTGTCACCTACCCCGCCCACAACGGAAATGCCGCAGGATCGCCGGTAGAAGCGAACTGCTTCACCGCCGCTAAACATAGCCGGTCGCGCGGGCGCCGTGGGGGGCGTGTCCCGTAGGCGTTGCTAGGAGACGAGGCACGCTAGGGCACCGAAAGCAATGATGTCCCTATTAGTATCGTCTCAAAACAATGAGCGCCATCTTGGAACGGGTTAGGTACCGAGTGTGTCAATGGTACTGTGAACTCTGTATTCTTTAATTAGGCAGTAGAAACTATCTGGTCAGCATAGTCCAGGGCACCGCATCATTAAGGCCAAATTCATCCGTATGAAGGCGATGGACCCATCTTTGTTCCATTTTAAAGAGGGCCTGTTGGTTTATTGAGGGGTGGCATTCCAGTACAGTCCACTTCAAGGTCTCAGCCACATGATTTTGTTGTCCGCAGTGCTCATATAGTTTGGTATGAGTCTTATGACAGCGAATATTGCTATTGTGCTCCATGATTCGTAGTTTTACCGGGCGCATCGTCATACCAATATAGACCATCTTGCAGGGGCATGTCAGTGCATAGATGCAACGTGAACTATTGCAATTAGTGTGTCTATTGATGATCCAAGTAAAGTCCCTGGGCAGCTCAATGGTTTTGCCTTGGATTGTTTGGGGGCAGACTACACACGATCCACAACGGTAATGGCCAGTGACCGGTGGAAGGTCCCACAAGGTATTAACCGGTCGTGTACTTGATTTCTTCGGGCGAGTGTGAATCAGGGTGTCTTTGAGATTCGCCGTCCTCCTGAATGCGAACCGCGGGCGAGGTAACTCCAAACCAGCTGTGTTGAGAATCCCCCAATGTGAATTCACAACCTTTTTGATAAATGTCGAATGCTTGGTGTAGGACGTGACACATGTGATTACATCCTCCTTTTCCTTGGTGTGGACTTCAAGTAAGGACTCTCTGTTATTGTTAAGTGCTCGTTTGCATGATGTCTTAAGTAGCCGAGTAGGGTAGCCCCTATCTTGCAGCTTATGTTGGAGTATACTGGCTTCGTGCTTGTAGTCCTGGACAGAGCTGCAGTTTCTCCGTATACGGAGAAACTGCCCGAAGGGTAAATTCTCCCTCAGTGCTCTCGTATGGTGACTATTGTAAAGGAGCAGGCTGTTTCTGTCTGTCTTCTTTTTGTACAGAGTGGTAGTCACAGTTGATGGACCCAATTGGATTGTAAGGTCTAGGAACGGTATGGATTTCTCAGAGATGGTACCCGTAAATTTCAGGAAGGGGTTCTGTTGGTTGATCCAAAGACAAAAAGCCTCACAGCTGGCCCGATCACCCTTCCAGAAGATTAAAATGTCATCAATGTATCGACGCCAGAGTGTGAGGTTATCTCGGAAGGGGTTCTGTTCCGGAGGATAGATATGGTACTTTTCAAAAGATTCCATGTAGATACACGCCAGACTGGGGGCAAATGTCGAACCCATGGAAGTCCCGCTGACCTGATGGTACAGTTGTGATTCATACCGAAAAAAGTTCTCAGTCAGGGCTATGTGTGCCAGCTCCATGATAAAGGCAATGGGAGTAGGAGAGGTCCATTCTTCTTGTCGCATCAGTGAGTCCACAGCTTCTAGAGTGGCTTGCTGCGGAATGTTGGTGTACAACGCCACTACGTCTAAAGTCAGGAGTAGATCAACGTCTTCCCTCCCATCGATGTCATTGATCACGCGTAGGACGTCTCTGGTATCTTGTAGATACGACGGAATCTGCTTCACCAAAGGTTGGAAGAAGGCGTCACAGAATTGGGACAGAGGTTCCAACAAAGATCCGATCCCTGAGACAATCGGTCTCCCCGGGACTGGAGTAGTACCCTTGTGAATCTTGGGGAGGGTGTAAAAATACGGAGTGATCGGGTCCGTGGTCACTAGGAACTCAGCTTCCTTCTTGCTGATCCATTCGTTGGTCTCGGCTTCAATGACGAGACTGGTGATGGTAGCCATTAACCGTTTCGTAGGATCTTCCATCAGAGGTCTGTAATGGGTGGTGTTGGATAGCTGTCGCCTACATTCACAGTCATAATCTTCATAATTTTGTATGACTGTGGCACCCCCTTTATCAGCTTGTTTGATGACTACAGAGTCATCTCTCCCCAGGTCTATGGATGCCTGCCGTTCCGCAGTTGTTAAATTGTGGAATGGTTTCAACTCAGGTTTGTTTTGCATGCTAGTAAGAACCGCCCGTTCGAAGGTTAGCACCTCCGGTGGGACCATTCCATCGTTAGGGGTGAATGTGGAAGGTTTTTTCAGACCAGTGTCTATGGTAGGAAGTTCTGGTTGGTTATCAAAGAATGCCCGAAGTCGTATTTTTCGGAAGAATTGTTTCAGTTCGATAGTTTCTTGGAAAGAATCCGGAGTGGGGGTGGGAACAAACCCAAGGCCTTTCTCCAGCACTCTTTTCTCGGTGGGTGTAAGAATTTTCTTTGACAGGTTAACGATCAAACTCGTCTCCCCCTGGCCGCTATGCTCCTCGTCTCCATTGAGGTTGACGTTGGTATCTGGTCCTGCCATTGCACTCCTTTTTGCCCGCCTCGCTTTCGCCCTCTTCCTCTGCCCCAACCTCTGCCTTGAAAAGGTGGCGGATTGAGGGGGTAAAATTGTGGCGGGCCTTGCGGGTAAAAGGGGTATTGCCAAGCTGGTGTCATATGAGGAGGACCGTGGAAGACTGGGCCTTGTTGGTATCCTTGTTGCCAAGTGTGTTGGGGGGCTCGTGAGTTCCTAGCAGGATATCCCCCGCTCGAGTCACTACTGGTCGACCCCCGTCTCTGATCACCACCTGAGTTCTCATCGGACGAGTAAGAATTCTTCTTCCCTTTGTAACCGTCCTTGAGATAGGGGTAGACTTTTTCTTTTTCAAACTTAGCAATGTCTTTCTCGAGTTTGGTGGTTTTCTGTTTTAATAAGAACTCATAGTGGTCAGACATTTCTTGATTGATCTCACTCAGCTTGGTGGTGAATGCCGTCTTATTGTTCTTGGAGGTTGCGTTTTTCATCGAGGCCTCCAGAGCTGAGATCTTATCTAACAAGGCATCAGAAAGGCGTTTTGCTGTTTGACTGATCAGGAATAGTAGATCCTTTGTACATTTCCAGGATACCTGGCACCAATCTACTTTAAAGCGTTTGTCTTCCAAAAACAATCTTGGGACTAAGTTGACAATCAGGCCCTGTGGGGCTATGTTGCTCCTCAGGTATTCCGTCATCATGACCCCGTGGATCGTGATTCTGATAAGTTCTTTTTTCATTTCGGTCAGGGTCGTCCATTCATCTGAAGATGTACTAGAGTTGGGGACTGGAGGGTTGGTTAGTATCGATGGCGTTGTTCTCAGTGCCTCGGCTATAGTGTCCTCATTGAAGCTTAGACCTGGAACATCCTCCATAATGGTGCCTGGAGCCTTTGTGCGTTATCAAAAAATGCGAGGGACTATGCCGACCAGAGTCGTGCGTGCCTAAGTGGTACCTAGCTAGGCAGTAAATACTGACTAGGGATGGGCCAGAAGAGGAGAAGATTCTTCGCCACTGGTAACCTGAATGGGTTGCCGTGCAGGCTGCACGCTAGGAATTGTCACAAGAAGGGGGAACGGGGGTTGGACAAATTTTTAACGGGGTCCAATGTACGTGTCCTATAACGTAGATAACAACAAAGAATGTACAGAGTTCCCCAAAAAAGATTATTTGACTAAATTAACCCATTAAAACCTCTCTCTTAAGTGTGTGATAGAGCAGGGAAAGTGGGAGTCCCTTATCGGAATCAAGGATGCCTCACACAAGTCAAAGGCTGGATGACTACTGTCACCCCACCCGATGATTGTCCAGTGTCATCATTGGCTATCCTGCTCCTTCGGCAGGCTGGCGATGCAATGCCCGTCGGGCAGCACCAAAGTGCTGCACTTTAGCGGAGATCTTTTATTCCTTTAGCCAATGAGTGCATGTGTGTGAGGGACCTGGGGAGTGCAATGAGTGAGCGTGAGTGAGGTTAAAAAAGGTCAGTAGGTAGGTAGTAGTAGGTCTAGTTTGGGAAGCCCAGGCCTGTCTGATGATGCCATGAGGAGGAGAAGAATTCCGCCAGACAGATTTATGTATTGCTGCATTCCTTTGAGCTGAGTGGGACACACACTGGAGGGGGAAAAGGAACAGACTCCTTTTACACTTCAAAGGACAGCTCTTTGATTCAGTGATAGTTCAGAAGGAAGGGCCTGGTCACATCTCAAGAAAGGAGATGGGTCTGATAAGGGAATCACAAAGAACAGGGCTGTGAGTTTGAGAATATTCTGTTGGTGCATTTATCACTGTTGCAAAAATCTAAATGTGAACTGTCACTTCCATGAATTGTGTTGCAGGACAATCATCTTCATAGACTTGCCTGCTGTGACAGATGGTCTTTCATGAGGAAAAAAGAACAAGTGAAATGTCCACTTCAAAAGAGACAGAATTCCAACATAAAAATTCAAAGACTCAGGCTCTAAATCACATTATGGTGTCTGGAAGTGAAATATAAGAAGGGAAGTTTGAGAAAATGAATTTCATCATCTACCAATCAGCCGGACGGGCTGTGTGAGGAGGGACAGCTCTGCACCACTTCTGCCTGTAACCGGGACTGGGAGCACAACCTGCAAGTCTCCCTGCTTGGTGAGGGGACATCACGCATGGAAAACAGATTTACCTGTCTTGGAGCATGGAGCATGAGGGCCTGCCTGTTTGCAAACACCAGTGTGCCTTGTAAGGAAGAGGAGATCGTTAGAAGGAGCGAGGTCCCAGTAGTGAACCCTACCATGAGGACTCCCGGCGTCATGCACTCACCTGGTCCCAACAGCGGAATGACCTTGGATCCAATGTGGACATCCTTTTCCTCCCAGAGCCGTGCAAGATTAAGGGACCAAGGGGCATATGTAGGTAGTTTCCATTTTGCGATTCCCAAATAGCGATTTTTAAGGAATCGCTATTTGAGAATAGCAAAATGGAATGTAGGTAAAAATTCACAATTTTTTGGCGAATATCTAACGTTCCTTAAATGTGATTAGCAAATTGCGAATCGCAATTAAGGAATGAGTGTCCCATTCATTCCTATGGGCTAAGAGGCCCATAGGAATGAATGGGGATACAGTCTCAAATGACAATTTTCTATGAGAAAATCGCAATTTGAGAATCGCAATTCCAAGGGTGCCAGGGTGTCCAAAGGACACCTGTTGCACCCCTGGAATGTGCCTCTAAGTACATGTGGCGCACATACATGCCCAAAGGGCACGTCTGTGCGCCACATGGCACTTTGAATTAAAAAAAAATGCATTTAGAAAGGGAATCGCAAAATACCATCTACTTGGAGTAGGTGGTATTTTGCGATTCCTTATGCCAAATCGCATTTTAAAATTCACTCCTACATAGCATTTAAGGAATCACAAAATTGCGATTCCTTAAATGCTTGAGCAAAATAAGGAATCGCAATTTTGCGATTCCTTATTTTGCTAATGTGCACCTACATACCAAAGCACTGTTTGCGTTTCGCAAATGCCGAAATTCGACGAATTTCGGCGTTTGCGAATGGCAAACGCCTACCTACATATGCCCCTAAGCTCCTTAGATCCCACTCGGCCCCTGGTGTAAGTTTGGCTGGGACAAAATAAGAAAAAAGCGACCTTTGGTATTGGATCTGCTCAGCCGTGCTGCAACACAGCATAACAGAATCTGCCACTTCTGACACCTTCTACGTTTGGGAGGTAAATGTGGACTCGACCAGGAGCTTTGGTTCCGTGATGACACAATTTTCTGAAAATAACAATGGGAGGCAGTGACCATCAGTAAACTCACAGGTCTCTACATGCAATCAGCAAGCATTTATTTCAGTGACATACACTTACAGGTTTCATCCACAGCATGGCATGAGTGGAGAATAACCAAAATCACATATTGGAGTGTGTCACTCCTATGGATAAACTCAAAACACAGATTGGAGTTACTTGCTCTCCCTGGGTTAAAATCAGAACAAAGGCTGAAGTAACTTTCACTCAGAACAAAGGTTGGAGTTACTTGTACTCCCAAGCATTCATTCAGAGCACAGGTTTGAGTTACTTGCCCTCCCAAGGATACACTTGGAACAAAGACTGGAGTTACTTGCACTCCCAAGGAAAAAATGGGAGCAAAGGTTGGAGTTATTTGCACTCCCAAGGATACACTTGGCACAAAGGTTGGAGTTATTTGCACCCCCAAGGATACACTCGTAACACAGGTTTGAGTTACTTGCACTTTTAAGGATATACTTGGAACACAGTGCTTTCTCTTGGCAATACTGTTCATCAGAGAAACACAGATGTAATGTCTTTAATCTTTGCATAGTTATAGTCCTAGCACCAAGATTGCAGAAAGGGTCCGGAGTGTAAACACACAAGAAGTGCTGGAGTAAATCACAGAGAGGGCATGGAGGAAATGTCTATAGTCTTTGAAGACATGGATACTTGTTCCTGCTCACTATCATAGACGTATTAGTGCACACTAATCTGATATCAAGTACTTAGCCTAGGTCTTCCACTTGACTGAAGTTCAAAGAAGATCTTGAGACTTTGACTCAGAGAGTCATGAGGTGTCCAGAGTAGCTGGGCAGGAAGGAGTGAGGAGGAAGATGTCAAGGGAGCTAGAGCCCTGGGAACCACAGGTTCAGATGGACTTGAAGGAGACTGTAGAACTTCTCGGTTCCGACAGGATTCCTCAGATTAGTAGGAAGGATGACGCTTGTTCCACAGGCAGGAAGGCCAAGCCACGATTCAGGATTGGGTGAGGTTCCAATACCCTGTCGAAGTCTCAACAGATGTAGCTAGATCACATGTGGCACATGGCCATCTGGGAAGTTCTCAAACCTTGGAGAAAACACGTGCAAGTCAACTCTCTTTGACCTTTCTGGAATGGGCAGGTGCAACTTGATGATTGGAACCAAATAACAGGAAATAACAGGAAATAATTGTGTTATTTTTGTTAAAAAGTGCAGAAGGAAAAGCAAAACCAATTCTCCAGTAACAGCGGGAGCAAGGCTTTCAATTGGCTCACCAGATTCTGAAGAAAGCTTGCAGGGATTCAAGCGTAATGGAATGTCGGGTTCTGGGGGACACTGGCAAAGTACTCAAGTGCAATGGAATCATGGGTTTTGAGAATGCTTGCAAATACTCAAGTGCAATGGAATCACTGGTTTTGGGGAACATCAGTCATGGTATCATAATGTGCCTTAAAGCTCCATAGTGGTAAAGCAACATGAGCCATAAACAATAGGCACAGTCCTGGGCACATGTGGTGAGGATATCTACAATATTAATTTGAGTCTCAAAATGTTTATATAAATGCAGTGGTCGACACCAGTATGGTTTTATAACAGTTTTTTGAATTGAAGCAACAGCTCTGTATAGATGGTGGATTGGCGATAGAGCAGGCCCAAAATGACCGGTGATACTTCCAACCCGGTTGGGGCGTGTCTGAACTGGAAAGCAAAAGCTTGGTAATTTAATAAGCTGAGCTGCACGTAAGTGAGCTACTTAGAGGTAGCTGGAGAGCTAGAGTAGCTCACAAGCTACTAGTTGGAGACTCCTGTACTACAGCAACCCCCTATGCCATGAGTGGCTGCCGGAACCAAATCACCAAAGACTTTGGGCCATAGCCCGTGACTGGCATGAAGCTGCGACCAGCATGTACCCGAACCATGAGAACTGCCCTGATGACCCCAAAGACCAGAAGGATGCTAAGAAGACAACGCGCCCTTGTTGGACTCCAGTTAGTAGCCAAAATATAAAATTCCTCTAGTGGGGGTGAAATTGACTTATTGCATCTTCGCAAGCTGGGGAGTACCGACTGCACCACTCCAGAGACTCAGCCAGATGCTGATGTGTGTGACACGAGCAGCCTTACTTCTTCGAGCAGAATCTGAACTCATGAGTGTCCATGCTAAGGGCACCCGGTGTAATGGCAAGCATGCATGTGGGCCCAGGGGGATTCACTGCTGATGGTGCTGCAGCTCTTGAATGCAGCCTACTAGCATGCATTCCCTGAATGCGCCCATCAGTGAATAGGGAATAACCATGAACACATTACAAGGCATTAGAGCCCCAACCACAAGGGGAATGTGTTATTGCATATGGGTAATGTTACTTCTTGAATGAGTTAGAATTAAAATACTTATTTTCTTGTAAAATTCAGTATTGCACTGTACTTTGATTTATTGTTCGTACCGTGTGCCCTTTGAGTTAGGAGCCCTGTTCACTTACCTGTATCTTCACTACTCCACCCACCCCAATGGAGCCTTTGACTGCTCATCCACAGCTACCACTGAGAGTCAAGCGCAGAAGTAGGTCTTGGCCTAGTTGCTCAGTATCCATAGCAGGTAAGGCCTTGTGACTCCAGGAGTAAAAGGCTTCAACCACCACTCCTTTTGTTTTCTATTTTTCTTTCACTCTCTATGTAAAGTTTCCTAGCCATGTTTAGTGCAAGGTAAATAAAAAACACTATTGGACCTATTCACAAAGGTCTTATACGGAGGTTTACAACCAAATGAACTGTTTTTGCACCTGCCAAGGGTCCACATATTGTTTACTAACAGATACAAACCCATTTGTGGTGGGGCAGATCTCTACAACCATATATTTACCTCAGTCGGTGGGCGTGTGGGTGTTTCAATAACTGGGATGGATTGGAAGTTTGGCAACGCCCACAAAATCATGCATTTAATATCTTTCCCAAACTCTTCTCCTTCACCTTTTCTCCAAGACAAGGATCTTAAATTTATCCCTGCCAAAGATTGGGGAGTGGATCATTCTGTATGTTTGCTCGGGGTGTAGTCAAATACATTTCTCCACTTTCAAAAAGATTTGCCACACAGAGAAAACAAGCAAGAAAATTAGACTTTGCTCAGAGTATTCAATTTTCTCTGTGCAGGGTTTCCACTTACAGAGAACTTTGTATTGCGTGGATAGGAACCTGTATGGAAAGTCACATTACCTTCCATGTGTCTAGTGCACCTTTCCAGGGGTACTCCTTGGAATGTCTGTGAATAGAAAGAAGTAAAACATTTATTATCTGGCAGAAGAGGAGATCACCACCATTTTCCTACTTTTTTCGTGGATTGGGTCCACAAAGGCCAACGTAATGGTAACTGTCTCTTGACTAAACCTCTCTACTACAGACATTCTGGCCAAACCTTAGTGTCCCATTTATACACATTAATCTCTAATAGTTTGGATGTCCTACTAGCTAAATATTTAGACTTTATACCATACTGCAAGGCAATGGCTCAATATTCCTGGCTGCATATGCCAATTCTGTCACAGATGTTTAAATATTCTCATGCCTCTTTGATGTCAAGTTTAGACTTTCAAAATAGCAGCCTGCCTGACCTTATTAGCTCTATGCCATGTCCAGGGTCTGGAGTGTAAATTGAGATGCTTTCTTTGTTCTGTTAAACCTCCCAGTAAGGGAGTTTTGGTGAGCTGATTTAAAGTGGATTACTTGGCTCTCACAGGTCCAGCGGGTTTTGTACAAGTTAACTTTGTAGTTCATTAAGCTTTCTATGGCAACATAGCTCCTGTTTACTATCTTCCACCAAGTGAATATATCCTGCTCCCGGTCCGTAAAATTAAAACAGAGCCCGGGTAGATGCATACAGTACTTATAGGGATTGCCTGTGCAACACCTTTCATTTTCACGTATGCACATTCAATCTCCTTTCTGTTTAAAGAAACTCCTCAAAGCATGTCAATTTATACCCTTTGAATATTGGACATGTGCTGTGGTCTTCGGCCTTATAAAACAGAAAAAGGAATTCTCTTCACAATAGACTTTTGAACGGAAATGCTTATTATGTCAAAACACCTGCTCAAGCAGAGACTACTCTTTAATTGGGACAGAATAGAGACTGTGAGAGTTCCTTGATCAGTGGTTAAGACTTGGCTTAGATTTGAAGTGAGGAGTCCCTAATCCTAAAAAATCAGTTTGTGCTTAGTGGGAATTGAAGGCAGATGGTTAATAATATTTGAGGCTAAATCCCACTTAGTTAGAAGTCCTCTCAAAGCCTAACAGTCATTTTGAACAGTCTTTGTATAAGTATCAGGGACTAACTGAAAGAATAAATCTCATTTATCAAGCACAGAAAAAAGTGACCTTGAAAATTTATCCTCAGGCAGGGAATTACTGCTCTGGTACACAACCTAAGAAGACTAAAAAGAGATTGCATAGCAATAAAGCCACTTCTTAGGGAGCTTTCTGGAACAGAAGTCAAGTGGTTTGAGGCTTCTTTCAGATTTTCACTATAATGTAGGAGCAAAACGTTTCTACAGTTCTGCCAAGTATAAACAATAAAGTAAGAATATTTGCTGATGATGATCTCTCATTTGATGATTGCCAATAATGGCTAAAGTGGAAATGCGAGGAAGCTTAGACCAGTGTACAGCAAAGTTTTTAGGTCGAGCCTATTGCAGCAGCGCGCATGTGCTGCTTGTTTTGCGAGGCATGCTGTATTCAGTATGGAGTGGGAGCTGTGTGGAAGCTCTGCCCACTCTCTGCCCATCATTTTCATTGGCTTAATTCCTAAATGCTGCCTTCTGATTAGTTTTAGGCTTGTTAGTCCCTCCTTATGACAGGCATGTCATCATTTGTATCCTTCCATGGCTATTGGCCCCTTTACTTCGAGTGTTGCACAGTATGTTTTATTTATACTGTGAGCTCTACTTTCTTCCCATGCCCCCCCCTCCCGTAGTCCTTGTTTTCTCGCCTGTCAACACTCCCATTTCAAATTCAATAGGTCTTGCGTAAATGCGAGTCCTGCTGCATTGCAAATGTACGCCACCCTTGTACTTAAGGGGCAGCATCAAAATGAATGGGTGTTGCGGTGGAATGCCCACCACAACACCCACTGCCCACCCCTTTCACGCTAAGCATAGCGTGAATGGGGGCCTTATGTACAGGCAGCGTTAAGCCACGTTATGTACAAGTTGCCTTGTACATAAGGCACAGCCCCTATCACCACCACAACATCTACATAGGTGACGTTTTTGGTGCCGAAAAGGCTTGTACATATGAACAAATGCCCAAGAGTGTCTAAGCCAGTGCATGTTTATATGGCTGAAGCTGATCTGCATGTATACATGCATACAGGCAAGAAGTCCTGAAAACCTGTCCCACAAGCTGACCATGTTAGGTGGTCAAAACTTTGTGTGAAAAATAACCACTTCAATAGCCTTATATGGCTCCGGGGTTTGGGGATATTGGAAATCAAGGGACCTGCAAATATTGGAAAATGTTTTTTTAAAACAACTACTTTGCCTTCCACCCTCGGCCTCTACTGATCTTACCCATAAAGAACTAGGGATAGATCATATAGCCGACCTAATTGGATTGAGACCTTTAATGGTATGGAGATCTATTTGCATCAAGGACGAAACAAGCTTTACTAAGGAAATCATTAAAGACTGTTTGCATTTGGATAATGTTCACAAAATCCCTTGGTTAAAGTATGTGATCTCTACCTACAGTGAACGTTATGACTTGGACGTATGTAAAGATCCTGCAAGTGTTATTACTCTATCCAAACAGGAGGTTAAAGGCGAATTTTTGAGGGTTAAACTTATTAAGCGTAAAGTTGAAACACGAGATTATTCAACCCACGCTTTTTATTTCTCCAACTTAGATGAAGGACTTGGGTTACCCACGTACCTCAGTGTCGTCAGTCGACGGTCCCATCAATTTGTTCTATCAAGATTTAGACTTGGGATTGTGCATAACTTGGTGGCGTTTCCAAAGATGAAAAACTATTCTGCCACCCATTGTCCTTGCGATGGATTATCCAAGCAAAGTACCTTGCACTTTCTGTTAATTTGTCCCCTGTATAAATCCTTACGTATCCTTTTCCTCAAGCCTCTGTTTAAAAAATATTCGGTGCTTACTACAGGAAATGCTATGAAATTATTATTCTCACTTGCTAACCCAGACCTATGTTTTTTTACTGCAACCTTTATTTTAAAATCCATTGCTGTACGGAAATGTATGGTCTTCTAGTAACATATTTATTTACAACTATTGGCTGCTAGTTTATGTTTTATCCATTAAGTAATGCCATGATATGTACTTTCCCTGTGTAAATTCATATCTGTTGTGTTTTTAACGTGTATACTTTTATGATGTTTTATAACAATCGAATAAAGTTCATGAAACGAAACGAACCACTCTCTTGCTTGAAATCCTAGCTTTTAAACACAAAAACAATACAGAAACAATCCTTCTCAAAAAATGGGCTGACGCTCCTGGCCCCCTCATTCACAACAGTGCTTTACTACCAAACCTTTCAATTTTTTGCTAAATAGATCACTCATGACGTTACACTTTTAAGTGAGTCACCTCTTCTAGAGTGAACCCCTGATCTCCTGGAGATGCCATTTGAGGAGTATATGAATGGAATACAAATAGATGACTTGCCCCAAGTATACAATGATTTAAGTTTAAGGAGACTTTTCTTTTTGCTGATATGTTGGTATGAAATGTAGATTGTTAGACCTGTCACCCTTGAGTTTTGGTCCCCCAAACCTTATGCCTTTACCCTACCTGTTTTACTGTATTTTTTTTGTTGGCTTGAGGACTCTGCATTTTACCACTGATAACCTGTGTTAAAGTTTGTGTGCTCCTCCTTAAACATGGTCAAATTGGTTAACACCTGATTGGTACAATTAACCTAATGGTAAGTCTCTTGTTAAGAGGTGGCATAAATATCCAGGGCCTGTAAATGTAATGTTACTAGTGAGCCTGCAGCACCCACTGTGCCACCCACTAGAGTAGCCTTTTAAAAAATGTCTCAGGCCTGCCACTGCAGCCTGCAGTGGTGGCTGGTGACATTTGAAAGTGGTAGGCTGTAAAAGTTGCAGATGAGTGATGTGTTGCGAGTGAGCTGGGCAGGCACAAACCTCATAAGGGGAGTGATAGGGATTCTCCCACTGAGAAATGTTTATGAAAAAGTGTACAAACAGTGCATTTTAAAGAACATTTGACAAAGCAACACAGTTTATAAAGCAATTGTGAAAGTACAGACAAATATACTGTAGGTGAATTCACCCGACAGGGCACAGGCCAATTGCTTAAACCATAGATAAACTCTGTTCCATGGCATTCTAACATTACCCTTGAACTCATTATGTTTAGAGCTGAACCAAGGCTCTGATATATATTAATTTTTTATTCACCATCTCAGATTCCTACATTTTGGCCGGGATATGCAACATAAATGCAAAGACGCAGACGGAAAGAGCACTTGTCAGTGGCACTGATCATGGCCACGTGAGGAAGATGCTAGCAAGTGTCAGTCTCTGAATAATTAAAAGCTGGACATACTAGAACAGAAACATTGCCAGGCATTCCTTCTTTACAAGGGAACTAATATTTTTGGGCAACAAGGAGACTCTGAGATAAATGTTAACCTCTCTGTGTGGCCACAGTGCTTAACCTTTGATTACTTGTTTCTACCGCATGGGATTTGAAATAATTTTGTAACTTGTGTCACACAGTAAGCAATATGTCAGGTGTACATTTGTTTTTAATGGGCATCCTAAAAACTTAAGTGAGCATGTCACACAATCCACCATAGCACACATAAAAGCACAACAGTATCACAATTAATTAAAATTCCCTTAAACAGGCTACAATAGTAATTATACGCTATTTACTTGCCACAACCTCACACACTCATCATCAGTGTTATGAGTCACAAAGCCTCAAGACAAATAATATTTATGCATTCTTTGGCGACAGCACGTACACTGTTTGACTGAATCAAATCTCTTTTCTGAAAATGCGCATGGAATGCAGGCAGTCATAAATTGTTTTACCTCTTTTATTCTTGTTTTTCACACTGGTGTCTCTGTCTCTGGCTCCGACTGCAACTGCTGCCATTTGGCCTGCGGGGTCAGGTCAACAGCTCTGAACTAGAAGGTTTTAGAGCTTGTCACTATTGCTCACAGCAGTTGGGGTGTCCAATAGGGGAGTGTCACATTCTCTGCGTCAGTCCCTTTCATAAGCTTGATAATTTGTGGGTGTGCCCAGGAGCATCTTATTGCCATTGCAAACTTTTTCATTGTTTGATGCCACTGGTGAAACACAAATCCTGATGTGCCTACTTTTACAGATCAGCAAACACAAGGAGATGATGGACGGAGCCCTGAAACTTTTCATAAACTCACCCTCAGTCGCAGATCAGTTTGAATCCATCATCGTTCTTTAGCTGACTTCGTCACCCCAGTTCATATACAGCTATATGAAAATCAGTCTTGATCTTGTGCCTCATGGGAACAGTCGTGCCTTTACTGTGAAGCCATGTCTCCCCAATTCAGATACAGCTAGTTACAAATCAATCTTGACCCTGTGCCTTAAGGCAAAAGTCAAGCCCGAACTGCCAAGCCATGTCTTCCTTGGACCGGAAACAAGCATCCTGGGACCAGATTTGGGCTAACAGCCCTCATCAGCCAGATTAGCTTGATTCCAGTGACAGACTGAGCAAGGGACTGACGTCTAGGGACACTGCCAAATTAGGGCGAACAAAGCAAATACAAGGAACTGATGGACTGAATGCTGAAACTTTTCAGACACTCTAACCCAGTCACAGATCTGGGTTGAATCCATCATTGTTCTTTCTTGCCACCCCAGTACAGACACAGCTGTATGCAAATCAGTCTTGACCCTATGTCTCATTGGAACAGTACAGCCCAAACTGCCAAGCCATGTCTTTCCTGGACCATAAATGAGCCTCCTGGGACAGGAGTCAAGCTAACAGCCCTCATCAGCCAGGCTAGCTTGAATCCAGTGGCAAGGTGAGCAAGAGATCCACGTCTGGGCATACCCTGCCAACTTAGGGTGAACCAATCAATACCAAAGGGGAGGATGGATGGAGCGTTTGAGCAAATCAAACACTGACCTCCAGTCAACTGATCTCGGTTTAATCCAGCATCCTTTTAAGCTCACTCTACCACCCCAATTCAGACATGGCCATATGCAAATCAGTCTGACCCTGTGCCTCATGGGAATAGTCGAGCCCAAACTGCCAAGCCATGTCTTTCCTGGACCATAAATGAGCCTCCTGGGACAGGAGTCAAGCTAACAGCCCTCATCAGCCAGGCTAGCTTGAATCCAGTGGCAAAGTGAGCAAGGGATCCACGTCTGGGCATACCCTGCCAACTTAGGGTGAACCAATCAATACCGAAGGGGAGGATGGATGGAGCGTTTGAGCAAATCAAACACTGACCTCCAGTCAACTGATCTCGGTTTAATCCAGCATCCTTGTAAGCTCACTCTACCACCCCAATTCAGACATGGCTATATGCAAATCAGTCTGACCCTGTGCCTCATGGGAATAGTCGAGCCCGAACTGCCAAGCCATGTCTTCCCTGGATTGGAAACAAGCATCCTGGGACCAGTTTTGGGCTAACAGCCCTCATCAGCCAGGCTAGCTTGAATTCAGTGCCAGAGTGAGCAAAGGACTGACGTCTGGGCATACCCTGCCCAATTAGGGTGAACAAAGCAAAAACAAGGAGATGATGGACGAAGCGTTGAAATTTTTCCGACACTCAAGCCCAGTCACGTATCTGGGTTAAATCCATCATCCTTCTTTAGCTCACTTCACCACCCCAATTCAGACACAGCTATATGCAAATCAGTCTTGACCCTGTGCCTCATAGGAACAGTCCAGCCCAAACTGTCAAGCCATGTCTTCTCTGGAGCAGAAACAAGCATCCGGGGATCGGTTTCAGGCTAACAGCACTCTTCAGCCAGGCTAGATTGAATTTGGTGGCAAAGTAAGCCAGGGACCGCTGTCTGGGCATACTCTGCCAATTTAGGGCAAACAAAGCAAACACAAGGAGATGATGAACGAAGCACTGAAACTTTTCAGTCAATCACTCCCAGTCACAGATCTGAGTTGAATCCATCATCGTTCTTTAGCTCAATTTGCCACCCTTGTTCAGACACAGCTATATGCAAATCAGTCTTGACCCTGTGCCTCATGAGAACAGACCAGCCTGAACTGCCAAGCCATGTCTTCCCTGGACCGGACACAAGCATCCTGGGACTGGTTTTTGGCTAACAGCCCTCATCAGCCAGGCTAGCTTGATCCAGTGGTAAAGTGAGCTATGGACCCCTGTCTGGGCATACCCTGCCAACTTAGGGTGAACAAAGAAAACACAAGGAAATGATGGATGGAGGGCTGAAACTTTACAGACACTCACTCCAAGTCACAGATCTGGGTTGAATCCATCATCGTTCTTTAGCTCTCTACGCCACCCCTTTATTGACACAGCTATATTCAAATCACTCTTGACCCTGTGTCTCATGGGAATAGTCCAGCCTGAACTGCAAATCCATGTCTTCCCATGGACCGGACACAAGCATCCTGGGACCGATTACAGGCTAACAGCCCTCATTAGCCAGGCTAGCTTTAATCCAGTGGTAAAGTGAGCAAGGGACTCACATCTGGGCATTCCCTGCCAACTTAGGGTGAACAAGGCAAACACAAGGAAATGATGGACGGAGTGCTGAAACTTTTCAGACACCCACCCCCATTCAACGATCTGGGAAGAATCCATCATCTGTCTTTAGCTCACTTCACCACCCCAGTTCAGACTCACCTATATGCAAATCAGTCTTGACCCTGAGCCTCATGGTAACAGCCCAGCCTGAACTGCCAAGCCATGTCTTCCCAGACCGGAAAAAAGCATCCGGGGACCGGTTTCAGGCTAACATCCCTCATCAGCCAGGCTAGATTGAATCCAGTGGCAAAGTGAGCAAGGGAACCCCATCTGGGCATACACTGCCAACGTAGGGGGATCAAAGTAAACACAAGGAGATGGTGGACGTAACGCTGAAACTTTTCAGACACTCACCCCAGTCAAAGATCCTGGTTGAATGCATCATCATTCTTTAGCTCACTTCCCTTACCCAGTTCAGACACAGATATGTGCAAATCAGTCTTGACACTGTTCCTCATGGGAGCATTCCAGTCCGAACTGCCATGCCATGTCTTCTCTGGACCAAAAACAAGCATCTGGAACCGGTTTCAGGCTAACAACCCTCATCATCCAGGCTAGCTTGAATCCAGTTGCAAAGTGAGGAAGGAACCCACGTCTCGGCATACCCTACTAACATAGGGTGCACAAAGCAAACACAAGGAGATGATGGACGGAGCGCAGAAACTTTTCACACAGTCACCCCCAGTCAAAGATCTGGGTTGAATGCATCATCGTTCTTTAGCTTACTTAGCTAACCCAGTTCAAACACAGCTATATGCAAATCAGTCTTGACCCTGTGCCTCATGGGAGCATTCCAGTCCGAACTGCCATGCCATGCCATGCCATGACAGTTCGGACTGGCATGGCATGGCATGGCATGGCATGCCATGCCATGTCATGCCATGCCATGCCATGTCTTCCCTGGACCGAAAACAAGCATCCTGGAACCGGTTTCAGGTTAACAACCCTCATCATCCAGGCTAGCTTGAATCCAGTTGCAAAGTGAGGAAGAGACCCACGTCTCGGCATACCCTAGTAACTTAGGGTGAACAATGCAAACACAAGAAGATGATGGACGGAGCGCAGAAACTTTTCACACACTCACGGCCGTGACTGGCATGAAGCTGCGACCAGCATATACCCGAACCATGAGAACTGCCCTGATGACCCCAAGGACCAGAAGGATGCTAAGATGACAACGCGCCCTTGTTGGACTCCAGTTAGTAGCCAAAATATAAAATTCCTCTAGTGGGGGTGAAATTGACTTATTGCATCTTCGCAAGCTGGGGAGTACCGACTGCACCACTCCAGAGATTGAGCCTGCATCCACCAGATGCTGAAGTGTGTGACACGAGCAGCCTTACTTCTTCGAGCAGGATCTGAACTCGTGAGTGTCCATGCTAAGGGCACCCGGTGTAATGGCAAGCATGCATGTGGGCCCAGGGGGATTCACTGCTGATGGTGCTGCAGCTCTTGAATGCAGCCTACTAGCATGCATTCCCTGAATGTGCCCATCAGTGAATAGGGAATAACCATGAGCACATTACAAGGCATTAGAGCCCCAACCACAAGGGGAATGTGTTATTGCATATGGGTAATGTTACTTCTTGAATGAGTTAGAATTAAAATACTTATTTTCTTGTAAAAACAGTATTGCACTGTACTTTGATTTATTTTTCGTACTGTGTGCCCCTTGAGTTAGGAGCCCTGTTCACTTACCTGTATCTTCACTACTCCACCCACCCCAAAGGAGCCTTTGACTGCTCATCCACAGCTACCACTGAGAGTCAAGTGCAGAAGTAGGTCTTGGCCTAGTTGCTCAGTATCCATAGCAGGTAAGGCCTTGTGACTCCAGGAGTAAAACGCTTCAACCACCACTGCTTTTGTTTTCTATTTTTCTTTCACTCTCTATGTAAAGTTTCCTAGCCATGTTTAGTGCAAGGTAAATAAAAAACACTATTGGACCTATTCACAAAGGTCTTATATGGAGGTTTACAACCAAATGAAATGTTTTTACACCTGCCAAGGGCCCACATATTGTTTACTAACAGATACAAACCCATTTGTGGTGGGGCAGATCTCTACAACCATATATTTACCTCAGTCGGTGTACGTGTGGGTGTTTCAATAACTGGGATGGATTGGAAGTTTGGCAACGCCCACAAAATCATCCATTTAATCTTTCCCAAACTCTTCTCCTTCACCTTTTCTCCAAGACAAGGATCTTAAATTTATCCCTGCCAAAGATTGGGGAGTGGATCATTCTGTATGTTTGCTCGGGGTGTAGTCAAATACCTTTCTCCACTTTCAAAAAGATTTGCCACACAGAGAAAACAAGCAAGAAAATTAGACTTTGCTCAGAGTATTCAATTTTCCCTGTGTTCTTATTGCTTTAATAAACTCTCTGGGAATCCCCATCTTCTCCACCGCTGACCATAGAAAAGCCCAGGTGACCCTGTCGAATGCTTTTTCGGCGTCCAACAGGGCCACCCCGACGGGAGAGCCAGTCCCTTGAGCCCAGTCCAGCAAAGATATTATTCGCCTAACATGGTCCGTAGTACCTCTACCCTGTATGAAACCATGTTGTCTTATAGAAACAATCCCTGTCATGAGATCATTTAACCAGTTCGCTATAAGCTTCGAGTAGATTTTACTGTCAGTATTCAGTAAAGAGATTGGCCTATAAGACCCCATCTCTTCAGGATTTTTTCCTTTCTTTTTGAAAATGACAATAATTGCTTCCGCCGATGATTGTGGAGCTCTCCCCTCAAAAGCTCGTTGGCATATTTCCACCAGTTCTTTTTTAAGTTGGGTTCTAAATGTTCTGTAGAACTCCAACGGAATGTTGTCTGGCCCTGCAGCTTTGCACAGAGCCAGCCCTAAAACCGCTGTTTCTATCTCTTCCCATTCAGGGGGTGCCAGAAGATTCAAATGCTGCGCCTCCGATAGAGGTACAGAACTTGTTTCCTTTAAATATTCACTTGATTCAATGTGACCCCCTTCCTCACTATAAAGTTGTTGGTAGAACTCTTGAAAAGCAGTCAAAACCCCTCCTCCAGTTTCCTGTATCACTCCCTTTAAGTCCCTGACTTTCAGAATATCATTATATACCTGCTTCTCCCTTGCTCTCTTTGCTAGCAGCCTACCAGTTTTTTCCCCGAACTCATATGCTGTTTCCTCATATTGAGTGTAATTAATAGCAATTAAATCGGCTATTTTAGAATAAGCATTAGCTCTTTTGATCGAGAGATCTTTTTGGGCCAATTTACTCAAGTCAGATTCCCCTCCTTGGCTTAGGACCTCTGCCAGCTTCTCTTCAGCTCTTATAATTTCGTCAAAATCCTTCCGTTGTTCAGTTAAAAATTGCTTATACTTAAACCCAGAGTAGCTAAGAGTCTCTCCACGGACCACAGCTTTAAATGTGTCCCAAACCATTTCATGAGTTGCTGTACCTTTATTGAAAGCGAAGAATTCCTCTATTACTTTAGACATATATTGACAATACTGTGCTTCCAGTAACAATTTACGCTCAAAAGACCATCGTGGGGGTTCGTTTTTACCCTCTGTTTCAACGTTTAATTCCAACACTACCGGGTTGTGATCAGAAATTAGTTTGGGATGGATCTGGATTTTAGCTTGTATTAAGGAAACATGTGAAATAAAGAAATAATCCAATCTAACAAATTTTTTGTTGGGGAGCAGAGAAATACGTGAACCCTGGATGATTCGGGCTCTTTTCATGCCAAACATCAAAAAGGCCATGATCCAGAAGTAAACCACGTAAAGCAGTGTATACGAGTTTTTTCTTGCCTAGATATACTGAATTGAATCTTATATCAGCCTTTGCCTCCACATTAATATTATAATCTCCACACAATAAAACTGGGGTAGTCCACTGTGCCAGTTCTAAATTAATGAAATTAAGTACTTCTGGATCGTCTAGATTTGAGCCATATATATTACAAAGTGTGAACCCCTGCCGTCCCCCCTTAAATTCTGCTAACACCCATCTTCCCCATTTATCTGCTGCTGTCCTTATACAATCCACCCACCCCCTCTTTTTTAGTATCGCTACCCCTCTTTTAACTCCAGAATGTTTGGAGCAAACAACCAATTCCATCCCCATATTTTTTAAATATTCTCTATTAGCCCACGCTATATGTGTTTCTTGTAAGCAGAGTATATCTATACCCAATATCTGTATAATCTTAGTTAATACTTGCCGTTTTCGAGGATCATTTAAGCCACTTACATTTAATGTACATATCTTAATCTTCCTGGCCATCTGTATTTGATTTCTTTTATCATTCTTATACCTCTAGCTTTCAAAGGAAACCTCTCAGCATACATTTTGCATATTAACAAAAACAAATTTAAATCCTCTGCCAGTGCCATTTTCACCCCCGTCACCTAAACCCCGTGCCCCCCCATTGTCCCCCCACCCCTTCTGTCCTGCCCTTCCCTCCCCCCTCCCGACATTCCCTTCTCATGAGGCCCAAGGACCATACGTCCCTGCAATGATGGAGTACCGTGTCCTCCCCCCACAATCCCCTGTAAGACCATATAATCAACAACCACTCCCTAAAGTCAGTTACAAAAACATGTAAGTTATGTCACCATTATTGTTCTATCTCTAGCTTCTATAAGGTTTCTAGGAACTCTTTCGCCTGAATTTCTGACTGGAAAAACCTGGTTTGACCTTTAAAGATAACCTTAAGTTTCGCCGGATTTTGCAGATCTACAACAGCACCTTTCTTTTGAAAATCCGGAATTAGCTGCCTTAAATGCCATCTCCTAGAGACTGTTGCCTGACAAAAGTCCGGTCTTACAAAAAAGTTACACCCTTTAGCTTTAGCCTTCTTATCTGGTCTAGCCAGGTCATAAATATATTTGTGTGCTAAAAAGTTATTGAAGCAAACTAATATTGCCCTTGGGAGATTCTCTTGTCCTTGACGGGGTTTCCGCACATTGAAAGGAAACCTATGTGCCCTTTGTATTTCTCGTGTCCATTCCCATGTGGTCAGTTCCGGAAAGGCTTCTTCCAGCAATTCTGCGATAAACTTACGCGGATTTGTCCCTTCCAATCCCTCCGGAATCCCAAGAAAACGTAGGTTATGTCTGCGGGTATGATTTTCAAGTTCACTCAACTTATTGGTCAAGTCATCACGGTGTGCCTTAATACTCTACAGCTCTACTTTCTGTGCTGCAGCATAATCTTCAAGTACTGAAATACGCGCTTCTGTTTCTGTGACTCTGTCTGCAGTTTCTGTTCCCAGTTGTATCGCCCGCCTTACTGCGATTTTCACTTTACTGCATGTGGCCTGCACACGTGTGATTTCTATCTTGCTCTCGACTCTGTGGCCCATTATGGTCTCGTATATCGTGACAAGAGTAATTTCCTGCGGGGGTGATGTCTCCAAAGCGCTTAATTCTATCCTTCTTGTCTCACTCGACATTTGCCTCTCCTCTAGCATTTCCCCTATTGCCGAGCCGGATGCTTGAAGGTCGTCTAATTTATGCTGTTGTCTTTCTTTTTTCCTCTTAATTCTCTTCCTTATAGTAGAGGCACTACAGTTAGGCGAAGTCTTGCTTTCCCCCGTTGACTCATCACCACTACTAGCTTCACTAGCGTCATCCACCCAATCCTCCTTAGACAATTTTTCAGAGAGTGAATAGAAGTTTTCACCAGACTCTGGTACTGACAAGGTTCTTTGTGAGCCGAGCTCTTTTTCCATTCGATTAAGTTGAGTCACTGCAGTATCCATGTCTTTTGAGACTACATCTCCACGAGCATTACCCTCATCAGTATTCTGTTCCTTTTCCTGAGTCTCCTGAGATTGTGCAGGTTGTACCTTGTTTTGTGCAACATCGGGAATGTTTATGCGCACCACGGGTGTTCCCTCATGTGGCGCCGGGGAACTTGATATTATTGCTAGATTTGTGGCTGGTGCCACATTTTCTGCTATTACTGTTGCAGTTTCCACTAAACAGTCATTATTCCGAGCACTTTGCCGCTCAAACATCTCGGGAAGTGTAAGATTTTGAGTCCCTTTTTTCAAAGAACGAGGAGCCACAGAGCCCTTTCCTTTTTCCACTATTTTTTTCTCCCTGGCTCCTGTAGTATTAACAGCAATTGGTTCTAAGGAATCTAAGGCATCCTCAGATTCTCTTACACTGCCGTTATTCTCCCGTTCAGCATTTCCACCAACACATGAGTCCTTAATTATGTTGCTCCATGTAGTTGCCTTCACAGCCCTTTCGGCTGTACCATTTGGGTTTTCCATATTAACCCCCGTACCTAGCTCCTTATTTTTATCTCCACGTGTGGTCACTTTCACTGCCGTAGACTCACTCCCTTTCTCTGCTCCTTTCGCCTGCATTTTCTTATTTTTTATGACCCTGCCTCCTTGACCACGAACTACCCGGCTTTGAAGTCCACCGAGTAGGGATCTCCAAAGTGGCGCCCTGCGCCAAAACGTAATTAGGTCACTCGGCATTCGAATTATCCGACTGATACAATTATTATAGTTTGTTACAAGGTTCGCAGAGTTTACTCACATTTATTGTTTGTTGCAGCTTGTATCTCTGTATCTCTGAGTCCAAATACAGCCGTGGTTTCCTACAGAGCAGTCCGCTTCCTCCAGACGTTTTTCAGAACTCATACTGCTCCGGACCGCTCCTTACCTGACTCAAGTTCTCCAGTTCCCCGGGTTTTAAGCCTTCTTAAGCCTCAGAGTCAGCCGTATCAGCCGTGTCGAGCCGCAACAAGCAATTCCCCTTCACTCTACCTCTTTTTCTCCAAATGCTGCGAACTCTGTCGGTCAATCAAGCCGCAGCTGAGTTAAGTTCTCCAACTCCCGGGTTCTGAGCACAGCCACAGGATCGGGCGTATCAAACCGTCTGCTCTAGCCGCCTCGAGCAACTCCTCGAGCGGCTCCGCTTCACACTGCCGCCAGCTTCCACCAAACGTGTGACAGGTTCCTCAGGCTCTATCAGTTGGTCGGAATTCGCAGCCCCAACGGTTCAGCTCCGGTGAGTCTCCACAAAACCCCACCTTTCACAAACCATGCACCGCCGTTCGTCCTAGATAATCCGGGGACGGGAGGAGAGGAAAGAGCTGCTTACACAGCCCACGCCACGGATGCCATCTTGCCTCTTCCATCATTGTTCCAAGTTAAAAAAAAGTTTTCATTTCAAATTGCATTATTTTCATCTTAAATCACAGTACAAAATTCATAAATCTTATAACAATATATGGATGACCTTGTCACCAGGTAGAGAACAACCCAACCACAACAGTCTCTCACACTCATCACCATTCACAACTTCATCTATTCAGACTCATAACACGTTCTAATATTTTTCTATCTGTTGTCCAGTATGGAACCACTTTGGTGGGGTTTTACAAGGACTTGGCCAAGGCGTTTCGGTGGAAAATAACAGCAATGGAGACCACCTTCATCAGGACCCGCCAGTTAAATCAATAATTGTTCTCTATGACCTGGAGTTATATCTGAAAAGAATGTATATAAAGAAATCCACATTACACTTTATGCCCATCTGATTTTGAATTTAAAAAGACATTGCTTGGACCGATCAGTCAACTACCACTCAGACAACCATACACTCAACATCCCCTCTAGTGTCACCTTATAACCCAAACATGTGAATGATTTCTATTTTTCAAGATAAGAACAACAAGAGGAAAAGTGCACCCATTCTACATTTTAACTATGGGCAAAAAATTGTTTTTTCTTTCGCTATCCAAATTCTAGGTTTTTTGGAGGGAGTACCACCTCTGCTTTTCATTTCTGTTTTGCCTCCTATTTCCTATGTTAAAAAGTCGGTATATATCAACTTACACTCAGTTAGAACTTTAGCCGTTTCACGTATCGCTTAGGAGATTTCACAGTGTAGCGACCACAGTTTTAGTTGCTTCTAGAAAAAGTAAGGAAGTTCTATCAATGATCCTGCATAAAGATCAGTTTTTAAATTTCGGGCTACAAACCATTGTTCTCGTTACCTTGAGTTATCTTCAGATGGTAGCAAAGGGACTTCTATCTTGGTGTAACCCACGTGGCTTGCTCAACAAATGTAGCTACAAGATAAGACAGGCAGACGGTCTAAAACCCATTTATTTCAAGAGAGCGTTATCTAATAACCATTTAGTCTACCAAGGCCCTATTACGTCAAATATCTCATGAGGACCATGACATCTGTAGTTAGCTTGTGTCCGTTGCTGGCAGATGTATCCTGCGTAAGATTAGAAACCTATGTACGCAGAAAATATAAAAACCAATATGTCTGTCTCAGAGAATACTCTCAAAAAGTGCACATGAAACATTCATTAGTCTGTTTTAGCCATTTTATTGGTACCTTAAAATCTTTTTCATTCCTTTGACCTTATAGTTTCATTTCTGCTCTGCCATCGATGAACCTGGATTCAAGATAGCCTGGCTGATGAGAGTTATGTACCCGAAACCAGTTTGTTTCCGGTCCACGGAAGAAATGGCATGGCAGTTGGGGCTGGACTGTTCCCATGAGGCACAGGGTGAGACTGAATTGCATATGGCCATGTCTGAACTGGGGTGTTGGAGTGAGCTAAAGATTGATGATGGATTAAACTCAGATCAGTTGACTGGGGGGTCAGTGTTTGATTTGCTCAAACGCTCCATCCATCATTACCTTTGGTGTCGCTTTATTGGCCCTAAGTTGGCAGCGTATGGCCAGACGTGGGGTACTTGCTGACTTTGCCACTGGATTCAAGATTGCCTGGCTGATGAGGGTTATGAGCCAAAAACCAGTCCCAGGATGCTTGTTTCCGGTCCAGGGAAGACTTGGCTTAGCAGTAGTGACTGGACTGTTCCCATGATGCACAGGGTCACAATGATTTGCAAATGGCCATATCTGAACTGGGGTGGTGGAGTGAGTTAAAGAATGATGATGGATTAAACTCAGATCAGTTGACTTGGGGTCAGTGTTTGATTTGCTCAAACTCTCCATCCATAATCCCCTTTGGTTTCGCTTTGTTTGCCCTAAATTGGCAGGGCATGCCCAGACGTGGGTCCCTTGCCTACTTTTCCACTGGATTCAAGATAGCCCGGCTGATGAGGGTTATGAACCCGAAACCGGTCTCAGGATGCTTGTTTCCGATCCAGGGAAGACATGGTTTGGCAGTTAGGGATAAACTATTCCCATGAGCCACAGGGTTAGACTGATTTGCATATGGTTATGTCTGAACTGGGGTAGTAGAGTGAGCTAAAGAATGATGATGGGTTAAACCCAGATCAGTTGACTGGGGGTAAGTGTTTGATTTGCTCAAATTCTCCGTCCATCATCCATTTTTTCATCGCTTGGTTCTCCCTATGTTGGCAAGGTATGCCCAGACGTGCGTCCCTTGCATACTTTGCCACTGGATTCAAGATAGCCTGGCTGATAACGGTTATGAACCCGAAACCGGTCCCAGGACGCTTGTTTCTGGTCCAGGGAAGACATGGCTTGGCAGTTCGAGCTGGACTGTTCTCATGAGGCACAGGGTCAGACTGATTTGCACATGGCCATGTCTGAACTGGGGTGATGAAGTGAGCTAAAGAATGATGGTGGATTAAACCCAGATCAGATGACTGGGGGTCAGTGTTTGATTTGCTCAAACGCTCCGTCCATCATCCTCTTTGGTATCGCTTTGTTCGTCCTAATTTGGCTGGGTATGCCCTGACGTGGGTCCCTTGCTCTCTTTGCCACTGGATTCAAGATAGCCAGGCTGAAGAGGGTTATGAACCCGAAACCGGTCCCAGAATTCTTGTGTCTGGTGCAGGGAAGACATGGCTTGGCAGTTTGGCCTGGACTGTTCCCATGAGGCACAGGGTCAGACTGATTTGCATATGGCCATGTCTGAACTGGGGTGGTGGAGTGAGCTAAAGAATGATGATGGATTAAACTCAGATCAGTTGACTGGGGGTCAGTGTTTGATTTGCCCAAACGCTCTGTCCATCATCCCCTCTGGTATCGCTTGCTTCGCCCTAAGTTGGCAGGGTATGCCCAGACGTGGGTTCCATCGCTCACTTTCCCACTGGATTCAAGATAGCCTGGCTGATAAGGGTTATAAACACGAAACCGGTCCCAGGATGCTTGTTTGCAGTCAAGGGAAGACATGGCTTGGCAGTTCGGGCTGGACTGTTCCCATGAAGCACAGGGTCAGACTGATTTGCATATGGCCATGTCTGAACTGGGGTGGTGCAGTGAGCTAAAGAATGATGATGGATTATCCCATGATTCAGAAAAGGGGGTGGTGATGAACAGAGTGTCTGAATTAAGCAGACCACTCTTACCCAGTCCAAAGATCAGGGCTTGATCCATCACCGTTATTTAGCTCACTGCCCCATCCCAGCTCAGAACCTGGCTATATGCAAATTAGTCTGTCCCTGGCCCAGTGCATCATGGGAACAGGGCAGACCAAACTACCAAGCCAATTCTTCACCAGAAAGGAGACAAGCTACCGGGGACCGGTTTCTGGCATTTCAGCCTCGTCGGCCCGGCTTGCTTGAATCCTGATGGAGCAGTGAGCAAGGGACTCATGTCTGACTATACCCTGCCACACCTATAATGGCCAAAAACGATTCAGAAAAGGGGGTGGTGATGAACAGAGTGTCTGAATTAAGCAGACCACTCTTACCCAGTCCAAAGATCAGGGCTTGATCCATCACCGTTATTTAGCTCACTGCCCCATCCCAGCTCAGAACCTGGCTATATGCAAATTAGTCTGTCCCTGGCCCAGTGCATCATGGGAACAGGGCAGACCAAACTACCAAGCCAATTCTTCACCAGAAAGGAGACAAGCTACCAGGGACCGGTTTCTGGCATTTCAGCCTCGTCGGCCCGGCTTGCTTGAATCCTGATGGAGCAGTGAGCAAGGGACTCATGTCTGAGTATACCCTGCCACACCTATAGTGGCCAAAAACGATTCAGAAAAGGGGGTGATGATGAACAGAGTGTCTGAATTAAGCAGACCACTCTTACCCAGTCCAAAGATCAGGGCTTGATCCATCACCGTTATTTAGCTCACTGCCCCATCCCAGCTCAGAACCTGGCTATATGCAAATTAGTCTGTCCCTGGCCCAGTGCATCATGGGAACAGGGCAGACCAAACTACCAAGCCAATTCTTCACCAGAAAGGAGACAAGCTACCAGGGACCGGTTTCTGGCATTTCAGCCTCGTCGGCCCGGCTTGCTTGAATCCTGATGGAGCAGTGAGCAAGGGACTCATGTCTGAGTATACCCTGCCACACCTATAGTGGCCAAAAACGATTCAGAAAAGGGGGTGGTGATGAACAGAGTGTCTGAATTAAGCAGACCACTCTTACCCAGTCCAAAGATCAGGGCTTGATCCATCACCGTTATTTAGCTCACTGCCCCATCCCAGCTCAGAACCTGGCTATATGCAAATTAGTCTGTCCCTGGCCCAGTGCATCATGGGAACAGGGCAGACCAAACTACCAAGCCAATTCTTCACCAGAAAGGAGACAAGCTACCGGGGACCGGTTTCTGGCATTTCAGCCTCGTCGGCCCGGCTTGCTTGAATCCTGATGGAGCAGTGAGCAAGGGACTCATGTCTGAGTATACCCTGCCACACCTATAGTGGCCAAAAACGATTCAGAAAAGGGGGTGGTGATGAACAGAGTGTCTGAATTAAGCAGACCACTCTTACCCAGTCCAAAGATCAGGGCTTGATCCATCACCGTTATTTAGCTCACTGCCCCATCCCAGCTCAGAACCTGGCTATATGCAAATTAGTCTGTCCCTGGCCCAGTGCATCATGGGAACAGGGCAGACCAAACTACCAAGCCAATTCTTCACCAGAAAGGAGACAAGCTACCGGGGACCGGTTTCTGGCATTTCAGCCTCGTCGGCCCGGCTTGCTTGAATCCTGATGGAGCAGTGAGCAAGGGACTCATGTCTGAGTATACCCTGCCACACCTATAGTGGCCAAAAACGATTCAGAAAAGGGGGTGGTGATGAACAGAGTGTCTGAATTAAGCAGACCACTCTTACCCAGTCCAAAGATCAGGGCTTGATCCATCACCGTTATTTAGCTCACTGCCCCATCCCAGCTCAGAACCTGGCTATATGCAAATTAGTCTGTCCCTGGCCCAGTGCATCATGGGAACAGGGCAGACCAAACTACCAAGCCAATTCTTCACCAGAAAGGAGACAAGCTACCGGGGACCGGTTTCTGGCATTTCAGCCTCGTCGGCCCGGCTTGCTTGAATCCTGATGGAGCAGTGAGCAAGGGACTCATGTCTGAGTATACCCTGCCACACCTATAGTGGCCAAAAACGATTCAGAAAAGGGGGTGGTGATGAACAGAGTGTCTGAATTAAGCAGACCACTCTTACCCAGTCCAAAGATCAGGGCTTGATGTGAGTCCCTTGCTCATTGCACCATCAGGATTCAAGCAAGCCGGGCCGAAGACGGCTGAAATGCCAGAAACCGGTCCCCGGAAGCTTGTTTCCTTCCCAGTGTAAGAATTGGCTTTTGTAGTCTGGTCTGCCCTGTTCCCATGATGCACTGGGCCAGGGACAGACTAATTTGCATACAGCCAGGTTCTGAAACTGGGATGGTGCAATGAGCTAAAAAACGGTGTTGGATCTAGCCCTGATCTCTTGACTGGGTGAGAGTATTCTGCTTAATTCAGAGACTCTGTCCATCACCACCCCTTGTTGTAAATATTTTTGTCCACCCTAAGCGTGGAAGGGTTTACTCAGATGTGAGTCCCTTGCTCATTGCACCACCAGGATTCAAGCAAGCCGGGCCGAAGACGGCTGAAATGCCAGAAACCGGTCCCCGGAAGCTTGTTTCCTTCCCAGTGTAAGAATTGGCTTTTGTAGTCTGGTCTGCCCTGTTCCCATGATGCACTGGGCCAGGGACAGACTAATTTGCATACAGCCAGGTTCTGAAACTGGGATGGTGCAATGAGCTAAAAAACGGTGTTGGATCTAGCCCTGATCTCTTGACTGGGTGAGAGTATTCTGCTTAATTCAGAGACTCTGTCCATCACCACCCCTTGTTGTAAATATTTTTGTCCACCCTAAGCGTGGAAGGGTATACTCAGATGTGAGTCCCTTGCTCATTGCACCATCAGGATTCAAGCAAGCCGGGCCGAAGACGGCTGAAATGCCAGAAACCGGTCCCCGGAAGCTTGTTTCCTTCCCAGTGTAAGAATTGGCTTTTGTAGTCTGGTCTGCCCTGTTCCCATGATGCACTGGGCCAGGGACAGACTAATTTGCATACAGCCAGGTTCTGAAACTGGGATGGTGCAATGAGCTAAAAAACGGTGTTGGATCTAGCCCTGATCTCTTGACTGGGTGAGAGTATTCTGCTTAATTCAGAGACTCTGTCCATCACCACCCCTTGTTGTAAATATTTTTGTCCACCCTAAGCGTGGAAGGGTATACTCAGATGTGAGTCCCTTGCTCATTGCACCATCAGGATTCAAGCAAGCCGGGCCGAAGACGGCTGAAATGCCAGAAATCGGTCCCCGGAAGCTTGTTTCCTTCCCAGTGTAAGAATTGGCTTTTGTAGTCTGGTCTGCCCTGTTCCCATGATGCACTGGGCCAGGGACAGACTAATTTGCATACAGCCAGGTTCTGAAACTGGGATGGTGCAATGAGCTAAAAAACGGTGTTGGATCTAGCCCTGATCTCTTGACTGGGTGAGAGTATTCTGCTTAATTCAGAGACTCTGTCCATCACCACCCCTTGTTGTAAATATTTTTGTCCACCCTAAGCGTGGAAGGGTATACTCAGATGTGAGTCCCTTGCTCATTGCACCATCAGGATTCAAGCAAGCCGGGTCGAAGACGGCTGAAATGCCAGAAACCGGTCCCCGGAAGCTTGTTTCCTTCCCAGTGTAAGAATTGGCTTTTGTAGTCTGGTCTGCCCTGTTCCCATGATGCACTGGGCCAGGGACAGACTAATTTGCATACAGCCAGGTTCTGAAACTGGGATGGTGCAATGAGCTAAAAAAAGGTGTTGGATCTAGCCCTGATCTCTTGACTGGGTGAGAGTATTCTGCTTAATTCAGAGACTCTGTCCATCACCACCCCTTGTTGTAAATATTTTTGTCCACCCTAAGCGTGGAAGGGTATACTCAGATGTGAGTCCCTTGCTCATTGCACCATCAGGATTCAAGCAAGCCGGGCCGAAGACGGCTGAAATGCCAGAAACCGGTCCCCGGAAGCTTGTTTCCTTCCCAGTGTAAGAATTGGCTTTTGTAGTCTGGTCTGCCCTGTTCCCATGATGCACTGGGCCAGGGACAGACTAATTTGCATACAGCCAGGTTCTGAAACTGGGATGGTGCAATGAGCTAAAAAACGGTGTTGGATCTAGCCCTGATCTCTTGACTGGGTGAGAGTATTCTGCTTAATTCAGAGACTCTGTCCATCACCACCCCTTGTTGTAAATATTTTTGTCCACCCTAAGCGTGGAAGGGTATACTCAGATGTGAGTCCCTTGCTCATTGCACCATCAGGATTCAAGCAAGCCGGGCCGAAGACGGCTGAAATGCCAGAAACCGGTCCCCGGAAGCTTGTTTCCTTCCCAGTGTAAGAATTGGCTTTTGTAGTCTGGTCTGCCCTGTTCCCATGATGCACTGGGCCAGGGACAGACTAATTTGCATACAGCCAGGTTCTGAAACTGGGATGGTGCAATGAGCTAAAAAACGGTGTTGGATCTAGCCCTGATCTCTTGACTGGGTGAGAGTATTCTGCTTAATTCAGAGACTCTGTCCATCACCACCCCTTGTTGTAAATATTTTTGTCCACCCTAAGCGTGGAAGGGTATACTCAAATGTGAGTCCCTTGCTCATTGCACCATCAGGATTCAAGCAAGCCGGGCCGAAGACGGCTGAAATGCCAGAAACCGGTCCCGGAAGCTTGTTTCCTTCCCAGTGTAAGAATTGGCTTTTGTAGTCTGGTCTGCCCTGTTCCCATGATGCACTGGGCCAGGGACAAACTAATTTGCATACAGCCAGGTTCTGAAACTGGGATGGTGCAATGAGCTAAAAAACGGTGTTGGATCTAGCCCTGATCTCTTGACTGGGTGAGAGTATTCTGCTTAATTCAGAGACTCTGTCCATCACCACCCCTTGTTGTAAATATTTTGTCCACCCTAAGCGTGGAAGGGTATACTCAGATGTGAGTCCCTTGCTCATTGCACCATCAGGATTCAAGCAAGCCGGGCCGAAGACGGCTGAAATGCCAGAAACCGGTCCCCGGAAGCTTCTTTCCTTCCCAGTGTAAGAATTGGCTTTTGTAGTCTGGTCTGCCCTGTTCCCATGATGCACTGGGCCAGGGACAGACTAATTTGCATACAGCCAGGGTCTGAAACTGGGATGGTGCAATGAGCTAAAAAACGGTGTTGGATCTAGCCCTGATCTCTTGACTGGGTGAGAGTATTCTGCTTAATTCAGAGACTCTGTCCATCACCACCCCTTGTTGTAAATATGGATTATCCCATGAGGCACAGGGTCAGACTGATTTGCATATGGCCATGTCTGAACTGGGGTGGTGCAGTGAGCTAAAGAATGATGATGGATTACACCCAGATCAGTTGACTGGGGGTCAGTGTTTGATTTGCTCAAACACTCCATCCATCATCCCCTTTGGAATCGCTTGCTTTGCCCTAAGTTGGAAGGGTATGCCCAAACAGGGGTCCCTTGCTCACTTTGCCATTGGATTCAAGATAGCCTGGCTGATGAGAGTTATGAACCTGAAACTGGACCCAGGATGCTTGTTTCCGGTCCAGGGAAGACTGGGCTTGGCAGTAGTGGCTAGACTGTTCCCATGAGGCACAGGGTCACGATGATTTGCAAATGGCCATGTCTGAACTGGGGTGGTGGAGTGAGCTAAAGAATGATGATGGATTCAACTCAGATCAATTGACTGGGGGTCAGTGTTTGATTTGCCCAAATGCTCTGTCCATCATCCCCTCTGGTATCGCTTGCTTCGCCCTAAGTTGGCAGGGTATGCCCAGACCTGGGTCCCTTGCTCACTTTCCCACTGGATTCAAGATAGCCTGGCTGATAAGGGTTATGAACACGAAACCGGTCACAGGATGCTTGTTTGCGGTCAAAGGAAGACATGGCTTGGCAGTTCGGGCCGGACTGCTCCCAAGAGGCACAGGGTCAGACTGATTTGCATATGGCCATGTCTGAACGGGTTGGGTGCAGTAAGCTAAAGGATGATGATGGATTACACCCAGATCAGTTAACTGGGGGTCAGTGTTTGATTTGCTCAAACTCTCCGTCCATCATCCCCTTTCGTATCGCTTTGTTTGCCCTAAGTTGGCAGGGTGTGCCCAGACGTTGGTCCCTTGCCTACTTTGCCACTGGATTCAAGATAGCCTTTCTGATGAGGGTTATGAACCTGAAACCGGTCCCAGGATGCTTGTTTCTGGTGCAGAGAAGACATATCTTGGCAGTTTGCGGTGGACTGTTCCCATGAGGCACAGGGTCAGACTGATTTGCAAACTGCCATGTCTGAACTGGGCTGGTGAAGTGAGCTAAAGAATGATGATGGATTAAACCCAGATCAGTTGACCAGGGGGTCAGAGTTTGATTTGCTCAAACGCTCCGTCCATCATCCCTTTTAGTGTCTCTTTGTTCGCCCTAAGTTGGCAGGGTATGCCCTGACGTGGGGCCCTTGCTCGCTTTGCCACTAGATTTACAAACTCAAAACCGGTCTCAGGATGCTTGATTCCGGTCCAGGGAAGACAACGCTTGGCTGTTCGGGCAGGACTGTTCCCATGAGGCACAGGGTCAGAATTATTTGCATATGGCCATGTCTGATTTGCTCAAATGCTCCGTCCATCATCCCCCTTTTTATCTATTGTTTCTGCCTATGTTGGCAGGGTATGCCCAGACGTGCGTCCCTTGCATATTTTGCCACTGGATTCAAGAGGCTGATGAGTGTTATGAACCCGAAACTGGACTGTTCCCATGAGGCACAGTTTCAGACTGATTTGCATATGGCCATGTCTGAACTGGGGTGGTGGAGTGAGCTAAAGAATGATGATGGATTAAACCCAGATCAGTTGACTGGGGTCAGTGTTTGATTTGCTCAAACGCTCCATCCATCATCCCATTAGGTATCGCTTGGTTTGCCCTAAGTTGGCAGGGAATGCCCAGACGTAGGTCCCTTGCCTATTTTGCCACTGGATTCAAGATAGCCTGGTTGATGAGGGTTATGACCCAAAAACCGGTCTCAGGATGCTTGTTTCCGGTCCAGGGAAGACATGGCATGGCAGTTAGGGATGAACTATTCCCATGAGGCACAGGATCAGACTGATTTGCATATGGTCATGTCTGAACTGGGGTGGTAGAGTGAGCTAAAGAATGATGATGGATTAAACCCAGATCAGTTGACTGGGGGTCAGTGTTTGATTTGCTCAAATTCACCATCCATCATCCCCTTTTTTATCGCTTGGTTCTCCCTATGTTGGCAAGGTATGCCCTTATTTCGTCCCTTGCATACTTTGCCACTGGACTCAAGATAGCCTGGCTGATAAGGGTTATGTACATGAAACTGGTCCCAGGACGCTTGTTTCTGGTCCAGGAAGACATGGCTTGGAAGTTCGGGCTGGACTGTTCCCATGAGGCACAGGGTCAGACTGATTTGCATATGGCCATGTCTGAACTGGGGTGGTGGAGTGAGCTAAAGAATGATGATGGATTAAACTCAGATCGGTTGACTGGGGGTCAGTGTTTGATTTGGCCAAACGCTCTGTCCATTATCCCTTCTGGTATCGCTTGCTTCGCCCTAAGTTGGCAGGGTATGCCCAGACGTGGGTCCCTTGCTCACTTTGCCACTGGATTCAAGATAGCCTGGCTGAAAAGGGTTATGAACCGGAAATCGGTCCCAGGATGATTGTTTCCGGTCAAGGGAAGACATGGCTTGGCAGTTCGGGCTGGACTGTTTCCATGAGGCACAGGGTCACAATGATTTGCAAATGGCCATGTCTGAACTGGGGTGGTGGAGTGAGCTAAAGAATGATGATGGATTAAACCCTGATCAGTTGACTGGGGGTCAGTGTTTGATTTACTCAAACGCTCCCTCCATCATCGCCTTTAGTATCGCTTTTTTCACCCTAAGTTGGCTGGGCATTCCCAGACGTGTGTCCCTTGCTCACTTTGCCACTACATTCAAGATAGCCTGGCTGATGATGGTTATGAACCCGAAACCGGTCCCAGGATGCTTGTTTCCGGTCCAGGGAAGAAATGGCTTGGCAGTTCGGGCTGGACTGTTTCCATGAGGCACAGGGTCAGACTGATTTGCATATGGCTATGTCTGAACTGGGGTGGTGGAGTGAGCTCAGAATGATGATGGATTAACCCAGATCAGTTGACTGAGGGTCAGTGTTTGATTTGCTCAAACGCTGCGTTCATCATCCCCTTTGGTATCACTTTGTTCACCCTGGATTGGCTGTGTATGCCCAGACGTGAGTCCCTTGCTCGTTTTGCCACTGTATTCAAGATAGCCTGGCTGATGAGGGTTATGAACCCGAAACCGGTCTCAGTATGCTTGTTTCTGGTCAAGGAAAGACATGGCTTGGCAGTTTGGGCTGGACTGTTCTCGTGAGGCACAGGGTCAGACTGATTTATATATGGCCATGTCTGAACTGGGTGGTACAGTGAGCTAAAAATGATGATTGATTAAACCCAGATCAGTTGACTGGGAGTCAGTGTTTTATTTGCTCAAACACTCCATCCATCATCTCCTTTGGTATTGCTTAGTTAGCCCTAAGTTGGCAGGGTATGCCCAGAAAGGGGTCCCTTGCTCACTTTGCCAATGGATTCAAGATAGCCCATCCTTAAGAAACCAACAGCTGACCCCATGAATCTTAATAACTATCTTTCTATAATCAATATCCCAACCCTGGCCAAACTGCTTGAAAAATTCGTATACCACCAACTAACAAAATATATCGCTCACTTTGACCTCCTTGACAACCACCAACAGGCTTCAGAGCGGGACACAGCACGGAATCAGCCATGACTCACATTATTGATGATGCACTTCAAATCCTGCACCAGAACGGATCATGCCTACTCATCCTGCTGGACATATCCTCAGCTTTTGATACGGTCAAACACGAGAGTTTGCTGGATCTGCTCAGACTGAGGCTGGGTCTTTCAGGATCTGTGCTAAACTTGTTTACCTCCTTTCTTCATACCAGAACACAACAATTCATGATTAAAAACACTCTTCCCAACTCAGTCCCAGTAAGGCTGGGCGTCCCACAAGGATCCTCACTTTCCCTGACATTGTTTAACTTGTTCATGGAGCCGCTCACCGAAATCCTTCAAGCGACCAACGTGCAATATCATCTGTACGCTGATGATACACAATTGTATCTAAAGATTAATACCTTAGAAGACATTAAACAACTTAACTCCACACTCATGAACACACAAACATGGTTGGCAGAAAATCATCTCAAACTGAACGCTCTAAAGAATGAATTCCTGCTTGAAGCCCGCCCCGCTAAAATCCCTTAGATGCAAAACTTAATCCAACATCTTACTGCACTCAACGTGCAACCAACTATTGTGGACTCAGAAAAATCACTGGGAATAACTCTGGACAGCAATCTCAGCATGCAGAAACACATCAGCAATGCTACAAAGGGAGCAAACTTCCAGTTAAACATTCTAAGGAAGTTCAAACCATTCTTACCAGTCAACGACTTCAAACAGGCTGTACAAGCGCTAGTTATCCCTTGTGTGGATTATGGTATTGTCTCTCTATGCGGCCTCCCAAAAACAACTACAGCCCCCCTTAGAGCATTAATAAACTCGGCATCACGACTCATCACCGGCTCGAAAAGAAGTTCTCGCATCTCCCCTGACCTAAAATCCCTGAATTGGCTGCCGTTCGAAGCAAGAATTCAGCTAAAAATTGCTTGCATGACACATAAGGCCTTACACCACAAGGCACCCATTTATCTCGCACAGAAATTGTCAATCTCTGGCGGCTCAAGGTCCTCTAGGGGTACAGACAACCTTCTTCTGAAACCTCAAAGATTCAATTAAAAAAACATATAAACGATCCTCCTCTGGGATGGCGCCTAGGATTTGGAATACTGTTCCCCCTGAAACCAGATTGAATTCTTCTTTGTTTCTTTCAAAAAGGAAGTAAAAGCGATTCTCATGGCAAAATTTACTTGACCTCTCTTCCCGGCCCTGAACCTTTTTCATCCGAGATTCGCTGTTTATGTTCGTGGAACACCTATGATCCCACACTTTGGTATTATTACGACTTCTTCTGTGTGTTATATTTTTTTTATCCTATGCTTGCTCTCTATACTGTGTCTTGCTATTAATTTAGTATAATCATCTTCGTTCATTGTAAAGTGCACTGATATCCGCAAGGATCTTGTTCGCGCTCTATAAAACCTTCCAAATAAATAAATAAAACCGGTCCCAGGATGTTTGTTTCCGGTCCAGGGAAGACAAGGCTTGGCAGTTCGGGCTGTACTGTTCCCATGAGGCACAGGGTCAGACTGATTTTAATATGGACATGTCTGAACTGGGGTGGTAGAGTGAGCTGAAGAATGATGATGGATTAAACCCAGATCAGTTTACTGGGGGTCAGTGTTTGATTTGCTCAAATGCTCCATCCATCATCCCCTTTGGTATTGCTTGGTTCGCCCTAAGTTGGCCGGGTATGCCCAGACGTGGGTCCCTTGCTCACTTTGCCACTGGATTCAAGATAGCCTGGCTGATGGGGGTTATGAACCTAAAACCGGTCCCAGGATGCTTGTTTCTGGTCCAGGGAAGAAATGGTTTGGCAGTTCTGGCTGGACTGTTCCCATGAGGCACAGGGTGAGACTGATTTGCATATGGCCATGTCTGAATTGGGGTGGTGGCGTGAGCTAAAGAATGATGATGGATTAAACCCAGATCAGTTGACTGGGGATCAGTGTTTGATTTGCTCAAACGCTCCATCCTTCATCCTCTTTGGTATCGCTTTGTTCGCCCTAAGTTGGCCGGGTATGCCCAGACATAGGTCGCTTGCTAACTTTGCCACTAGATTCAAGATAGCCTGGCTTATGAGGGTTATGAACCCGAAACCGGTCCCAGGATGCATGTTTCCTGTCCATGGAAGAAATGGCTTGGCAGTTCGGGCTGGACTGTTCCCATGAGGCACAGGGTCAGACTGATTTGTATATGGCCATGTCTGAACTGGGGTGGGGGAGTGAGCTAAAGAATGATGATGGATTAAACCCAGATCAGTTGACTGGGGGTCAGTGTTTAATTTGCTCAAACGCTCCATCCGTCTTCCCCTTTGGTATTGCTTGGTTCTCCCTAAGTTGGCAGGGTATGCCCAGAAGTCGGTCCCTTGCTCACTTTGACACTGGATTCAAGATAGCCTGGCTGATGAGGGTAATGAACTTAAAACCGGTCCCAGGATGCTTGTTTCCGGTCTAGGGAAGACATCGATTGCCAGTTTGGGCTGGACTGTTCCCATGAGGCACAGGGTCAGACTGATTTGCATATGGCCATGTCTGAACTGGGGTGGCGGTGTGAGCCAAAGAATGATGATAGATTAAACCCAGATCAGTTGACTCGGGGTCAGTGTTTGATTTACTCAAATGCTTCCTCCATCATCCCCTATGGCATCGCTTTGTTCGCCCTAAGTTGGCAGGGTATGCCCAGACTTGGGTCCCTTGCTCACTATGCCACTGGATTCAAGATCGCCTGGCGGATAAGTGTTATGAACCCGAAACCAGTCCCAGGATGCTTGTTTCCAGTCCAGGATAGACATGGCTTGGCAGTTCTGGCTAGACAGTTCCCATGAGACACAGGGTCAGATTGATTTGCATATGGCCATGTCTGAACTGGGGTGGTCGAGTGAGCTAAAGAATGATGATGGATTAAACCCTGATCAGTTGACTGGGGGTCAGTGTTTGATTTGCTCAAACGCTCCCTCCATCATCCCCTTTGGTATCGCTTTTTTCGCCCTAAATTGGCAAAGCATCCACGGACGTGGGTCCCTTGCTCACTTTGGCACTAGATTCAAGATAGCCTGGCTTATGAGGGTTATGAACCCGAAACCGGTCCCAGGATGCTTGTTTCCGGTTCAGGGAAGACATGGTTTGGCAGTTCAGGCTGGACAGTTTGCATGAGACACAGGGTCAGACTGATTTGCATATGGTTATGTCTGAACTGGGGTGGTGGAGTGAGCTAAAGAATGATGATGGATTTAACCCAGATCAGTTGAATGAGGGTCAGTGTTTGATTTACTCAACCGCTCCATCCATCATCCCCTTTAGTATCGCATTGTTCGCCCTAAGTTGGCAGGGTATGCCCAGACGTGGGTCCCTTGCTCACTTAGCCACTGAATTCATGGCAGCCTTGCTGATGAGGGGTATGAACCCGAAACCGGTCTCAGGATGCTTGTTTCTGGTCAAGGGAAGACATGGCTTGGCAGTTCAGGCTGGACTGTTCCCGTGAGGCACAGGGTCAGACTGATTTGCATATGGCCATGTCTGAACTGAAGTGGTGGGGTGAGCTAAAGAATGATGATGGATTAAAACCCAGATCAGTTGACTGGGGGTCAGTGTTTGATTTCCTCAAACGCTCAGTCCATAATCCCCTTTGGTATCGCCTTTTTCGCACTAGATTGGCTGTGTATGCCCAGACGTGAGTACATTGCTCGCTTTGCCACTGGATTCAACATAGCCTGACTGATGAGGGTTATGAACCCAAAACCGGTCTCAGGATGCTTGTTTCCGGTCAAGGGAAGATATGAGTTGGCAGTTCTGGCTGGACTGTTCCCATGAGGCACAGGGTAAAACTGATTTGCACATGGCCATGTCTGAACTGGGGTGGTGGAGTGAGCTAAAGAATGATGATGGATTGAAACCCTGATCAGTTGACTGGGGGTCAGTGTTTTATTTGCTCAAACGCTCCATCCATCATCCCCTTTAGTATCGCTTTGTTCGCCCTAAGTTGGCAGGGTATGCCCAGAAGTGGGTCCCTTGCTCACTTTGCCACTGAATTCATGATAACCTTGCTGATGAGAGTTATGAACCTGAAACTGGTCTCAGGATGCTTGTTTCCGGTCGAGGGAAGACAAGGCTTGGCAGTTCAGGCTGGAATGTTCCCATGAGACACAGGGTCAGACTGATTTGCATATGGCTATGTCTGAACTGGGGTGGTAGAGTGAGCTGAAGAATGATGATGGATTAAACCCAGATCAGTTGACTGGGGGTCAGTGTTTGATTTGCTCAAATGCTCCATCCATCATCCCCTTTGGTATTGCTTGGTTCGCCCTAAGTTGGACGGGTATGCCCAGACGTGGTTCCCTTGCTCACTTTGCCACTGGATTCAAGATAGCCTGGCTGATAAGGGTTATGAACCTAAAACCGGTCCCAGGATGCTTGTTTCCGATCCAGGGAAGACATGGTTTGTCAGTTCCGGCTGGACTGTTCCCATGAGGCACAGGGTCTGACTGATTTGCATATGGCCATGTCTGAATTGGGGTGGTGGAGTGAGCTAAAGAATGATGATGGATTAAACCCAGATCAGTCGACTGGGGGTCAGTGTTTGATTTGCTCACAAGCTCTGTCCATCATCCTCTTTTGTATCGCTTTGTTCGCCCTAAGTTGGCAGGGCATGCCCAGACATGGGTCCCTTGCTCACTTTGCCACTAGATTCAAGATAACCTGGCTGATGATGGTTATGAACCCGAAACCGGTCCCAGGATGCTTGTTTCCAGTCCAGGGAAGACATGGTTTGGCAGTTCCGGCTGGACTGTTCCCATGAGACACAGGGTCAGACTGGTTTGCATATGGCTATGTCTGAACTGGGTTGGTGGAGTGAGCTAAAGAATGATGATGGATTGAAACCCTGATCAGTTGACTGGGGGTCAGTGTTTTATTTGCTAAAACGCTCCATCCATCATCCCCTTTAGTATCGCTTTGTTCGCCCTAAGTTGGCAGGGTATGCCCAGACGTGGGTCCCTTGCTCACTTTGCCACTGAATTCATGATAGACTTGCTGATGAGGGTTATGAACCTGAAACTGGTCTCAGGATGCGTGTTTCCGGTCGAGGGAAGACAAGGCTTGGCAGGTCAGGCTGGAATGTTCCCATGAGGCACAGGGTCAGACTGATTTGCATATGGCTATGTCTGAACTGGGGTGGTAGAGTGAGCTGAAGAATGATGATGGATTAAACCCAGATCAGTTGACTGGGGGTCAGTGTTTGATTTGCTCAAATGCTCCATCCATCATCCCCTTTGGTATTGCTTGGTTCGCCCTAAGTTGGACGAGTATGCCCAGACGTGGTTCCCTTGCTCACTTTGCCACTGGATTCAAGATAGCCTGGCTGATAAGGGTTATGAACCTAAAACCGGTCCCAGGATGCTTGTTTCCGATCCAGGGAAGACATGGTTTGTCAGTTCCGGCTGGACTGTTCCCATGAGGCACAGGGTCTGACTGATTTGCATATGGCCATGTCTGAATTGGGGTGGTGGAGTGAGCTAAAGAATGATGATGGATTAAAGCCAGATCAGTCGACTGGGGGTCAGTGTTTGATTTGCTCACAAGCTCTGTCCATCATCCTCTTTTGTATCGCTTTGTTCGCCCTAAGTTGGCAGGGCATGCCCAGACATGGGTCCCTTGCTCACTTTGCCACTAGATTCAAGATAACCTGGCTGATGATGGTTATGAACCCGAAACCGGTCCCAGGATGCTTGTTTCCAGTCCAGGGAAGACATGGTTTGGCAGTTCCGGCTGGACTGTTCCCATGAAGCACAGGGTCACACTGATTTCCATATGGCCATATCAGAACTGGGATGGTGGAGTGAGCTAAAGAATGATGATGGATTAAATCCAGATCAGTTGACTGGGGGTGTCATTGTTTGATTTGCTCAAACGCTCAGTCCACCATCCCCTTTGGTATTGTTTTATTCGCCCTAAGTTGGTAGGGTATGCCCAGACATGTGTCCCTTGCTTACTTTGCCACTGGAATACTAGATAGCCTGGCTGATGAGGGTTATGAACATGAAACCGGTCCCAGGATGCTTTTTCAAGTCCAGGGAAGACATGGCTTGGCAGTTCGAGCTGGACTGTACCCAGGACACACAGGGTCAGACTGATTTGTATAAGGCCATGTCTGAACTGGGGTGGTGGAGTGAGCTAAAGAATGATGATGGATTAAACCCAGATCAGTTGACTGATGGTCAGTGTTTGATTTGCTCAAATGCTCCGTCCATCATCCCCTTTGGTATCTCTTTGTTCGCCCTAAGTTGGCAGGGTATGCCCTGACGTGGGCGCCTTGTTCACTTTGCCACTGGATTCAAGATAGCCTGGCTGATGAGGATTATGAACCCGAAACTGGTTCCAGGATGGTTTTTTCCGGTCCAGGTAAGACATGGCTAGGCAGTTTGGGCTGGACTGTTCCCATGAGGCACAAGGTCAGACTGATTTGCATATGGCCATGTCTAAACTGGGGTGGTGGAGTGAGCTAAAGAATGATGATGGAATAAACCCAGATCAGTTGACTGGGTGTCAGTGTTTGATTTGCTCAAACGCTCCGTCCACCATCCCCTTTGGTATCGTTTTGGGTGATGTGTTCATGTCATGGGATGCCAAGGAGAAATCTTGCAGCATCGTCCTGGATGATCTGGAGTTTTTGGAGCAGGGATTTGCTGATTCCGGCATAGCGGGCATTTTCGTAGTCCAGGCTGCTTGTTATGAGTGCATGGATGACGTTCTTTCTGGATTCAGGGATGATACACTTGAAGGTCTTGTGAAGCATGCAGAGAATGTTGAAACACATGGAGGAGACGACGTTGATCTGTCGGGTCATGGTGAGGGAAGAGTTCAGTATGATGACATGGTTCTGGGCATGGTCCATGGGAGTGGTTGGTTGCTGAGGGTGGTGTGCCACCAGGTGTTGTCCCAAGCTGTGGTGTGAGGCCCAGGATTTCTGTATTCTCCGAGCTGAGCTTCAGGCAAATGCTGCTCATCCAGTATACAATGCCTTTCATTTCTTCCTGGAAGCTGATTCTGGTGGTCTCAGGTTGTTTCGTGAGGGAGAGGATGATCTGGGTGTCATTGGTGTAGGATACAATGCTGAGTCCATGCTGTCTGACAATGGTTGCATGTAGATGTTGAACAGCATGGGGCTGAGCGATGATTCTTGGGGTAAACTGCAGTTGATCTCTATGGGTTCAGATAGGAAAGGCGGGAGTCTGATTCTTTGAGTTTGGCCGGTGATGAAGGAGTGGATCCAGTCGAGGGCAGTTCCCTATATGCTGGCGTCATGGAGTCTGGCAGTGAGACTGCAGTCGGAGATAGTGTCAAAGGCTGCCTAGAGGTCTAGTAAGGTGAGGGCCGCCATGTGGCCTTGGTCAAGTAGTGTGCGGATGTTGTCTGTGGTGGCGAGGAGAGTGGTCTCGGTGTTGTGGTTGCTGCGGGATCCGGATTGGGAAGAGTCGAGGAAGGAGTTAGCTTCGATAAAGTTTGTGATTTATAAAAAGGGGTAACCCTGTGTCCCTCAGAACCTGGGTATATACGATTAACAAACAAAATGGTTCTGTTGGGTAACAAAGACAATTCCTTTGGTAGAGGCTTAGAACAGCTCAAAAGGCAAGCAACAAGCACAACCTCTCTGATAGACAAAGTTTTTATATGTATTAAAAACAGAACAAGAAACAATATCGTGGAATTACTTCATTCCGTTACATTGCTAGTAAATGCGTTAACTTTGTGAAAAAGTGACAGTAGTGATTAAGGTGACAAGTGTAATGCATACAGTGACATTTATATACACAACAATTATTTACAATAAAACCCTAATGAGAAATGACCAGGGGCGGTGGGGGGGTTGGTTTGGTGGGGGAGGAAAACGAGGTATTGTTTGTCGTTTATGCGGCCAGTTTTTTGCAAGTAGATATTCCAAGGAAAACAAAATGGTTAATATCCAAGTTCCTGGAGTTTTAACTTGGCCAAGGTAATAGCGTCGACGTTTCGACCCTCGTTGCACCCCAGTTGGTGGTTGAGGCGGGTCTTTATCAAGACAGAGGGAGGGCTAAAAGGAAAAGGATAGGTATCAGAGAGGTGCTTGTAATTAGCGTCAGAAAATGACGAGAGTCGCTCCAGGTTACTTACACGGGGATCGGTCAACTGGTGAAAGTTTCCAGAAGGTAGCCCGTTGGTCAACCTAAATAGAAAAGGACCTTTAGGACCATGTGTTGTAAGTCCACATATATGTCGGGCATTAGTCAAAAAGCATATATTTAAGGTGCCTAGGCCGTTATGGAGCCAGGTGATATGATTACTTCAGTTAATCGGTGTGATGGAATTTGCAATAAGTGCCTCTGTGATTTAGGGCCGGCAAGGGATGTGCCTAAGTGATTTGAAATTTATTAAAAACGGGTGCAAGTCCGAAATCGGAAATGAAACCCGAGTCCTGAAAGTGGGTTAAACTATTACGGATATCACTCGGTAGGTGTCCGAGTTCCAAAGTCCCAAAACTCTTACCCTCGATGCAGTATTTATCTGCAGTTAAACTCAGCGATCTGGATATGAACGCCAAACCGAGCTGTCCGGGAGAAATGCTCGAACTGAGGAGCTCCGCCTGGGACGCTAAGTATACTCGTAGCCAGGCAACCACAGCCGAAAACGAGGCAGGAAAAGGCTTAGCCAATCACAATGGTGGCGTAGCCTAAGACAACGTGGTGCCTTTCGCCTCGAGGACGCACTGTGCGTCGGTTACTAGGTAACGTTTACAGAGTGACGACCAGCCGAAAATAGCCCAATCAATGAGGGGGCGTGAGACGCTAAACCAAACGTCCGGTAAAACTACTTTCTAACTGGCCCACTGGATAGAATGCTCGGGGATATGTGATTATCGTCATATCAAGTGAGACATATCCCAAGGTATTAAGACCAGGAATGAGGTTTGCGTGTTCAGTTTGCGTGTTCAATGAGGGGTCATAATTTGAACCCATAAACTTATAAAATACAACTAACAACCACATTTGTATTTTATCATATGAACACAACCACATTTGTATTTTATCATATGGAAACAGGAGGTCATTTTTCTGGAGACAAAAACACAGATGTATGCTTTTACATTGCGTATTCTACGTAAAATACAAAAAACAACCACATATGTGTTATCATATTAAAGAAGGTAGCAACATAGGGAAAAGCATTAGGTTATGCCCATTTCAAGAACACAAACAGGTTACAGTAAGGCCATTTGTTTGGAAATTTCCTCATTTTCGTTCAATCCCTGACTCACAGAGTTCAAATTGTGGATCCATTTGCACTCTTTTCTCCCCAGTGTAGCGGACATAGACCCACCTCTTGGATTCACATTAATTTTTTCTAGGATGCGCCAGCGCAAACTTTCAGGGTCATGATTCTGTGTGAGGAAATGGTCTACCATAGGTGCGCCCTGTACCTTGCAGCGGATCCTGCTCATGTGTTGCAAAATGCGACACTTCACTTTTTGGGTTGTTTGTCCTACATAGGGTTTGTTGCATGGACATAGGATGATATAAACAACATTAGTTGTGTTGCAATTAGCCAGGGTAGGCAGGCTATATGTCTTGTTTTCGTAGGTGAAGGATGGACCATCCATGCACATAGGACATGCCTTACAAGTTCCACATCTGACCTGTCCACTGATGGGTGGTAGGCCCAGATGGTCTCTGAGAGTTACTGGTTTCGGTGGTTCCAGGAAGGCTTTGACCACATTGTCCTTTATATTCCTGCCCCTTTTGAATGCAAAAAGGGGAATCGCTTCAGTTTTTAGTTAAGATGCAACTAAGTTCCAATATTTCTTTACTGTATTCTTCACCACATTGCTCTTTGTATTGAAGGTGGTGACACAGACCAGGCCCGTCGTGTCGGGATTTTTTGCTTTCGGGGTCAGTAGTTCTTCCCTCGGGCAGTACCAAGCTCTTTTCTTTGCCCGTTTCAGGAGTCCTACTGGATAGCCACGTTCACGTAGGCGTTTGGTGAGAATCTCAAATTCATTGAAAAAATCTGTTTTCCTGGTGCAATTGCGCCTAATCCAATACAATGGGAACAACATTTGTACACTGAAGAGAATCCATTCATTGACTCCATATCAATATGGAAGCGTTACATCGATGATGTGATCTTGATTTGGACTGGCTCTGAAACTGACCTAAAGGACTTCTTTCTCTGGCTCAATACAAGGAGTACAGATATACAATTTACCATGAGCTATGATAAAAAGAATATTGCATTTCTGGATCTATCTTTTAAATCTGAAGACGGGATGATAATATGTGATCTCTATAGGAAACCGATGGAGAAAAACACCTTACTGAAATATGATTCCCATCACCCACGCAATCTAAGGGATAATCTGCCCTTTGGTCAGTATTTGAGGATTAGGCGCTTTTGCATTCAAAAGGGGCAGGAATATAAAGGACAATGTGGTCAAAGTCTTCCTGGAACCACCGAAACCAGTAACTCTCAGAGACCATCTGGGCCTACCACCCATCAGTGGACAGGTCAGATGTGGAACTTGTAAGGCATGTCCTATGTGCATGGATGGTCCATCCTTCACCTACGAAAACAAGACATATAGCCTGCCTACCCTGGCTAATTGCAACACAACTAATGTTGTTTATATCATCCTATGTCCATGCAACAAACCCTATGTAGGACAAACAACCCAAAAAGTGAAGTGTCGCATTTTGCAACACATGAGCAGGATCCGCTGCAAGGTACAGGGCGCACCTATGGTAGACCATTTCCTCACACAGAATCATGACCCTGAAAGTTTGCGCTGGCGCATCCTAGAAAAAATTTATGTGAATCCAAGAGGTGGGTCTATGTCCGCTACACTGGGGAGAAAAGAGTGCAAATGGATCCACAATTTGAACTCTGTGAGTCAGGGATTGAACGAACATGAGGAAATTTCCAAACAAATGGCCTTACTGTAACCTGTTTGTGTTCTTGAAATGGGCATAACCTAATGCTTTTCCCTATGTTGCTACCTTCTTTAATATGATAACACATATGTGGTTGTTTTTTGTATTTTACGTAGAATACGCAATGTAAAAGCATACATCTGTGTTTTTGTCTCCAGAAAAATGACCTCCTGTTTCCATATGATAAAATACAAATGTGGTTGTGTTCATATGATAAAATACAAATGTGGTTGTTAGTTGTATTTTATAAGTTTATGGGTTCAAATTATGACCCCTCATTGAACACGCAAACTGAAAACGCAAACCTCATTCCTGGTCTTAATACCTTGGGATATGTCTCACTTGATATGACGATAATCACATATCCCCGAGCATTCTATCCAGTGGGCCAGTTAGAAAGTAGTTTTACCGGACGTTTGGTTTAGCGTCTCACGCCCCCTCATTGATTGGGCTATTTTCGGCTGGTCGTCACTCTGTAAACGTTACCTAGTAACCGACGCACAGTGCGTCCTCGAGGCGAAAGGCACCACGTTGTCTTAGGCTACGCCACCATTGTGATTGGCTAAGCCTTTTCCTGCCTCGTTTTCGGCTGTGGTTGCCTGGCTACGAGTATACTTAGCGTCCCAGGCGGAGCTCCTCAGTTCGAGCATTTCTCCCGGACAGCTCGGTTTGGCGTTCATATCCAGATCGCTGAGTTTAACTGCAGATAAATACTGCATCGAGGGTAAGAGTTTTGGGACTTTGGAACTCGGACACCTACCGAGTGATATCCGTAATAGTTTAACCCACTTTCAGGACTCGGGTTTCATTTCCGATTTCGGACTTGCACCCGTTTTTAATAAATTTCAAATCACTTAGGCACATCCCTTGCCAGCCCTAAATCACAGAGGCACTTATTGCAAATTCCATCACACCGATTAACTGAAGTAATCATATCACCTGGCTCCATAACCGCCTAGGCACCTTAAATATATGCTTTTTGACTAATGCCCGACATATATGTGGACTTACAACACATGGTCCTAAAGGTCCTTTTCTATTTAGGTTGACCAACGGGCTACCTTCTGGAAACTTTCACCATTTGACCGATCCCCGTGTAAGTAACCTGGAGCGACTCTCGTCATTTTTTGACGCTAATTACAAGCACCTCTCTGATACCTATCCTTTTCCTTTTAGCCCTCCCTCTGTCTTGATAAAGACCCGCCGCAACCTCCAACTGGGGTGCAACGAGGGTCGAAACGTCGACGCTATTACCTTGGCCAAGTTAAAACTCCAGGAACTTGGATATTAACCATTTTGTTTTCCTTGGAATATCTACTTGCAAAAAACTGGCCGCATAAACGACAAACAATACCTCGTTTTCCTCCCCCACCAAACCAACCCCCCCACCGCCCCATGTCATTTCTCATTAGGGTTTTATTGTAAATAATTGTTGTGTATATAAATGTCACTGTATACATTACACTTGTCACCTTAATCACTACTGTCACTTTTTCAGAAAGTTAACGCATTTACTAGCAATGTAACGGAATGAAGTAATTCCACGATATTGTTTCTTGTTCTGTTTTTAATACATATAAAAACTTTGTCTATCAGAGAGGTTGTGCTTGTTGCTTGCCTTTTGAGCTGTTCTAAGCCTCTACCAAAGGAATTGTCTTTGTTACCCAACAGAACCATTTCGATAAAGTTTGTGAGCTGGATGTTTATGATCCTCTCTGTGACTTTAGCCGTGAAGGTGAGGAGAGAAAAGGTCCGTAGTTTTTAAGGTCCATAGTGTCTGCGGAGGGCTGCTTGAGGCGGGGCTTCACTTCTGCATATTTTCATTCATCGGTCATTCTGGGGCTGGTCTGTATGTGGAACTGGTGGTGTTCCATGGTGAGTAGGATGGAGTTCTTTTGGGTAATGATGAGTCCTCCTACTGGGTGGTTGGGGTGGTCCTTTCTCTGGATCTTGTATCCGTCTGGGATGGCGGTGACAATGTCTTGGTCAGGGTTGGAGGTGGCGTTTGTCCAGGTTTCCGTGAGGAAGGTGACGTCTGATGAAAAGGGAGTCAAGGAGGTCCCAGATCTCTATTGTGTGTCTGTGCCGGGAGCATATATTGAGGAGGCTGCATTTCAGGGGTTTGGGCATGCTGGCATCCGGAGGATGGGCAGACGCCATGGGGGTCTGGAGGTGGGTGAAGGTTCGGTGGCAGTGTCGGCAGGAGAACTGGCCGTGGGTGGTATCCAACATAGACAGCTGGCAGTTGTTTCTTCTGGGGTTGAGGGCATGGAGCGCAGCTGCGTTGCAGCGGTGGGACTTGGGGTGTAGGGGAACAAGAGTTCCTAGCGCTGGCATGGTCGGGTCAGGGACAGGCTCAGACGGACCTGTCAGTGGCACGCCAGCAGCACGGGCGCACAAACGCCACCGTTAAGTAGGGTACGGAAGGGGGAGCTCAGCTGGGAGGCTGGTAGCAGGAACTGGTGGAGGAGGGGCCACGGAGGCAGCAGCAGTAGGAAAGAGGAGAGAAAAAGTACATAGGGCACAATACGAAGAGAGGGCACAAGAAAGCCCAAAAAATTAAGAACAAGAGAAAAACAGAGAACAGGCACAATAAACAGAACAGAACCAGACAGACAGAAAGACAAAAACAGGAAACAGAGATGGCTAGCCAAGTGGACCACCAGGGATGAGGCACAGGCAGGAGCCTGCAGGTAGATGAGGGCCTTGAAAACCTACCTGAAGACAGTGCAGTGCTAGAAGGCAGTGGCGCAACGGCGGAGCTGCTTGAGGGGAGAGCAGAGTTCCCTGACCAGGAGGTCAGTGCTTTTGCTCAACCTGCTCATGCAGTGGCCACGATTAAGTAGGGATGGGGGAGAAAGCACAGCTATGAGGCTGGGGATGGAATGGGCAGGGGGGAGGGCAGAGTTCCCTGACCAGGAGGTCAGAGGTCTTTATGTCCAGGCTCTGTCGGTTAAATGTCCCTAGGTTGTTGCAGCATCTATTGCGCCACCACGAAAGTGTCAAAGTGTTTCCAGCCCTCCCTCTGCAGCCTAACTGCAGTTTTAAAACTGCAATTAGGACCTGAAAATATAAATCTTTTTCCAGTCTCAATCCTTTCTTTTCAAAGCATTTATGTCTCTCTTGAGGTAGTCCCAAAATGCCCATACAAAACGGTGCATGGTATTTAAAAGTTGTATATGTGTTCAGAAGTTTTTCATGTCCCGACAACTAAGAATATCTAAAGTTGTTTATGACTCTGGCAAGTGTGGCTCTCCCATAGAGAGCACTAGTGGTTACTTTATATGATCTTATTGTGAATTATTTCAGTTTGGGAATAGCTAGAACCATCTGTCAAAGACACAATTTGATCAGAACTTAAAGTTCAAGCTCATAGTCAAGTCTAGTTTTGAATTACTAGTTTGAAAATGTAACTTTTAGAAAGTTTGCACTTTCCTGAATACAATCTCTAGTTGCCTTTTTAGAGCTAATCCCCAAGTGTCACCTGGAAGCCTGCTGGAACTTGTGACAGATTCCCAGAAAGGGAGCAAAAGGGGCTTGGTTGAGAGGAGGTGCTTCCCCCTTCTAAAGAAATATCCTTGGGGTGTGCCCACCAGCTGCACAATTTTCAATGGGGCATCTCCTGTCACAGACAGATGTAAATCACACTGTGACCAAACAAGGATTAAGCAACTACTCAGGAGAAGTATAACTTTCCTCATACTTTATTTAAAACAAAAGTAGTTTGTGTATAGAAGGGAAAATAACATCACAGACTTGTCCTTAATAGCGTGTTCTTCTTCGTCTAGTCATTCAGATTTCCTCTACAACAGTACCCTCGACAAAAGCAAAGAAGCTGATAAGTATATGCACAATTTATTGTTAACTTAATGTGAGTGGTTTAGTGGGGTGTTCTGTTTTCTACCTTTTGATATAGAGTGCTTGTTAGCAAAGCAAAGAATAAGGCTTAAAAAGAAGAAAGCGCAAAAAAATAATGACTTCATCTGCAGTGAGACAATTAACCCATTATACTTCTGGGTATTAATACATCTTTCCTCTTTCTGTTTCCCTTTTTTTCCTCCCTCCCACCTTATTTTTATTTACTGTGCCTGTTTCTCCTCTGCTCCAACTATTTTGTCCTCCTTTGGTTCCTAATCAGGAATCGGGCACACACCTGGGGCGGGGCTCTGGAGACAGCTGGTAAGTAGGAGACTCCACTCCTGCCGGTGCTTTCCGCTCTTCGTTCGGGACGTCAACTTCTTCAGGAACTGGCTCGCTGCTTTGTTCTTCTGTTTATCTGATAATTCCATCTTCTTCTCATTCCTCCTCCTGGAGACGCTGCTTTGCCGATTCTTGTACGCATCTCTCGAGACACCTTTCTTCTTCTTTTTCTTGGTTGAGTGAAGAAACGTGACTCTTTTTTTTTCTGCCTGACTTCTGGGACAGGCAAGGAAGAAAGAGTCGGCCTTGGTCTCCTGCACATTAATTTCCTCAGGTCGGTAACATATCCCCATCCCTGGATTTTCCTGATAAGGAAAAAGGGGAAACGTGATAGAAAATCTGGTCCTGTTAAGTCTTTACCTGATCTATTAAACAAATCAAAACAAAAGGGTTGTGGTGAGCGGAACCATCTAAGAACTCTGGGATTGTTTCCTTTGTTTCTACTTAACCAAGTTAAGGGGGCATGGTCTGTATATAGGATAAAAGGTTTACCCTCAAAGTAATAGCAGAATTTCTCAATCGTCCACTTATTGGCCAAGCATTCTTTTACTATTATGGAATAAGCAGTCTTATGGGGGATATATAGGATAGGTTTTTCAACACCTTTTTCATCCTTCTGAGTGAGGATAGGTCCTATGCCTAAGTCAGATGTATCTGTTTGTAAAATAAAAACTTTTGCAAAGTCTGGGGCGTTGAGGATTGGGGCAGAGGTGATACTCTCTTTTAGAGCCCGGAGGGCCTTTATTGCTTGTTTGGTGGGATATTGTAAACTGACAGTGGGAGTTCCTTTCTTCAAAAGATCAGTCAGGGGTGCAGCTGTAATAGAATATCCAGGAATGAAGTTACGATAATACCCTACCAATGCCAAGAAAGTCCATAGATCTTTTTTATAGGCTGTAAAGGGAATTTCAGTGATTGCTCTAACTTTCTCGGTTTGGGGTTCAATCAGTCCATTACCTAACAAATACCCTAGGTATTTCACTTTGCTAAAGCCCACTTTCAATTTTTTACATTTATTTGAAGGTTGGCTTTTGGTAAGTCATTCAGGATTGAGTGTAAATGTTTCAAATGATTATTCCATGAGCGACTAAATATAATGGGGAAACATCCATTACAACACAGTCATTACATCACACTGCTTTTACAACGCAATTGTTACAACGCAACTGCCTTAACATGGCATGCCATTACAATGCATACCATTACAACGAATGTCACTACTACGCATGCCATTAGAACGTATACCATTACAACGCATGCCATTACAACGCATTATAAGGTAAGTAATGGAGATTCTTTTGTTTTAGGGTGGGTATGGGTTTTGGGGTAGATGTGAATAGATATTTTTTGCCCTACACTATCCAACACTTTCCCTACTGTTGCACTGACTGGAGTGGGAAAAATAATTTTCACCCCTACACTATCCAACACTTACCTAACTGTTGCACTCACCGGAGTGGGAATAGTAATTTTACCCTTACACTATCCAACACTTACCCTACAGTTGCCCTAAAATTATTATGCATTGTAATGGTATGCATTGTAATGGTAGTTTTAAAAAATGCATAGTAATGGCATGCGTTATAAAATCATGCAACGTAATTGTAGTTGCGATGTAAAAACCACGTTGTAAAAGCATGCGTTGTAATTGAATGAGTTGTGACGTCATATATTCATATAATGATATCATCCAAATAGGTAGAGGACTATTCAGAATGGATTTATGAACAATATTCATTAGTCAGTGAAAAGTAGCAAGGGCTCCGTGGAGCCCAGGAGGGAGTACTGTGAAATGAAATAGGCCAAAAGATGTGGAAAAAACTGTTTCCCCCTTGTCTTCAGGTTTTAAGAGAACCTGCCAGTATCCCTTCGTGAGATATATTGTGGTGATACATTTGGCATCTCTTATCCTCTCTATCAATTCATCAGCCCTAGGGAGAGGGTATGCATCTAATTTGGAGACCTTATGAACTGTGCTAATGTCTATGCAGAATCTTATGCTCCCATCGGTTTTGGAAACTAACACTATGGGAGATGACGAGTTACTTTGTGAGTGTTCTTTAACATTCATCTTCAACATTTGTTCTATTTCTGCAAGCACTGCTTGCATTCTTGCTGTAGGGATTCAATATGGTTTTGTTGATCACACTTCCTTCAGGAGTGGGATTAGAGTGTTGAGTCAAGTGTGTATTCCTTGGAGTATCTGAAAAGATTGAAGCAAAGGGTTGTAATAGTGTCTTCAGCTCTTCTTTTTGTTTCCCCAGACAATTCTTCATTGATATATATAACTGTTCTAGAGTGGTTGGAACATTATTTTCTAGATGTACTGTATGTATGTCTTGGGGTAAGGGTCCTAGCCATTTTTTAAAGAGATTTATATGAAAAGTCTGTTCTCTATGTCTCCCCATTTTTAAGTAATAAGAAAGATTACCAACCCTTGCTAGAATTTTAAAGGGGCCCCTCCATACGGATTTCATCTTATAAGAAGAGTTTGGTAGCATTACTAGAACCCATTCACCTGGTTGGTATACTCTTAATTTCTTCCCTTAGTTGTATATTTGCTTTTGTTTGTTTTGGCTTTTCTCTAATTTTCTTATAGCTAATTCCAGGAGCTTTCCTATACAGGCTTTTAATTGTTGGGTGTACTCTATGAGATTATCTGCTTCAGGCTTTATGTCTTTCTCCCATGCCTCTCGATTTATTTCTAAGAGGGTTCAGGCTTTTCTATCATAAAGTAATTCAAAGGAAGAACAACATAAACTACTCTGGACCTGACTTCTCAATACGAACAGAGCTAGTGGAAGCATTTGGTCCCCATGTCTTCCTTCCCCCGATGACATTTTCTTTAGAAGGAGTTTGAGTGAACCAATATATCTTTCCACTAACCCATCAGTCTGGGGATGATATACTGAAGTTTTTAGATGTTAAACATATCTGACTCATGAGTCGAGATACAAAGGGGGTGCCTTGATCTGCTATGATTTCTTTAGGAAACCCAACACGGGAAGCACATTCTATATAAGATGTCCTGCAATGGATTTAGTATCAGGGCTACAAAGAGAGAAGGTTTCTGGGTAGCGAGCAGCATAATCGACTATAACAAGGGGATATTGATATCCTTTAGTAGTTTTTGGTTGAGTGCCTATTAGGTTCATCCCGATTCTCTCAAATGGTGTGCCTATTATAGGCATGGGTAGGAGGGGTGCTTTAGTAGGTAAGTATGGATTTTGCTTCTGACACACCTCACACTCTAGGCCTGTGGTACTCATAGTACGACCTGCAGGCTGCCAGCGGCACGGCAGGCCTTCCTTGGAGGCCTGCAGACCTTGCGGGTAATGTACCCATGGCCCCCCAAGAGAGAGAGAGAGAGTGTGGAAAGAGAGAGAGGGAGACATTAGAGAGAGAGAGACAGTGGAGAGAGAGAGTGGAGAGAGTAGAGCGAGAGAGACTGACTGAGAGACTAAGATACCGAAAGAGCGAATGACTGACAGAGTGACTGACATTGAGAGAGACTCACTAACTGAGAGACTGACTGACTGAGAAAGAGAGAGAATCTGACTGACTGGGGAGAGAGACAGAGTCTGACTTACAGAGAGAGAGAGACTGACTGACTGACAGAAAGATAATGACTGACTGACAAAAAGAGAAAGGCTGATTGAGAGAGAAACTGGCTGACTGAGAGAGAAAGACTGACTAACTGAGAGAAAAATACTGACTAACTGAGACTGACAGAGAGAGACTGACTGGTTGAGAGAGAGACTGACTGAGGGAGAGACTGACTAACTGACTGAGAGAGATTGACTGACAGAGAGAGAGAGACTGACAGAGAGAAACTGACAGAGAGTGGAGAGAAACTGACTGACAGAGAGAGAAAGAGACTGACTGACAGAGAGAGAGAGTCTGACTGAGAGAGAGACTGACTGACTGACTGCGGGAGAGAGAGACTGGAAGAGAGAGACTGACTGCCTAAGAGAGAGAGAGCAAGACTGACAGAGAGAGAGAGAGAGAGAGAGAGAGAGAGAGAGAGAGAGAGATAGAGAGAGTCTGAATGACAGAGAGAGACTGGCTGACTGGGAGACACTGACTGACAGAAAGAGAGCGAGAGAGAGTGACTGACAGGGAGAGACTGACTGACTGACAGAGAGGTAGAATGAGAGACTGACTGAGAGAGAGAGAGACTTACAGAGAGAAAGGCTGACTAACTGAGAGAGAGAGACTGACTGACTGGGAGAGAGAGACTTTGATGGAATTGGGGTCAAAGTGTGCATGAAGCTATACAATGCCTCTTAAGATTGCTCTTGTCTGCTAATAAAAATGCATTTTCAAAATGTGCTCTTTGTAGTTACATCTGCTTATGAAATACAGCATTGTCGCATTGTCTAATGTTTTGAAACAGGTTTGAAGTTTTTTTTACTTTAGCGCCCCCACTGACCCTGCTCCCCCACTGACCCCACCCCTATCGGTGCGGCCCTCTGCCACAAACCACACTGTAATTTTGGCCCCCAACAGAAACTTTGAGAGTATCCATGCTCCCGACAATATTTTTTTATATGGGTAAAGATACCGGGCCAATAGAAATTTGTAAGGATTTCTTTAGTCATTTTCTCAGGTCCTAAGTGTCCAGCTAACAAGTGTGAGTGAGCATAAAACATAATTTGTTTCTGAAAATCCTTTGGTACCAATAGTTGGGGGGAATCAGTGGGCCCTGGTATTCTATATAGAATTCCATTTTTTGGGGGGAAATGGGGAATCGTGGGTGCTATTCTGTTTGGCGTTCTCCCAAATGGGTTGCAGGAGTACATCATTCATCTGAGTAAAATGGAAACTAAACTCTATCATCCAGGGATCGGGAGCTAGTAAGAGATTTTAGTGGTTGAAGTCTTGGGCTTCCTTTATAAGAGTAAGCATCGTATAAAACATCTCTAAACAAATGTGGATTATCAGTTCCCAGGATATCTTTGAGTAAATCAGGAAGTAATACTACTTCAACGTCTGCTGTCCTGTTGGACGTGGAAAGAACCAGTCTGGCAACGGTATATTTATTGACGTCCCCATCTAATTTGTACAAATCTCTCGGGCATATCCTGGGAAGGTTAAACAAGCTCTGCACGCACAAATGATTGTTTACACCTGGAGTACAACAGAGCCATGGTCCATTTTTGATTGATCTGTACACTTACAAGAGCTATGGGTCCCATCTCTTTGTTGAAATAAATGGAGCTTGTGAAATAGTTGACCTCCATGGGTTTGTCCGTCACTTTCTTGTTTTTGTAAAGGTAGGCTATGTGGCCCCATTCCCCACATTCAAAACACTGAGGACCAGAAAATCTGGTTTAGTTTGAATGGTCCTCTTATTGTCATTAGAAACTGTTTTGTTTTCATTCGATATGATAGTTAGCAACTTCGGAGGAACTCTTGGTGTGTCTAGCCATCGCTGGAGAAGAAAACCAGGGTTGGACCCATGAAAAGGTAGGGGCCATCTTGACATCCTGCTCACTACTAAGTCCCGAGTGTTGACGTAACCATCGTTGAGTTTGGTGAGGAAGAGCCTCTCTGAACTGTTCGAGACAAATATTTTCTACTATCTCCTCTTTAGTATGGTTGTGTGGTCTCAGCCATTTTTCAACCGCTGTTTTCAGGTTAAAATATAGTACCTTTGGGGTGTCACCTGGTCTCCCCCTTTCTTGTCTGAATCGTAGTCTGTAGGCTCCTTCGTCTAGGCCTGCCCTATCTAGTATCACTTTTTTCACTTCTTCATAGGTAGCATTCCCTTAGGAATTAGCGATTTGATATGCTGCGTGGGCGTCCCTGTACAACAATGGAGCTAAATAAAAGGGCCATTTCTCAAAGGGCCAGGCACATGCCCGAGTAGTGTATTCAAAATTTGTTAGAAAAGCATCAAGGTCATCAACATTGGGGCACTAAAAGGGATTGTTTTATAATTTGTTAATCCAGAGGTTACCTGTAGTTGTTTCTTGGCTAATTTGGTCAACTGTTCGGTCTCTGTTTTAACGCATCGTAAAGCAGTTCTCAGTCAGCCTTCGCAGAAGACATCTGACATTCTAGAGCCCATTCAAGTTTTTGTTGACTCTGGACAAGATGTTCTATAGAGGCATCCATTTGTATCAATGGAGGGGATTGCCTGCATTCTTCACCACTTGTGACAGAACGTGGGTTAATCAACTACTCAGGATAAGTATAACTTTCCTTATACTTTATTTAAAACAAAAGTAGTTTGTGTATAGTAGGGAAATTAATGTCACAGCCTTGTCCTTAATAGCATCTTCTTCTGGTTCTTCGGAGTTCATCTCCGCCAGTACCCTTGACAGTACCGGTAAGTATCTGTACTATTTATTGTTAACTTAATATGAGTGGATTAGTGGGGTGTTCTCTTCTCTACCTTTTGATATAGAGTGCTCATTAGCAAAGCAAAGAATAAGGCTTAAAAAAAGGAGATAGCGCAAAAAAATAATGACTACATCTGTATTGAGACAATTAACCCATTATAATTCTGGCTTTTCATAAATCTTTCCTCTTTCTGTTTTCCTTTTTTTTCTGTCCTCCCTCCAACCTTCTTTTTGTTCTCTGTGCCTGTTCCTCCCCTACTCCAATATTTGTCCTCCTTTGGTTCCTAGTCAGGAACCAGGCACGCACCTGTTGGAGCCACGTCCCTCCTGGAAAGTCGCGGGGCTCGGGAGACAGCTGGCGATTTGGACTCCACTCCTGCTGGTAATTTCCGCTCCTCACTTGGGACTTCAACTCCTTCGGGAACTGGCTTGCTGCTTTGTTCTCCTGTTCTTCTGATTCCTCCTTCTTTTTTTTGTTCCTCCTCCTGGAGACGCTGCTTCACCGATTCTTGTACGCTTCTCTCGAAACACCGTTCTTCCCTGTCTTCTTCTTCCGGGTCACATGAAGAAACGTGACTCCTCCCCTCCGCCTGACTTCCGGGACAGGCAAGGAAGAAAGAGTGGGCCTCGGTCTCCTGCACATTAACTTCCTCAGGTCGGTAACACACACCTAGGCCTATCCCTGCCCATGTCCAAGTAGTCAGGGTGTCACCAATCTCATTGGGGGTAATACATGTTCCAGAATCGGCTTGCAGGGGAAGTTCCTGATTTTCTTAGAAATACTGCAGAGATGTGTCCAGAGCTCTGACCAAGGGAAGAAAGATTTGGCCATGTTAGCTTTTGGAAGATCGGGAACTGTGGTATTTTCTAGTTCTAAACCCCCTAGAAAGGATCTTCAATTGGGTGGGGATGCCCTTGGGAATCTAAACATTAGCTTCAAGTGGGTGGGATGCCCTTTGGAATCTTTTCCATATTGGACACTGTGTTTCCCTCACCCATAGGCTAGTGCCAAGAATAAAGCTGCCACCCGTGGATCCCTTCTACAGAACATTGCTAGACCTCAGCAAGACAGAAGAATGGCTACACCTGCTGGACACCTTTTGGACTTCAGAAAGCGGACTGCATATACAGTAATGTGAAGAGTCACCCAAAGGTCTGAACCTGCTCCCTCTTGAACCCAGGACAGAAAAGCAGACTCCACAGGCTAGTTGGCTACTGTTAAGCTACAGCGATAAAAAAGCTGCATGAAGCTCACTTTCAGGAAGTTCCAGTTACAAATGGACTTGCCCGGTACCATGCTGGTGGCTTCCCCTGGATTGAGTTCTGACCCCCAAGTGGTGACCCTAAGTTACTGGGCCCTTGGATATGTGTCAGAGTGTACTCCTCCTGCCTAACCCTAAAAGCTGAGCCTTTTTCAAGGATTTTTACAACACTCTGACTCATCTTGCTGGTTTGTGTCCCTGAAAAAATCATGATTTCCAGAAAAGTCTAAAATGTCTGAAAGTCGAATTTTCCCCAGGCAAAGGCACTAAAAGTATCTGGCCAACAAGGAATCTTCTTTTGGTGCAAATTTAATTTTTTCCCTGCATGGAGTTTTATTGCCAAAAGCCAGCACCAAGACTTTCTCACTTTCTGTCAGGACTTTATTCAGATGTAGCTTGGATACCTTGTTTAGTTCATGTGCCATCCCATGATTTCAGTTTTTTAAGTTTTTGCCAAAAAACAGAGAATTGCCCAAAGGTTTGAATTATATATTCTATAGCTGATCAGGACTTTTCCATACCGGTTGTTTATACCATTAAGTCATCCTTGTAAAGTCCAACGGGGATGCAGCACTGAGGGAGTGAGAAAGCCCGTTCCTGTATGGCATGGACTGTGCTGTCCATGCAATGCAAAAAAAATGGCTACATGGAAATGGGGGGCACAACATGCACAAGTGCACCTTAGGACCCTACAGGGCCCCATTTTTTTTTGTCTGCCACTCTTTTAATGGCAGGCCTAATGCCATGAAAAGTGAAGAGGTCTGGAAAGTTTTATTATGCTTGGCTGTGCGACAGCGGCAGAACCAATATATTGCAGCCCCAGACCGCTGTGTCACCACCAACGGATAGCGGATCCCCAGCATTTGTGGTGGTCTGACCGCCAAAGTTGTACTACAGCGGTTGGACCACCAGTGCAGCACCAGTGCTGCACCACCAGGAGATTGGTGGTCCCTTGACCGACAAACTCATAATCAGGCCCTTAGTCTTTTTGCCAAGATGATTGGAAACATTTTATAGTTCCATTTTAGAAAGGAGATGATTCACACTCCTTTGGGCTTTTATTAGGTTTTAGGATTGCAATAAAAATGGCCTTTCCCCATGTTGGTGGTAATGGGCTTCCTGCCTTATATAAAGAATTTAATAGTTATCCTTTAATGATAGGTAAACATCATCTGGTATGTCACCTGGACCTGACACTTTACCTCTCTTAAATCCTTCATATCTTCCAGTATCTCCCCTTTATTTATATCACAATTAAATTTTACCTTTTAGTCTTCTCCAGCTTCAGTCTTGTTTTTCCATGCCAAAGGTTCCCACGTTTATCTCCATATCCAAAATATGCAAATCTACCGCTTTCCCATCTCTCCTGAATCTTGCCTTCACGATTAAGATGGCTCCTAAAGTCCCATTTCATATCATATCTTGTAGTAACACTTTCATTAATGTTGTCCTCTCCCCTTTCTCCAAAGACTGTTCCATTAGTTGTCTCTCAATACCCTTTGTCCCTGTGGGAGTGTTCTCTTCTTTCCTCTCTATTTTAATGCCAAGAGATACTCCTAATCCTACCCATCAAGAAATGTTTAAATAAATCCCACACTATAGAATCAGGGCTATGTCAATATTATTTTTGTCTTCTTTCTTTCTTCTGTTTCTTCTTGTAGACCATCCACCACACCTTGATCTGATGGTACTTTCATTTTATTGGTCACCTCTGCAATCCTGGTGTCTGGTGAACAGTGAGTTCTAAAACAACTACTCATTGGTCTGATAGTAAGCTGGGAGATGCTTCACTAATATGGATTTGTTTCCTATTTTTCGGTCAATAAAGAAATAACCTAGCCTATAATAATGCCTATACATATTAATGTGAAATAATTAATCTCCCAACAAACCTGCACTAGATCATCACACATTGCATAACACCAGTTATTTTATTATTGTGTTTACATATGCATGCGTCTTAGAGGAGTTTATATGTTTGCACATTTGGAGGATCTATCTATGTTGTGGTTTAGCAATCCATTAAAAATCCCCTCCAATTATTATTGGCAATGTTTATTCTAACACACTACTAACCAGTGAAATCAGAGGTTGAGGCTAATTTATACTAGGCTAGTAGTATGCAATCACAGTGTAGTCTACTGTACTTGCAGTCTTACAGCCACTCATTTCTACCTTACCTGCTAAGTACTGTAGCATATCTCTTCCTGAATTAACTCTAATCTGAATCACCACTCCTTTACAGCAACATAATTGATCAGTACAGGCAATTGTTGGAACCATTTGTGAGCCCTGAAAATATCATGACATTCCGTTCCTAATAGATGGATCTCCATAAGAAGAATATTCTGTTGTTTACTATTTTGCCAAAATACCATTATTATCCGATGCTTCCTTTATGTCATTAAGCCATTTAATTTCCAGGATATGAGCAGAAGACTATGATTCTAATATTCATCATAGTTGTCTTACCTTACCTTTACCTTTCACCATTTCACCTTTAAAATTCTTTGCCCGTTAATTAACTTGAGGACCTTTTTTATTTGTTCCCTCTGCTCTCCACCTTTTACATTTTCCCTGACTTCACCTCCATAAGGAAACCTCGCCTGTTCCTGATTGGGCATGCTTCTTCTTAACCTTTGAGCTTTTGTTTCCTAGGTTCCCTGTATTCATTTTTTATGTTATCTTCCTAATACATAAAATTGTGAAATAGGGCCCTGTTTAGAGGTTGGCGGATGGATATATTCCGTCTGCCATATTACAAGTTCATTATATCAAATAGCACTTGTAATATGGTGGGCGGAATAGAATTTATGTTGGAGATGGAGTAACCTTTCCTTTAAACTTTAAATCGGGCCCTAATCTAGTGTAGAGTGTTTTGGATCACTGATTATGCATTCTGTTAGTCCACATCACCAGGATTACTGCAAGGGATTTGTTAATTACACATTAGCACCTAACTTCATGAACTACCCCCAGGTCCCTCCTGTCCTTGTCCCATTCCTTAACTAAGTGGGGATGACTATCTCAGTGACAGAAAAAAAGAAAGGAGTATTCTGGGATACCCAAACCACTCCCTCCCACTGGGAGTACATAAGCGGAACCAACCCAGCATGCAGCCTGTTCTTTTTTTCTATCTTCCAACAGATTAGGACGTGTTTGAACTTACCTGATGGATTCTTCACTGGACGCCTCGTCGGGGCTGCTGGGCTGTCCTCGCCGTCTTCTTCCGCGTTCTCCTGGCCAGCCGGGCTTGCCAGGAGCCGCGTTGATTGCCAACCGGCCCTTTGCGGCTGGGGCGCCGTTCCTCCCGGTCTCTTCTGGCTTGCAGTGCACGTCTCCCTGTGGCTTGGCCGGTGTGGGGGACTCAATGCTCCTGGGCCCCCTGCCTGGCATTTGATGTCCTGCCGGCCTCCTCTTCTTCCTGCCGCCGCTGCTGCTCGATTGGGTTGATGCAGGGGCGGGCCTTGCTGTGGCCTCGGAGGCCGTTTTCGGCGGGCTTCTCCTACCGGCGCTGGTTCCTGGTGTGCGCCTGGGCTGGTTTTTGGATGCAGTGGCTTGTGGTGTGCCCTTCCTGCCCCCTTGGTGAGTACCGCGTACCGGTCCCTTTTTTATCCTTACTGTTTTGGGGATATGTTGGCTGGCTCTCCTTCTGGGTGCTGCCTGGAGGGGGGGGGCGTGGGCAGGGTCTCCTGGAGATGCCGGACTTTGTAGCCGGGCCCCATGCATGTGGTACAGGTGCTCTTCCACTGGGCTTCTTCTCCGCTTCCACCCTCGCCTGCATCTCCTCATGCCGTGCCTTCTTGATTCTAGTCAGTGGGCATGGTTGTGGCGTGAGGCTGGAGCTGCCAACTTTTGAGCCTGTGTCGACAGCTTTGGGTTGGGCTTCCGTTCCACATCCTGTGTTTCCATTCGTGTCCCCTTCCTTGTGTGGTGTAACTCACGTTTTTGTGTTATGGATATGTAATGTGGAGCTGATATAGGTGTCCCTTTGATGGGGCTTCCTTTGCAGTGACACATGCTTCTGTTTCTGGTTTGGCAGGTTTGGGCATGGGCTGTTTGACGGGGTCAGAAATGCTGCCTTTATTCCTGTGGCTTTGTTGCACGCTCTTGTGGTTTCGCTCCCTGCTGTGCATCTCTGTTCTTTTTCGCCTGGGTTTTCCGGGTTCATTTGGCTTCTGCTTTCCATGAGGTTTGCTTGCAGCCCTGGGTGGTGTCTCCTCCCCTTGCCCTCTACGGGTGTTTGGGTTGCTGCCTGCTTGTCCTTCTGGTCGCTGCCGCAATGTGCGCCTAGACCTTGCATTTCTTGCACCATTTTTCATTGCACTGGCCTCCGCTGGTCTCCCTGTGTCTTGCTGTCTGGGTTACTTGCTTTCTTTCAGGTGCTGTGTTGGATCCAGTCGGCTTCAGGACTCTTCCGGTGCTGGTGCATTCCTGCGTGCTGGTCCTCTGTGCTTTGCTGGTTGCATGTGGCTTGGTCTGCTTGCTGTCTCAGTCCTGGGCCCTTGGTGTCTCTGGCCTGGTCACTGCCTATGGCGCCCCCTGCTCCCGGGGTCTTGGCTGTCCTTTGGCTTCTTCTGCTGCCTGCGACGTTGGCTTCCCTGCCTTTGCTGTCCTGTCTTGGGCCATGGTTTTCCCTGGGTCACTGCCTTTTTCCAGTGGTTCTGGGGGGTCCTTCGGGGCTTCCTCTGTGGGTTTGGCTGGGTCGGTCCTGGTTCCTCCCTGGGATGGTGTCTGCTTGCTGGGCCATGGCTTGCTTTGGACAGTCTCTCCCGAGGTTTGTTGGCTTCTTTTTGTGGCCTCTTTGCTCAGTCCTCTGCTGGGACTCCAGCCGTCCTGTCCTGCGGGCTTCTGTTGTCCCTGGTTGTCCCTGGTTGTCCCTGGTTGGTGCCTCGATTGGGGTGCACCTGGGTTTGCCTGTTGCTGTAGCCAGTTCTGGTCGCCCCTGGCTGCTTTTCGGGCGTTTTGCCCTTTTCGGGTCCTGATGCCTTGCGGTTCTTGGGCCTGCGGCCCTCCCGACTATTGGTTCCTGCCCTTCTGTGGGTTCGGACCTTGTGTGTGCCTGTCTAGGGGTCTGCCTGCCTGCGGTTTTCGCTGTTGGGTGCTTCTTGCATCCTTCTGGGTGCTTTTGGCTTGCCCCGTGTTTGGGGTGACTGCTTTCCTCCCCCTTGTTTTCTGGGGGGGGGGGCTGTTGCGTCCTTCCTCGGTTCTGGGGGTCCCTTGGCCTTGTTGAGCTGTTGGCTCCGGGGCGGTGGTGGTTGAGGCTCTGATGGGTTCTGGCTGGTGTTGGGTGTTGGCTTGTTGGGCTTGCCTTCTCATCTGCGGCTTCCTTTGCCTCTTGTGGTGGCTGGTGGTCATTGGTTTCCCTTGGCCTGTGTCTTGGGTGGCCCCTTGTTCTTCGGGTTCCTGGTTCCTGTGCCTTGCCCTGACTGCTGTGCCCTTTCCCTTCTTGTGGGTGTTGGATGTTGGCCTCCCCTGGTGCGTTGGCCACTTTGTTGCTTCCCGCTCTCGTTCCGCTTTTGGGTTGCCGTTGGCTTTGCCTTGGGTCTGGGGCTCTGGCTTTTTTCCCCTTTGGGGGGTCTGTTGTTGGGCCTATGCTTCCTCACGGGCTGTGTTCGGCCTGTGGTGTTTGTGGCTCTAGCTCTCTTGTTGGCTCTGGGGTGTTCCTTCTTCCCTTGTTTGAGTCTGTTCCCGCTCCGCTGTTGAGTGGTGCACCTGTGGCTTCTCCGGGCTCCTCTCCTTTGGCTTCTGGTGCCTGCGTTGTTCTGGTGTGCTCTGGGGGCCTGGGCTCTACCTCTGTCGGGTTTGCCCTTGTGGTCCTGTGTTTGGCCTTCTCTTCGCTTGTGCGTTTGGGTCGCTGGTGCAACTCTAGGTTTGGTTGTGTTGGGCTTTGTGCTGTGGGGCCTTGGTTTGCTTGGGGTCCTCTTTTGGTCCCTGCTTGGGTCCTTTCCTGGCCGCTCGTTCTCTTGGGCTCTGACGCAGTCCTAGGCTGGTCTTCGGTTCTTTCCTGTGCTGCTCCTTTTTGGCTGGCTGTGGTGCTGGGGCCGTTATGTGGGCTGCTGGGCTTCTTCTCTCTGGGTGGCCTGGCTGTGGTTGGCTACTTTGCCTTTCCCTGTGTCCCTTCATCATTGGGGGTTCTTTTTGCCTCTCCTTCTGGGTCCGGGTGGTGCTGTGTTGTGTGCCTCCTGGCTGGCTGACCTGCCGGTTCTCCGGCTGGCTTCTTGGGCATTTATGGGTCTCCTGCGGAGTTGGGCTGTTGGCCTCCTTGTTGGTCTTTCCTGTTTTGCCCTTCTACCTCTTGGGGTTCGCCTTCCTCCTGGCGGTTGGTCGGCTCTTGGTTGGTGTTCCTTTCTCCTTTCCGGTTCTAAGGTTTTGGTTTCCCCGGTTCCGTGTTGGGCCTCTTTGTTGTCTTTCTTGGTTTTACCCTGGTTTTTGCCGGGTCTGCTTCGGGTTGAGTTCCTTTGCTCTCCCTGGCCTCCATTGGGTGGGTTGCTAGGCTTCTTGTCCCGTGTCTCCTGCTTTGGGGGTGTGCCTCAGGCCTGGTCGTTCTTGTGCCCCAGATTCTTTTCCCGGTGGGGTGATCTTTTGTTTCCTGCTGCTCTTCGGTGTCTTCGCTGGGGTTAGCCATTGGTCGGTCCTGCCCTGTGGCCTGGTCCTTCTGCGGTTTCTGGCCTCCAGGTTCTCGGTTGCGGCTGTTTCCGTCTGGGGTGGCCTTACTAGGGGTCCCTGCCCCCTTCTCTACCTGGCTGTTCCTCTGGGCGGGGGCCTGTTTGCATGTCTGGTGCTGCCCTCTTTGGTCTTTGCGACTATGCTGGTGGCTTCCCCTGGTGTGTTGGGGTGGTCCTGTGGTTGCTCGAGTCTTGCTTTCACTGTGTTCATTCCTAGGCCTTCGGCCCTACTGCCCTGTGCGGAGGAGTTCTCTTCTGCTCTTGGCAGTTGGGCTGGGTTTGCCTGTTTGGTTCCTGGTCACGTGTCTGCCTGGTGGTGCCTGGGTCCATGGGCTTCGCCCTTGGGGGGTTCTCCCTGGTCAGTAGCCTTTTCTGGTTCTGTTTCTCTGTTGGGTCGCGCCCGCTTCTCTTGGACTTCCTTTGGTCGTTCGGGGGGTGGCCGCTTCTCTTGCACTTCCTTTGGTCGTTCGGGGGGGTGGCTTAGTTTTGGCCCCTCTGGTTGCTCCCTTGGGGCTTGGCTCTGCATTTGTGGCTCCCTTCAGGCATGCCTGGGGGGGGTTCTTGTGTTTTTCTCGGGTCATCCCCTGCTGGTTTTGGGGTCTCGGCTCTGTCCGCTTGGTTGGGGGCTTGCTTGGTTGTGTGCTCCTGCCTGCATTTTTTCTCCTTCAAGTGGGCTCCGTTTTGGCTTCTGTGGGGTGCCGTTTTTCGGTCTGGTGCCCTTGGCGTTGGTGGGGTCTGGAAGGCCAGGTTCTCTGCATTGGTTTTCTCCACTTAGTTAAGGAATGGGACGAGGACAGGAGGGACCTGGGGGTAATGTCCTATTACTTACCGGTAATCTTCATTATTCCTTTCTCGTTGTCCTTGTGCCATTCTTTATGCCCCTCCCTCACTCCCAGGCGGCCGGCCTTCCGTTTGTTGGCTTGTTATTTTCAGTATTTACAGGCTGCATGCTGGGTTGGTACCGCTTACGTACTCCCAGTGAGAGGGAGTGGGTTGGGTATCCCAGAATGCTCCTTTTCTTTTTTTAGGTCGCGGAGATAGTCATCACCACTTAGTTAAGGAATAAGACGAGGACAACGGGACCAGGAGTAATGAAGATTACCGGTAAGTAATAGGACATTCCGCCATACCCTTCTTCAGCTCCCACTGTCTACCATTAGTTGCACATGAAATGTTCTATCTAATACTAAAAGTGTAATCTTGCACTTGTAGACTTTCTTTTTTTACCGCAATCCCTGGAATGTGTTTATTCACCCCATATGTTTAGAAATTCTCCAGAAGTTTTCTTGGTATTTTCCTGTTTGGGTTACTCATAAAGGGGTCAGATGCACTTCATGAATTTCTGTCATTTGATTGCTAGAGGTGTCGCTAAGGCTGGTGGCTTTCTTCGATACCTGTGCCACAAATTATTTACCATGGATTTGATAAATGTCTTAGAAGGCGTAGAATTTATTGAAACAATGTACACCTTTGTAACCTTGGATAGTGTAAGCTTTTACACGAACATCCCCCAGGAAGGGGCTCTAGAAGCCATGGAATATTTCCTCAACAAAAGACAACAACCGCATGAAGTCCCAAAGGAATATATTCAGGTACTAGCTGAAGTCTGCCTTAAATGTAACTTTTTCAAGTTCAATAAGCAATTCTATATACAGACGAAGGGGACTGCTATGGGTTGTCCCTTCGGCCCAGAGATGGCTATTATGTTTATGGCATTGTACGAGGAGAAATGGTCTGTGTAAGTAAGTAGCAGAGAGGTGGCTGGTTAGGTTACCTTAGCACGCCCTCAACATCAACACTACTCTATAGCGAGGCTGTGGAGGAGTGATTTCCTCTAATCTCTGTGGAATGGATTGAATTTACTGAGTGAGTGGAGTCACCCGTTATTTATTTTGCACAATGCTGCCAAATAGGAAGTGCTTGTCTTCTGCATATGTTCAAGCATTAGCGCTGGGAGGATTTCTGGCAGTTTCCTCGCTGTTTCTACTAGCAAAGAAGAATGTTTTTAATGCATCCTACTCTTATCACCATAATATTGTCACGTCATGCTACTTCTTCGATGTTACATATTCTAAGACTCTTGCGCTTCAATGCCCATTTTTCCTGTCACTGCCCACTCGCTCCTGTCACTCTACTCTCTCTCTGATACTTCCCTCTCTTTCACTCTCTGCCTCTTTCTGTCTTTTTTTACTGCTATTTTCTCTTTCTCCAGTTTCTTTTCTTCCAGTACAAATACTGACTCTGCCTCACCCTGCCTCCCAGTCCTCCTCAGCCGCCTCCATTATTGTGAACAAGCCTGATAAGCGTTACACTGCCTGTCATCATCCCAGAGCTCCCGTGTGTAAAGACATATTACGAAAGTGAATGAAATATCATTATAATGCAAACATATAGGGGCTAATGCTTCTCTCAGCCTGCAGGTAGTCCATTGGCCAATGCACTTGTTATTGTGGGGTGGCTGACTGGATGAACAACATTACTCCGCCCGAGGGCAGAAATCTGTGGAATTCAGTTGAGTTTTTTGGTAACTCCATGGAATTCCGCGGTGTAAAATCTTCATGAGCTCTGTTCAGCTCTACCATAATCACCAAGACTCCCACATTGAGTACCATGTTGAATTTACCACCATTGAGGTGATACTACAAGTGTGGGAATTGCTCTACCTGTGAGAATACAATCGAAGGAGAAGAGTTTACCTACAGACAAATCAAGATCAAGCACATTGAGTATATAGTGTTATTCCCCTAAGAAAAAAAGCCTACATCGGGAAAACAAACCAAGAAATATGTAAATGCATCATTCAACTCATGTGATTCATTAAGTGCAAGACACTGAGCGTGCCCATGGTACAACACTATGTGCATATGAACAACAACTTGACAGATCTGAAATGGACAGTACTAAGACAAGTGAAAGCCTCCAGTCCATAACGTATTTTGTTAAGATTGGAAGCACAAATGATACTTTGCCTACACACAACAGAAAATGGCCTAAACGAACTGTCAGAAATAGGGAATGTCTTTAACTAATCAATACACAAGGAGGTGTATAACCAAAAAATATGAAGTGCCAATGAGCTGTTTAAAAGAAGGCTGGGTATAATCTAAGAGGACAACAAAAGAATGTAGAAATCGAACAGAAAGAGAAGCAGCCGTATTATGAGAGAGGACACCACATGAAAAGAAGGTCAGCCATACGAGGAATGACAAACTTACACTACAATATTGAACTGAAATGTGAAGACACACTTCAGGTTTTTTTTACTTTTGTGTTTCTCACAGAAAATGATCCCAGCCCTCATGACCTTTAAAGGATCTCTCCGTGTTTCGATACTGATTTTTTAAGTCATCATTCTCAGCTCCTTCTGGAACATTCAGTATATGTATGCTGTTTTTAATGCATTATTTTCCAGGCTTTCTAGTTTGCCCTGAGTATTTTTCTCTCACAATTTAATTTTGACATTCTCGTCTGTGTTAGTGTTTACTAACCGTTTAGGTTCTTTCATCATGCTCCCAACAATTTCAACACATTCTATCTTCTTCTCCAAAGTAGATCAGGCCTCATGTATTTCCTTCTGTTCACCTCTGATATGGAAATCTTGGCCCTAACCTCTGTAGTGAGTTCGATCAGTCTGTTCTAAATATACCCCTCAGGAGGTCCACTTGTTCCACCATTGTTCACACTAATATGGCCTCGTAGTTGACATACACTGAAATCCATTTAATCTTCTCTGGGTAGTTTGTCTCTGTTATCAGTTCCTATCCCTGCATACACTTTCTCTTCCATGAATAAAGTATGTTGTCTTTGCTTTGGTTTAAAATGATCCTATCTGGAGAAGAGCCAATATCTGTCCTCGCTTCCATTCCCACAATTTTGAGGGGTGAGTTTTCCATATCCTGGGTTCCCTTCTTTGATCAGAACTTAAAGAAGGCTCTTGAAGAGGGTGTGTGGGAAATTGGGTTACTAGTTTGGAGGGTTGAAACCCTACTCAAGCAGCAACAACAAACTATGTCAGGGAGAGACACAAGCAAACCTCAAATTAACCTGTGCTCAACACTCCGGTGGCGTGGCACAAAGCAATATGGCTTAATTTAGAGGCAATGGGTAAAGTATATGCAGAACTTTAAACAGCAATAAAGTGAAAACACAACACATTAAATATCCTACACCAATGTAGATACATAAAGCACAATGTAATAAACTATTTGACACTAAAATCACAACATTTCATTCAGTAGAACCAGAAATATGCCATTATAAAGATTTAAGTAAAAAATAGTGCCACAAAGCACCAACTGTGGTTATCACGTTGTACTGGCCCAGGACACAGTCAGAAATTCAGCCTGACTGCAATGGAGCACAGGCTGGATAGAGGGACCAAGTTAGGCCCACTGAACAAGAGTTCATTAATTCTTGGTCGCTGAGCGTTGCAAGATCCTCTGTCGAGGATGCGTCATGCAGCGGCGGTTCCAAGAAGATGTGAGGATGGGATTGATGCAAGATCATGCATCTTCATTCAGGATGCCGTCGATAAGAGGTTTCCAATGTGATGGACTGCATCAATGATGCATTGTGCACCTTCTGCTGCTAAAGAAGA